>NW_020837958.1:12662207-13402930 GCF_003676395.1 Aethalodelphis obliquidens | reverse complement strand
CACACATCACACACCACATGCACACCACGCACACCACACACACCACATACACCACACGTACCACACACCACACACATGGCACAAACCATACACACCATACACACACTGCACACACACACTGCACACACCACAAACACGGCAAACACACCACACACACCACAGACACACCACACACACCACACACACCACACACACACCAAACACACAGCATACACACCATACACACCATACCCACCACACACACACCACACACACCATACACACCACACACACACCATACACACCATACACCCTGCACACCACTCCTACCCTGTCCTGTTTCAGAAAATTGGTCGTTGTCAGGCTTCCCTGGTGGCGCAGTGGTTGAGAGTCCGCCTGCCGATGCAGGGGACACGGGTTCGTGCCCCGGTCCAGGAAGATCCCACATGCCGCGGAGCGGCTGGGCCCGTGAGCCATGGCCGCTGAGCCTGCGCGTCTGGAGCCTGTGCTCCGCAACGGGAGGGGCCACAGCAGTGAGAGGCCCGCACACCGCAAAAAAAAAAAAAAAAAAAAAAATTGGTCCTTGTCATTCTTCAGGTCTCTGCTTTAATGTCACCTTCATGGAGAGATCTTCTCTATTTCCTCTATGAAAACATGCTCCCATTGCCCCTCCCGTTATTCCCTGTCCCTGCACTGCACTCCGCTTCCTTCGTTATTTCACTCACTGTAGTTATGTATACTTTCCGTCTCCCACACCCATCTGGAAGTCCCATGCAGGCACAGGACCTGCCAGTCCTGTTTACTGTGGTGCTCCTGACACCTGGCACAGGGCCTGCCACATACAGACAGTAGTCACTCAATGGAGAGACTGATAAAGTGTGTGGCACTTAGAATGACTGAATAATTTCAAAGACTTCCCCAAAACCCCTGATGATGGAGCGCAGTGCGATTTGGGAATAATGCTACGAGTAAAGGAGGGGAATTTAACCACAACCAGTTTCATCAGGGCCAACATGGTTTGTCTTGGAAAAAAGGAAATCCTAGCTGGGCCACCACTGTGCATTCCCCAGCACTGGTCTGTCCCAGGTCAGGCTTGTTATTTCTGGCCCCAGTTACCCACTGGCTAAGGCCTTGGGTAGCATGGTTTTTTCCCTTTCAGTTTGTGGTTTGTAACTTGGGGAAGTACCCCATTATCAGTTCTGCTGGGCCTCCCATTCAGGATGTTAGGAAACGGGAATCAAGTATAACTCCCTTGGGACCGTTTTAACAGCTGTGGCTTTTGAGAAAGTTTGCCTCTCCCAGAGCCAGCCTCAGAAGAGAGGAGATGCACAGCAAGGATAGTATTCTGTGACTTCTTCTGGGACTGTCGCATCACTCCCGCCATCATCCCTGGTGTGGTGTGTGTGTGTGTGTGTGTACACATGTGTGCATACGCATGTACTGGAAGTGGCCTCATCATTTCTAAAGCTGGAAGAATCTTCAGGCATATGTAGCATAACCTTCTCATTTGATGGAAAGAAATTTAGGCCTTGAGAAATTTGACTTGTCTAACGTCCTGCACCTAGTTAATGAAAAAGCTGGAGTCAAACAGAAGTCAGGCCTCCTTCCACCATATCTCACTGTCTGAAAGGCTCATTTCAAAACAGAATATTTGATTATTTTTCCTGATGATAGAGTAACATGTGGAGGAAGATTCCGAGTGCTCTGGGTTCAGTTAACCCTCAGAAGGACCACCTCCAGCTTCCTTCTAAGAGATGGCCCTTGGCAGAGGCACTGTCAACAGGAGCCTGTCTCTAGGTGAAGCCCCAGCCTTGTTCTCTGATCTCAGCCCAGCCCTTGCTCTCCTACCCTGTTGGTTCCTTTGTTTCAGCCATGAGTCATCAACCACCAGCCGGCCTGCTGGGGTTCCTCCTCTGGCCCGTTGTCAGTGGTCCTGCCTTCTCCACCTGGCCAATCCCCGCCACAACTCCAGCCCCCTTATCTGGGCTAGTTCTTGCTTATCCTGAGAACGTATCAGTCACATGCAACACCTTTCGATGTACCCATCAGCCCTTTTCCTAAAAACACCTATCAACCCAGACCCTTGATCACCAAGGGAACACAAGAGCCCAGGCTGACACCCCCTTCCTTGTCAGCCTCCTGCTTCCCTGGAAGTACAGAGAGAGAGGCCACCATACAGAGCACAGGGCATTTTCCATAGGTACAAACTGATTTGTTTCCATTTTTCATTGAACTGTTTTACAGTGTGTGAAATTTTGTGAGCCGCCACAAATCCTCCTCGGAGGCACCCAAGGGAATAATAGGTGTGAGCATAAACAATTATTTATTGTGTCAGAATTTGCTAAAGGGCACCAAATAATGTGAGAGATAAGGGCTATACTCTACAGCTCAGAACGGGTCCTTTGATATGCGCAATATCAGATCATAAGAAGATCCAACTGCAGAGACTGTTGTATAAGGAATAAACTATAGCTTTGGCTGTTTTGGAGAAGATTGAAATATGTGGTGGACACTTACCCTTTTGTTTCTTTGGGTTCTCCACCTTTCCACTCCCTCTATTTTGGGGCATTTTCCCACCCTGATGTGTTTTGTGTTGGTAGAACCTACCTCTTCCTATAGAAGTTGAAAGAGGGAGCTTCTGAGTTCTGCCTCTGGGGCTTGTAACCTATACTTATCCAATCAGATGCTCCTCTGTAGGACATGGAGTGTGACACAAGGCTGGGGGTGGGGGGACACGTAGAAAAAGTTTATCACAGCAGGAGACAAGAGCTGCACCGCTGGCAGTATACACAGCATGTCTTAGAGGAGTTCTTCCTCAGACGTGGTCTTGACAGTGCTTACTGTTCCCTGAATCTCGGGAGCTGCTCTTGTCTTTGCCTTTTTCCAAACCTCACTCTCTCGCCTTCCTTTCTATTCTGTGAACTTCCCTGAACTCTTCTGCTTCTGTTAATTCAGAGTTGATTTCTGTTGCTTGTGCTTAAGGACCTTGGATCGTACAATGCAAGTGAGGTGAATTCACCCTCCCCAGAACTCTTCTCTATGGAATACTAGAAATTCTCAAAGGCACACTTAAGTCACTGGTTTTAGAAAAGAAAAAGGGGGGCGGTGCTAGAGAGGTGCTTGTATGATCTATGCTTTCCAAAGAGATAAGAGAATTGTGGGCATCAATAACAGTTTGTGGGCATCAATAACAGTTTATCCTCAGATCTACGTGACTACAAACATAATGTTAATTGAATGAATGAATAAATGAGTGAAATCTGTCTCCAGAGAAAACTTGGCTCATATTTGAGTCTCCTGCCCAGTTGGGAATGACTGTACCTGGCACTCCGTATCTTTATAAGTGCCTCAGAGTCTTACTTTACAGCAAAAATGCTCTTTATCTGATAAATGTCTTGAGATGCAGAAGGCAACTGGATCCTGGAAGTCCTGATTCCTTAAGCTCTGCTTCTTTCATATGTTCTAGAAGTAAGTCATCAGAAGAGGGATTGATTTGCCTATGTTTACTTGAATCATTGTCATTATCTAGCACCAGGCTTATGACACATTCATGGATCAACCCTGAAACAGGCTTCTGTACTCCTGGGAAACTCTCCCGAGTTGGAAGCTAATTCCTAAATATGATTGAACATGTTTCCAAAAGGACATTAGATGACCTGCAGTGTACCATCTGGAAGCCACATGGAATACAAATTCTTCTTTGAGACCTGGTGACTAGGCAAGCAGGCTACCTCCAGGGGCTGTACCCCAACAATTACCCCACCAGCATCATTTCTGGTGAAACATCTCATTTCGTTCATAGGGGACTGTTTCACACACCCTCCCTTTCTGTTTGTTTTGTTTTATTTCAGTGGTCTTGTAATGGGCATGTGTGGGAATCCCTTACTAAAGGCGAAAGATGGCATCTTCTCTAAAATCTAAGCCAAGACATGAAGAAGTTCCAGAATATAAGAAGGCACTTCCATTTCTGGAAAATGAAGGTGTGATGGGCTAAAGAATTCCTCAATTCATTCTTCCACAAAGGCTGGTGCACAACTACTCATCAGCTCTGAGGAGTTCTAAAGGCACAGGCTGCTACACATGCTTCCCTCCACTTCCCAAATCAAAGAGCCAGGTACATCCTGGGAGAGGTGAAACCTGAGGGCATGCTGGGGTCACTGCTAGAATCACTAGGGAACAGGCTTGGTCTTGACCAGAGAGGCAGGGGTATGAGGGAGTATGCTGAACTAATTCTGAGTCATCAGGAGGTTGACTTCTCAGCTGGGGAGGGATCTAAAGAATCAATCCAGAGAAAAGGGAGTGTCAGAAGGTAGGAGCACTCAGTTCAAGCTGCTTCGATAGGAACCTGGGAATAGTGAGGAGGACAGTCTGACTGATTTTGCTGGCTAGCATCTTTCTCATCTACCAACATGCTACTCTTGAATCCATGTCTTAGAGGGGCTGCCTTGTGTGGATCTGATAAAAGAGCATGTACACTTATTTAACATAAAAATTTGAGAACTTTCATCTTCAGGTATCCACATTTTGGTCTCTTGCTGCTTCTCCCTGGGGCTGGGAGAAGAGAGTCAAACTCACTTAGCTACCCAATTCACGGGAAGCTTTGGCTTGTCTTTAGCTTATATTATTTAGCTTATAAGATGGAGTTGACCGTGGTCTCTCTATTTTTACTGTGCCATTTCTCTAAGGATCTCTGAGTCTTATTTTAACAGCAGAAGTGTGTTTTCCTTTGCTGATCAAAAAAAAGTCTGAGATACAAGAAACAGTGGGTCCTGAAGAGTCCTAGTTCCTTAAGCTCTGCTTCCTTCAGAAATTTTGGAGGGTAGGCATCAGAAGAGGGATAGAGAGTGAGAGGGTTTGGGGAAGGTGAGGAGGGAATCCCCCATTAAGAGTCTGTTTACGCACATGGTGGCCCAGACCTACGGAGATCTGGGTAGAGACAAGGGTGAAGTAAGACTGTGTTTTGGAAACTGTGGTAATAAAGAATCGATGAGTCAGGGCTTACTATCCCCAGAAAAAGGTACCGCTCACTGGGGAGGCTTTGGGGCAAAGCCTGTACATTTATCTGGGGGTGGGGTTGGAAAGGCAGATTGGCAGGTGGGAATTTGGAGGGAAAGGAGTGGGGGGAGAGAGAGTGTGAATGAACAAAGCGGTGGAAAAACACATTGGGGAAATAGCACTGAAAGTGGGACTCCAAGCGGAAAGAGTTGTCAAAACAGAAACAGAACTCCTGTGTTGTGCTGGTTTGTAGGTTGTATGGGAAACCCACAGACTTAATTTCATTTTTTCTTCATGCTTCTAATTTTAATTTCTTTTCAATCCAGCATGTGTGAAATTATTGTTGTTTAGAGCAATGTTGTCTTGGTCACCTTGGGGCTATACTTAATGTCCAAGTTTAGGGGTTAACCAAATATAGCATACCTGGAAACAGTCCTTTATTTATCGGTAGCTGAAATAGAAGCTGAGTCACAGAAGTGACACAAACACATCTGGTGCCTGTCTCAGACCTCCCAATTCCCCGGGGTGCTGATGAGTTTGCTCTTCACTTGCTTGGGTTTTCAATTCTCCTCTCTGTTGATATCTGCACACCTGGCTCAGGGATGATCCCCATTACATTGGTCTTTCTCTAGTTATTCTCCCAGACGTCAGTGACTAGATATTTATGGATGACTTTCAGAGTTGAGCTATAGGGCCTCTGATAGACTAATGTGTCAGCAATTCCACTCACTGGTCTAAACATGGGTGATGGAATAGAGCTCAGCTTTGAAATTTCAACTTTGCTTAAACTGGATTTCATCTGTGCTTGAAGGGAAGGAGGAAGCAGAATCCATCTGGCTTGGAAAAAAATGTGTACCCTTTTCCCACCTGGTAGTAATCAACTACAATCACTGTAGTTGATTATCCCTCCAGGCCCTAGCACTGGTACAGAGAAAGGAACAGGCTGGGATGGAGAGCACCACTATCTCAGTGGCTCAGAGTCCATTAAAAGAAAGTGGGACGGATTTACATCTGTAAGTCGTGGTAGGTCATCTCCTTATTTCCCACACAGTCGTTCTATCACAAATAAGACTGTGAGAATGCTCCAGTGTAAGAGATGCCTACATCGGGGGAAATCAAGATGATCCCCTGGGTGCAAGAAAATACTAGAGCCTCTATTCTATTCATTTTTATCTTACCCTTTAAAATGTTTTCTTTTTGTGTATATGTTATAATATGCATTGCATATTACTATATTGGTAGATGTATGTTATCTATCATCTAATATCTTTCTATCTCATTTGTCATCTATCTATCCATCCTTCTATCACAAGGTTCGTTGAGCAGCATTTTTGGAAGGTCAAACTCATGTGAGATTCTATTTTAGTAGGCTTCAGGTAAGACCTAGGAAACTGTAGTTATCTGATTCATTTATTTTCATTAAGGAACCTTTCCTTAAAGGCAACCTTACATAAAATCCTATAAAGCTGGGACCACTCTTTTGAAGGGGGGCTGAAGGCAAGTGTAGGGGATGGTCCCACCCTCCAAAGTTTCCCTTCCATTTGTTCTCCCCTCTGCTCTCCTTGGTCTGTGTAAACTCCTACTTGGAAACCACCTTGGTAGCTCCTGAAAGATGCATCTTTGGAGATTAACTGGTTCAGTGTTTCAAACTGGACTAACAGGACATGGTTCCATTCTCAGGTTTGATCTTGTAAATATTTCCCACTAGCCGGGTCTATCCCAGTCTGTCTTTCATGCCATGTGCCAAACACCCCCTCACAGCCCAGGCTAAGCAAAGGGACTGACATCGTAAATAGACTCCTTCTTCCTCCTAAGAGAAGGCCCCTCCCCAGGTAATTTCCTGCCTTGCAATTACTACTTCATTTTTCCTAACATAGTGACTTCCCCACAGTAAACAGCCAATGTATTCATGAAGAGTCATGTTCAGTGCAGAGTATGATCAGACTTCTGCAGCAAACATTTCTCTGATCTTATTTCAGACTTGCAATTAGCTCCCTCTGCAGAAGGAGATTCTGCCTAAACTAAATGCAACCCCCTATCCGAGGAGCACCTCATCCTGTAGCTAATGCAATTATGCTTATGCATGGTTATAATTTTCTTTCTGATTTTATTTAGAGATTGCCTATTTCCCAAGGGCAATTCACACTGTCATTTATAAAGTTATGTTGTCTTCATGTTTAACCTTGAGGGAGAAAATTGCCTATAGAAATAGGGGAAAACATACGGTGTAGCAGATGCAGATAAAATACTCAGATCCCCTTTCCAGAAAGGACTCACTGCCCAGCTACCAGGAGGATAACTAGGTGACAGCCTCTCCTGTTAGCAACTTTTGAGCTAAATTCACACTCTGCTCAGAGTGGCCCTAGCCCATAACTGAGCAGGGCCATGGGATAAAGTCATGGCCATTTCCACCTGATGGGGATGCGCTCCAACAGGTAATCTTGCTCTGGAGCAACCTTTGGGGCTAACAGAGCCTGTACCACAATCAGGTGGCTTCCTCGTGGCCATTCCTGCTACCTCATATTTCCTTTCACAGGTGTTACTCCCCACAAGACCTCATGCTTCCTAATTCTGTGTTAGAGTCTGCTTCCCGGAGAATTAGAGGTTGAGGGGGAGGGGAAGGAAGCAAGAACCAAATACAGGTTGCAATATTCTCCCAGATTCCTTGAGTTTACTGTTCCCAGCCTGTGGATATGAATAGCTCCTGGGGAACCTCAGAGTTATTGCAAGGGGTCTGCAAATATACCCACGTGCCCAACATTGCCTATAGCCCGAATACATAATATGTCCAGGTATTTTGAATAATATATGTGCTATTTTTCAAATAACAATTCACTAAAATAGCTTTTTAAAATAGTGCATTTTTAGATCAGTGGACTCTAATAGTTATACACACATGCACATATGCACATCAGGGGAATTTTTTGCATTGAAGAGGTGTCTTCATGTTAAAAGGGCTGAGAACCACTGTGTTAGTTGATGCGGCCCTCTGGTCTTCAGACATGAACTGGGAATTTCCAACGTAATTTCCAGATAAACTTTGGGAAAGGCTGCATAATTCTCAGATGGAATAGCTCTAATTTGACAAATGTTGATGGCTCAGGGGTGCTAGAATGGTCAACTTTAAAGGGTAATGAGATATTGTGCGGCCTCTTGGTACGATATCAAATCTCCTAAAATGTGCTTATGTTCTGACCTTCCTGTTCAGAGACATGACTAGGTAAAAAGTGTTTGACTTGGGTTCAACATCTCTATTCGTTTTGGGATAAATTGCCTTGTCTTAGCATACGATAGTTATCTTTAGGGAGCAGGTACCATGTAATTTGGGATTACTATTTGGGTAGAATCTTATAACTGAAAGAGACCAGCCTTCCTGTCCTACGGAGGAGAACACTGAGACTTATTCTGGGGAAATATAATAACTTGTCCAAAGCCACAGCTAATAAGTGGCATATGTCTCTCTTAACAGTAGATAGGAACCAAACTATGGCTTATGGTTTGAGGTGTAAAATTTATTAGCTCTAACAGTCAGGATGTGCTGAACTATGCTGCTATAACAAATAATGCCAAATGTTAGTGGATTAACATGAAGGAAGTTTATTACTGTTTCAGCTGAAGTCCATTGTAGGTCTGAATGGTTCTCTAGGACACCTGTGCCCCAGGGCTCCAGGCTGCTTTGATCTTATGACACTTCCATCTCAACAAATGGCTCCACAGTTGCCACAACAGAGGAAGAGCATGCTGCAAGATGTCTCACTGGCAGTTAAACACCTTCGTCCCTCATGACACAGGTGGTAGACCGTATCTGTAATAAAAGGTGAGGAGAGCTGCATAAAAATAAGCACTCGACTTCCCTCGTGGCACAGTGGTTGAGAATCCACGTGCCAGTGCAGGGGACACGGGTTCGAGCCCTGCTCCGGGAAGGTCTCACATGCCACAGAGCAACTAAGCCCATGCGCCACAACTACTGAGCCTGCGCTCTAGAGCCCACGAACCACAACTACTGAGCCTGCATGCCTAGAGCCTGTGCTCTGCAACAAGAGAAGCCACCACGATGAGAAGCCCATGCACCACAATGAAGAGTATCTCCTGCTCGCCACAACTAGAGAAAGCCTGTGGGCAGCAATGAAGACCCAACGCAGCCAAAGATAAATAAATTTTAAAAAAAATCACCACCTTGAGCATTCTCAGAGAAGAAAATGGCTAAGTTGTTTAAAAAAAAAAAAAAAAAAGCACTCAACATCCCTACCATACCAGCCTCTCAGAGTGCCAGAAAAATTTCATTAGTTATTTTTAGGGTAAATTTCACAAGTTCTCTGAGAATAATAATTTATTAAGTCATTATCACTCCATAGCATACATCATGAATTAGTTCATCAGTTTAGGTTTAGTCACTAATACTTTGAAAAACTGGACAGCTGTGGTGGAAATACACTTTAAGAGCTTCTCTTAATAAAAGACAGCTGAGGGGTTTGGGCTGGCCAGACAGAGTTGTGTGGAAGACACTTGGGAGGCCCCCGCTCTGGTGATGGATGGTAGTTGAGGGCAATGAGTGTCTGAAGGAGAAGACTTTCTAAGGGCAGACGGGGCACTGAAAGGTGGTAGAAGCTGCCTGTGACCAGCTTCCTTGAGTTCAACACTTTGCCCCAGGCTGCTCAGGTGAGCAAAGCAACTTGCAAATGTCCGTGGATGTATTTGAATGATACCAAGTCTTATCAAACTCTTGATATTATGTTTGTCTCCAGTCTGCCTTCCCTCCCTGGCCGCCAAACAGTGCTTTGAAAATAATACGTTGCTAACCTAGACTATTGGGTTTCCTGCCACATTTTGGTGTCTGCAGTGCTAGGGAGACCAAAGTGGCAGAGAGACACTGCAGAAGGAAGCCAAGCTTGGTTTGAGCGTGAATTACTCCTTGCCATCTTCTAGGCTACTACTTCCATAGGCCTGGCTCACCGGGCTGAGGTCACTGGTCTCCACTAGGAGCTTTGAAGTATTCGAGCTGAGTGTTTACCGAAGTTCTTTAAGCCATCTGGGCCTATGGAATGGACTTGGACACCATCTTTTATGAGATCTTCCGCATTTTCACTCCGAGCTGAAAATATTAAAAAGTGAAGAGCCACTTCTGTCCCTAGCGGATATGGGATGTTTACTCTCAGACTAAGACGTGTTACAAATGAGGGTCAGATTAGAATAGAACAGAGTCTAAGGGTCTGGCCAATTTACTCAAATGGAATTTTTCTTCAAACATGGGCTAATAGACATGTGACTTTCTAGTCCAGTTCATGACTTTGGAGGCAGTCTGCTTGGGCTCATACGCTGACTCAACCATTTACTAATTATGTGTTTGTAGACAGATTACTTAATCTTTATGCACCCCAGCTTTTCTTAAACTTTAAAATAAGAACAACTGCATCTACTTCAATAAATCTGAAGGCCATGGGACACTCAATAAATATGAACTATTATTGTTTTTGTAGTGCTTTAGAGAGATTTGGGGGGAGAAGTGTGATAATTTGATGTCTAAGACCACCATTGTTATTGTCAGTAATAATACTACAAGGTCTAATGTGATATACTGGCAGGTACTTCAGTTTCCTCATCCATAAAGTGGGACTGACGTTGGTGGCCCTTCCTACCTCAGTGGATTATGTGGTGCATCAAATGAAGTGAGAGATACCTTGAAAAATATATGGAGATAGGAGATCTTGTCCATGCTGTGCAAGTAACAGCAGCGATAGCAGTGGTAGCTGTCGAGTGTCTTTGTCCATCCTGTTGCCACTTAGGTTGATGCAATCTCTGCATGTGACTGTGATTGAAGAGTTGGATTTTGCTGGGGTAGGTGGGACTAGTTCTTACTGCACTGCTTTGACAGAACCTCGTGCTGATGAGGGCGTTGCTTTCTTTTTCTTTCTTTCATTTTCGAGTAGTATTTATGGATTTTTTTCCAATTTGAAAGTAACACATAATCATTATTGAAAATTTTAAAAATATGGAGAAGCTTAAAGAAGGCAATTAAAATCACCCATAATCCCATTACTAAGAGACCCGATGACTTGTGTGCTCTCCCACTCTGCCCTCCCCTTCTGTTTCTGGTTCTGGTTCTCCGTGCATGCACACACATGTGTATGCACATGCACACACACACACACACACAGACACACACACAGAGGCATCGTACTGATGCGCTTTTACAGGCTCTTGTCAATTAACAGCATCTCAGGGGCATTTCTTACCTTGCTTAATATTTTTCACAGCATTCCTTCTCCTCACCCACTCTGAGTATACAGAGCCCTACCTCCTAAGGAAGGTCCTCCCACCACCACCCCATACCTCCGTCCCACCCCTCTGGACTTGCACGCATATGAGGGCATTGTTTTCTGACACCCAACACTTCTATCCATGCAGTCAGAGGTGCTTTTGCTAGGAGTTGTCTGTCTCTGAGAGGTCAATGCCAGAGCCTGGTTTCCAGTTCAGAAAACCACAGGATGAGCAAAGCCAAGTCCTGCAGCAGCAATATACCAGGCTCTGGCGGTGGGCTGGCCCTCACTCTCTCTCTCGTCTAAAGAGTCTTTTTGAGGCTGGATTTGCTTGGCTGCCCCTGGTTGGGAAATAGTAAGAAGCTTGCATTCGTGGAAAAAGGAAGGAAAAAACAATCACCAATGCTTTCATAAAACCCAGCCTGTCACAGTTCCTGTTTAAGGAGGAGGACTCATTTTTCCCTAAGTTGAAAATATTTGAGCCAGGATGGGAGGTGGGGGGATGGGGGGAGAAATTGCCCTCTGTCCAGAGCCAGGCAGAGATTTGCATATACAGTGAAATATACTGGGGCTCTCATTTTAGGGGGAGTTCTTTGCTTCCAAGCAAAAGAAACCAACTTTAGCTAATTTAAGAAAAAAACTAAAAATACACACATGTATACATCATGGCACACACACATACACGTTAGAAGGCCACAGAGCAGCTCACAGAATCAAATAAAAAGCTAAAAATTCTGGCTTTGTATGGGACAGGAAACTAGGTGATCTAGGTGGGAGAGACTAACGGACTCTCCATTAGTTAGGGATCCCTGTGTCCCTTCACCCAGGATTTCTGTTCCCTGGAGAGAGTAAACTGGCCTTGCTTGGTGACATGCCAACTACTTGACCCGCAGAAGGTGAGACACCTTGCTTCAGGCTCTGTTAGAAGGGAGGATGGGCTGCTGAGCAGGCCGTAGAGCAGATTTCTACCAGTCTGCTTTTTATCATCAGCCTCTTTGCTATAATTAGTTCCCCAAGGCTGCCTGAATTTACATTCATGTAAATGCAATTAATGTGTTTCTGTTTTATAGCATCCTTGATAAAAATTAAACCATGTTAAAAGTGGACTACAGTCTTCTCACTCAATACAAGATCTCTGCCTTGTCTTTGTGGTCCACCTGGAGAAAAGGCGCTTAGGGCTTCCTGAAGCGGTCTCTTGCTTCACCTGGCTTCCCTTTGATAGCTCCATGCTCTGGATTCTGGAAGTTTGTGCCCCAAGAGCCCTGGTTACCCAGCCTGGTTCTTGCTTTAGGCAGCAAACTAAAAATAAGTGTCCACAGGACCATTCTTGTTGGCAATGACAGTTGGGCTGCCACCTCACCACAGAGACACTTGTCATTTGGGGGTTTGGAAAAGGGAAACACTTAAGTGCTAGTTTATCAGCCAAAGAAGCTACGACCAAAAAAACACAGCACCCATCCAACCCACAGACTTCTGGTCAGAGTATCAACTTACAGGGGAAAGTTTAGCCTGTTATAAATTAAAGACATGGAGGTGGTTCTTCATTTACACATTTGCAGGGGGAAGGGGGAGACAACGTGAGCCCACAGCAGCTGCCTTTTAGAAGTTTCCAGGGAAACTTTAAAAGAGAACAACATTTTTTAAAAAAGTGTTAGAACATTTTCAAAGTATCGAGGAACAAAGAAAAGCCTGCAACAATGTACAATATTAATATTTTGGTGTGTTTCCAATCCTGGCTTTTAGATTGTGAGGATGAACTTAGGGGTTAACTTGCCTCCACGCCTGTCATATCTGCTCTCACTTGGGAATGAAGCCTGGAATCAAGTAAAAGTTTAATCAGTGTAGCTGGTGTGCTGACAGGTTTTCATGCATGACATTCATAAGCCTCCTTTATCCACTTAATATAACATAAGGTTTTCCCCATGTTTGAAATTTTCTTTGCCAGTTTTTTCTCAATGGCTTTATAATATTCCACCAAACGGTTGCTCCGTAACTTACCGAAGCAGGCCTTTGACATCGCACATGAACTATCACAAGCAATGGGTATTTTTGTGCCTAAACTGGGGCCACCATTTGTCAAAGTCCAGCCTTACAACTTCTTGGGGGTGAGGTTTTTATACTGTCACTTTTTTTTCTCTTAAAAGGCAGCTCTTCACTGGACAAAGTCTAATTATCCAGTTCATAGGTGATTCTACCCTAATTATTCTTCACTCTTTTCCCTCCTTTTATGTTTCTGGAAGTCATTTCCTAGATTGTTAGCAAGGGTACTAGAAAATTAAAGAGAGGACAAACTTTGAGTACTTATTGCTAAGTCGTAGAAAAAACTTCCTGGGGGGCTGTAAGAGCCAGAGTGAAACTTACTTAGGAAATCCATCAGACAGGTCTAGACACTGCTTTAAAAATATGGGAACTGCTCTTATAGTTTTTCAAAATATATTTTATATTGCTACGGTAAAACATGCTTCTGTTAGGCACATGGTAATTGTGTGTGTGACAATAATAGCAATAACTTTTTTTCTTTAAAGGCAGAGAAGAGGATTTACAAGCCCACATTTCTTTTCCCTCTAGAAGTATCTAACCTCCCTCTCTTAGAAGCTCCTGGGGGCTCAGATATTAATAGTGTCCATCTTTCCTACTCCATTTATCTAGTCGCCTAGGCATGCAAATTTAGACTGTATACTAGAACAACAATGATCAAAACAAAAACAAGAACTATCATTAACTGAATGCTTGCTGTATGCCAGCCACTGGTCTAAGACTTTGAGAGAGAGAGACCTAACAGAGGGAGGATGTATACAGCAGGTTCAGTGGGCTTTTTGAGGTGATGACAGCCACAGGAAGAGTGGGGGGATAGGATGCTGGCGTGGGTGAAGGGTCCCAAGTGTGGAAGAGCATGACCTATTCTGCCGTGGACGGAGATTAGCAATAGGGCAGGAAAGTGGCGTCAAATATAGCTGGAAGAATATTTAATAAGAGAGGGACAAGATCCAATTCATATCTTAAGAAGAACATACACATCTATATGGAGATAGATTGCAAGGGAAGTAGGGTGTGCACAGGAATGAACTGTGAATGTGTCTGGGGCAGTGGATGATGGTGGCCTGGACTCAGGGGCTCTGGTGGAAACGGACCGAAGCAGATGGACTTGGGATGCATTTTGGAGATAGAATTGACAGAGCTTGCTGGTAAATTGCAGAAAGGAGGTAGGGTAAGGGAGACATAAAAGCCAAGTCCTGTGTTTTTCTCTTTGAGCACCTAGGCTGTGGTGGCGCCGTATACTTATGATGTGAAATCTGGGGGAGTAACTGATTCATGGGTAGGAAAATGGAAGTTTCTATTCTTACGTTGTCATTTGCCAAAATAGACATACTGACCAAAGATAGAAAAGCAAACAAAACAAAACTAGAAACTCAATGCTTTAATCGTTTTTGTGTAGTAAAAGGAGACCAGACAGACCTAGGACTGCTATTTTCAAGTTGTACGATTTAAATTACCTAGCCACCTGCCACTGGATGCTTTAACCTCCTAATCTTTAAAAGGGAATTAATATTGCCCGTCATGCATTTTTGTTGACGTAATGTATGTGCAGCTCCTAGCCCAGTCTCTGGCACATAGTAATTCCATTTCCTAAATGTTAGTTGCAGTACTTAGAAACAGCCTGCACAAGATAGAGCTGTCATATGCAATAAATCCCTCCTTGTGAGGGCCTTGTACACACCTTAGCCTGGGTGACAGGATATATCCCTGTTACTTTCTATCCAAAGTCCCACATTTAAATGCTTTATTCCTTCCGTGGAAGGCTTTTTTCCTTACTGAAATACCAGTGGCCTCGAAAAGGGAACAGTTTAAGGCATATCTGTCAATAATAGAAAGCCATCCTAATGTAGTGATTAAGAGCATGGATTCTGGAGCCAGACTGCCTGGGTGTGAATCTTATCTCTGCCAATTATGAGCTGTGTGACTTTGAGCAAGTTATTCGACTTCTCTGTAGCTAAGTTCCCTCATCTGTGATATTAGGACATTAATGATTCCTACCTCATAGGGTTGTTATGAGTTTTGATGAAGGTAATACACATAAAATCATAAAACAATGCCTGGGAAATAGTAACCATAATGTAAGAATGTGTTAAATAAAATACAAATAGTTAAGGTGTTAGAAAACACAGCTTTGAGAAGGTGAGGAGAGAAGGATGAGGTCAGGGAGGAGAAGGAGGGCTGGGCCTCTGGAGGAAGCAGAAACAGTAGGACACGGTGGGCAATCACGAGAAGAGCTAAACACAGGCTTTTCTGCTTTTTGGTTTTGTCTTGTTAAGCCCCCAGGGAAAGAAACTTCCAGAATGGCCCCAGCCCCAAATATTAGATCTAAGTTTTCCCTTCTTAGAAGCAGCCTTTAATCCATGTTGGGCTCACGCAAGGTAACACGCACAGAAACATGCATTTCTACTGTTGCTGCTTCTGTCGGCAGAATCTCTCTGCCTGGCCTTCATAAAGATCGTGTGAAGGTGTCCCCCACCCATCTGATTCGGCCTAACTATGTGGTTTCCTATGGCTTACCAACGTCTCAACTGAAATCCGGCCACAGACTGCTCCTCCAGAGACTCAAGGGATGGTTCACCATTTCTGGCGTTATTATAAATGGACTGGGGAGCCCAGGAAATGTGTACGTTTCCTTTCTTATCATCCTTTCTTCAAGGAAAATGTTTCATGGACTGTTGCATCTAGATGGCTGTTGGCTTTTATCATTAATTCCCATCTGAGCCAAACTAGGGACAGAGTGTCAGCCTTTTTGAAAAATGGGACAGCGGAAAGGATGTTAGTGAATCCCAAACTCACCTGGAACTCTAGCAGCATCTAAAGACTGTCCCTCAATTTTTCCAAGTGTGGTGAGGATGCAGAGAAACTAGGTCACTCATACATTGCCGGGAGGAGTACAAAATGGTACCACTATCCTGGAAAACACTGTGGCAGCTTCTTAAAAAAAAAAAAAAAGATACGCCAACTACCACACCACCCAGAGATTGCACTCTTGGCTATTTATCCAGGTGAAATGAAAAGTTAGTGTTCACACAAAAACCTGTACTCAAGTGTAGCAGTTTTACTGGTAATAGCCCCAAACTGGGAACAACCCAAGCGTTCTTCAGTGGCTGACTGGTTAAGCGAACTGTGGTCCATCCACACCATGAAATAGTACTCGGCAAGGAAAAAGGAATGCACTATGAATTATTCGTATAAGCAACAACCTGGATGAAACTCCAGAGAATTACGCTAAGTGAAAAAAGCCAATCCCCAAAGATTATATACTGTATGATTCCCTTTATATGATATTCTTAAAATGACCAAACAGTTGAAATGGTGAACAGGTTAGGAGCTGCTAGGGGTTAAGGAGGTGGTGGGAACAGGAGAGAGGTAGCTGAGGCTGTAAAAAGATGCCATGAGGAATCCTTATGGTGACGGAGATCTTCTGTATCTTGACTGCATCAGTGTTAATATCCTGGTTGTGATATTGTACCATGGTTTTTACAATGTACCATGCGGGCAAACTGGGTAAGGAAGGGTATCTGCATCATTTCTTAAAACTGGATGCGTGTCTACAATGATCTCAAAGTAAAAGTTTAATTTTAATAAATAGAGACAGGATAAAGACTGTTAACTGATCCCCAAATTCATCCTGAGCTCTACCAGGACCTAAGTAATGCCCTTCAACTTTCCCACATTCCTTGCTCTGAAAGAATTTTTAGTTGTCGAAAGAGGTAACCAGATGCAAAATTAGGTAAACATTGATACATTGTTAGATACATTGCTTGCCACACACAGTTAGGCCCTCAGCCCACCTACTGTTCATTTTATCACTCATTCATTCAACAAACATTTATGGTGCCCCTCCAATGTATCAAAGACTATTCTAGGTATTGTGGATACAGGGAGACAGATAACAGACTCTGTACCTGAATGGAGCTTATATTATAATGGGGAAGACAGATAATGTATAACACATACATAAAAAGATGATTTTAGAGAGTGGTAAGAACTAAGGGTGCAATAAAACAAGGGGATGTGGACAGTGTCAGGAGAGGGGAACCTCTTTCAATAGGGGAGTGAAGGAAAGGCTTTCATAGCGGACAGTTTGATCTGAGAGTAAATGATGGAACAGGGCCCCAGAGCTGGGGAGAAGAGTATTGCTGCATTACCTTTACAAAAATCACTCTTGTGATATGAAGAACACACTGACAGGAAACAAAAATGAGAGTGAGGGGACCAGTTCACAGCCATTTCAGTGGCCCATGCCTGCGGTGATGGTTTCCTCGACTAAGGTTTAGCAGTGGAGACAATGGTACCATTTTCCAAGATGAGAAAAACTGTGTGGGAAGAGGGAATGCGGTTGGCTGGGAAAAAGAAATGGAGAGTTCTGTTTAGTCATGTTCATTCTGATATGTCTAATAGGCATCCATCTGCACTGGGCCATGAGCATTGTTCAGCCTCATCCTTTGTCTGTCTCCCCCCAGCCAGTGCTCGAAAGATGCTTTCTAGTCCATATTGAAGTAAGGTAGGGATGCAAAGAGCCGTGAATAGCCAAGACCACCTCAAAGAAGAACTAAGTTGGAGCGCTTACTCAACCAGAGATCAAGATTTATTATAAAGTGACAGTAATTAAGGCAGTGTAGCATTAGCACAGCAACAGGCAAATAAAGCAACGGAACAGTGTAGAAAATCTAGAAACAGACCCATGTATATTTAGGCACTTGGTTTATGAAAAAGGTGGTACCTCAGAGCAATGGTGCAAATTTATCAAAAAATAATCTTATCAATAAGTGCTGCTGGATCAAATAGATATCCAAATGGAAAAATAAGAATAAAACCCTACCCCTGCCTTTTACCAGAGCAAAAAATATCAATTCTATGTGGTCCATAGACTTTAAATATGAAAGCTTTTAGAAGATAACACAGGTCAAGAATAGCTTCTTTAACTTGAGTTGGCAAATATTCTTAAATAGGACACAAAAAGTACTAACCATAAAGAACAATATTTACATACTGAACTTTATTAAAATTAAAAACTTGGATTCATCAAAAGATACCATTAAGAAAGTAAAAAAAAAAGAGTCAAGTTACAGAGTGAGAAAAGATATTCACAGTACATATAACTGATAAAGGGCTCAATTCAGAATATATAAAGAACTCTTATAAAAGACAGATCATCCAATTAAAAACAAATCAGCATCTCACAAAAATAGAATGGCCGATGAACACAAGAAAAGGTGCTCAACTAGTCATCAGGGAAATATACATGAAAATTACATTGAGATATCCCTAACCACCCACAAGAGTGAAAATAATTAAAATGAAGACCAATACCAAGTGGCTGTGAGGGTGCGGAGCAACTAGGACACATACGTTACCAGTGGGAATTCAGAGCGATACAGCCATTGGGGAAAGTTTGGCAGATCTACTAAACCTAAACATAATATGTTCAAAACCTGTCAAGTCTATTCCTGGGTATACATCTGACAGAAATGAGGGCTTATGTCCATCAAAGACATGCACAGAAATGTTCAGCGCGACATTATTCATAATAGCCTCAAGACAGAAAAACTCACATGTCCATCAAGAGTAGAACAGATAAATACACTGTGACATATTCATAGAGTGGAATACTGTACACGATGAAAATAAATTAACCACTGCTACACACGACATTGATGACTCTCACAGATATAATGTGGAATGAAAGAAGCTAGTTACAGAAGAATGCATATTGTCTGATTCCATTTATATGGGGTTTGAAACCAAACAAAATTCACCTGGGATGTTGCAAGTCAGGAGAGTGGTCCCTTTAAGGAGCAAGCAGGAGGTAGTCGTGTGAAGGGGTGAGAGGAGGGCTCTGGGTGCTGGTAATGTTCTATTTCTTGACCTGGGAGGGGGGTACATGGGTGTGTTTACTTTGCAATAACTCATCAATAATTCATTTAAGGTCTGTGCGCTTTTCTGTGTGTATGCTCTACTCAAAAAAAAGTTTATCTGAAAAATGAAATGGGAAGGCTGATCTTCACTTTAAGAAATGATTAAAATGTTTCTCCCCTCTGTTTCTGACACCACTCCCCCATCCAAGTTCCCCACTGCACGGGAACTTGTTCTCACCAAATGAATCAATCATAATGGAACAAATTTAATGGATTTCCAAAGATTGTTTTTTTAAGTGTAATGTCTTCCTTGTAAGGTCATTAAAAAAACCCTCTGCCTTTAAATAAAACCATCACACCTCATCCTCCCTCCCTTTATGGTGAAGAAAACTGACATGCGACATCGGAGAACAATAGTCATTCTGGGACCAGAGCGTGAAAATGGATCAGAAATTCATTTGATATTTATTAAGCAGTTGCTAAATGTCAGGCATTATTCTCGGCACAGCAGATACAGCAGTCAACATGAGAGAAGAGATCTTTGTTCTCGTGGAACTTAAAATATAACCCCCAGATGAGCAAATGTCATGGAGAGAAACACGTGAAGGGGCGTGGGATAGTGGGGGCCAGGGGTAAGTTTTGCTGTTGTGTAGAGGGTGGTCAGAGAAGGCCACACCCAAAAGAGAGAGACCTGAAAAAGAAGAGAGGTGGCCATGCAGGTGACAGGGAAGAGTGCTCCACGCTGAGGGAGCCTGAGGTGGGAACAGTTTCTGCGTTTGAGGAACAGCTGGGAGGCCGGTGCAGCAGGAGGGGAGTGAACGAGGACCAGAGCAGCAGGAGACAGAGACAGAGTCCACTAGGGCCCCCTAGGCCATTGTGAGGGCTTTGGCTTTCCCTCTGTGTGAGATGGAGCCACTGGAGGGTTTTGAGTAGAAAGAGAGACATGATCTGACTTAGATTTTAAGAATCACTCAGGCTGCAGGGAGAGAATAGACAGAAGGGGGGGCGGTAAGAGCGAAAACAAGGAGACCAGGAAGTCGTGACAGGGATACAGGTGGGAGACCCTAGCGCCTTGGAGGGCCAGTGGAGATGGGGAGAACTGGGTGTATTTCATGGCAGAGATGAACAGCGTTCAGCGTTTGGAAGTGGGTTGTGAGACAGAGAGGAGTCAGGGTTTTGGCCTCAGCAGCTGGAAGGACAAAGTTTCTGTCAACTGACATGTGGGAGGAACAGGTGTGGGTGGAAGGTTCTGAAGTGCTGTTTGCACACTTCTGGTTGGAGACGTCTGCTAGACATCCCAGTGGAGGCTGTAAGGAGGCAGCTGGAGATAACGAAGCCAGAGCCCGAGGGAGAAGCTGGGACTGGAGGTGTAAACGTGGGTGTTGGTGCTTCAAGCCATGAGACTGGATGAGGTCACCTAGGGAGAGGATATCGCCAGAAAAGAGAAGTCATGGCCTGAGGAATGGCCCTCCGAGGTCAGTCCTGCCCCAAATCCTGCTTCCACTGTAGGAAGGGGATGTCGTCATGTTGGAGGAATTGGCCCCCATTCGCCTGGTGCCAGATGGCTGATGTGTTGCAGGTGTGAGGATACATGGGGCAACACTGTGACCCAGAAACTGGTCCTCAATGAAGACCAAACATCGCGTGAGGGAAACAAGCAAACATCTTTAGCATCCCTCCTCTCCCTGTCCCTAGCTCAGTTGGGATTTAAAATAGTGACCTGGAGGGCAAACTTCTCCATGCTAGTCCTGGTTTGCCAAGTGCCCGTGGCCTTCTCCTCTGGCATTCTCTTCGTCTGTCTGCTAGTCCAGCCGAGGGCATTTTATTCTCCTGGAAGAGTTCTTGGTCCCTGGGCAAGCAGAACATCCTTTCACACTGAGCCAGAGCTTGCAGGCTGGAGGAAGGTGGCCTTCGAGGCAACAGGGGCTTGGAGAGGAGCTGTCCTACCCATTTTACCCATTCGCTGAAAATCTCTCATAACGTTTTCCATTCCCCTTCTAATGAGTCGTCAGATCAGCAGGGCCCCTGCTAGAAAGTTTATAAAAACCTCACAGGATTTTAAGGTCTGAACAAAGAGAAGAAATGGCTGACTGGGGCCGTGGCAGGCTCGAGTCAGAACCTCTTTCCCTGGCTGGTCTTTATTCCTAAAACTGGATTACAAGGGAAGTGAAGAAGAGTGTTGGGGAAGAAGCTTTTGAAATGCTTCTCGGTTTTCTCCCTTCCTCACTTTACTGTCACCGTTCAGGCTCCCCAGGACTCATCTGAGGAAGTTCCAGCCAAGAAAAGCATCAACAGAGAGGAGGAAAATTGGAAAAAAACCAATAGCCGCAGGGATGGTGTTTATTGACCTCAACTTTCCAGTGTCCCATCTCACCTTCCAGAGACTCCCATTGTTTCCCCACTTCTGTTACCATCCTTTGGAATGATTCTAACATAAACTTGATTTCTGTACCCACTCCCTCCCACTCGCTGCATGATCCATCTTTTCCTTCTTTTTCCTCTCTCTGTGGTAAAGGAGCAGTGGACAGACATAGCTGCTCTATGGTCTCCTGAAGTCTCCATCATCTGGTGCCTCTCTGAAGACCTCCCCACCCTGCCTCTCCTCACGCAGTCACTAGAGACTCTACTCTCCGCTTTTCCACCTGAGAGGGAAGGTGGTCCAAGGAGCCCTTTACCTGAAAGTGAGGACGGTGTTTACGCAGCTGTGCCCACCTGTTTCAGGATGGGACTCCCTCTGGGTCAGCTCTTGGAACGTGGCACACAGCAGTGAAAACTGGGGAGTTTGAGATTCCTGGAGAATTGGAAAGATGGAACTCTCTTTCTCTTACTTTCAACCAGGATCCTAGAACACAAAAATGGATTACAAGTCACTTTCTGCTTCTTGGAGGTGGTGACAAAGTAACTGTGTTCGGTGTAGCTACAATCCACATACAAACACTGATGGAAGTCAATGGAAAGGGTACATTTCTTGCCCTTCCTCCCCATAATGTTCCCGAATAGGTATCAGGCAAGCATTAAAAATAATCTTTTGTGCTCAACAATAATTAGTGAAGACATTGATAATACTAGGTGCCTTTTCCATTCCAAAGTCCTCCCTCATAGTTCCCTCACCCAAAATTTTCATTTGCTCATTTATTCATTCAATATATTTTTATTGAATGACTACTGTGTCCCAGGCTGGCTGCTACGTGCCTCAGAAAGAATGGAGAACAAGGTAGATAAGTCTTACAGTAAAAGTGATGGGAGAGGCAAATAAATAAACAGATACATCTGAATAATTACGTATTTTAGTAAGTGCTATGAGATCTTTGTGGGCTGCTAGCCCAGAGGGTGAGGTTCGAAGAACTACAGGCTAAATATAGAAATAAAAGGAAGTTGCATTTTTTAATGACTTGTTTTTACATGTAACTTAGGAAATATTCTTTGGAGAGTCACAGCAGAATTTTAAAATGGAATTGCTTTCCCTGGAACTAGGACATCAGCAATACCCATGATCTCATGAAGGCAGATTGCAGCTCCTAAAATGCCTTCAAATGATGTGGCTTTGCCTCTTTGAGGGAAATAAACCAAAGGAACAACCCAACTGCCTCAGCCACAGACACTACTGGTTGTCTACCCAACAGCTGTTCTCTGCTTGCCTGCCCCCTTTTCCACAATCTTGTGGGGAGGTCTTTGTGACCTTGTCCCTGCGAGAATGGTCTAAAACTCACTACTGGTCACCTATTTGGGAGAAATGTGTATCACGCCATCTCCTTGAGAGAGATGATGTTATGAAGGTCCAAAGGAAGTGATGTGGGTTGATACTTTCTCTTCTCACCTTGCTTTCCTGGACTTAGAGAATGAAATCTATACCATAGCCCTCTGCTTTTTCAGCTCCTCTTAAAAGGACCCAGAGCCACCAATTCTCTTCTGTGGCAACCTGGCCAGGTGGCAATTTTCCTACTCTCTGATAGCTTACAACTGAGGTTCTCCTTGGTAGATGGGATGAGTGATCCTATTTTCCAGAAACCCATAAACCTCGTTGCCTTCCCAAGCCTTCCCATTTCTGGAAAGAGGATGGAGATGATTCTATGGTAAGTCAGGGTAAGAAAGCCAAACTAAAGCTTCCCTCTGTTAGGTAGGGAGATGGCCTCTATCTCCATCCAAAAAGATGTATCTTTTTTTCTACTCTTTTCCTGGTCCTTAAAACTGTCCCACCAGCTCAAACCACATCTCTGTGCCTTCTTATCCTTAGATCCTCACAAGCAGCACACGTGATGTTTGAACAGTTTGACCATGACCCTGTCTTACTGTTCTCAACCTGCTTCTATTTGAATCCCAGCAGACCTGACCCTACAAGTTCAGTCTCTAGTCCTTCTCTGGCCCCTCCAGTTTTGTTATTCTTCCATGACTCTACATGCCCTTATTTGAACTCCCTGATTTAGTTCTAGGGAGAGCTCTGTACTTGACCCCACTTGACACAAATCCCATCAGCCCAGGACTTGCTAACCAGCTTCAGCTCTTTCCTTTCTTCTATGACACCACCGCTAGATGTGAACTTAACATGGGTGTTGCTTTCCCGGACCACGCATACCGAGCTGAGCATAAGAGGGATGCCACAGTGGTTGAGTCATGCTTGTAAAGTTCATACCTGAACTGGTTTTCAGGCTTTCCGCTTCTCCCCATACCTCCATGGTCTCCTTACTATGTTGGCTGCCTACCAGTCCTGTCCTGGGAACCTCTCTGCCAGCTAACTTGCTCCTCAACCTGCAAGCTCTGCATCTCAGACTCAGACTAACATGTTCCCTCCTGACCTTGTGCAGTGGGCTTTTGTGTTTAGCTGTTCAGCATCCTTTGTTAGAGAGAAAACACTCCCCATTTCTTGCTCCCCTCTGTCTCTGTCTCTGTCTGTCTCTGTCTCTCTCCCTATTCGTGCTTAGTTACAGGGTCTCGTCCACCTTTAGCTATAAGAGTGGGAATGAGGACAATTATATAATTCAAATTTGAATCTCTCTGACTTCAAAATTTAACCAGTATACAATCCTGACTCTATTGGTGAAAACTCGATAGAAATGGTTAGAATAGGGCTGTGCTGATAAGCTCTGTGGCTGAACTAAATGAGAAAGTGCCCACTGAGTGCCGTAGATGACGTGGCAGCCAGTGGCCGCTTCACCTGGAAAGGCCGCTGGGGCTGGTTCTCCACTGTGGAGTAATTTTGTGTTTGGATAGAAGCATCTCTTTATATTTCCTGCTCAACTATAACCTGATCTAGAATCTGCTGCTGAACCACAGTACTGCTAAGGATGAGCTCACATCTGAACAACTGTCCTGTAAAGAATCATCTCTGGGGAGTGACTATGCAGCTATTAAAGTACCTCTTAGAGTACACTGTCATTGAAGGAACTTTTTTTTCTGGACACGTGTAAGTAAAACATTTTTCTTCTAGTTTTATTGAGATATAATTGACCTGCAACACTGTATAAATTCGAGGTGTCCAGCATAATGATTTGACTTACGTACATCATGAAATGATTGTCACAATAAGTTTAGTGAATACCCATCATCTCATATAGATACAAAATTAAAGAAATAGAAAAAATTTTCCTTCCTTTTGATGAGAACTCTTAGGATTTATGCTCTTAACTTTCATATATAACATACAGCAGTGTTAGCTATATGAATCATGTTGTACATTACATCCCTAGTACTTATGTATCTTACAGCTGGAAGTTTGTACCTTTTGACCATCTTCATCCAATTCCCCCTCCCCCCAACCCCTGCCTCTGGTAACCACAAATCTGATCTCCTTTTCTGTGATTTTGTCTGTTTGTTTTTGAAGTATAATTGACCTACCACACTGTGTTAATTTCTGTTATACTGGTTTGAAGGAGTTCAGATAACTCAGAAAGTATTCTTCCTAAGCAAGTATAGACAGTTTCAATTTGGGGATATAATGCTTATTAAAAATTTATTATAATGAAAGAAAATAAATAGAAAACAACATTTTTTTAAATGAGGGAAGGAAGACTCCAAAATTAAAGAATAAGTTCTCTATTTAAAATAGGATTTGATTTATAAAGTCTTCAATTTCATTCAACTTTTGAGAGAAACACTTATCCCATAAAGTAAAAAGATGTGTAGAACACGGTGGTCAGACTGATCCAGAGCAGCGGCCTATGTCAATTAACATTATTTGAAAAGGCTTGTGCAGAGTTGTTTCAAAACTGTTGTTTTTTTCTAATTTAAAATCTTATTTTTGAAATTTATGAATTAGTTCCCAAAGTCCTACCCTTGTGAAGAAGTGGATTTAGTCATACCCATATTGAATTGCTTGTGAAGTTTGTTTTGCATTTTCATACCATAGTAAGGTCTTTCTAAGGTCATAGTGTTACTTTTAATAACAGCATCAATATTATTCATAATGTTGGTTTTTCTTCATCCTGAAGCACTCGATGTGTAGTCTTGAAGCCATGCACTGTGGCTGCCTTTACCTGGTTTTGTCAGGGTTTTTTAATCATCTAAGAGAGAAGGGTTTTCTCTAAATCCATAGGTATTATAAGACAAACCCTTCCTAGCACTGACAGGGTAGTCCCATTGACTTTTATGCAACAGTGATGCACAGAGACGATTTCTCAGGCAGATGTCCAAAGAGAAGACAGACCAGTCCAAAGTGTTGGCAACAAAATCTTGAACTAAGATAGTGTTTATGGAAAGAAGGAGAGTGAATCTTGGCTGCAGTGTGGAAACAAAAGCAGATGTTGGCTTACTTAAGTGTACTCATTCTCTAGACATGCTGGGACCTCAGTGGCTGACAGAAGGCAAGATAACAAAGCTGGGAACTGCCAGGTCCAAGACTAGCGCACCAAGATTGTAAAATAGGACTGGCCCCCAATGGGGCATGGAGTCTCCATCAGAATCCTGTCTAGTAGAAAAGGCTCCCGTGAGCTAATAGGTCAGCATCCACATTTAAGTGGAAACTTCTGGGCAGGAAGAGCAAGATCACAGGATTTTCTAGAACAGGGGTCAGCAAACTATGATCCGTATGCCAAATCTGGCCCACGACCTGTTTTTGTAAATAAAGTTTTATGGGAACACACGTCTGTTCATGCTACAATGGCATAACTGAGTAGTGACAGAGACTTGGGGTTTACAAAGCCAAAAATATCTTCTATCTGGCCCTGTACAGAAAATGTTTGGCAACCCCTGTTCTACAAGAGGGTGAGGCTTGGAATCAGCATTGTGGTCCCAGGTGATATGTTTGGTTTGGAGACATACACCAGGCATGGGCTGAGAGGAACCCATGATCGAGGCAGGATGTCAAAACCACAGCTGAATGGTTTGGAGTTCAGGACCTCAGGTACAGGCAGAAACCAAGGCAAAAGCTCGGTCCTATTGACTGGACAAACATGGTGGTGATTAAGGAAAGAAAAAGGCTCAGTAAACTTGAGGGATCCAAGTTACCTTTAGTCATAGAAGATACCAAGTCTAGGACAGCAAGTCCAATTTCAGTGACCTGCTGATGGGTTCGAACCAATGGTCAGTTTGAAATGCTCAGTGTTGAGCAGAGCTGGGAAGGCAGAGGCTGACTCAGAAGGAAGGAACTTTCAAGTCCAAATAACCTGGCTCTTTCTGCTAGAAAGTAGGAGTATGGTGTTATACTCTCCATTTCCTCTTCAATATGTAGCTTATCACCCTCACCAACCCAGCGTGATGAGATTGAAATGTCTCCTGGCTTGGGTTGCCATATTTAGCAAATAAAAATACAGGAGGCCGAGTTCAATTTGAATTTCAGACAAAGAAAAAATTTAATGAATAAAAGTATATCTGAAATATTTCATTGGACATGTTTATGCTAAAAATTGACTCATTATTTGAAATTCAAATTTAAGAGACTTCTCTGGTGGCGCAGTGGTTAAGAATCCTCCTGCCAATGCAGGGGACATGGGTTCGAGCCCTGGTCCAGGAAGATCCCACGTGCCGCAGAGCAACTAATCCTGTGTGTCACAACTACTGAGCCTGCGCTCTAGAGCCCACGTGCCACAACTACTGAAGCCCGCACACCTAGAGCCCGTGCTCCGCAACAAGAGAAGCCACCACAATGAGAAGCCTGCACACCGCAATGAAGAGTAGCTCCTGGGCTTCCCTGGTGGCACAGTGGTTGAGGGTCCGCCTGCCGATGCAGGGGACACGGGTTCGTGCCCCGGTCCGGAAGAATCACACATGCCGCAGAGCGGCTGGGCCCGTGAGCCATGGCCGCTGAGCCTGAGCGTCCGGAGCCTGTGCTCCGCAACGGGAGAAAAAAGAGTAGCTCCCGCTCACCGCAACTAGAGAAAGCCCATGCGCAGCAACGAAGACCCAATGCAGCCAAATAAATAAATTTATTAAAAAAACCAAACAAACAAATTTAACTTGAGTCCTATAATTTTTCTGACAATGTTATTTCCACGAAACTGGCCATCTTTGTGATCAATCATGACTAAACTAAGCAATATTTTGACTCCTGGGACAGCAAGAAATTTCTAGTCTTTTGGTTTCTCCTCTAGTCTCTTTTGCTTCTCCCTTTCTCCACATACAGACTTCTTTCCCACCTCCTTCCATCTCTTCTCTACCACTTCCTTTCCAAGGGCTGTCCAGGAGAGGGGACCGATTGCATTTATCAACACTTCCAGTAATTATAATATAGCTTCAACTGTCATTGATTAAACCAGAAAAGGGCTGAAAACTGAGAAAGAAGAAGTGAAGCTTTTTAAAGTGACTCACAGGAAGGAAACCTGGTGAACAGACAGTTAGATGATTGGCTTCTGACTCATAGGAGCTTTCTTTTTCTTTTTTTAATCTAATCATGCTCTCGCCTATTTCTTTTATCATCCATTGATGATTTTTTTTAACAACCATGATTTATTTTAGTTTTTTGAATTTTATTTATTTTTTATACAGCAGGTTCTTTTTAGTTATCTATTTGATACATATTAGTGTGTATATGTCAATCCCAGTCTCCTAATTCACAGGAGCTTTCTTTGCTAGAGATCTGTAGTCCTCTATCACCATTAGTTTGCTGTCAACAAACCACTGAAATTTCCCCGGCAGCACACAGATCACTGTCTTGGTAGAGGACTTGGGTTTAGATAAACGGCGTGGCGCTTGCTGGTTCCAAATGGTGAATTAAAATGAACATTTTTTTAAATTTACAAAGAGCCTCTTAGATTAAAATCAAAGGGCTCTGTAAAAGCCATGCTCATGGTTTTAAAGCATTACGCCAGCACCGTGTTCTGTGAAGAGGTTCTTAGGAAAGTTTCAAGAACAGTCAAATCATTTTATGCTGCGGTCACAGTGGATTAAAGCTCACCTGCAGGGAAAAGGATGTGGGCTGAGATTGTGCTCAGGGATGACTTGGGTAATATGTAAAACATGTAGAAAACACCAGTCTGATGTGATTTGCATTCTTTCCCCCATCAGTCATTTCTCTAACAGCCCTCCCCCCGTTGTAGCAGTATTAGAGGTGCCCATGTGGGTCTCCCTTCAAGAAAGAACTTGCTGTTCAGCAGTAAAAGATGCAGTTGGCTTACAGCCTCCAGCTGTCAGTACCTTAGGATGCACAGCGCCTTTAGAGCAGGGGCCATGCTCTTCCTGGGGCAGCCCCCAGCCAGTGACTGAGCACAGAATAGGTCCTAGGCCTGGCCAGTTCTTCAACATGGTACTCCTCCGATGAGCAGTCTTTGTTCTGGAATCCCTCACTGGGTTGGCCAAAATGACTCAGATCTGCATCGTGATCTGAGGCTTTCCCTGTCCAATTGTACTTTCTCCCTCTTTTATCTTCACAAGTGTTACTCCCGCAAAAAACTCTTGCAATCTTAATTCTGCCTCAGTGTCTGTTTCCCTGAGGGCACACGTGACCCAACCATGATGGCCCCAGGGAAGTGGACGGAACAGATACCATTTTAGCAAGGAAAAAGATATCTTTTTTTTTTTTTTTTTTTGCGGTACACGGGCCTCTCACTGTTGTGGCCTCTCCTGTTGCGGAGCACAGGCTCCAGACGCGCAGGTTCAGCGGCCATGGCTCACGGGCCCAGCAGCTCTGCGGCATGTGGGATCCTTCTGGACCAGGGCACGAACCCGTGTCCCCTGCATCGGCAGGCGGACTCTCAACCACTGCGCCACCAGGGAAGCCCGGAAAAAGATATCTTGAGGGATACATTCTCACCCGAAAGGAAGAGGGGGAAAGGGCACACTCGTTCCTGTCCAGCAGAGCACAGGAATGAAAAAAGAGGTGGACGCAAGCTAAGACCCTCACACATCAGAGTCTTGCCTTGCCTCTTCCTTGAGGCCAAGGCTTTTTTGGGGAGGGAACTATGAAAACATTCAGAAAGGTATGGAGAGACTAAAAATATTAGGGCAAGTGACCTCCTTTCCCACGCACAGCCTGGAAGAGGCTGAAAGCAACTAGGAGAAGCCCAACATGTATCTGGTACCATGTCTAACATGGCTTGGGTGGGACAGTGCAGCATTAACAAATGGAGGGACCTTGGTAGATAACGATGAGATGTATCCCTGTATTCCCTGGTGCCCTGGTGAAGGTCAGGGCGGTTCAAGATGGATCACTGGAAATGCAGAGGCCTGAAGTTGGAAAGTGGAGGCCATTGAGATCAAGTAGTTTGACTTCCAGAGGCAATAGCGGTGTCAATGTCCCATGGCTAAGTTTGTCCATTGCATGCCAGTGAACAAACTAGACCGGGAGTAACTCATGGGACACCAGCACAGGACCCAAACACCCAGCAGGGATGCCCCTAAAGACCAGAGGTCACCATGCTGGTTTCCACACCCATAGCCACATGGTAGCAACACCCCCACCAGCCAAAGAGCCAGGTGCTAACATCAGGAGACCAAGGGACACCAGAAGAGGCCAGGATATACCAGCTGACCATGTACGTTCAGTCTTTTCCTACATGTTCCATAGGGTTGAGGGGATACAAGGAAGATTTGATCAGTTCTGGAAAACAAAGGAGCTGCATGTGTTGGCACGTCTGAGTGTGTGTTAATCACTTGGTGACCCCACTGCTCTTGTTACATTTTGAACTTTAGTCCAAGCTATGGAGTTAAGGAGGGTCAGACGTAGTGTCTCCAAGCCATATCTGAATAGCAGGTTCGAGCTGAGAACCTCCATGGGCCAGATAAATTATAGCATCCATGTATGGGAATGTTTGGTTTCTCTCTAGACCTCATTTTCCAAGGGGTGGGAGATAAACCACTGGTGATAGCCAAGATGATTTTAGGTTGTATGCAAACACCTTTCATTAACACTGAATCACACCCAAAACATCCCACTTCCAGTTTCTCTCAGTCCTCCTGATCACATAAGAGGAAGTCTGGGTGCCCGTCTCTACCCTCCCCCAAACTTGCCAATTCCACTTGCTAACAAAGTGAGAGCAGATTTCAGATTCAGAGTATCAGCCCCCCTCCACCCTCAATCTATTCTTCATGAAGCAGTCACAATGATCCTTTAACAGAAATCAAATCACACCACTTCTCTGCTGAAGACACTCCCATGCCTCCTCATTTAATTCAGAGGAAAAGCCTGAATCTTTCTAGTGGCCCCCAAGGCCCTACCTGATGTGACACGTCACACTCCAGCCTCACCCTCTCTCCTGCCCTCTGGCTCACGCTGCTTCAGCCACGGTAACCTCCTGATTGGTCTCGGGATGCTCTTTGCCCAGAAAGCAGCCCAGCTCAAGTCCTCGCCTGCCACAACTTGACTCAGAGCCACTTCTGTAGTGAGGACTCCTTTGGTTCTCCTCTCCTGGACCGCAGCTCCCTGACCTCCATCTTGCTTTATGTCTGTGTGTGCACTCAATACATTTTACGTGCTCGTCATGTTTTGTTGTAATTTTGTCATTTGAAAAACTAAACTTGTCATCTTAATTTCCTGCGTCTCCCTTGAATGTAAGCTACGTTAAGTCAGGAGTTTCTGCCTGTTATGTTTACTGCCGTATCTCCAGCGTCTAAAACAGGGCTTGGTAAGCAGTGGATGCTCACTCAGTATTTCCTGAATGGATAATGAACTCTTGGCTTATTCCTACATGTTATTATCAGTATCATATCTTTCCTTTCTCAGCCTCCCCTTTAATTCTCCTTCCTTTCCTGGCAAAGCAAACACAAACGAATACAAACAAAACACACAACAAAAAAACCCACAAGATGCTATTCGTTACCCCTTCTCAACTTCATGGAAGTTCTAATAATCATATATATTTTATATACACATATATATTATAAATACATTATGTTTTATATATACATTTTATCTATCTAGATACATACACACACATTATATTTTCCTTTCAGATGGGAGATTTGGGGTGTGGGGTGCCAAGGGAAGAGAATTTGGGGAATCCTTGACCTGGCTGACCTCTACCCTTCTCCCAGCTCCCTTCCATCCTCCCTCCGCCCCTGGCCCCCACCCTCCTCTCACATTCCTGCCTGCTGAGTTCTGCTCCCCAGCAGCCCGTAGCATTTGGGCTGGGATGGTTGGAACCCGCGCGGGCTCAGCATTTCCAGGATCCCCTCACTGGCTGAGTGGGGAGCACAAGAAACACATGTGTCGGGCTGCTTCTTCTCAAGACCGGAATTTGGCGTGGCTGTTCTGTGTGACTGAATGACAGATCCCGAACACGCATCTAGACCTCCGGAATGGAGAGCGAGCCAGGTGGAAGGAGAAGCAGCCCTGGCTCCCCACCTCTGGCTGATCCTGTTTACTCTGTTTCTTGTTGTCACCACAGCACCATGTCGAGTTACCAAGGAGATAGAAAGGAACAGACCTGTGAGAAGCTCTCGCTGGAGCGTGGGCGGCAGCTGACTGTCAGTGAGGGCAACGCCCTCATTCTTGGCTCCGCCTCTCCTCCCACACCCCGAAAGAAGCCACACAGGAGCTGGAGTTTCAGGAGCTGCCTTTAGAATGCAGACCAGAGCTTGCGCACACCTACTCTCTGGCCCTCGTGCCCCTTTGAGCAAGAGGGTCTGCGGGGTGGGTCTTGCTGCTGGATCTGCGGGCTTTTCTAAGCCTTGGGGATGTATTTGTGTTGTAAGAAAACACCTGGGTTTTTTCAGGGGTCGGAAGAGATTGGTGGCTGAGCTGTTCTGCTCTCGTGTGGATGGAAGGCTGTGAGATGGGGCCCTTGATCACCACGGAGCCCCTGGACAATTGGAAGGAGAGGTGCCAGGAGCCAGGCCCCAAGGCCTGGATTCCTCATCTGAGCTCGCCTGCCTTTAGCAGGACAAAGTAATAGCATGGGGACATCCACACCGAACTTTGAGAAGGAACAAGGCTGACTCTGATGGTGAGCCGGCCCCGTTTGTACATGCCAAGGCCTAAAAGACCATGTTTGCTTTTGACAAGCCTTTGGGAATATCCGGTAATTACGGTAATTCCATAATCATGCTACTAAACGCACCTAATGCTTTCATCTTTACAAAGCTTGTGTCCATTTTCCGCCTTCTCCCCTAGAGAAGGGGGCTTTATTTCCCCTACTTTACAGATGAGAAGGTAGAGGTGGAGGAACTTTCTGCTACCATAAAAGTAGCAGGAAAGCATTTCAAACCCAGATCTCATGACCCCACATGTGGGGTGTTTCCACTCGTTCCTGGTAGAGGAGTTCCTGAAACAGGAGCCTCACGAGTCTGAGGCCTGAAACTACAGGGCTTACTGATGTAGCTGCAAACTGCAGCTCTCAGACAGCAAGAGAAAAGTCAAGAAGAGAAAATGCATTGCTCTGGAGGACCTTCGCGTGTCTCACACAGGCGGAATATTTACATGTGTTCCCCACACGGTCTCCGTAGCAACTGTCAGAGGTGCAAAAATGCATCATCAGTATTTGTTAGAGGATGAGAAGAGATCCTCTTTCTCTCAGCGGGCAGGGCTATTTCCGTCCACTGGCTTTGTGACTTCTCCCAGCAGCCAGTTGGCAGGAAGGTTTCAAACAACAGGGAACCCGTGGATCAAACCAATCGGCATCTGAAACTTGCAGGATGGAGGGATCTCATCTTCTGCTCCCTCTTCCAGGCAATTAAGCACGGAGTCAGGAAGGAATTTTGTTATTCGGAAGTCTCAATAGAAAGGAGCTGAGAAGTTGTGGTTTCCAGCTTTTAACCATAGCATTTAAGACATGGCTCCATTTTCCTTGTAGTTTCCAAGTGCACATCATTACCTAATTCTCCCTGGAGAATCGATATTGCTTTATGATGCGTATGTATCAGTGATGTGAGCTAAGGCTCGGAGCCAGCAAACAATGTCTTTCTCATAAACCTTCCTCCCCAGCCTCCTTTCCCATGGTGCACCTTGAAATGATGCCTTCTACCTTTCCTACGTCACATGCTCCGTGGGCTCCTTGGTCAGGAATGAAGTCTACATTGCTGCAAAGAAAACTATAATTCAGTGCCCCGTATGTGCCCCAGAATATTTTATCTCCAACATCTCAGTTTGTGACTTGTCATATGTGATTTATGTGCTGTTGGTTAGTGTATCATGTGTCAAAATCTTCCAAGTGCTTTGGGGGAAACAGGAATCAGAGAATTCCTGATCCCCAAAGATCTTACAGTCTAGTTTACCTAAGCTCTTATGTAGCATTCAACCCAGCTTTACACACTCAGCATGAGACCAACACATCTATTAAGCCCTATATGAAAAACTGAGCCCCTACACAACTGTCCCTGGCGGGTCTGGACTCATGGCCGAGCAACTGGTGTTGTTGACCAAGACTCATGCTCAGAAGGACTTGCTTGGGTTTAATGTCCTATCACTGCTGTCTCACATTTCTTAGTTTATCTTCGTATTTGTGTCTCATAAGTGAAGTCTGATGGGATAATGAAGCTCAACTCACTGGTGGAGCTGCCCCCTACCTCCAGCCCCTGGTGTCCCAGAACCCGACCTTCTCTTTCCCACCCCCATCCCATGACCACTGCCACCCTCCACCCAGGGTGGCCACCAGGTCTTGTCAGCATGTGGGGAGCTCCCTTCTACCTCTGCTCCCTGTAGGAGACCTGGGAGCCGATGCAGGAAGGGTGGTGGTTGGGTGTGTACACCATGGCGTCTTGGGAAACAGCATGACAGTGCTGTCCCTGCCCTGGCCTGTCAGTGCCATAGTGCATTTGACTTGGTGGGGGTCTCTCACCCACCCCCATTGGTGTACTCAGTGTGTGCTGGAGGTTGTAATCCCTTGGGGGGCACAATGGCAAGCAGTGGGAAGGGGAGATTGACTTCCCTGCTACATTTTCGTTTTGTGCTTGAAGCCCACAATTATGTAGCCAGACCAAATGGACTCCAGCGACTCTCTCCTTTCAATCCTTTTGTACAGCTGTCATGAACAAAGCTCGTGTAAGCCAGTCCTGCTTTCCTATCAGTTCAATGAAAAACAAATTGTGTTCTGTTCCTCAGAACCCATGTCAACCACAAAAATACCAAATTATGGAAATGAGATGTGATTGCTATGAAGTCACCTCCTAGGCATATTTAACATATTTGATGTATCTAACATACTCAAAAGAATCATGATCTTTAGAATTTACTATTTTAAGATATGACCCACACCTTAAGCTTTAGCAAGCATTTGTATGTTACGGAAAACCAAGAACCATTTAAAGTTTACATCATAAATGTGTCTTGTGGGGGACTTTCCTGCAGAGACTGAACTGACTGAAGCTTTGTTCTCTAAACTCAGGAAGACATTTTAAGTGTTGAAAAGTGTCATTTTGACGATGATTTCTTTCAACGCTCGACCAGCTTTGGAAAGGAAGAGTTACAAATAACAAGGGATGAGATTCCCCTCAGGTATATTTTTAGCAAAATAACACCTTGTAAAATTTCCTGTCCTTGTACCCAGCTGCCAGGCGATGGCATAGGAAGTTGATCCAAGCTGACACATATTCATTGGGCATCTGCCATGATATGAGCTGAACCCTGGGCCCTGGGCAACATGGAGGATGTAGAGATAAATAAGATGGTCCCTGCCTCTAAGAAGCAAGTAAGACCCTCAGCTGGGGAAGAGATATAAATTTGTAGCTGCTGAAGGGAGCTGGCTAAGAGCTCACAGGCTGCTGGCAGGCCTTTCTTCATGGCTTACCCCTCCCGGAGCACCATATTGTCGGCAGAAGGCTGCTTGGCCCAGACTAACTGTGGACAGGGCTTGATCACTTACAGGCCACTGGGAGTTGCTGTCTACAGCTTGACACATTGAGAAGCCTGGCTTTCTGTTCTGTCTCTGGCATAGGAATTGCTTTTGGAAAAGCACCGTTTCTTGGGTCAACATGAAGATTACCCCGTGGAAGACCCTGGAAATATGAACTATTTTTATTATTGAGGGCTTGTTATATGTGAGACACTGTGCCATATTCCAGGCATACAGACCCTGCTTTCAGGGTGTCATGGTAAGTTAGAAGAGATACAGATGTAAGCAAATGACTAAAGTGTGCATGGACATTGGGCATGGGGAACTGACAGTCAAAAGACCTAATATGAAATCTCAGCTCTGACCAGCTGGCTCTGTGACTTTAGTCACGTCCTGTAACATCTCTGGGCTCTGGTTTCTTTATTTGCAAAATCTGCCTGGGGGAAGAACAGTTGTCTGTTTGGTCTCCAAGGTGCCTTTCTGTTTTAAAATTGCCTGTGTCTTTTAACATCCTAGAAATAATCTGTGCTCCATAGGCAAGATTCTTTCTGAACTTGTATTCATTTTCTAGGTCTGCTGTAACAAAGTACCACAAACTGAGTGGTCTAAATAACAGAAATTTATCGTCCCACAGTTCTGGAGGCTGGAGTCTGAGATCAAGGCATTAGCAGGTTGATTCCTTCTGAGGGCTGTTGATTCCTTTCCCATGTCTCTTCCTTAGTTTCTCGTGGTTTGCTGGCAATCTTTGACATCCCTTGGCTTATACAGCTCTATCTTCATGTTCATCTGGTGTTCTCCTAGGTGCATCTATGTCCACATTTCCTTTTTATAAGGACACCAGTCTTACTAGATAAGGTCATATAGCTCAGCATAACCTCATTTTAACTGTGTAATCTCATGTTAAGTAATTACATTTGCAATAACCCTATTTCCAAAGAAGTTCACATTCTGAAGGATAGGACTTCAGCATATGAATTGGGGAGGGGGCGGGACAAGATTCAACCCACAACAACCTGTTTTACTAATTTCTACCTTGGAATCTTTGGTCCATCCTTATCCAAGGTGGTAAATCTTTTTCATCTTAATGATCAGCTCTGATCAATTGTAGTGATTACCTGGAGTGCTGTGTTGAGAAGGGTTGAGTTGACATCAAGGATTAATGGGAAAGGTGACTAGAATCGGCTCCGATTTTTTATTTCCGTGGGTACAGGACTTAAGGAATCGGGTTTTGTCACGTGCCTGCTCACGCAAGGAGCAGGAGATGTAAAAGTCTCGCTACTTATCCCTAAAGCAGAAACCTCACCAAACAGTGAAGGAAGGACTGCTTTTTTCAGATCTCTCCATTTGAGATGGCATTCAAAAGGTGATTGCCAATTTGTAGTCTCACTGCATTTAATCATCCTTGCAGGGCCTTTCAGCCCAGCCCATGAAGATGATTTAGTCTTCAATAGGACTCAACTATTCCATAATGAGAGTGAAGGGAGTTAAACCTTTAGGAAGACATGATCAGTCTGGGCTTTGTGAATGTTTTCTTCCTCCTTTTTTTTTTTTTTTTTTGCTTTTAATTTTTAAAAAATGTAGGAGGGGAACTTTTGTGGTTTTTTGTTTCTTTGTTTTTTAATTTTTATTGGAGTATAGTTGCTTGACAGTGTTGTGTTAGTTTCTACTGTACGGCAAAGTGAACCAGCTATACATATACATATATCCCCTCTTTTTTTGGATTTCTTTCCCATTTAGGTCACCACAGAGCATGAGTAGAGTTCCCTGTGCTATACAGTAGGTTCTCATTAGTTATCTATTTTATACATAGTATCAATAGTGTATACATGTCCATCCCAATCTCCCAATTCATCTGTGAAAGTTTTCTGGAACCAGATTGGAAGCGATCTTCTAGAAGCACCAAAAATAAATCCTCACTCCCACTCTTTTTTTTTTTTTAATTTTTATTGATGTATAGTTGATTTACGATGTTGTGTTAGTTTCAGGTGTACAGCAAAGTGAATCAGTTATACATATACATATATCCACTCTTTTTTAGATTCTTTTCCCATATAGGCCATTACAGAGTATTGCTCACTCCCACTCTTTACACCTATAACATCAAAACCACCAGATGACGACAGTTGCTGTAGAAATCTAAGCACGTGGAGGAATGCCCACCTTGAACTAGCTAAGCTTGGTACGGGAGCCAAAAGATGGGAAATGACAGGAAGCCAGTTGTCTGTGTCATTGTGGCTACAAAGGAAGTACTTTCAGGACAAAGAGGAGAAGTGACTATTCAGGGAAGCCTTCATTTTTGTTTCATCTGCTGAGCTCCTTAATGAAAACCTGGCAGATAGACCAAGGCCAAAGCCTGCTCACCTCCAGAGAATATTTCTGTTGAGGCCTTTGTACTCAAGACATTCATCTGAAATATGAAGTCACTGATTTGAAGCTTTTCGCATCATATGAGGGGCTCAGGGTCTCACCCAGGCACTGTTTCAAATGTTTCCCACTAGTGAAGACTACATTCTCTTCTTGTGCAAAACTACATTTTTGCTTCTCCCTGTTTGACCCTGGCCCTCATCATGAGAATATGCCCAGGCTAGTCTGCTGGGAGTAAGTCAGAGACACATGGAAGAGAGCCAGGTCATCCAACCTAGGCCATCCTAGTTGAGCTATCCCAGTTACCTGACAAACTTGTCATAGGCACATGAGTGAGCCCAACCACCGTCAGCCAAGCCCAGCACAGACCAGCAGAACCACCCAGCTGACCTGTAGACTTGTGAGAAATAAGGAATGTTTGTTATTTTAAGCCATTCAACATTGGGGCGGTTTGTTATGTGGCAATAGCTAGCTGCTACATATGGTCTCCCTCATGTAGGGGTAAAGAGAAAGGGTAATAGATTAGGCATAAGCTGTGTCCAGTGTTGGAATTCAGTTGTGACTAGGAAACTGAGAAGCTGATGGGGCAGGTCTGTTAGAAGGCTATTTGCATGAGAGGCCTTCCCAGGAGAGAATTCATCGCAAGGAATGAACAAGTCAAGCAGAGAAGCTTAGTCTGGGAATAATGACTTAGTCATCAGAGACTGAGAAAATCCACCACAGTGTCTGTTACTCTAATGTATCTCCTGACTTAGGGTCAGCAAATTCTTGTTTGACTTTTATGATTGAGGGTACAGCTCCCCAGCTTTGGGATAAGTGTAGAAAACTGTAAAGCTAAAGCAGCATTGGAGGAACATGTGAACAAAGCACCAATTTGGTACCCAGAAGATTCCAGCACCTCAGTCAAAGATAGGGCAAAAATAGGGTACCCAGAAGAGGACTGAGTCACATCTGTCTAAATAGCTACATTAATTCATTATTTCATTCATTTATGTGTTCAACAAACATTGAGGGCTATCCAGATTACACTGTGTTAGGTTATGTTAAGGGGAGACAAATGTTTTCATAAGGTGGGGTCCCTGCCTGTAAGGAGCCCACAGACCAGTTCACATTTAAAAATAGGTTTTATATTGTGTGCTCTGATTGATTGATAATGGCTGCCTAGAGTACTCGAGGGGCATTTGAGAGGCCAGATCCCAATTCAGAGGAGTACTGTGATTGACTAGCAATGTCTGCTTTGGCCATATAGTGTAATCCTGGTGGTCTAGTTTTATGTCCTGGCTCCATTTACTCATAGATCCATAAACTAAGCTTCTTGCATGTATTATATGTAAAATTCATCTCTCACTATCTCTTCATGCCTTGGCTGAGTGACAAAGAGCTGATGCTAAGGAAGGTGGTTCTGAGTTGGTATTCTTTTTTGACGAACAAAGGAGCATGATATTTTCCCTGTATGTCTTTTTACTCCTCCCCTGTAAGTCAGAAACACAGTCCTCAGAATGGGGATGGGGTAGAATGGAGTATGGAGGAAAACCTATGTACAGTGACAAAAAAGACTCCACCATCCTCCAGCAGAGTGGTAAAGGGTTTGGGGCTGAGAAGACCATAACCCAGCTTTGAAAAGAAGCACTGAAATAGTACCAAGCCATCCTGACTTGGCATCATATGGGCAAGGAAATAAAGACAATCCAACCAGTCATGTTTCTTGTGTTTATCTAGTATGAATGTGGCTAATCTGTTGACAGCCTTGGCGAGCCTGCGGATCCTGGAGAGGGCCAGGCAGCGCTCCCAACGGGCGTTTAATGAACATCGTGGAGACTTTTCAGTAACCCCTCTGGAGACCCCAGGCTGGATTGGATGCACAATACTGGACAACCATGGGAAGGTGAAAGATCTTAAACTCACCACTCTGCCCTGTTCCTGAAAGTCTGTTCATTTTGTGAGCCATCTAGAACTCAAAAGACTGAGTATTTAATAAAGACTTAATTAAATATGGCTTTTGTCATCTGCAAGACCTGTTCTCAAGTCTGCTCTGCCCTTCTCTACTCGTGTGACTTGGAGCAAATGCCTTAACCCTCAGTGTCTTCATTTGAAAAACAAGGGATAAAAATAGTACTTATTGCAGGGGTTTTGTGAAGACAGAACAAGTATGTAAAGCGCTCAGTAGAATGCCCAGCATATAGTAAGTGCTCAGTAAATGACAGCCATGATTATTAGCAATTAAGTTCTAGACTCTTTGGGAGCATGACCCACACCCCATCCCCTTTCCGCCTTCTCCTCCTCTACTCACAAGCGGTAGTAGGCTCTAACTCCCCGTGGCCAGAAGCTCTGGGTGCAGGCTCCCAGGGGGCCTGGGTTTCCCCTCTTCTTCCCCCGGGCCCAGCCTCAAGCCACCCTGCAAACACAAGCCATGTGGGGGTCACTTGATGCCCAAAGGAGATGCTGCTTTCTAAGCAGCTCAGCTTCCATTTCCAGGCCTCTTTGGCTTGTGTCTCTGCAGACAAAGCCCGGTGTGTCTGTGAGGCTCCAGCCATTGTGACACTGAGTAATGAGAGGGCTGCGCAGTGGGTGAAGAAATGGAGCCGCTGAGCGAAAGTCAGCAGTGCTCCTGGCTGTTTACACCCGGCCGCGGACAGCGCCTGCTACCCAGGACCCAGGGGGACGGTTTCAACATCGGAAGCCACAGGGCCCAGCAGAGCCACCCCTGTCAGACTGCCCTGCTGGGTCACCTGACCTGGACAGGGTGGTGGGGATAAGTTTTAGAGGAAGTGACACTGGATAGGGAAGTGGGGAAAATGCCCTCTGGTTCTTGCACTCTGGGCTTCCGTTTCCTTTGGTCAACAGGAAAATAAAGCACGTACCCATCATGCCCATCGTGGGACAGAGTGGTAAGAGCACAGGGCTTGACAAGGCAGCTTGGCTTCAACACTTGCCCCTACTACCTTCCACCCACATATGCTTGGACAAGCCTCATCATCTCTCATGCAGCCTCAATTTCCATATCTGTAAAATAGGGACCGTCACAAAGTTGACACAAGGATCGCGTGAGGTCATGTATGTCTCAGCCTTTTTAAGGCAGGCAATTATGTGCACAAATATTTCTTTTGCTCACTTGTCCTTCTCTCTGTGCCTTCTTTTTTCTTTGCTCTGCCTCCCTCCTGTCTTCATTTATTTCCTTTTTACCAGGCTTATCCCTGAGGCCAGGGATTTTCAAACATTTCCACCAAAATGCCCTTAACAACCAAAAAGGGTAAAAACGATTTAGCCTAAAGTGCCTATTATAGTGTGAAATTTCTTTGGCATCTCATGTTTATTATTAAGATTCCTGTGACTCTCGTGTTTGGCTCTATAATCTGTCCATGTGTAACAGTTACTGTTGTTCTTGGATGAAAACAACAGAGCCTGCTCTCAGTAGCTCAGACAGAACAGGAATTGAAGGGCAACTGTAGATTTTGTAGGGGAACCAGAGAGTCGAGCCCTCCCTGTACAGGAAACATGCCCAAACCACCCCTCAGGGGCTGCCCCCGTGAATCCCCAGTGGGGTTGGCCTTGAACACAAACACCACAGCTGCCAGACGGAGCTGTGCGCACTGAGCCCACTGGGGACTGGAAACTGAGGCACCGCCACTGCTGCCTATGGAAATCGCTGCTTCTGCCATGATGCTGCCAAAACTTGGATTCCTCAAGGCCCCATCCTCAGTGGCTTTCTGCCAGATTGAGGTCTTACGTGAATGCCTGTACAGCCTGGCCTAAGACACAGCCCATAGTTCAGCTAAAAGAGAAGATGGAAGAGCCAGTTCCAGCAGGACCCACCATGTGGGACGTTTTCCCAACAGAGAAAAGGCTTTCAGAACACACTAAGTGGTCATAAGAGACCTCACCTATACACTATCTACTTTAACATTATGTTTTAACCACCAATCAGCAAGTGAAATGAACGTTCCAGAAACATACACTCTGTTTTCCTAAGCTTTGTGTACCTGTCACAGTTTGTGTATGGTCTCAGGGGCACAGGGGCTCCAGCCTAAAAAGCCAGGCCTTAGACCCTCCAAAGGCATTCCCCAGCCTCATCAAGTGTACCCGGGGTTAAAGAGTCATCACTGGGGCTTCCCCAGTGGTGCAGTGGTTGAGAGTCCGCCTACCGATGCAGGGGACAGGGGTTCGTGCCCCGGTCTGGGAAGATCCCACATACCGCGGAGCGGCTGGGCCCGTGAGCCATGGCCGCTGAGCCTGCACGTCCGGAGCCTGTGCTCCGCAACGGGAGAGGCCACAACAGTGAGAGGCCTGCGTACTGCAAAAAAGAAAAAAAAAAGAGTCATCATTGCCAGAAAGAGAGCACAGTTCCTATCTCCTAGGAGCAGAAGCATGTTCGAGACATTTGAATAATGCTGGCTACATCACTGTCATATTGGACCAATGGAGCTGACCTCCTTTCACTGCGTTGGTCACCAGTCCCACTGTGAAGATCAGCTAACGTTTCAGTTGTTGTTGGTTTCCTTCCAACCTTTCCCATGGAGCCTTGTCTCCTATCTGGTGAAGGTGAACAGGCCCACTCAGCCCATCTCATGTCCAATTTTGTTTACAGTACAACAGCAAGCCCCTGCCCTATCCCGGTCCATAATTCCTATTGGAAATGGAACCCACTGGGAGAAAGCCATGAAAGGACTGTGCCTCTTTTTCTTAGAACCTTGACTTTTCTTACTTATACATCCCGACCTCTCATCATCTTCATCAGCAGGAAGCCCCAAGGCCATCCATGAATCTTTGAAATAAAACATGATTCAAATCTCCCTGTGGCTGAAGGTAGCAGGGTTGGTGCCGTGGAGGTTCACATCTTCTCTGCAAAATGCAGGCCGACATTCTCCTAAAGACAAAAGCCTGTCTTTGTTTGGAACTGATTCACTGTGCAAACCCTCTCCAGGGAGTGGACTCTGAAACCACTGGCCAGATTTCAAATATGTACATGCAGAATGAGAGGTATTTTCCCAGTTGGTCACTAGAAATAGAGCCCAGGAAAGAGCCCTAAAGTTGGAAAGTACATTTCATAGCAGTTTTTTCCCCTAAAAATAGAAAAGTAGCTTTGCTGTGCAAGAGGCGGGACTGAAGCCCTAGCCCAGGAAGGACAGGAAGGCTGCCTTGTCTTGACCTGGTAAGACCCGCTTCCTTGCTCGGCAGGAGCCCTGTCTCGTGAGATCTGACCTAAAGATCCTGAGCTCAGCCCTCCTGCTGCCCAGCCATGCTGTATTCCACATGAAAGGGGTGACCGTCCATCTCTCGCCATCCTGCCCAGACCTGTGTGCTAGGTTGCCAAAGCTTGCCTTTGGCACGGATCTGGGGTCATTGATAGTAGGTGTACCAGCTCCAAGAAAAAGCAACCTGTTGGAGGTAGTAGGTAGACATTTAAGGTGGTGCTCGTGTATTTGCTGAATGGACTGGGATAGGTGTCCTCATCTTCTCACGTGACTCTGGAATGTGACTTGTGTTCCCTGGGAGCACACCAGACTGGGTGACAAAAATGGGTTGCCACTGACAGCAGTAAATCGCGTTTCACTGGTCTCAATTGCTGTCACACACTTCAACTTTTCTCAAAGTGGCACTTGAGTGTTTCTGAGCTTTCTTGGGGTTCTATCAGATGCTCTCAGAAAGAAGCCCTTGTCGTTTGCACTTGGTGCCTGCCATTGTCATTCTGTCCCCCTCTGACCTCTTCCAGAATCTGTTGATTCTTCAATCTGTTGATTCTTCAGTCAACAGCCACGGCGAGAAGGGTCACGCCCAAACTTCCTCTGTGCACTCAAGGCCACCACTTGGTCCCTTTGCACCTGGAAATCTTTTCTGCTCAGGTTTTTCTCGTAACTCGTCTCTCCCAGGAACTCTCACGTTGAGTCCCTGTGGGGCTGGACGTGCCGATATGGCCAAGTGCCATCACCATACAGGATCCAGAATCATGCTGCCCTTCCCACCATGACTGCTTTGGTATCAGGCCACGCTTCTTGCTCCTCTGGGTTCTAGTACCAGCTCCGCAGCCGATTTGCTGAGTGATCTTGGGTAAAGCATCTAACCTCTCTGGGTTCCAGTACACTTACCTGTAAAACACGAGAGACATGCTACCTTGTTTCTATAGTCCCTTCTATTCTAGGATTTGGTGACCCTTTGGAGGCCCAATGCCTTAGCGACCAATACCCAGGAAGGTATTAGCTACCTCTATGAGCCAAGCGGTGGCCAGGTGCTCTGTAAATGAGGAATTGCTAGTTTCTTTCCTCTCTCTGACAAGAACAGGTCTCTCTGCTTATCACTCTGTTCAAAACCCTCCAGTGGCTTTCTGTCATAATTAGAAAAACTCCAGACTCAGTGGCATCCTATTTTGGTGACATCACCTCATACTCTTTCCACCCTTGTTTAACACACTCCCCTACCCCCGGCCAAGCTTGCCCTATCCCAGGGCTTGGCAAATTCTGGTCCAAGGGTCAACTCTGTCCACACCTATTTATTCACATGTTGCCTACGGCTGCCTTCGTAGGCAGCAGAGTTACACCAGCAGAGTTGAGGACTATGTCTGTGGAGCAGCAACAGAGACCATATGGTCCATAAGGCTGAAGCTATTTACCGTCTTCAGGAAGAGTTTGCCAAGCCCTGCTTTTCCCATAGCCTCTTTTATCCGCTGCACCTATCAGTATCTGAGTTGACGAATCAATCTGCTTCCTTGCTTTTTGTTTTTCTCCCCCCACTAGAATGTAAGTGGCATCCAAGTCCAAGGACTCATCTGTCTTGATATGAGTGGTTTCATTCTTTCTTAGCACAGTGCCTGACACAGAGGCAATAAATAACGGAAGCCCAGATGGAGTTAGCTCTATTTCCTCTTGCTGTATTGCAGCAACAATGCGCACGGAGGCTATTATGTTTTGAGATCAGTGGCTGTGCTTCTTAGTCACTGTGACGACAATGGTGATTATTCAGATTGTGGTGCTGGCTGGCTACCTCTGGAGACCCTAAAGGGTATTCACAGAGAAAAGAAGAAATTAAAAGTTTTGAATATCCAACTGAGAATGCAGATAGAAAATCAGCAAACCTCTGTGGTCTGGAAGGCACAGTGCCTTGTCTAAGCAAGTGGCTCAGACCCCCATAGCACTTACACTTTCTCCTTACAGCCATGCCTATGGCTCCCTGGAAGTTTCTCATGGCTAGTTGAAGAAGAAAAGACAGTAACAGAGTAGGTGTATGGCTGGATCTACACAGTATCCTGGCACCAACAAGAAGTGGATGCCACTACTTACGGACCTACTCAGGGGTGGCCCTAAAAGATAGTGGTGATGGAAAATCCTCTGAGTGGGTAGAACTTTCGGCAGTGCAAGGACTTTGGCTCTTGCAGGATTAGAAGACTGGCGACAAGGAGGTCTGGGGAGATGGATGTAGATGGATCGCTAGGAGTGGGTACAAAGTGTAAAGACATCTATACGTCCTGTGAATATACTCACCAAGGGCATTAACTGCAGACGAGGTTCCAAACAATCAAATGGACAAGATGATCTGTCTGAGGGATGTCAGTCCTTTTTCCAGATGACCCTGTGCTCCCTCCATATGCAAAGTGGTCATGGCAGCAGGGGTGGGTACCATACGTGGGCCCAACAACACACAGGTCCCCTTACCAAGGCTGCTCAAGCTGTCACCACTGCCAAGTCCATTCTGTCGAAAAGGAAGCCGATATAAGCCTCTAATGTGGCACCATTACCCAAGGAACCGACAGCCACCTGGTAGCAGAATAATTACATTGGACCCCGTTTATTATGGAGAAGGCAAGGTTTTGTCCTAGTGGGAAGAGACACCCATTTCATTTATAGAATTTGCTTTCCTTACCCACAACGCTTTTGCCAGCTCTATCGTTTAGGGATGTATAAAGAGCTTTATCTATTACCATGGTGTTCCACACAATACTGGCTCCAAACAGGGAACTCATTTTTTAAGAACAACAAAAGTATAGCATAGGGCTCGTGACTACAGAATTCATTGCTGTTTCCATATACCCCTCATCCAGAAAGAGCTGACTGGATACATTAGCTATCTACTGCAAATTACCCCAAAACTTCACATTTTAAAACAACAAACGTTATCTCCCAGTTTCTTGATGGGTCACGAATATAGGCATGGTTTAGCTGGGTACCTCTGACTTAGGGTTGCTCACAAAGCTTCTAGCAAGATATGGGCCAGGGATGTGGTCTTCTCAAGCCTTGAGTAGGGGAGGAATCACTCACTCACACACACAGCTGTTGGCAGGCTTCAGGTCCTGGCTGTCTATTGGCTGGAGATATCAGTTTCTTGCCATATGGACGTCCTCAAAGAGCAGCTTACAGCTTAGCAGCTGGATTCCATCAGGGCAAACAAACAGAGAGCAAGAGAAAACCAGCAAGACAGAGGCCAGAGTCTTTGCAATCTAATCTTAGACGTGACATCCCACCACTTTGGCTATATTCTATTCATTGGAAACAAGTGACTAGGTCCAGCTCACGTTCAAGGGGAGGGGAATACACAAGGATATGAGTACCTAGAAGCAGTGATCTTTGGGAACCATTTTAGAGGCTTCCTATTACACTGCAAATAGCAGTAAGACAGCCTGCTGAAGCCTCGTTTATCGTCCTGTAGGCTAGGGTGCTGTCCTACAGTCTGTAAAAATGACTAACAGCTAACATGTGGTACCACCTCTCCCACCAGAGAATTCACAGGTCTGGAAAACCAGGGATGGAGGTAGAAGTATCCCCTCTCACTATTACAAGAAACAACCTACTTAGAAAATTTTTTCCTCCCTTCCCTGTGTCCTTGAGTTTAATGTGTTTGGAGGTCCTGGGGCCCAAATGTAGAATGCTTTCCCCAGAGACCACAGCCTTGGTTCTAATAAATTATAAGCCGAACCTCCTGCTGATCATTAGGGGTGCCTCGTATACATGAACCAACAGAGAAGATAGTCACTATTATTTCTAAGGGAAAAGTGGGGTGCTGATACAGAATGGGGGCAGGAAGGATGTTAATTGTTCCTTTGCCTCTGTTTTCCTCACTACCTTATCAGAATGGCTCTGGTGGTGACTAACGTTTTAGATTTCAGGCAACAGTGTGATGGAATTCATCACCCTGAAATGATGCAATATTTGAAGGACTTGGAAACTGCTGAGAGACGGAAGGGGTGGGCTGAAGTGAATAGTTTCTATTTTCCTGTCCCAATCCACTCTGCCCTTCTTCATCTTTCCGTCTCTGTTCCCTGTGAGACTGACTTCTAGAGACCCTATCACTGGCTTTTCTTGCCTCTGGCTTCCGAGATGCCCTGGCAGGACATCACAGGGTTGAAGGAGATAGGTAGGGTTACTTATTCCTCCAGTTCCTGCCAGGTCAGTTCTCAGATTGGCGGTGACTCTTCTTCTCTGGCAAAGATTGGTTTTCTGTGTTTAATTTTGAGTGCCCTTGAAAGCAGCACCTGAGAAGAGAACTTGAGTGTTGGAACTTTACTTGGGAATTGATCTCAGGAGGCAGAAGGAACAATAGAGTGTTTATTAATAATCTGGTTACTGCCCTTGGCAACTGGGGCTCAGTCACTTTGGGGATTCCCTGAGGAACTGTTAGCCTGTGTCCCAGAAGGATTTCCATGGAGACTGAGAAGTTTGGCCATTTATCCATTGACTCCTAGTCACTATTGATTGAAATTGCTCCTGCAAATACCAACTCCATGACTGTCTGTGTTGTACCTATGTTGGCTAAGTGGCCTTCGGCAGCCTTGGAGAAAGCCCCAAGCAGCAAAGCAGAGACATTTCTTAAACAGTCTCTCTTTCTCTGTCTGACTTACTTCACTCTGTATGACAGTCTCTAGGTCCATCCACGTCTGGATGGATTCCATCAGGGCAAACAAATGACCCCAGTTCATTCCTTTTTATGGCTGAGTAATATTCCATTGTATATAGGTACCACATCTTCTTTATCCATTTGTCTGTCAATGGGCATTTAGGTTGCTTCCATGACCTGACTACTGTAAATAGTGCTGCAATAAACATTGGGGTGCATGTGTCTTTTTGAATTATAGTTTTCCCTGGGTATATGCCCAGTAGTGGGATTGCTGGGTCTATGGTAATTCTATTTTTAGTTTTTTGAGGAACCTCCATACTGTTCTCCATAGTGGCTGTATCAATTTACATTCCCACCAGCAGTGCAAGAGGGTTCCCTTTTCTCCACACCCTCTCCAGCATTTGTTGTTTGTAGATTTTCTGATGATGCCCATTCTAACCGGTGTGAGGTGATACCTCATTGTAGTTTTGATTTGCATTTCTCTAATAATTAGTGATGTTGAGCAGCTTTTCATGTGCTTCTTGGCCATTTGTATGTCTTCTTTGGAGAAATGTCTATTTAGGTCTTCTTCCCATTCTTGGATTGGGTTGTTTGTTTTTTTAATATTGAGCTTCATGAGCTGTTTTTGTATTTGGAGATTAATCCTTTGTCCATTGATTTTTTTGCAAGTATTTTCTCCCATTCTGAGGGTTGTCTTTTCATCTTCTTTATAGTTTCCTTTGCTGTGCAAAAGCTTTTAAGTTTCATTAGGTCCCATTTGTTTATTTTTGTTTTTATTTCCATTACTCTAGGAGGTGGGTCAAAATGATCTTGCTGTGATTTACGTCAAAGAGTGTTCTTCCTATGTTTTCCTCTAAGAGTTTTATAGTGTCCAGTCTTACATTAGGTCTTTAATCCATTTTGAGTTTATTTTTGTGTATAGGGAGTATTCTAATTTCATTCTTTTACATGCAGCTGTCCAGTTTTCCCAGTACCACTTATTGAAGAGGCTGTCTTTCCTCCATTGTATATCCTTGCCTCCTTTGTCATAGATTAGTTGACCATAGGCGCATGGGTTTATCTCTGGGTTTTCTATACTGTTTCATTGATTTATATTTCTGTTTTTGTGCCAGTACCATATTGTCTTGATTACTGTAGCTTTGTAGTATAGTCTGAAGTCAAGGAGTCTGATTCCTCCAGCTCCCTTTTTGCCCCTCAAGATTGCTTTGGCTGTTAGGGGTCTTTTGTGTTTCCATACAAATTTTAAGATTCTTTGTCCTACTTCTCTAAAAAAATGCCATTGGTAATTTGATAGGGATTGCATTGAATCTGTAGATTGCTTTGTGTAGTATAGTCATTTTCACAATATTCATTCTTCCAATCCAAGAACATGGTATATCTCTCCATCTGTTTGTGTCATCTCTGATTTCTTTCATCACCATCCTATAATTTTCTGAGTACAGGTCTTTTACCTCCTTAGGCAGTTTTATTCCTAGGTTTTTTGTTGCATTGGTGAATGGGTTTGTTTCCTTAATTTCGTTTTCTGATCTTTCGTTGTAAGTGTATAGGAATGCAAGAGATTTCTGTGCATTAATTTTGTATCATGCAACTTTACCAAATTCATTGATTAGCTCTAGTAGTTTCCTGGTGACATCTTGAGGATTGTCTATATATAGTATCATGTTATCTGCAAATAGTGACAGTTTTACTTCCTCTTTTCCAGTTTGTATTTGTTTTATTTCTTTTTCTTCTCTGATTGTTGTAGCTAGGACTTCCAAAACTATGTTGAATAATTGTGGCAAGAGTGGACATCCTTGTCTTGTTTCTGATCTTAGAGGAAATGCTTTCAGTTTCTCACCATTGAGAATGATGTTTGCTGTGGGTTTTTCATATATGGCCTTTATTATGTTGAGGTAGTTTTCCTCTATGTCCACTTTCTGGAGAGTTTTTTTTTTTTTATCATAAATGGGTGTTGAATTTTGTCAAAATGTTTTTCTGCATGTAAGGAGATGATCATATGGTTTTTATTCTTCAATTTATTAATATGGTTTATCACATTGATTGATTTGCATATATTGAAGAATGCTTGCATCCCTGAGATAAATCCCACTTGATCATGGTGTATGATCCTTTTAATGTGTTGTTGGAGTCTGTTTCCTAGTATTTTGTTGAGGATTTTTGCATCTATATTCATCAGTGATATTGATCTGTAATTTCCTTTTTTGTAGTATCTTTGTCTGGTTTGGTATCAGGGTGATGTTGGCATCGTAGAATGAGTTTGGGAGTGTTCCTTCCTCTGCAATTTTTTGGAAGAGTTTGAGAAGGATGGGTGTTAGCTCTTCTCTAAATGTTTGATAGAATTCATCTGTGAAGCCATCTGGTCCTGGACTTCTGTTTGTTGGAAGATTTTGAATCACAGTTTCAATTTCATTGCTTGTGATTGGTCTGTTCATATTTTCTATTTCTTCCCGGTTCAGTCTTTCTAAGAATTTGTCCATTTCTTCCACGTTGTCCATTTTATTGGCATAGAGTTGCTTGTAATAGTCTCTTATGATGCTTTGTATTTCTGTGGTGCCCATTGTAACTTCTCCTTTTTCATTTCTAATTTTATTGATTTGAGTCTTCTCCCTCTTTTTCTTGATAAGTGTGGCTAAAGGTTTACCATTTTATTTATCTTCTCAAAGAACCAGCTTTTAGTTTTCTTGATCATTGTTATTGTTTTCTTTGTTGCTATTTCATTTATTTCTGCTCTGATCTTTATGATTTATTTCCTTCTAAAATTTCGGGTTTTGTTTGTTCTTCTTTCTCCAGTTCCTTTAGGTGTAAGTTTAGATTGTTTATTTGAGATTTTTCTTGTTTCTTGGGGTAGGATTGTATTGCTATAAAATTCCCTCTTAGAACTGCTTTTGCTGCATCCCATAGGTTTTGGATCGTTGTGTTTTCATTGTCATTTTTCTCTAGGTATTGTTTGATTTCCTCTTTGATTTCTTCAGTGATCTCTTGGTATTTAGTAACGTATTGTTTAGTCTCTATGTGTTTGTGTTTTTTCCCTATAATTTATTTCTAATCTCATAACGTTGTTGTCAGAAAAGATGCTTGATATGATTTCAAGTTTCTTAAATCTACCAAGGCTTGATTTGTGACCCAAGATGTGATCTATCCTGGAGAATGTTCAGTGTGCACTTGAGAAGAAAGTGTAATCTGTTTTCAGATGGAATGTCAATTAAATCTATCTGGTCTATTGTGTCATTTAAACCTTGTGTTTCCCTACTAATATTCTGTCTGGATGATCTATCCATTGGTGTAAGTGAGGTGTTAAAGTCCCCCACTATTATTGTGTTACTATCAATTTCCTCTTTTATAGCTGTTGGCATTTGCCTTATGTATTGAGGTGCTCCTGTATTGGGTGTATATATATTTATAATTGTTATATCTTCTGCTTGGATTGATTCCTTGATCATTATGTAGTGTCCTTCCTTGTCTCTTGTAACATTCTTTATTTTAAAGTCTATTTTATTTGATATGAGAATTGCTACTCCAGCTTTCCTTTGATTTACATTTTCATAGAATATCTTTTTTGCATTTTTCCATTGCATTTGCATGGAATATCTTTTTCTATCCCGTTACTTTCAGTGTGTATGTGTCCCTAGGTCTGAAGTGGGTCTCAGCATATATATATATATATGACAGCATATATATAGGTCTTGTTTTTGTATCCATTCAGTGAGCCTGTGTCTTTTTGTTGGAGCATTTAATCCATTCACATTTAAGATAATTATCGATATGTATGTTCCTATTACCATTTTCTTAATTGTTTTGGGTTTGTTTTTGTAGGTCCTTTTCTTCTGTTGTGTTTCCCACTTAGAGAAGTTCCTTTAGCATTTGTTGTAGAGCTGGTTTGGTGGTGCTGAATTCTCTTAGCTTTTGTTTGTCCGTAAAGCTTTTGATTTCTCCATTGAATCTGAATATGATCCTTGCTGGGTGAAGTAATCTTCATTGTACGTTCTTCCCTTTCATCGCTTTAACTATATTGTGTCATTCCCTTCTGGCTTGTAGAGTTTCTGCTGAGAAATCAGCTGTTAACCTTATGGGAGTCCCCTTGTATGTTATTTGTCATTTTTCCCTTGTTGCTTTTAATAATTTTTCTTTGTCTTTGATTTTTGTCAATTTGATTACAATGTGTCTCAGTGTGTTTCTCCTTGGGTTTATCCTCCCTGGGACTCTCTGCATTTCCTGGACCTGGATGGATATTTCCTTTCCCATGTTAGGGAATTTTTCGACAATAATCTCTTCAAATATTTTTTTGGGTCCTTCCTCTCTCTCTTCTTATTCTGAGACCCCTATAATGCAAATGTTGGTGTATTTAATGTTGTCTCAGAGGTCTCTCACACTGTCTTCAATTCTTTTCATTCTTTTTTCTTTATTCTGTTCCGTGGCAGTTAACTCCACCATTCTGTCTTCAAGGTCACTTATCCGTTCTTCTGCCACAGTTATACTGCTATTGATTCCTTCTAGTGTATTTTTCATTTCAGGTATTTTATTGTTCATCTCTGTTTGTTCCTTAATTCTTCTATGTGTTTTTTCGTTAACTCTTCTAGGTCTTTGTTAAACATTTCTTGCATCTTCTTTTTTTTTTTTTTTTTTTTTTTTGTGGTACGCAGGCCTCTCACTGTTGTGGCCTCTCCTGTTGTGGAGCACAGGCTCCGGACACGCAGGCTCAGTGGTCATGGCTCACGGGCCCAGCCACTCCACTGCATGTGGGATCCTCCCAGACCGGGGCATGAACCTGTGTCCCCTGCATCAGCAGGCAGACTCTCAACCACTGCACCCTCTTGCATCTTCTTGATCTTTGCCTCCATTCTTTTTCTGAGGTCCTGGATCATCTTTACTATCATTATTCTGAATTCTTTTTCTGGAAGCTTGCCTTTGTCCACTTCATTTAGTTGTTTTTCTGGGGTTTTATCTTGTTTCTTCATCTGGTACATAGTCCTCTGTCTTTTCATTTTGTTTGTCTTTCTGTGAATGTGAATTTTGCTCCACAGGCTGCAGGACTGTAGTTCTTATTACTTCTGCTGTCTGCCTTCTGGTGGATGAGGGTATCTCAGAGGCTTGTGCAAGCTTCCTGATGGGAGGGACTGGTGGTGTGTAGAGGTGGGTGTTGCTCTGGTGGGTAGAGCTCAGTAAAACTTTAATCCACTTGTCTGCTGATGGGTGAGGTTGAATTCCCTCCTTGTTGGTTTTTTGGCCTGAGGTGACCTAGCACTGGAGGCTACAGGCTCTTTGGTGGGGCTAATGTCAGACTCCGGGAGGGCTCATGCCAAGGAGTACTTCCCAGAACTTCTGCTGCCAGCATCCTTGTCCCCGTGGTGAAACAGAACCACCCTCTGCCTCTGCCAGATACCCACCAACACTACCAGGTAGGTCTGGTTCAGTCTCCTATCGGGTCACTGCTCCTTCCCCCTGGGTCCTTATGTGCACATTACTTTGTGTGTGACCTCCAAGAGTGGAGTCTCTGTTTCCCCCAGTCCTGTCAAAGTCCTGCAATCAAATCCAGCTAGGCTTTGAAGTCTGATTGTCTGGGAACTCCTCCTCCTGTTGCCGGACCCCCAGGTTGGGAAGCCTGATGTGGGGCTCAGAACCTTCACTCCAGTGGGTGGACTTATGTGGTATAATAGTTCTCCATTTTGTTAGTCACCCACCCAGTGGTTATGGGATTTGATTTTATTGTGATTGTGTCTCTCCTACCATCTCATTGCAGCTTCTCCTTTGTCTTTGGATGTGGGATATCTTTTTTGGTGAGTTCCAGTGTCTTCCTGTCAATGATTGTTCAGCAGTTAGTTGTGATTCCGGTGCTCTCACAAGAGGGAATGAGCACATGTCCTTCTACTCCGCCATCTTGAACCAATCTCTCTCTCTTTTTTTTTTATGACTAATAGTCCATTTGTATATATGTACCACATCTTCTTTATCCATTCCTCTGTTGATGGACATTTAAGGTGCTTCCATGTCCTGACTATTGTGAACAGTGTTACAGTGAACTTTGGGGTGCATGTATCTTTTCCAATTATGGTTTTCTCCAGATATATACACAGGAGTGTGATTGCTGTATCATATGGTATCTCTATTTTCAGTTCTTTGCCCTTGATGTGGGACTTTGATGTGGGCAAAATGCATGGAACTGTCCACCATGTTGTGCTAAAGTCAGGCGGACTGAAGGTCTATGATGGAGTATGTCACAGTGTCTTCTCACTCTCTCATGGCTACAGGACCCTTTGCCCCTTCAGACCCATCATCACAACAGCTTCTGCCCTTACTAACCCTAGGGTGCTTCATCATCCCTTGTTTGTTTCTACTTATGAGCACTATGCTTTGGTAAATAACCCCTCCTTGAACCCTCTCCAATCATCCTTTGGAGTGGCCATCTGTTTTGTGCCAAAATTCTAACAGATAGAAAGAGTGAGTCTCCAGAAGTGAACATAAAATGAGCTAAAATCCAGACAGCTAGACTAAACAAGGCCTAGTATTTCTACAGCCAAACACCATGCACATATCTGCTCCTTATTGAAATGTTCAGAGCCACAGAATCAACTTTCTGGCTCCTCAAGATCCAGAGATTTTGAGAAAGCACTTTTCATGCCAAGGAAACACATGATTTCTTTTATTTTCTTTAATTTTTATTGGAGTATAATTGCTTTACAATGGTGTGTTAGTTTCTGCTTTATAACAAATTGAATCAGCTATACATATACATATATCCCCGTGTCTCCTCCCTCCCATCCTCCCTATCCCACCTTTCTAGGTGGTCACAAAGCACCGAGCTGATCTCCCTGTGTTATGTGGCTGCTTCCCACTAGCTATCTATTTTACATTTGGTAGTGTATATATGTCCATGCCACTCTCTCACTTCGTTACATCTTACCCTTCCCCCTCTCCATATCCTCAAGTCCATTCTCTACGTCTGTGTCTTTATTCCTGTCCTGCTCCCAGGTTTTTCAAAACAATTTTTTTTTTAGATTCCATATTCATGTGTTAGCATGCAGTATTTGTTTTTCTCTTTCTGACTTACTTCACTTTGTATGACAGACTCTAGGTCCATCCACCTCACTACAAATAACTCAATTTCATTTCTTTTTATGGATGAGTAATATTCCACTGATATATGTGCCACATCTTCTTTATCTATTCATCTGTGGATGGATACTTAGGTTGCTTCCATGTCCTGGCTATTGTAAATAAAGCTGCAATGAACATTGTGGTACATGACTCTTTTTGAATTATGGTTTTCTCAGGGTATATGCCCAGTAGTGGGATTGCTGAGTCATATGGTAGTTCTATTTTTAGTTTTTTAAGGAACCTCCGTACTGTTCCCCATAGTGGCTGTATCAGTTTACATTCCCACCAACAGTGCAAGAGGGTTCCCTTTTCTCCACACCCTCTCCAGCATTTATCGTTTGTAGATTTTTTGATGATGGCCATTCTGACTGGTGTGAGATGATACCTCATTGTAGTTTTTATTTGCATTTCTCTAATGATTAGTGATGTTGAGCATCCTTCCATGTGTTTGTTGGCAATCTGTATATCTTTGGAGAAATGTCTATTTAGGTCTTCTGCCCATTTTTGGATTGGTTTGTTTGTTTTTTTGATATTGAGCTGCATGAGATGCTTGTACATTTTGGAGATTAATTCTTTGTCAGTTGCTTCATTTGCAAATATTTTCTCCCATTCTGAAGGTTGTCTTTTTGTCTTGTTTATGTTTTCCTTTGCTGTACAAAAGCTTTTAAGTTTCATTAGATCCCATTTGTTTATTTTTATTTCCATTTCTCTAGGAGATGGGTCAAAAAGGCTCTTGCTGTGATTTATGTCATAGAGTGTCTGCCTATGTTTTCCTCTAAGAGTTTTATAGTATCTGGCCTTATATTTAGGCCTTTAATCCATTTTGAGTTTATTTTTGTGTATGGTGTTAGGGAGTGGTCTAATTTCATTCTTTTACATGTAGCTGTCCAGTTTTCCCAACACCATGTATTGAAGAGGCTCTTTTCTCCATTGTATATTCTTGCCCCCTTTATCAAAAATAAGGTGACCATATGTGCGTGGGTTTATCTCTGGGCTTTCTATACTGTTCCATTGATCTATATTTCTGTTTTTGTGCCAGTACCATACTGTCTTGATTACTATAGCTTTGTAGTATAGTCTGAAGTCAGGGAGCCTGATTCCTCCAGCTCCGTTTTTCTTTCTCAAGATTGCTTTGGCTATTTGAGGTCTTTTGTGTTTCCATACAAATCGTGAAATATTTTGTTCTAGTTCTGTGAAAAATGCCAGTGGTAGTTTGATAGGGATTGCACTGAATCTGCAATTGCTTTGGGTAGTATAGTCATTTTCACAATGTTGATTCTTCCAATCTGAGAACATGGTATATCTCTCCATGTTTGTATCATCTTTAATTTCTCTCATCATTGTCTTCTAGTTTTCTGCATACAGGCTTTTTGTCTCCTTAGATAGGTTTATTCCTAGGTATTTTATTCTTTTTGTTGCAATGGTAAATGGGAGTCTTTCCTTAATTTCTCTTTCAGATTTTTCATCATTACTGTATAGGAATGCAAGAGATTTCTGTGCATTAATTTTGTATCCTGCTACTTTACCAAATTCATTGATTAGCTCTAGTAGTTTTCTGGTAGCATCTTTAGCATTCTCTATGTATAGTATCATGTCATCTGCAAACAGTGACAGGCTTTATTTCTTCTTTTCCAGTTTGGATTCCTCTTATTTCTTTTTCTTCTCTGATTGCTGTGGCTAAAACTTCCAAATCTATGTTGAATAATAGTGGTGAGAGTGGACGACCTTGTCTTGTTCCTGATCTTAGAGGAAATGGTTTCAGTTTTTTACCATTGGGAACGATGTTGGCTGTGGGTCTGTCATATATGGCCTTTATTATGTTGAGGAAAGTTTACTTTTTGCCACTTTCTGGAGGGTTTTTATCATAAATGGGTGTTGAATTTTGTCAAAAGCTTTTTCTGCATCTATTGAGATGATCATATGGTTTTTATCCTTCAATTTGTTAATATGTTTTATCACATTGGTTGATTTGCATATATTGAAGAATCCTTGCATTCCTGGGATAAACCCCACTTGATCATGTTTTATGATCCTTTTCATGTGTTGTTGGATCTGTTTGCTAGTATTTACACATGCTTTCTTTTAGAGGTAGCATGCAAATTTATTATTAAAAATTTTTTTCTGTATGACTTTGAAATATCTCAGGAACAGAAGTTTTTTTTTAAGGAAATGAAAATCATATAATGTTTAATTCCCTGAAACTAGCGACATTGACATCTATCATTCTGTGTGACTGCCCAGGATATAAACCTCTTTGCTATGTATGGAGAATTTCCCACCTTATGACTCTTAGTAGAAAGGAGAGACTACTTCCCAGACTCCTCTGCAACAAGGAAATTTGCATGTGACTCAGGCTCCACCACTCAGACACACCCATACGCGGCATCCACCAGAGAGAGAGCTAGTGAGGCAAAGAGGCAGGAATCCTTGTAGCAAAGATGGTGGCAGCAGGAGCAGCTTCATCTGTTTCCTCAAAGCAGCAGTGTTTCAATGAGAGCAGCAACGTTCCATGCTCAGAATTGGAGGTAGAAGCAGCACAAGTGGTGCCGAGCATTGGCAGTAGAGGTGTCTGGTTGTGACCAGTCTGGGCATGATTTTGGATGTTGTCCAAAGCTGTGTAGATTCTAATCCTGGTTCATTGTCCCTTGCAGCTTTTTGATTTCAGATGTTGTCCATGGATGTGTAGGTTCTAACCTTGGTTCATTGCCCCTTGCAGTTTTTCGATTTGTGATGTTGTCCATGGATGCGTAGGTTCTAATCCTAGTTCATTGGCCCTTGCAGTTTTTTGAGCTAATCAATACCTTTTAATAAATTCTCCCTCTTCCCTCCCTTTTTTTGCTTTAATAGCCAGAATCCATTTCTGTATTTTGTAAATAAGTATCTTCAAATATGAAGGAGGGTTTCATTAATAGCCTTTTATAGATACATAGTATTTTATAAAAATAATTATTGGAATTTGTAGTAGAATTAATGAGTAAAATAAACAGTGTTAGAAATTCTAAGTGCAAAGTTGTCTGGTCCACTAAATTTAACCAGCTTTACTGCCTGCCGGGTGATCATTTATATCATATATGTCTGTATGTATAATGTGTACATGTATATGTATGTGTGTGTATATATATCACAAGTACAAAATTATGCATTAGTGAGGTCCGCCTGGATGAAAGAGGACTGTAGGCTATGAACGGTGCTCTATTTAGAGCACACACTGATTGGGAGTGTGTCCTCCTTTTTGGGAGAAAAAAGAACTTCAAGTGTTAAAGGACTCACAAAGATGATAATGGTTGGGTCCTCAGACTTCCTTACTTCATTCCATCATTTATTTTGTGCCTCTTTGAGATATCATATCCAATTCTCCCACTTTCCCTATAAATCCAATGTGTGTGTGTATATGCGTGTGTGTGTGTGTGTGTGTGTGTGTATTATTTTAGGTCATTCCTCCTACGGAGACCCTCCTGCCTCCATCTCATTGAGCTTTACTACTCAGTCACAGATGGCTGGAAGTCCCTCTCTCTTTTGGAAATCTCCCTTCACTAAAGGATAAAATAGAGAGAGGTCAACATAGTGCCATGACCATACATGATACTAAATAAATATTTGCTTCCACATGCCAGCTCAAACCCAAGTATTAAATTCTTCCTCACCCAAACATTCTCCCCTCTTCCTGTTCCTACAGAGTGTCTTGGTTGGATTGCACAACTAAGCAAACTCAATCTGAATCTATTGAAAAACAAAGTAAGAGTCATCAAGTATAAAGGCCTATGTGCCTTCATTTCAACTCAATTATATATTCAGTTGTTGAGTGGCTAGTGTTTTCTAGGGATGACACCAGTGATTGCTGTTGTTATTAAGGGGGATTTAAAAGTCTGGACCAGTGGTTCTCAGAGTGTGGTCCCTGAACCAGCAGTATCAGCTTCATTTGGAAATGTATTACAAATGAAAATTCCCAGGCTGTACCCCAGACCCTACTGAATCAGAAACTCTGGGGGTGGGGCCCAGAAATATGTATTTGAACAAGTCTCTCACGTGTTCTGGTGCACACTCAATTTTGAGAACACTTGCTCTAGAACAATGGCTCTTAATTCTGTCTGCCCTTAGTATCACCTGGGATGCTCTTTCAAAATAGCAAAGGCTGGGTCCCACCACTGACCAATTGAATCACAACCTCTGGGGGTAAGGCCTAAGCACTGGGAGATTTCAGAAGCTCCTCAGTTACTTCTGTTGAGCTGCCAAGGTTGGGGACCAATGATCTAAAGGCTCACATTCAGTATAGTCATGGAGCTCTAATACAAAGCAAAGTGGGACAGCATTTTAGAATAAAGATACTAAAACAGGCTATAGATAAGTAAGGAGTAATCTGAAATAATGCTAGTTGCTGTAACAGATACACTTCCAAAGCGTTGGTACCATAACATTTATTTCTTTTACTCCTGCAACAGCCTAGTGCAAGATCTGCAACTCTCTGCTTCATGCAGCTGCTCCAGAGACCCAAGCTCCTTCCATCTTGTGGCTCCATCCTCCTCTAAGTCCTTGGAGTCCTCCCCATTCAGCAGGTGGATAAGGAAGGAGAGTAAGGACCTCAGGATGTACGGCCCTCACCAAACTTCATGGGAGGGTGTGAACCCAGAAAGAAGAACCTGAGAGAGCTTTAGCAGGCAGCCCTGCTGCATCATCTGTGATTTTCCTCAAGGGACTGTCATCAAACATCTTGAACAAATGAACTGCAAGTTTGTAGGAAACACATGAACTCTGCATTCCCATCAGTTATATATGGACTTCCCATGCTTTTCCAAAAGAAGGCAAATAAAGAAGTTATATAGGGTCTTCCCTGGTGGCACAGTGATTAAGACTCTACGCTCCCAATGCAAGGAGCCAGGGTTTGATCCCTGGTCACAGAACTAGATCCCACATGCATACCGCAACTAAGAGTTTTCATGCCACAGCTAAGGAGCCTGAAAGTAAGGAGCTGACAAGCCACAACTAAGGAGCCCTGGAGCCGCAACTAAGGAGCCCACCTGCTGCAACTAAGACCTGGTGCAACCAAATAAATAAATAAATATTAAAAAACAAAAAAAGAAGAAGTTATATAGTTGGATCTCCAAGTTGGATAACTTGAATACGGAAAAAGTGTGAATATTTTGAGGACACAGTGAAAACAGCAGGTTTTGAGGATAAAGTCACAATAAAGGAAAGAGGAGGAGGAGACTGTTAGAACCTTCCAGATGTCTTGAAGAAAGTAGTTTTACAAGTCTAAAAATAACTGAGATATTTGGATAGGACGACAATCTGACAACTATGTCTGTGAATGTTTCCCTATACACATTTATGTTTATTCAGTCAAGCTCTCCATGTATCGTGGGATGTGCCGTTTCTCAGCTATGATAATCACTTGGCATCAGAATCTGCCGGAGGGTTTGCGTGAGTTGCCTTCTGGGTCATGTAGTGGCAAGTTGAGGGCAGCCATGATGGGCTGTGGGTGGTTAGGAAAAGGCAGTGGTTCTATGGGAGGCTGGTAGAGTTATTTACAAAGCTTTAGGTATTTTAGGCAAACCATTCTAAAACTGACTTTTTCAAAGATGCGTCAACAGAGGTTTCAAAACTGGCCAGAAATGATGGTTCCCGGCTCTAATGCAAGTTAGCTACATCTCCTGGAATTACAATCTAAAGTGTTCCTTCATTCATTGATTCAAGAAAAGTATAGAGAGAAGCTAATGTTTGCCAGAAACTGTCATGCCCTGGGGATGCTCCAGTGATCAACACAGAATGTGCACCCTGCTTTCCCTGAGCTTGCGTCTGGTAGGGATGGTATATGAGTAACTGGTTCTTATAGTGCAGTATGATAAGACCTTTGTGGAGTCTTAGAGGACGTCCAAGGTGGCACTGACCTAGTCTTTGGAGGAAAGGGTGTATTGGTCTGCAAATAGCAGACTCCATCCCCTCACCTTGACCTCTCCCCAGGGAGGGGGAAAGAACAGTGGCTTTAACAACTAAGAAGTTTATATTTCCAGAAGCAGGCAGTCCAGGCTTTTATGGCAGCTCAAAGATGCCATCAGAGCCTTTGCTCAGTCATTCTTGGCATATGGATTGTGTCCTCATGGCTGCAAAATGGCTTTTAAAGTTCTAGGCGCAATTCTGCATTCCAGGTAGTAAGAAGAGGAAGATCAGATGGCAAAATGCCAGATGAATCTGTTGGAGGTTTTCCAGAGTCTCAATCCAGCACCTGCTTATCTTTTTGGCCACAGCTGTGTCCCATGGCTACGCTAGATGCAAGGGTGGTGAGAAATGTAGCTTTTGCCTCAAAACTTCGCCAAGTCAGGTTGAAGTGGACTTGCGTTCATCAGGAAGAAGGCAAAGTGGCTACAGGGAAGGCGATTCCCACTTTACCCAGGGGCCAGTTTATGTAGAGGAAGCAGGCGCTGTATTCCTGGCCACTGTGTTGTAGCCTCCATGGGTTTTGCTTTTGTTTTTGCAGCTCTCACTGCTCTAGCAGTTGCAGGTGATCACAAGGCAGGAGCAGGTACGGGGACCTGCTGAAGCCTGAAATCGCTTCCCCCGATTCCCCCCATTTCGGGCAGACCCACCTGCAAGCAGGCTGGGTGTGCTCCATGTTGGTTGCAACAGGGAACCAGACAGATTCCCCTTCCCCGAGGCTCCGCATTCAGTGAAGACGTCAAAAACACAACCATTCCCATTTTAAGCATTTCACTGTTTTTACACATTATATTAATTCCTCCCAGCAAACTTGAAGGGAAAGCAAGTATGTGGTCTCATTATAAGGATAAGGAAACAGAAGGCCAGAGAGGGTGGAGACTTGCCCAGGGCCACACTGCAGGTTAGGGGCAAACACTGGACCAAGATGCTGGGCTTGCACTTCTCTCCTGTCCAGAGCCAGCTCCTGCCCTGGTGTGGATGCCTATGAGCTGCCCACATTCAGCAGGGTTGAGCTGAAAGCCTGGCTCAGGTAAGCAGGGGGATTGGAGAAGGAGGACGGACGAGCTGGGGGCCGCAGGCATCGGAGCCGTCAGCCATGGTATCTGCCAGCTTTGCTGATCGGTCCCCACTGCGCTGGTCCCCTCCAGTTCCTGCAGGGGAGACGGTGGCGGCTTTCCTTGTGGTCATAAGCTTCGGGAAGGTGCTCCCATCCTTGGCCTTCTAGGATGGCGCCTCCCTGGACAAGTTCCCCTCTTTTCCCAGTCAAACGCCGCTGGTTCTTTTCCCTTCGCAGAAGACCTGGGAAAGTTGGTCTTATTCTCTTCAGTCCCTTCTTGCTCTCAGTTCCTGTGGAGTCTCCTTGGCTGTAAGCAGGCTTCAGGGCGGAGCCGCTCTGAGCCAGCCTTGGGATGGAACGGCCCTGGCCTTCCCCCAGCACTCTCACTTTCTCTCCCTTCCCTCCCAGCCGTGGCTCTGGCTGTCTCCCCAACCCTGTCCAGTCCTGGCAGCCACGATCTCGATGTTAGTTGCTAAGAGGAACTTTCATACTTTCCCCATGGACCATGCCTGGGCCCTAAGCTCAGGACCAAGCTGGGTCTCCACGGAGGCTCACGAAGGCAGCTGCGTGGACAGGATGCGCTGAGCTGTCCCTCTCATCACCGTTCCCACAGTCTGCAATGCTCTCCCAGCTCCTACGAGGCCTATGCATGACTCAGGATTCAGTTCAAGCTTATCTCCTTTGGCAGGTCTTCCCTGCCCCCTGCCCCCTCCACCGTCACAGGCTCACCAGTGTTGGAGGATTCCCTCCCCAGGGCCCACGGGTCTCAAAGCATCGACCCCCGCTGCAGTGTACTATCTGTGTATATGTCTTCTTCCTCCCTCCCCCTGAGTGTTAGATCCTTGCATTCTCTAGATCTAACCAGTGCCTGGCACTTAGTAGGCCCTCAACACATACCGGATGAATCAAGGATGCATTATGGTGCAGGATATTATGAAAGCATGTGGGAAAAGCTTCTGTCACCTTCTTGAGGTACCTTAAGCTGAAGCAGTTGCAGAGAGGGAAAGAAATAATCATAGTGTGTGTTTGTTGAGCACTTAGTATATGCCAGGCATGATCACAGGCTCTTTGCAGGTCCCTGAATCTTTACAACAACCTCCATTTTGCTCATTAGAAAACAGGCACAGAGAGGTTAAGTAACTTACTCAAGGTCCCACAGCCAGGAAGTGGTGGAGGAATTTCAACTGTGGAGCTCAGGCTGTTAACCCTTTACCACATGTGCTGCATCTTTAGTGCCAGCTCCCCACCCTCCCAGCCAAGCAAGAGCCCTCATGTGTATTAATTAGACTAAAAGACAAGACACAGCCTTCCCAGCCCTTGCCACTCATCCCTGTGCCGATGTGGGAGTGAGAGGCAGAAGGGAGGGCTGAGGGCCAGCTGCGGGGGAAGCTGGGGAGACCTCTACAGCACAGGTGCGTCCTCGGCAGCCTGGGACACAGCACTCATGGCTGAGGAGCTGGGGCCCTTCCTCCACAAGATGGGGCAGGGAGAAGTGGCTGGGTGGAGACCCACATCAGGGCGGGAAAGGTGCCGGAGCGTCCCCATCACCCGAGGAGAAAGGTGACTCCTGTTTATCAGTCAGGGGTGAGCTGGGAACAGCTCTCAATAACACAGCACTCTGGCTTTGGGAGCAGAGCTGGTTGCTTTCTCCTGGCAGAGCTAGGAAATAGAACCACCCAGGCAGGGCTCGCTCTTACCCACGAATGTCTCCTTCCGTTCAGGTGTTGCCACAGTCTCTGAAATGCCACCACTGGCGAGAGATTTGGAAACATTATCCGTTTCTGTTCTTGCAAGATAAAAAGAGTTCATGTCATTTTAGAACTTGTCATGAAAAGCATTCAGATTCCCTATCTCAGTTGAATCTCCCAGGTTGGCTATAAAGCCTGAGGGCTCGCAGTAGCTATTGAGGCACTCAAGTGATGCGCCTGTTTGACTCGTACACAGACTGCCTGAATCCCACTTCTGACCAGCTACAGAACCTGGGCAGCTCACCTGCCCTCCCACTGCCTCAGCTCTCTTTGCCCATAAATGGGGTGATGATAGTACCTACTCATAGAACTGTCAGGACTAAATAAGTGACCGATGTGACATGTGGCATCATGCAGCATCATCTGGCACGCGGCAAGGGGTAATGTAAGCATCAGCTGTTATCATTTTTCTGTTTTATAGGTGAGGAAAAGTGAGGCTCAGAGAGGTGAAGTGACTTTCCCCAGGTCACACAGCCAGTTGGTGGCAGAATGAAGATCCAATCTCTGTAACTTGATCTTCCAACTTCTCCTGGGATGTTTGGTAACCGGCCCAGGAGATGGGCTAGAGGAGAGCAGAGCCATGGTGCTCTCAGACTTGATTGTTTGGGCTGCCTCTGCATTTGTCACTACCATGTGAAGATGTGGTAAGACCCACCCTTTATGGGACAAGAGAAGCTGTCCTCATGGAGGTGCCCCTTCGATGTATGATGGCATTTCCTGTGGTATTTGGGCCCTTTGGGGAAGCATAAATTAGCTAATATCTAAGAAGCAGGGGGCCCCAGCCAGGGCACTGGGCAGGCACTGTAGTCCTGACGGTATGTGGCATAGGGGCAGTGTTCTGTCTAAACAAAACTGTCCCTGAGCTCCGTGGCCCTGGGGACAAGACCCACCATTCCCTGGGCTGTAATCCTCGAGAAGGAGGTTGGGAAGTCTAGCTGGCAGGCAGCTCTCACGGGCTAACCCAGAAAGGTGGCTTGGTCTCGAGGACATTGGCACCGTAGCAGGCAAGTGGCAAAAAAATGTCAGTGAGATATATGTGTTTGAAAGACAACACTAGGCCATGAACTTTCCCGGAGGGCGTGGCTCAGACTGGGGAGCTCCCAGAGGGCCACCTACGTGTTTGAAAGACAGCACTAGGCCGTGAGCTTTCCCAGACGGCGTGGCTGAGACTGGAGACCTCCCAGAGGGCCACCTGGCCTTTTTCTGGCTCTTGCCCATTCTCCACACGTCGGGCCGTGGGCACGTGCTCTGCAGGGCCAGCTGTGAGGCTGGGGTCTGCTGTCTGGTCCTCCCTCCCTCGTGCGTACGGGGGACCTGGGGGGGCCCTAAGCCGGAGCTGCTGCCCCAGACTGCAGCAAAGCCGCGTCGTGACCACTGCCCTCAGGCCCGAGCTGGCTTAGGCTTCACCAGAAAGGAAAACGCCCCCTCCTTGTGCAATGGGTGCAGCCTCTTCTGGAATCTTCCACAAGCCAAGCCTGACTGAGCGTGGGTGACCGGGGACCCGGGCACTTGTCTATTCATTTTGTATCCTTTTAATATTGTTGTTACAGAAGTAAACACCCCCAAAGTAGAAAAGTTAGAAAATATGGATGACAAGAGACATGAAAACCATCCATAACGCTGCCTTCCGGAAGTAAGTCCGGTTTACTTTTCCTTCCAGTCTTTTTTCTGTGTCCACATGCGTGTGCACGACGTGCTCCTTATTCAAATGAGAACATAGGATGAACTGCGCCTGGGGAATCCGATTCTTCTTCATTTCACACAGTAGGGGTGAGCACGTATCTCTGTCAGAGCACATTTTTCTTTGCCAACATGTTTCCTCACTATTTGTTTTCCCTAAGCCCTCTTTCAAACGTGTTCAGCACTTGGTTTGGGTCACAGGTCCCAACTGGATCCCAGGATCCGGCCCTTTTGAGCTAAGTGTGCCAGGGCAGGCCCTGTAGTTTTGAGTAATGGAAAAGCCCCAGGCTGGCTGTTTGCAGCAAGTGTTCGTGCCCAGCCCTGCCCTGACTCATGGGCCATCTTAGACGAGTCACTTCACCCCTCTGGGTCTCAGTTTCTTTGCCTATGAAACGGGATGGCTGGTTTAAGGGCTCTGCCAGCTCTGAAGTGCTATGACTAAGCAGCTGGAGACTCACAGGATTCCAGAAGACTCTGGGAGCGATGCTGCTGAGGGGGAGTTGCTTCTTCCTGGTGAGTAAGCCAGAGTCTGGGTCTAGGCGAGCCGAGCTGGGGGTCTCCGTCTGGAAGATCTGAAAGCCCCTCTGGGGTAGTCAGTGCCCTGTGCTATAGTTCCCAGGGCTGGGTCCTCCCCATTGGCTCACTCCCCACCCATGTGGACAGGGAGACGGCAGCTGCTCCGGTGCCAGCGCTGACCTCACAGCTCCACCACTTCTTGGTCATGGTATTAGTAGCCAGAACCAGCGGCCAGCAGCTGCTAGTTACATCTTGAAATACAAGCCACGTGACCCGGCAGGAAGCCAGTGCCAGCCATTGCTGGGGCCACACTGCAGAGCTAGTGGGATCCAGGAAGGACCTAGGGAAGACGCCTTGGGTGGGCAGGCCTTCTCCACCTCCCTTTTCCTACCACTGCCCTCCCCCCTTCCTTCCCTCCTTTGCTCCTGGAGCAGCAGCTGGCTTTTGTCATTTGGGTTTGAAGAGATCCTGCCGCGAAACTTTGGAGGCCAAGGCAACTGCTGTGTGGAGGCTTCAAAGGGGCAGGAACATTATAAAATATAAGCTGCAGAATCCTTCTCCCGGAGGCATGGACCGTTTCCCTGGCACATTCCCTTGTAGAAATAATAACAATGACAACAATCATAGCAACATTGCTACCATGTAATGAGCATTTGCTAGGGCTAGGAGCCAAATGTTCACTTGCTTCCTCTTATAATGGGTAGTCGTCGTTAGATTGCTCCCCAGAGTGAGGTACCGCTATTATTATCCCCATTTTACAGGTGATGACATGGGAGCTCAGAGGTTAAGCAATTTGCCCAAGCCTCCCCAGCAAATGCAGTTGGACTCAGGACTGTCTGACCCTGCTCTTCCACCTCCTTGAATTTCATGCCTCCATTGGTCAGAATCCTTCCACCGTAGTTTCAGCTTTTTCTTTGTAGGCAGCGATTTCCAGAAACTTCACAATTCTATTGGTTCTGGACATCTATGTGCCAGGTCCTGTACTCACCAAGGGTGTACCCCAGATATGTGAGGCTTGGTCCCCAACCTAGAAGTTTAAATCATCATTGATGAGACAAAGGGTATAGATCCTGCAGTCCTAGGATACATTTGTCTTTTTCATCACATCGTGGAAAGAACATGTGTTTTAGGGCTATGCCTACTGCGGTTTGAATCCCACCTCTGCCACTTACTAGCTGGGTTGCTCTGGGCAAGTCTTTTACCCTTTCTGTACCTCAGCTTCCTCATCTATGAAACCGATTTTATAGGTTGACTCGTAAGCATTAAAGAGACTATATGCAGAGTACTATCATATAGTATGTGCTTAATAAATATTAGCTATTGTTATAATGACTGAAAGAATAGGGTCCTGAGTCAGATAGCCTGGGCTTGATCCTACCTTCTCCACGTACCAGTTATATGACCTTGAATTGTGTACTTTTGCCACTATATTCCTCAGTTTCTTCCTCTACGAAATGGGGGTGATAATAGGATTGTTGTAAGGAGTAAATGAAAGCATATGTATGTATCAGAGCAACAGGAAGCATCTTAGCAAATACTAAGTAAGTACCTTAGGAAATACTGACACATATCAACTGCTCAATATATGCTAATTTTTATTATTAATTATTTTTACTTTATTACTAGCATCATTTTATTTTTAGCATTATTATTAGTCATCCATCTGATTTACAGATTCAAAATCCCCTCACTGATTCTCCTAGATGACCGTATTTCTATCCATGGTACTACACATTAGAATCGTCCAAACTGACAACTTCAGAATCACTGAAAAGTTTTCTTTCCCCGTCTACTGTCATCTTGTCAATTCTTTCCGGATTCTTTCTTCCATCAAAGATCTCCTTTCCAATCCCACTGGCTTCATACCTCGTCAGTCATGTCTACCTGATGTGAATGCAGCTTTTCTTCTGGGAGCCATTATTGATGCGGGGAGAAGAAGACATGGTGGCAGCGGGCACGTGGCCCTTCCACATCCACTCCCCTCTGCTTGATTATTTCTGATCTACACATGCAGATAATTATGCCCTGAACTTAGTTCTATCTGCTCCCCTGCTGGAAGAACAATCAATGGTTCCCCATGTCTTTTACTTTATATACAGATTCCTGAGGTTGAGATTCAGTATTTTCCACAGGCTGGCCCAAACCTGCCAGGAGTCACTATTGTTGACTCTCTACCTGGCATGTAGATTATGCAATTACTTTATACCCTTCATAGTAGTTCACCCGTCATTGATTGGTTCAGGATTGGGCGGCCCTAAGCCACTTCACATCAGTGAGATGTGAGGAGAGATTTGCTCAGGGCTTCTGGGAGAGAGAAACTTCTTTTTCCTCTCTCCCTTTCAACATGAACAACCTGTTCCCTGGATGCAGCTGGCAGCCATCTTGTAGCCATGAGAACGGCCATGAAGAGGGCAGTGTCAACACAGAGCAGGGGAGAACCAAGAGAAGAACAGAGAAACAGCGTGGAGCCCTGGTCAAACTGCTTCTGGAGTTCCCCTGGCTCCGGACTGCCTGCCTCTTGGCAAGAGAATACGGGTGGCAATGATGTTTGCCACTTTCAAGCCTGGCCCCTAAAATGACCCCTGCAGCTTCTGCTGTCTGGCTGAATGCAGAGGCCCAAGTGGAAGACTCTGTGAGGGCTTTAAGGCATGGCCAAGCCACCAGAGGCAAGAAACCTGGATATCTGAGTCACTGTTTGAAGGAGAACTGCCCGGGAATGCTGCCCCACCAAGAACATCTGCATTGAACCTCGTATAAGAACACAATAAAGTCCTATTGTGTTAAGACACTAAAGTGTTGAGATTGTTTGTTGGTTAGTGAACTCTGCCTAATACGGGTTATAAAGACAGGGTTTAGCAAAATCTTGGGGCATAGGTAGCTGACAGTTCTATCCAGATGATCAGCAAATGACAGGTTAAAAAAACCTTTACCTGATGACCAGGAGAAGGATAGAAAGTAGAGGCCTTTGCAGTGGAATGGGTCACCCAACTGAGAAGGGATGGTTAGCTCAGTTTCCTAATGTTGGCTGCAAACGGCACGTGCTGGGCAGAGGCTGGGCGGTCTCTGGACACTGACTCTACTCCTGTTCTTGGGGTCCCACTTGGGCCTATTATATAATGGCCCTTCTTTTAGGTCCCATAGACCTCCTCCCTCTTCTGCCTTTCATTTTGACAGATGTTACCAAACCATCATCCACAAAAACTAAGCCCATTTGAAGTCCCATCAACTCTTTATGGGTTGGGGGTGAGTGCCTATTTCATTCTGTACTATCCAGCACTGCATATTCTGAAACTTTAATTTTGAAAAACTTTTACTGTGGTAAAAAACGCATAACATGAATTTTATCATCTTAACCCTTTATAAATGGACAGCTCAATGGCATTAAGTGTCTTTGCATTGTTATATAGCCAATCTCCAGGACTTTTCCATCTTGCCAAACTTAAACTCTTTACCCACTAAACAACAAGTGCCCATTCCCCCCTCCCCTCTCCCCCTTGCCCCGGCAACCGCCATTCTACTTTCTACCTCTATGAGTTTGACGACTCTAGGTGCCTCACGTAAGTGGAAGCATACAGTATTTGTCTTTCCATGATTGGCTTATTTCACTCAGCTTAATGGTTTCAGAGTTCATTCATGTCACAGCACGTGACAGCTTCCCTTCTTTTTAAGGTGGAAAAATGTTTCATTGTATGCATCTACCACATTTTGCTTATCCATTCATCCATTGGACACTTGCGTTGCTTCCACCTTTTAGCTATTGTGAATGGCGCTGCTATGAACATGGGTATGCAAATATTTCTTCAAGATCTTGCTTTCAAGTCTTTTACTTATACAACCAGGAGTGGAATGGCTAGGTCATATGGTAATTCTATTTTGAGTTTTTTGAGGAATCACCATACCGTTTTCCATCGTGACTGCATCATTTTACCTTCCTACCAACAGTGTGTGAGGGTTGCAAAGTCCCCACACCCTTGCCAGCACTTGTTGTAGTAGCCATCCTAGTGGGTTTAAGGTGACGTCTCACTGTGATTTTGATTTGCATTTCCCTAGTGGTTAGTGACATGGAGCATCTTTTCATGTGTTTGTTGTTTAATCTGCTTTAGCTTTTTATTTCCATTTTTTCATTCTATTTGGAGGTCGAAGAGGAACGTTCTTCCCAATGGTGAGATGTCTCCACTTCTCAGTCTTATAAGGACTACCCCAACTTGGCAAACAACTGCTCAAGACTGAGATGAGTTGCATCTCAGTGGTGGTGGAAAAGCTCACATTCACGATCACCATGCTCATCAGAAGCAAGGTTTGCACAGCACTTTGTAGTTTACACGATATCTCACTTGATCATCACAGCAGCCTTGCAAGGTGCAGAGGACAGATGAGGAAATTGAGGTTCAGACATGAGAACAGAGAAATAGAAGGAAACTAGTTCTTTAAAATCATAACCACTGAAACAAATGTCTAGTGATGCACAACACACACGTCTGGCCGCCTACCCAACATCCGTTCTCTCCTTTTCCTTTTGTCAGAGCCCGATTTTGTTGGGGTATCCACCTTATCCGGTCATAAGTCCATGAGTAGGTCTAAAACAGTAATGGTGGTTCTAGCCTCTTGCGTAGAGATTGGTTTCACAGTGGCCAATACAGTGTGAGGGAGATTTTAGGAAAGACTTCTCATCTAAAATAATAAAGCAGGGACAGCTTGGTCTCTTCTCTTTTTCTCAATGCGGTGGTTCCTGGACGGGATGCCTGGAATTTCAGCATCGATCTTAGGAACACAGGTGGGACCAATTTTAGGATGAAGCCTAAATTCTGGGATGACAGAGCAGAAGGAAACTTGTTTCTATATCACTGAGTCATTGTTAATACCACATTAGCATTTTCCCTTGTTGTAATGCAAAATAATAAGCTTCCCAAATGTAAATTGGGCCAGTTTGAACTGGGATTGTTTTGTTTTGCTTATTTGTTTCTTTTTGGTTTTCTGTTTTTGTTTGTTTGTTGTTTTTGCTTCTGACCTAATCTTATTCTATGGTGGACAGAATTACACATCGACAGGAAAGCAAAGTGAAACATGAATCAAGAGCCATGAATGTCAGAGCTGCATCCCCATGTCAGGGGTGCGCACACTAGGCCAGGGGCTAAGGGGAAGGTCAGGGGAGAAGGCAGGAGAGAGTGGGTCTAACCATGTGGTCATAACCACAGGTTGTATGTGAGACATACAGAACAAGGTGCAAATGGTGAGATGGAACCTGTTCTCATTATGTCCAGCAGGTCAGCTGGACATAATGAGACACAAATACTGGGTCCAGAAAGAAACCTGTCATTCCCTGGCCCAATAGTTTCTTTCTTTTTTTTTTTTAATTGAAGTGTAGTTGATTTACAATGTTTCAGGTGTACAACAAAGTGATTCATATATATATATATATATATATATATATACACACATATATGTCCTTTTTCACATTCTTTTCCATTATAAGCTATTACAAAATATTGAAAATAGTTCCCTGTGCTATACAGTAGGTCCTTGTTGTTTATCTGTTTTATGTGTCATAGTTTGTATCTGTTAATCCCAAATTCCTAACTTATCCCTCCCCCTGCTTCCCCTTTGGTAACCATAAGTTTGTTTTCTATGTCTGTGAGTCTATTTCTGTTTTGTAAATAAGTTCCTTTGTATCGCTTTTTTGTAGATTCTACATATAAGTGATATCACATGATACTTGTCTTTCTCTGTCGGACTTACTTCACTTACTGTGATAATCTCTAGGTCCATCCATGTTGCTGCAAATGGCTCAATATTTTCATGTGGAGGAATTTCAGCTAATACTCCTGGCCTCTCTGATCATCCTGTACCCCGTCTTTTCTGGCCAGTGAGTTTGGAGAAAACCCAAACATTCTCCACTCAGCCCCTCCCTCTTCCCCTCTTTCAGACCCTGCAGCGAGGGACCGTTCTGGGCTTCCATCCACTCTGTGGCAAGTGGAGGAAACCTGAAGGTTTTTGGAGGGTATGCTGCAAGTTTGCTTCAGAGGGCAGTGTTAGCAAGCTCTCTCTGACCACATATTTAAAACAGATTCTTTTCTTCAGCTTTTCCTAGTAATAAAGCTGCTATCTTGATCTCCATCTATCTGTCTCCTGAATATATTTCTTCTTTAGTTCTGAACTCAGGAAGGAATATGAAAGACATTATTCATTAGACCCCTAAATCTTAACCCAAACCACAAAATCAAAATTGTTAAGTATTTCATTTAATACAAAACCTCACATTACATCTACTAGTCTACTGCTCCTATGTTATATTTCCTGCAGGATATGGAGGGACAGGAATGTTTTATTATGCCTGTTGTGATCTGGAGTATGTTTTCCAAAGTTAAGAGGGCCAAGGTCTCACAAAGGTCTTTAAAGAGCCTACAAACAATAAAGGATGGCGAGGGTGTGGAGAAAAGGGAACCCTGTTGCACTTTGGTGGGAATGTAAATTGATATAGCCACTGTGGAGAACAGTATGGAGGTTCCTTAAAAGACTAAAAATAGAACTACCATACGACCCAGCAATCCCACTACTGGGCATATACCCTGAGAAGACCGTAATTCAAAAAGAGTCATGTACCACAATGTTCAATGCAGCACTATTTACAATAGCCAAGATATGGAAGCAACCTAAGTGTCCATCGACAGATGAATGGTTAAAGAAGATGTGGCACATATATACTATGTGATATTACTTGGCCCTAAAAATAAATGAAACTGAGTTATTTGTAGTGAGGTGGATGGACCTCGACTGCCATACAGAGTGAAGTAAGTCAGAAAGAGAAAAACAAATACCATATGCTAACACATATATATGGAATCTAACAAAAAAAATGGTTATGAAGAACCTAGGGGCAGGACAGGAATAAAGACACAGACATAGAGAATGGACTTGAGGACACAGGGAGGGGGAAGGGTAAGCTGGGACGAAGTGAGAGAGTGACATGGACATATATACACTACCAAATGTAAAATAGATAGCTAGTGGGAAGCAGCCGCATAGCACAGGGAGATCGGCTTGGTGCTTTGTGACCACCTAGAGGGGTGGGATAGGGAGGGTGGGAGGGAGACGCAAGAGGGAGGGGATATGGGGATATATGTATATGTATAGCTGATTCACTTTGTTATACAGCAGAAACTAACACACCATTGTAAAGCAATTACACTCCAATAAAGATGTTAAGAAAAAAATCAAGTAAGGACAGAGATTTGACTAAAGTCTCAGACTCAGGACAGACAGGAGATGTGTGTAAGGAACAGGTGGCAGTGCTGAGAGGTGTGTATGAAATAAGAAGTTCTAAAATAATTTGACCTGTTCGATGATTGCAAACCAGGCTGTGTTTTCCTCTAAGAAAATATTCTGGGTTTCAACCACATGATGTTGAGTCAGCTGAGTCTAAAGGTACAGAAAAAATAGTGTTAGTAGTAGCAGCAGTTACAGCAGCAGTAGTGCTAGTACCAGCTAAGATATATGGAATGTATGTTATTTTATTTTATTCCATTATTTTATTCAGTCCTCACCACAGCCCTATGGATTAAGCATTATATTAGCTTTGTTTTACATTTGAGGAAATTGGGGCTTAGAGAGATGAAGTAGTTTGTCCAAGATCACACAGCTAGCAAGTACCAATTCCCATTCCTGATAAATTTTCTGAGGAAAAATTTGATGGAAGCAAAAAACAGCATGTATAAGAATTTCCTTAGAATGTTTGATATAATTGTGACCAGACAAAGCAACTTACATGGACATCAGCAAGGAAATAGTTTAATAAATTATGCTACATCCAATCAATGGAATGCTAGATATAATTTTAAAAGAGTAATTCTGGAACTCTCATTGAAAAATGAGCACTAGAGAATTCAGTGCTAAAGGAACAAAGAAGAAGAGAAAATGGTGTGTACACCGTGATGGCAAACAGTGTAGGAAAAAGAAAGTCTGAGCACGTGTGATCAAAAACTAAAAGGAGGCTTCCCTGGTGGCGCAGTGTTTGGGAGTCCGCCTGCTGATGCAGGGGACACGGGTTCGTGCCCCGGTCTGGGAAGATCCCACATGCCGCGGAGCGGCTGGGCCCGTGAGCCATGGCCGCTGAGCCTGCGCGTCTGGAGTCTGTGTTCTGCAACAGGAGAGGCCACAACAGTGAGAGGCCCGCGTACTGCAAAAACAAACAAACAAAAACTAAAAAGAAATATCAAAAATAACTTTTAATAACAAAAAGATTGGGATTTAGAATCTTTTTTTCTTTTTACCAAAATTATTTTCAGGGTTGCAGAGGCACTACCTTGTCAATAAAAGCAGAACAGATCTGAATGGAGCGCTGTAGGCAGAACTACATGCTTGTGCCATCAGCTAGTTTGTTGGCGGGGGAAGCGTCCCTGGGAATGTTGGGGAGAGCTTGATACTTCTGAGCTCCATCCGACTTGCATGTATTAGCCTGATCCTAGGTGTCCTTTTAACTTGAGGCAGACGCTGAAATCCTGAGCACAGGTTTCTATAAGCATCCCACAGGGAAGGGAAACTTTGATTCTGACTCCAATCAGCTAGAATTCTGAAACTCCATGTAGCAGGGAGGTTTTGCAGACTGCCCAAAGTACTGGTGACATCACTGAGTCGTGGGTGGAGAAAGGCATGGGAGAGAAGGTGAAGACCATAAACTTTTCTAGAGGAAATGAGACGCAAATGAGTAAAGGGCAGGAAAGAGAGAAACAAATGCTGAGGTGTTGGGTGGTAAGTGACTTTCTCAAATGGTTAAGACAGGAAAAGGCAGGCCAGTAACCCAGTTTCCTCAGTCCACAGAGGCCCTCATTGCAGTAGAAAGAACAAGGGCTTTGGCATCAGACAAGGTTCCGTCAGTGGCTCCACTGCTGTGTGACTATGGGCAGGCCACACTTAACCTCCCTGATCCTCAGGTTCTCTATCACTAAGTGGCAATAGCCATTCCTACAGCACGGAAGTCACTGAGACATCCTGAAATCACCCTTCTCCCAGTGACTGCTCTATACAAAACTGGGACTTTGTCTTCCATCTCTCTCCCCGTGGACATGGGGACTGTGTAGTATATTCTGTGCCCTCCGTGTTTATCCCATGAGCTAACTTCCGGTCATTCTGTCTTTCTCCCCAGCAAAGGACCAGAGAAGCCTGTCCTGGCTTCCTGAGGGAAGAGGGAAGCGTAAAACAGGCTGTGCCCTAGAGCCATCCTCTGCTCTGAAGGTTAGTTTCCAGATTGCGTGTGATGAGAATGGAAACACATGAAAGACCTAAACCAGGCCGCCAGGGGCCAACACTCTGTGGGTGGGGAAAGAGAAAGGGACAAAACCCGGCTGACAAGGTGGCAGATGGGCAGACCAAGGTGGTGGGAGCGAGACTGAAGTTTCAAGAAAAGGCATAAATGTGGTTGGTGGGAGGGGAAGCCAGCGAGAGGTAGGAATGAAGGGAAACTGGGGAGATGATGAACAATGAGGATGTGAGGAGGAAAGGGGGAAAGTGAAAGGGAGACAAGTCAGGGGGAAAACAGAAGTTAAAAGAAGATAGAAAGAGCGGGGAGTGAGAAAGATGAGACGTATCTGAGAAATCGATAGAATGCCCATCATTCCCGTGCATCCCACAGATGTCACCCACCTCTGCCTAGCACAGGGGCACCATGAATACAACGTAGAGGGGAGCAAGCTCCGGTCATGGGACATGGGGCAATTTCTCCATGAGATGAGGCAATGCATATGCCACTGTTGGTTGATTTGTTGGTGGAGATACATGACCCCCTGTTCTGGGGGTTCCCCTCCTCCACAAGACTAGGCCGGAATAAAGAAAGTTTTCCACTCTTGAATAAGAGCAGGCCATGTCTTGCCAGTGCCAACTATCACTGGCATGGCCCCATCTGGCCTGGGAAAGGGGCAGTGGTTGCTACTGAGAAGCCAGATTTGGTACAATTGGAACAAAAGCCAACGAGGTCTTAGGTACAGCCTCTTTCTGGGTTTTCCCTCTGGTTTTTCCTGAGAATTTTCCTCGTCCACATCCACCTGAGCCAAACTTGCTGGGGAAGAATGATCTTCTCAATTCATTGACCCAGCAACAAGAGTGACTGATAAGGCTTTACAAGTTTAGATGACAGATGCTGGGGCATCAGCTGGCTGGCAGAAGAGAGGCTGACTGGACCTTCTCTCAGGATGTCACCTGGTGGTCCTGCCTCCTGCTTCTCAGGTTTGACAGCCTCCTGCGCATCCCTTTCCAGAGACCGCCTGTCCGGACCACTTACAGCACTTGTAAGATCGGACCAGATCACCCTCAGCCCCATTTCTCACAGACTGGGATGAAGATGGGCAGGATTTCCCTTCCAGTTCTACTGCAGGCAGAACAGCTCCAACCAGCGTGTGGTAGAGACTGCCCTCGGGACCAGGGCGTTTCCCTAGAGATGAGGGGAAGCCACTCAGCATGTGTGTGTGCATCTTTTGTGCACACACCTGAAGACACCAGTTATGCTTACTGCATCTTAATATGTTTTTAAAATATGATCGTTTTATGATTCAAAAGTTATATATATATATATTTATAACGTGCATACAAACGTCTAGTCGAGACAATTTTAAATCACCCATAATGTAATAATAATATTGTGGTTATGTTATTTTAAAGAGCTTTTATCTTTTAGAGACACACTCTGAAATATTTACAGATTAAAAAGCCATGATGTCTGGGATTTGTTTCAAGATAATCCAGAGCTGAGGAAGGAAGTAGGAGGTGCAGACAGATAAAATAGACCATGACTTGATAATTGTTGACGCTGGGTGATGTGTACATGGGAATTCATTATACTTTTCTCACTATCTGTTTATTTATATTTATGATTGAAATTTTCTATAATTAAAAGTTTTTTTTAAAGATTTCCACCTTCCTTTTGTGCATAAAAATTCCATTAAATCTTCATTGCCTTGTTCGGAAAAAAATCACCAATAATCTCACCCCATATGCTTCCAGCCCTCTTTCAATACAAAGATATACAAAGAGAGAGACTGTACTCTATTGGGATTTGTAACAATGTGTTGAAAATAAGACCTTATTTATTTGGTCAATATTAATATTTGCACACTCTATTTCTTTTTTTATTGAAGTATAGTTGATTTACAATGTTATGTTAGTTTCTGGTGTACAGCAAAGTAATTCAGTTATACATATATAGATTCTTTTTCATATTCTTTTCCATTATGGTTTATTACAGGGTATTGAATATAGTTCCCTGTGCTATACAATAGGACCTAGTTGTTTACCTATTTTATATATAGTAGTTTGTATCTGCTAATCCCAAACTCTTAATTTACCCCTCCCTCACCCCCTTTCTCCTTTGGTAACCATAAATTTGTCTTCTATGTCTGTGAGTCTCTTTCTGTTTTGTAAACAAGTTCATTTGTGTCACATTTTAGATTCCACATATAAGTCATATCATATGGTGTTTGTGTTTCCCTTTCTAACTTACTTCACTTAGTATGATAATCACTAGGTCCATTCATGTTGCTGCAGATGGCATTATTTCATTCTTTCTTATGGCTGAGTAGTATTCCATTGTATATATGTGCCACATCTTCTTTATCCGTTCATCTGTTGATGGACATTTAGGATGCTTCCATATTTTGGCTATTGCAAATAGTACTGCTATGAACATTGGGGTGCATGTACCTGTTTGAATTATGGTTTTCTCCAGATATACGCCCAGGATGGGATTGCTGGATCACACGGCACCTCTATTTTTACTTTTTAAGGAACCTCCATACTGTTCTCCATAGTGGCTGCACCAATTTACATTCTCACCAACAGTGTAGGAAGGTTCCCCTTTCTCCACACCCTCTCCAGAACTGGTCATTTGTAGACTTTTTAATGATGGCCATTCTGACTGGCATGAGGTGATATCTCATTGTAGTTTTGATTTGCATTTCTCTAATAATTAGCCATGTCGAGCATCTTTCCATGTGCCTCTTGGCCATCTGTATGTCTTCTTTGGAGAAATATCTATTTAGGTCTTTTGCCCATTTTTGGATTAGGTTTTTTGTTTTGTTTTGTTTTGTTATTGAGTTGTATGAGCTGTTTGTGTATTTTGGAAATTAACCCTTTGTCAATCACATCATTTGCAAATATTTTCTCCCAGTCTGTAGGTTGTCTAGACAACCTTGCTTACTCTAGTTCAAGGATTTCAAAATTATGTTTTGTACTAACTTTGTGAGAAGTTTCTTAAAAATTTAAGCCATTGACATTTTGGTGATGCTGTTACTGCAGTGTAACCCAGACTGTCCTAATAAACTTAATATTCCATCCTCATGAGAGATGGCAAATATTGATCATTAGCATAACCATTGCCCCATCCTGGAGATGTGATAAATACTACCAACCCATCACTGAACCCTTACCCATTGATCGGTAAGACCTCAGAATCTTTCTCATCACAGTGACCTAAGCCATCACTACTGGTTAATTAAAGCTGGAAAATGAAGGAAAACGTACCAAAATCATCCTACTGCAATCAGCATAAAATCCAAATTTCCTACCGTAGCCTGCCAGGTCACACAAGAGCTAGACCTTACCCTCCTTTACAATCTCATTTCCTCACCACTTATTTCTCACTCACTCCACTCCAGCCACATTGGCCTTTCTGTTCCTCAAACACACCGAGAATATTCTCATCTCAAACCTTTACACGTGCTGTGCCCACTTTTTTCTGAAAGATTTTCTCTCATATTTTTGCAAGTTTGGCTCAGATGTCATCTCTTCAGGCAGACCTTCCTGTTCACCTCATTGAACTTACCCTGCATCCTCGACTCACCTCCTCAATGATAAGAAAACACTAGTCTGTCTTTTTTCGCTGTTGCATTCCCATTACTGAGTGGTTCCTGGTCCATGGAGGTGCTTACTAAATATTTCTGGAAATAATAAAGGCAACTAACCTGCCAACCCCAATATAGGGCATAATCTTTTTGAGGAGAGAGAGCAGGTCCGGCTCATTTGGGGCTTTTCCTCTGTGCTGAGTCCATGTAATGTCTCCAGTACGGTACCCTTAAATTTCTGATTGATTGGTGTTAGAAGGCTTTTATTTCCCTTTGTATCATAGTAGATTCATATCTGTGCCTTTTTTCCTTCCACCTCACATACACTCACTCAAGATGTCTCCTCTTTTCTCTCTTCTCCCCACCTCTCTCACCACATCCTCTCCCAGTGAAGTTCAGTTCAAGTATCTTTCTCACACACACACAAGGCCTTCCAAAACAGCAGTCTACTGTGGTGGAGAAGCGGCATCCAGCCCTAAAATGGGTTTGGGCCTGGCCTCACATCCATGCACAGTACCTGTTCCCTTTTCTGTAGGAACTGACGCTAAGCCCCATCCAGACTGGGCTGGAGCCTCGAGCCTGTGTATTGGAGCTCAGAAGTTTTACCCTTTGGGTGTTTTGAAGAGAGGCAGCTGTTACCATTTGCCAGCTGAAAGGTTTGCCTTTGAAATAGACTGTGAGGCATGTTCAGGCAGAAAGGGGCTTTTTGGAAAAGGCCTGGGAAGACAGGACTCAGAAGACCTGCCACTCAGTTGGATTGCCATGCAACTGTAGGCAAATCATCAGAGATGTCTAGTGTCTATAACAGTGAGAAGAAATAATTGTTTTCTCTCGGGACAGTTGGATGATGAGCGGAGGGGTTGTAGGTGAGGCCAGGTAGTGAAAAGAGCATGGAACTTAGAATCAGAAACCCCGAGATTTAGAGTCATAAGTCCTGAATTGAAGACCCAGTAGGAGGCACATCCCAGCCATTTAAGCCCCTGTTTACTCTTTTGTAAAACAGACACATGACCTCCCATATTCAAGTTTTTTGGTTGCAACAGAAACCAGCTAAAGCTAACACAAGCAGAAGAAAGGGGGTTTATGAAAGGACATCAGGGTGCATCACACAAGTCATGCACAAGAACACAGTCAGGCATCAAGAATGAACTAGAACGAGGAACCGAAAGTGTCAGAACTGAAGTTTTTCTGCCTTTCTCTCAGCTTTTGCCTTATTCTTCTTTCTTTTGTTTCTTCATCCACATGGAGGTACATGGCTACCCCACAGCTTCCAATTATGTGTTTTACAGGTTCAGCCATACTCCAATCCCAAGTTTCTAGAAGAAAGACACTGATTGGCCCAACTTGCATCAGGTGTCTGGCACCTGGTCCAGTCAGTCATGGGCATGGGAGGTAGGGATCACATAGTAAAATTATGGCTGCCATGGGAACCTGTGAGGATCTAGATGCAATATTGACAGAAAGAATTATAACTTGTGAGTTGGGCCAGCAAACCAAAAAGTGGCTTGTGTGGACTATGGTCACTGAATAAACCTTCAGGTGCTGTAAATAGAGAATGGTGTTTATTTCTAGGAAGGACATACAGCTATCTCACAATGATATTCTAAGGAATGAAGGCATAGTCCTATGCAAATCTAGAATTTTCTAGTAAGTAATCAAGACCTGAGTTTTAAAGTTGACTCATTCTTAAGCAATGAGGTCCTACTGTATAGCTCAGGGAGCTATATTCAATATCCTGGGATAAACCATAATGGAAAGAATATGAAAAAGAATATATGTATATGAATAACCGAGTCACTTTGCTGTACAGGAGTAATTAACACAACATTGTAAATCAACTGTACTTCAATATAATTAAAAACAAAAAAGTTGCCTCATTCTAAGAGACTAATTTTTCAGTGAGCTATGAGAATAAACACTCTCCACCTTTTACCTTAGGTACCTCTTCTCTACCTCCACAGGTCTAACAAAAGCTTCTGAAGGAGATCTTCCTTCTCAAAAGAAACTGACTGAGATAAAATCGAGTGAAAACTAATTAATTAAGACTCAAATGACTTAGTATTTTTGTTAGATCAAGATCAGAACGGGATCAAAATTTTCTATCTCTATATCTCTTAATGGCAAGAAAGATTTCCTTTAAGTAAAATGAAGATGCGACCTTGGACGAGTCATCTGACATTCCTGAGCCTCGGTTTCCTTATCTGTAAAATAGGAATGAACTTTTCATAAGGTTGTGGTGACAATTAAATGGCATTAGGTTTGGCGTGTACTAAGCACTGGTGGTTAGCTGCGGTGTCTATGATAATGGGGTTGGGGTGGTGGTGGTGGTGGTGGTGGTGGTGGTGGTGGTGATGGTAGTAATAATGATGGTGGTGGTGGTGGTGAAGTGATGCTGGTGATGGTAGTAATAATGGTGGTGGTGGTGGTGGTGATGGTGATGGTGATGGTAGTAATAATGATGGTGGTGGTGGTGGTGAAGTGATGGTGTGATGGTAGTAATAATGGTGGTGGTGGTGGTGGTGAAGTGATGGTGGTGATGGTAGTAATAGTGGTGGTGGTGGTGGTGGTGGTGGTGGTGTTGGTGATGGTGATGATAGTAATAATGATGGTGGTGGTGGTAATAATAATGGTGGTGGTGGTGGTGAAGTGATGGTGGTKATGGTAGTAATAATGGTGGTGATGGTAGTAATAATGGTGGTGGTGATGGTGATGATAGTAATAATGATGGTGGTGGTGGTGGTGATGGTGGTGATGGTAGTAATAATGGTGGTGGTGGTGGTGAAGTGATGGTGGTGATTGTAGTGATAATGGTGGTGGTGGTGGTGACAATGGTGGTGGTGGTGGTGAAGTGATGGTGGTGGGGTTGGTAGTGACAATGGTGGTGATGGTGGTGATGATTACTTATGATAGAATCAAGAATATTTAAATTTTGCTCAGCATCTAATAGTCACATAGTGAATTGATGAAGAGGCAAACAATTTTCAGACAACCCCAAGGATATCAGCCACCATTATATATCGATCATGGATATGACCAACACAAATCATACTTCAGTGTTCATTAACGCAGATCCCTTAAAGACTTCCAAGAGGTGCTTAACCAACAATTTGTATGACGTGGAGAGAAGATGAATAAATAAGAATTTTAGTTACTACATGTGCTTAAAAGAAATACAATTAAATTTCTTTTAAATAATTGTGCAAATGATACACTCTCACTTGTCTTCCTCCTAATTAGGTTACTACATACGGTCACACACCATTAATTCAAATCTCGACTTCAAAAATTCACATTTTTAAATTAGTTACTCTCCAGTTGTGGGATTTGGTCCTAAAGGCACACCATTTTAACTTCCAAAGGTCTGTGTAAAGCCCCTTTGGCAACTGACATGGACATACCTAGACTCCAGAGGTACCCTGTCCCTTTGGCATTTCCAGAATGCACCAACTACTTCAGTTGCCTTACTTTGAAAGCCTTAGTAATCCTAAAGGCTCAGCTTGGTAGTCACACTTGGTTAACTCGGGACCAATTAGTCATGCAATGTCATTTATTTATCGTGAAGATTGCTTCCCAAATGACCCGTTTACTTGGACTTCACTAATAATTATTTCACGAGAGCTTTTTCAGCACTGCTCACGTGCATGTGTGGAATCCACACTGTGAGGGTGACCTAAGAATGGACTTATTTTTGGGAGAAACATGAACGGAATGGCACTTTTTCTTTACTTTGCCAGCTTGCTCCTTCTCTGGGAGAGAAGAATTGGATGTTATCCCTTTAAAAGAGCCCGGTGAGCTGCTGTGTTTATAATCCTCAGATCCCATGATTTGGTCTCCCATCTCCCAGCTTTGCTCCACACACGCCTGCTGACATTGATTTAGATCCGACTTTTCTTTGCTCAAGAAGAACAAGATTTATTACTAGTCAGAAGACAGCAGATCCCAATATTTTAGGAGGAAAAATAAACAAAGTCTAGTCTGCCAGCAGGAACCATGCTCCGGCTCCCCTGGATCTTCTGAAAGTGGTCACCCAGTTATGACACTGCTGCTTGCGTTTGTCTCGAAGGTATTAAGATGTCTAAATGCTTCTACCTATTCGCTCCTGTGATTCCCAAAGTCACCCTATAAAGCGTGTTGGGAGGAAAAAGAATAACAGTCATTCATGCACTTATGTCGTGTTTATTTACTGAGAGCAGTGCAAACACTAGAGACGGGGCATTGCCAGGCACCCAGAACTGAGGATATACTAGGGCCCAAGGCAGACATGGCCCTGTCCTTAGGTAGCTTAGAGGCTGGTGGGTCATGGTCTCCCACCATGAGTCAGAGACCCCAGTAGAGAGTCTCGATGCCTGCTTTCACTTACTACTCATAACAGACTGTGAGAACGTTCTTATTAATCTCATTCTGTGGATGGGATAACCCAAACTCCCAGAGGTTAAGTGACCTGAGTAAAGTCACGGGCTGCTAAGCGGGAGAGTCAAGGTTCAGACTGGGGCTTCCTCATCCAAGGCTACTGATTGAGTCCTGGATTCTTCCCAAACAGTGTAATCTCATGTCAACCCAGATCAATTCAAGCTCTCTTTTTCACTTTCCCACATCTCATAGTTAGGCTTAAAAAAGTATCTGTTGCAATAGATATTGAGCATCTAAAATTAGTGACTTTGAGGATCTAACCTTTATAGAGGCTCAGAGAAGAGCACGGGAAAGTCTTTTTTTTTAGGTTGTTCATTGTGACATTGTTTGTAATTGCATTCTAAATGTCCAAACGGAAGTAACTGAAGGATGGTATTATCCGTATAGTGGAATACTATGAAACTATAAAATAACAATAAGGATGATCTTGAGACCAATGATGTGGGCAGAGTGGGAGAGGGGCATCTGGAGTGGAAAGGAGATGGGGGTTAGCTCTGAGAGGTGATCCAGGAATTCCCAAAGGCTGGCACTGACTCAGTAAGTCACCAGGTCAGTTTGAAATGAGTCATTTGTGGCATGGGGGCAAACAATCTCTGTCCCTCACTAAACTATCGGGAAGAAGGCAGGCAAAAGATTTCCCCTGGGAGAAGAATCCTAATTACAATACTGAGAATTTGCATGCCCCTCTACAGTTTGCAAAACACTTTCACACCCATCTCTTCGTTTGCTGAATGTTTACTGCACAAGTGCAGAAAGGACCAGGGTTCAAGATGACCTAGTCTAGTGGTTTTTATATACAACTTTTGATTGAAGTAAAATCCTTTGTCAAAATGAAATCTCACACAGTAGTCTAGTGTATAACATTGATGCGAGTGGGACTTCTGTGGCTGGGATGGGGGAGGAACAACCCATGCCTAAGCCTTTGCTTTGACCTCTGTGTTTCTGAAGGGTCTCCAAAGAACCATCTAGTTCCATGAAACAGAAAGACAAACATTGTTTCTAGTATTTCTAGTGAATATAAATACCCATCCCACATTTTCCCCCCTCCTCCAAAAAAAGAAAGCTGAAAGCCCTGGAAGTGACATGAGATGGCCAAGGCCATTCCTTGTCCAGTGTTCTTTCCATGGAACCCACTAGGGCTTGTTTCTTGGTGGTTAGAGCCTGAGGATCTGCTTGGAAGCCAGTGTGCCCCCAGTTGCTGCAGGAAAGCGTCCTCTTCATCACAGAGAGCAGCAGGGTCAACTCTGCTGCTACTGGTATCATTATCAACGTGTCTGGTCGTCAGCTGGGGCTCAGAAGCATTGGCTTTGTTTCACACAGGCCACCCCATGAGAGAGTCGTGGAATGCCAGCCACTGAGCATTTGGAGAGTAGTGGGTCCAGTGATGTTTTAGCCTCCAACACTGTCCCTGAAAATGCAAGAAGAGTAGCCTATAGTCAAGCAGCCTCTCCCCAACTCAAAAACTTACACTGAACTAGATAGTGTTTGTTATTGGCTAAATGTTTGTCTCCCCTGCAAGTTCCTATGTTGAAATCTTAACCCCCAGTGTGAGGGTATTAGGAGGTGGGGCCTTTGAGAGGTAATTAGGTCATGTGAATGGAGCTCTCATGAATGGGATTAGTGCCTTTATAAGAAGAGACACACAAGAGAGCTTGTCCTTCTCTCTCTCTCTCTCTCTCTCTCTCTCTCTCTCCCTCCATCCCCCTCTCTCCCTCTTGTGAGGAGAGGAGAAGACAGAGAGGATGACTATCTGCAAACCAGAAGAGTGTTCTCACCAGAACCAGACCATATTGGCACCCTGATCTTGGACTTCTCAGCCTCCAGAACTGTGAGAAATAAATTCCTGTGGTGTGAGCCACCCCGTATGTAGTATTTTGTTACAGCAGCTCGAACTAAAACAATGGCGATGGCTGCACAATTTTGTGACTGTATGAAATGCTACCTAATGGCTAAAATGTTAAATTTTATGTTAGGTGTATTTGAGTACAACAACAACAATAATAAACTTACATTGGCTCCCTATTTCTTAAGGATCAGACTTCCTAGTGTAATTTACAAACTGGGCCCTTCTTCCCCCCCGCCAGCCTCATGCCTTGCTGTCCCCCTTCAACCTTTTCATCTGATCAAATGTTCCAACTGCTCTCCAAAGTCAAAAGGGGATTACTTTCCCTTGGAAATCCTGGCAAGGCTCCTTCAGTGTCTTGTCACAGTTACTGGTAACCATTATCATCTTCTGTGTGTCTCACCAGGCAAGAATTCCATTCAGATTTAGTTTCAGCTGTCCACATTAACAATAAATACCGTTTTTGCTTTTCAAATATTAAACCACAATGTTATAGATAGATATGAAATTATGATGCAAAGTATTGTTTTTCAAACTCAAAATGCCTCTGCTGAAGAATATGACAATCTCCTCCCTTTTTTGAGATTTGCCAAGTAGGATAGACGGGGGGAAAAGTGGATTAACGTTTGCATAGATAGGAGTATACATGGAAGCAAGAAAGAAGGGACAGATAAAATGATGAAAGGATATGTGGATGATAGATGGTTGAATGATGAATGAATACATGTATGAACAGATATGTAGGTGGATGGATGGAGAAGAGAATAGTGTGTAGATGGATGTGGATTTACAAAGAGATGTGAAAAGCTTAAGAAAGATGGATGAGAAGTTGTATGGGAGGGGCGTTGGAAGAATATGTGGTTGGATGGATGGACAGATGAAAGGATGTGTGGTTGGATAAATGGATGGACAAGAGGCTGGATGGATGTGAGTGCATACTGGATGGACAGGAGGACGGATTGATGTGTGAGCCCTGGAGGGATGTAAGGTAAGACGGGCAGACAGACGAATGCGTGGATGGAAGGATGTTTGGGTGGATGAATGAGGGTGTGCGTGAGAGGGTGGAAAAATGGGTGGATGGATCCAGATGCCAGCCTGGGACTGGAAGATGACACATAGGTCAGTGGAGCCAAATACCAGCCCCATGGCTGGCTATCATTAGCTTTCTCCAAGCAGACCTGATAAGAATCAAAAATTCGCCTGAGGTATGTGGACTTCCTTCTCTTTCAAGGGAAGAAGAATGAGCTCTTCCTCTCTCCCCCGGGAAGAATCGCAAGCTCCCCACCAAGGGCGGGGAAAAACCACTCTCCCACTGTCCCAGCTCCTCTCCCAGAATATCCAGCTGCCTGTGGAACCCAGAAAGAAGAGTTCCCCAGCCAGAGTCAAAGAGAAACCTAGCGGCGAGGAGAGGCCAGAGGCTGAACCCAACGGCGCGAGGTTTTAGGACTCAGTCATTCCCTCCTGCGTCCAGAGGCTGCGCTCCCAGACGCCGGGAGAGGAAAGCCGGTGCGCCCCGGGTGCACGGGGACCCCGCGGCCCTCCGGGCGCCCGCCCAGGCACCCCCCCGCTTTACCGGCTCCGAGGAGAACGGGGCGGGGGCGGAGGGAGCAGCGCCAAGGAGAGCTGGTATGTCTTTAAACTTCTGCCGGCTGCTTAGTCACAGCCCCCTCGCTTGGGTGTGTCCTTCCTCGCTCCCTCCCTCTTAGGTCACTCTCTCAGCCCTCGAATAAAAACTGCACCCAACTTCCGAGGCGCCCTCATTGCCAGCCGGACCCCAGCCTCCGACAGGTTCGGGCGCCCTGCTCGCCCCGTGCTCCGCTGCCCCCCGCCCAGCGCCCGGCCCCTCCGGCCCCACTCGCTTGCTTTCTCGGCCGTTCCGACGCCATGGACACGTTCTGGTGGCGCGCAGCTTGGGGACTCTGCCTCGTGCAGCTGAGTTTGGCGCAGATCGGTGAGTGCCCGCGGGGGCGGCGGGAGGGAGTGGCCCGAGTGGCCGGGACCCAGCCGGCAGCCGCGCGGGCTGAGTTGGCCCTGGGGGGCCGGAGTCAAATGGGCGGCGAGCGGCTGGGATTTGGTGGAGAGCGGGGCGAGGATTTGCGCTAAGCTCTTGGAGAGCCTGTCGGTGGGAAGCACCGTTTTGTTGAAAGGAAAAGAGAAAGAGCGAAGAAAAGTTTGCTGGGCAGGCTGCCGGCGCGCAGTCGTGGGTGAGGTCTTTGCAGCCGGAGGAGCACAGGGCAGAAAGTAACTGTATTCCTGGGTGCGCGCAGCCCGTGTGTGGACTAACAGGCTCCTGTGTCCAAGGGCGCCTGAAGCCTGGCTGGGCAGTGGCCGGGCAGCGAAGAACTGGGCAGGGCAGGGACAGGGACTGGGGCAGAGGAGGGGCTGGGGCAGGGACAGGGCTGTTAGCGAGGTGACCGTAGAGGTGGGCACAGTTGCCATGCGTGAGAGCTGGTGGCAGTGAGCTTTCCAGAAAGGGGTCCTGGCTTCCTGCGGCTCCCCCACTGCACCTGGGTTCCAAAGCTCTTACAGTTGGCTCCGGTCACTAACGATCTTAATGCTTGTGGGAACTTGAACTAGCTCTGTGGTGAGGTTCTGGGTCACCACGAGGTGCCAGCCTGGGGCAAGGAGTGTGAGTAGGAGAGGCAATGACTGGGCCAGCTGCTCCATCCTTGCAGCCTCCTGCTTCTGCCAGTGAGTTAGGGGAAATCCAGACAGTAATGTGACTCCTATATTCCGCCTGTCAGCCTCAGAGCAGGAGGGGCCACCTGGGCTCCAGGGGGGGCATCAGGGATCCTGGAGCCGGGCTGCCAATATCCCATCCCAGCAGGGTCTGTGCCTTTCGGTGGCTGTGGATGGAGTGGCTGTGTGTGAGAGGTTCTGGTGAGGCTGAACTCCAAGCATTCCTTTGTCTATATATCTACAGATAATCACATGGCTGATTTGCTTATCACCGGCAAAATTAACTTTTCTTTTAAGAAGTACCAGCTGGGTCATTAAGACAGCTCAACCTATGGGTAATTCCATTCAACAAGTATTTATTAAACCCGGCTCTGGGGGTACCAAGAAAGTAAAAGACACAGTCCTACCTGGGTGCTTTAGACTGAGGATAAGTGGGGATCTAGGATTTAGATTCCTGAAACAGAAGAAGTAATAATTAATAATAATAATTAGTAGTAAGAGGAATGGCAGCAGTAGCCACCGTTTATTGTACAGTTAGGCTGTGCCAGGCACTGTGCGAAATTCTCTACATGCGTTCTCTCATTTTACCCTCACAAGGGCCCAGTGAGACGTGTTGTGTTGTTAGTCCTGTTTTATAGGACTCAGAGAGGTTAAGCGACTTGCTGGTGTTCACACAGCCAAGAGGATTGGTGCTCGTGTGAACCAGGCCCCTTAGCCTGTTGCTTAGTCAGAATCCAGCAGGCTGTATGTATGGCATGGACAAACTCGGAAAGGATTTTTTGGAAGGAAGGGTCGGGTCGTGGTGGACCAGAGGCCTTAGAGGAGGCTTCCAAAGGGAACTGGAGCTCCGAGGAGTCCTTTAAAGGCAGAGAAGCGGGAAAGATTTCAGGGAGAGCCGTGAGCTTGGCCTCAGGGAAGACAGACCATGCTGGCGTCTCCATGGCCTCTAGGGAAGTTTATTTGTATGTTACTTCCCGTGACATCTTCTGCTTTGATTCTGAGGATTCTGACTCCCCACTCCTTCCATCCTTAGCCCTGATTCTTCTAAAGGGCCCCATCCCCCAATATTTGACACTGTCCTGACCCTTGAAGTTCTCCCCGAGACCAGTGGGCTCATTCCCGCCCTGCGTTTCCGTGGTCCCTTTGGGCAGCGTCACTTGGAGGAAGCACAGAAAAGTGCCAGTAGCCGTAACTGCCTGGACCCGGGCTTTCGTGTCCTTGTAAAGCTGTTTGGAAGGAACTGAGACTTGGAAAGGAGATGTGACCTAACAGCGGGCTCGGGCTGGGCAGGAAGAGAGAGGAAGGACTGGGTAGAGGGCAGTGCAATGAGCCCTCCATACCTCTCCGCCTCCTTTTCTCTGTGGGTGAGAGGTCGCTGCTAGGGAATTGTGCCCCTGGTGTTTAGAAAGAGGGGTGCATCTGAGACCTCTGGGGCTTGTGGGTGGCCGGCACCCTTCTGATCCCTCTGAGCATTAAAGACCCCTCTTTCTGGGAGTTAGAGCTTTGGCTGTGTTTTCCCAGGTGAAGAAGAAAGGAAGCAAACCTCCAGCGCTGCTGAGGTCAGTTAGCATCAATGAATTCAGTTGTGCCCCCAAAACACAATGGACATCTTACTTCCTGCGAAGGCACAGTGCTAAGTAGGTGTGTTTGAGGCTAGCAGCCAGTAGGCAAAGTTTCCATTCTTTTTCCAAATTGCCCCACGCAGGAAAGGATGCTTGGCAGCGTGAAATTCTTAGTTTATGACAGATCTCCTTCCATTCATTCAAGAAATATTTTCTGACTCACTGTCGTCGACCCCAGAGATGGTGACTCCAAAGATCATTTAGAAAAACCCTTTCTTTTTCCCAAAGAGAAAACAGATCCCAAAAGGGCGAGAAAGGTGATTTCCGCTCTCTCAGGCCAAGTGTTAGTGCAGGATGCTTTCCAAACCTCAGGTCTCTGAAACACCTTGATCCTCAAGGACTGTAACAGCTCCACCTCTATCCCTGCAGGGGGTGGGGAGCGTGTGGTCTACTGACGTAGCAACATTTGTTTCATGCCTGAAATACTGTCTTAAATACTCATTACAATTTTGCATTTTCCTCCACAATATACCCAGTTTAATATAAGAATAATGATATATTTCTTATAATCAAGCAAAGTTGCTGCTTGGGGAAGAGTCTCTATACTGTCTGGGGTCTCCTGGAGTGTTGCTGGATCCCTCCCAGTTAGGAGCACCCCAGCTTTAAAAGCCTGATGCTCTGCTCCTCTGTGAAGTAGGGCCCTAAGTCCCCAGGAAATACCATTTACTGAGCACTGACTCTGGGCTAGGCATTCAGCCAGGGGCTTTGAATGGGTTATCCTGCGTAAGCCTCATGACAGCTCTATGTACAATTAGCGCTCTCTTCATTCCATTTTCTAGATAAAGAAACTGAGGCTCAGGGAGTGGACGTGACTTCCTCAAGGACACACAGCTAGTGAGGGATGGAGTTTTCTAACCTCCCCCATGGTAGACTCCCATGCCTGTGTTCCTTCGACTCATTACCTTGCCTCTGGAGGACTTTGGAAATTGTGTGAGGCCAGTGAAGGCCTGGTATGAGTGGCTTTCCTCTCCCGCTGGCAGGCCGAGGACTCTTAGCTGCCCTGCTCTGCCCTGTCTCTCCCCAGCCCTGGCCACAGCTGTCAAGAGATGCCAACCTAGTTATTTGTTTCTAGAATAATTCAATTCCCTTATCAGAGTCCAGCTGCCCTTCTAGACATGCTCTCACTTGCAGGCTTGGAAAAAAGGGAGAGGCTGTTCCTTGTCTAAGAGACAAGTCAGGGCAAGGCCTTTTGCCTGGAAATTAAGAAAGGGGCCCTGCAGAGGCCCTGACCCCGCAAGCATTCTGGGTACAATGACCCAGGAAGCCCCCTCATCCCATGCTCAATGGAAACCCTCAGCATTTAGCAGGTCATACGTGCCCAGTGAGGGAGAGTCTTGAGGACCCCGGTCATGGGCTGACACGGTTCTCTAGAAAACTCAGGGGTCTTGAATGGACAGTCATTGTGGGGCTCTAGGTGAAACGCAGTCACTCAAGTGAGATTTCAGTTTGGCCTTGGGTGTCAGACGGCTCCAGGCGGGGGTTCCCTGATGGAGAGGAGGTGGTGGGAGCGAAGCCAGCCTCCCCAGCCATCCACCCTGGCTGGGATGGAGGCTGAGATACCGGCTGCCGTTGTGTTTCCCCTGCACCTCCTTTTTAGCTGACTCTACCCAGAGCCTGAAAGGGAAGTGGGTCTTGTGAAAGAATGAACTGAAGCAGGTGGCACACGCCACCACACAAAGTGCAGTTCTCAAAGGGGATCTTTTCTGCCTCAGAGAGAAATTCTGGGGGTTTGCACAGCCAGCAGCTGACTCAAGTTCCTTTGTGTCCCCTCTTGCATGGGAAGCACACAAGTGTTCTTTAGAATCACCAGGGGAGGCTGGTGCCTCCGACCTTAAATTGGAACCCCACTTCTCACTCCCTTAGCAAGCTGATATTTTTCTTCAAAAGGGCCCTCCCCCAAAGCTGGCCAGCAAGGGTTTGGGAAGTTTGTGGCTGCGGAGTCTGGCTTGGCATGGACGCAGTTGTTGGGCACTCCAGATTTTCCAGGAGTGTCAGGATTTCAAATATGCAAATACTCTACCAATTGAAACCTAGTGTATATTTTGACTAAATATTTATATATTTTTCTACAAATAAGTACATGGCTTTGTGTGATTAGAAGTCAGAAACTTGCATGGATTTTTGCATAAATGAAAATCACATTTATACAACTCGTGAATCAGTCTAGCGTCCGATTAAATTGATATTTGGTTCAGAAAATGTGTACTTTTGGAGAGGAACATCTGTATTCCTCTGCTCTCCATTTTTTGATCACCCCAATATGTGAAGTACCAAGAAAAGCTACATATAGGGTTTTTGCTTGCTAGGTGTGGACACACACAAGGCGTGGGTGTGCCCGTAGGTATATATGCATCTGAACACATGTGTCTACACATAATGTGGGTATTGCTGGTCAATCCTTAAGCATTTATAATGTGTCCTCTGTGGGTCCCATGCTGTGTGGGGTACTACAGGGGCATTAAGTGTGTGAGATGTGGGGCTTCTATCCAAGAACCTTATGGTTCTACACACGTAAGACAGCGCCATCAAGTGACAGCCTGGCCATTTTAGGCTGTAAAGCCAACAGCCTTGCCAAGCTGAAGCACAGCTGGGAGGGCTGGGGAATCAGTGATGGGTGGGGGCAGTGTGGACAAGAGAGGATTTGAATATCTGAAGAAGAGGGAGTGAGATAGGGGTGTGTATATTTCTGTTACCCTGCTACTAATTTACCTCCTCGCGAGTAAGTTCATTAACTGGACAATATATCCAACGCACGTTCACGCACTCACTGCCTATTTGGTGCACCTAGCGGATAGGTCCTGAGAGCTCATGGTCAGAAGGACACGCTCCTCACTCCTGAGTAGTTCATGGTCTAGCGTAGGGTTTCCTGGATAATGGCTAACTGTGCATCTCTGTGCTTCCACACACTAGATTCTGGTAGTGCAAACGTCCCCCTCGCCAACCCCGTGTGACAACCAATATTGCCTCCAGACATGGCCCAATGGGGGGGGGGTTGGTTAAAGTTGCCCCCCGGTTGAGAATCCCTGGTGTCACTGGATGGTGGCCAACTTCACCTCTGACAAGGAGGTATCTGGTTCCCATAGGTCCCCAGTTAATTAGCCTAAAAGCTACACAGGCAAATCAAGATAAATAAGCGTATTTGGGGCCAACGGGCACTAATGACTTTCACGCTTCTCATTGGAGGAAAACCCCAAACCAGACAGATCTTCTCTTATATCTCTTCTGCAGTGCTGTGCGGGCCCCCTGACATCAGGGATCGAACCACATTCATTTCTGTGGTCCCGGATCCCAGTCCTGGCCCGTAATTGTTACCAGTAACTGTTGAACTGAAATGAATGTCTAGAATATAGAAATTACTACATCCACGCTATATATGAAAGCATGCCTGACGGCCTACCTAAGATACAGATCATTTGTCTGTATATGACAGCAGTGGTGATGGCCGCCTTCTCCAGGACAGGGCTGAGACGGGCGTTTGGCCGGCCAGCTGCCCACCGCAGGGCTCGTGTTTGGTCTGCCCAAGGAGGGAGATTGCCCGTCTGTTTGTGGCTTTGGTGGCTGCTTGCTGTGTCTGGGGACGTCCGTCTAAGGACTGGGTGACTCACTTCTTGGGCCAAGAAGAGAGTGAGAGCCAGGCAGGATGATGACACCAATCCCCAAATTGAAGCCTCAAAATAAAACACTCCCGTGCAGTGGCCCGCTTGGAGCTCTAATTATTTTGGAGATGCTGCTCTGAGGTTGGACTCTTTGCGTGAGAGGCCCACACCCTCCCGTCCAACGCCACACCTGCTTCTGGAAGGTGGTGGCAGCTGGGAGAGCAGCAGAAGTACTTCCCAGAGGTCCTTGCCTTCTGTGTGGGTCTCCTGCAGCAGCTACAGGTCTCCCGGGAAGCCTGACGTCTGCTGCGGAGGCAAACCGTGCCTCCTTTCCACGGAGCTTGCCACGTGGGAAGTCGCCCACAACCAGGGCAGGTCCTGCCTTCCCATGGGTCATCCACCCTGTGAAACGTAGGGGCAGGGAGTCAAAGACAGGACGAGGGGCTGGGTGTCATGGGGGCACAGAACCTGACGAAGCCAGATCTCCCTGAGTTTGGGGTGCACCACCTGCCTGGGTGTGTCCTGAGGCCAGTGTCCCTCCTAAGAACAAGTGTACACAGAACAGGCCCCAGGTGGGTGGGGAAGGGCTGAGTCACCAAGGAGGTGATTTGCAAAACTCAGGCCCGAAAAATCTTTCTCGAGTCTTCAGCTTTTGAGAGTAAACATTAATTGCAAAACTCCAGGGAAAGAGAGAATTTGCATAGACAAGTCATTTTGAGCCTTTGCTCTGGGGTCATGGCGAGTCTCCTTGAGCTGTGCCTGAAAGTTCATCTTCCTAACCCTCGACCTTTCTGGAGAGTTAGAGCTCTTGTGCCTTTTGTGGTTGTTTCTTTGCAGCTAGTTGTATGTATTTGAGATACCATCACCGCTACTACTAATAATAGCAAACACAGAGTACTGACCACATGCCGACACCATCCTAATTTTTCCTCTATACTAACTTGTTTAATCCATGCACTAACCTTAGGAAGAAGTGTTATTATTATCCCTCTTGTACCAATGAGAAAACTAAGGCATAGAGAATTTAAGTAACTTGCTCAAGGCCACAGAGCTGGTAAGCGATGGAGCTATGATTCAAACCCAGGTTGTCTAGCTGGGGTTCATGTTCTTGGTCACTGCATTGCTGTGCCTCCCTTCGTATATCAAGATGTCAGGGTGCCCCAGAAACCCGAACGATGATACCTGCTAGTACGCTGGTTGTCTTCATAAATCCCGTTTAGGAATCCGAGGTGGGCAGGATCCTAATGTCCACAGAGCTGGTTTTGCTCTCCCTTTATACATGTGATGTCAGAGGAGGGGGCTGGAATTGCAAACATGGAGAAAGAAGTAATGGAAATGTCTTCGCATTCATGCTCTGAGCAGCTCATTCATTCCAATTCCTGGATACAAGTTCTGTTTTCTTCTATATGGGGTAGAGGCGGGGGGAGTTGGGGAGAGGCTCGGATTCAAAGGGATGGGATGGTGAATTGAGTTGTTTGTTCATGATCACTTCGGTACTTGTCACCTGATGGACGATGAGGTTGCTGATGTGTTGCTCCATCATCTAGGACCTTGGCTCATGACAGGATAAAGTTGGGAAAGGAGCCAATCAAACAGCAGCAAAAATGTTTGCCCTCAGCTTACGGGTCCGTGATGCCAGGACCTTCTCTCTACCAGCTAGAACTGGTGACAGAAAGGGGTCCTCTGAGAGCGAAGGCTGTCAGGAATCAGTCTATGCTCACCGTGGACACCAGGAATCGAGCAAAAGCTAGAAGTGTGCTGCCACCCTTCTTCCCAGCTCCAGTGCAAACCAGCGGTCTGGCTTCTGTTTGGCCCAGCAGGTGACCTTTGCGGGGGGGGGCGGTGGCGCGGGGTGGGTAGCGTTGCCTCTGGGTGCCCTGTCTGAGAAACAATCCATCCTGGAAGGAAGGAGGCAAAGCCCCCTGGAAATGTCTGACTCAGTCTGCAGGAAGGGACCTGCGCCTTTGGCCTGGGGGCAGAAACTCATCACAGATCCCCATCTGTTCCAATTTCAGCACATCTTTTTGCACTTGAGCGGGTCTGTAGTGCCTTCCAGAAGAAACCACATACCAGTAGTGGATCTAGGCAGCATCTTTTTCTACATCCTCTCTCAAAGAGAACCCACCAAGATATTAGAGTGAGGATGGTAAGACCTCTTCACAAGTGTTCACCATTATGGAAATTGAGATGCTAGGGAGAAATTAACAATTCCATGCTGCTCGGACCTGGTCTCCTGCCTCTGACCTAGAAGGTCATTTCTGCCCAGGCCCCTGGCTCCAAAAGTATTAAATGGCATAAATACTATACACCAGTCACAAATATTGCCATTGTTGAATGTGTCCAGTCCACGAAGCAGATTCCAGCAGAGCCGAGTACCATCTTACAGTCTGCCGGAGACCAGCTGACGTCACTGAGTCAGCCCCGCAGCCACCAGTGAGTTTCAGGGCCACACTTCCCTGCAAGGGGTGGACAAGGGTTCAGGTACCCACCAGCGTGTTGGTCACATAGACGCAAATCAGAGTTTGGAGAGAGAAGTAATACTGCTGTAGAAATCTCCTGCCCAGAAGTTCGTCTTTGCAGTGGATCCTCTGTGATGGCACTAGTTATCTTCCCAAGGTCAACCTTAGAGGTCAGGTACATCCCTCTAGACTTCCCAAAGTGACTTTTACCTTCTCCGGTTGTCTACTAACTGCTTCTCCCTGATAATTCATAAAAACCCCGCAAGCATATTTCCATCTAAAAAGAAGTTCAGGGGATGCCTCTGAGCTGTATCATGATGCTCTGTTCTCTTTCACAGGTGATCCTAGAAGCTTCTTAGGGGAAAGCTTATGAATTATGTACATTATGTACAACTTTGTATTGATGTGGTCCCCAGCTGTCGTTCCTCAATTACAGTAGACGTTCAACACATATTGGGTGGCTGACTGAATGAGTGAAGTTTCTAGATTTGACTAGCAAAGCCATCTTTATCATTTCCCTTCTGTGATTTTTTATAGGTTCTGGCTAATTTTTTTTCATCCTTTTTTATCTTTCTGATCTATAGAAATCTTTTTATTATTTTTTTCCTAGTGGCTCATGTACTCACATCTCCTTGAAATCACTTTTCTCTGCATGCTCTCTAATTTGAGTGTATCCTTCTTCGAGTTTGACATGTCAGGCAAGGCAGAGGAAGTTTAGAGCTCACTGGGTTTTGTCCAGTAAACCAGGGATCTTGATTTTTTTTTTTTTTTTTTTTGCGGTACGCGGGCCTCTCACTGTTGTGGCCTCTCCCGTTGCGGAGCACAGGCTCCGGACGCGCAGGCTCAGTGGCCGTGGCTCACGGGCCCAGCTGCTCTGCGGCATGTGGGATCTTCCTGGACCAGGGCACGAACCCATGTCCCCTGCATCAGCAGGCGGACTCTCAACCACTGCGCCACCAGGGAAGCCCAAGGGATCTTGATTTCTTAGAAGTCTGTCTGCCTCTCAGCCCCAGCACTGCCCTCCAAATCCGGCCTCATGTAGAAAGAACCCCAAGCTTCAAAATCATGTTCTCAAGAACACTCAGAGAAAAGCATTTGGCTTTTCCGTCACTAAGTTAAAAGGGAAAAATGGGAGGAGTTCTTTCTTTCAATGGTTTAGAGACCTTCCATACCAAACCAGCTATTTCGTATGGTGGTATGGGAGTTAGGAGGTTGGCTTTGGAGGAGGGCCATGTGGAAGGAAGAAGGGCTGTAAAACAGGTTGATTCTCCTCCCCGCCCCTTAAGAGCAGTGTGAGCTCCAGCACTGCACACATTAAGTGTCTATAACAATGTTTAGCTCATAGTGTTTAGAGCTAAGTGTCTAGTACACCGAAGGTGCCTCAAGAATAGAAATGACTATGATATTTTAGTTCCTCTCTGTTACTGATTCACTATGTGATGCCAAACCAATCATTCTGCTTCCTATTTGCCTCCAGTTTTCCATGTGTGAGATGAGACAGCAGGATTCTAGTTGACCTGTGCAGTCCTTTCCAGGCCTCATGTTCTATAAACCCACCGTTCTGTGGGCCCACAAACACCTAAGCCTCATAAGACTTAATGGAAAGAATAACACAACTATAATGCAGTCCCCCACAGTGCCCCCAGCACACAAAAGCGATGCCTGGTTTGTATTAAATGTCAGAAGTGAATTATTAATCCACACCAGAAACAACAAGCATACGGACCCAGTTACACTCTAAACTCCAATGGGCAAGAAGGACTCCTAGGCCAAGGTGCTTTGCTCAGAGGACCTCCCCGAATCCTCCCGACCACCTGCGGGTGAGCAGATGAAGTTTAAGCCAGAGAGGTTAGCAACAGGCGTCAGTCACACAGCTAAAACTGCAGGAAGTTAGCCCTGGGATAAGCCACAGGATCTGGATGCAATATTCTTTGAAAAAACATTGCTTCAAGAGGTCAGAGCAGTAAACCCCTGAAGAAGAGAAAAGACTGTGTCCCTCACTCTCAAAGCTCCATGAACACATTGGATTTCTCAGCTTCCCTCAAGGGAACCCTGCAACATGTTGGTGCAAAATGAACCCTAATATTCAGCCAAAGCAGTGCTTAGAGGGCAAGCTCTAGTATCCTAGGGAAAGTAACTAGGACAGCCATGGGAATCTGGAAAAAAAAAAAGGCAAACAAAAGCAAACAAACATCTAGATACCAAGGCACAGGGCAAGGCAGACCTTTGAGATGGTGAGTTGCTTCTTCTACAGAGAAACTTCCAGACTCCTACTAAGATATTTCTTTCTTTTTCATGAGACCAGAGAAACTCTTCCTGCTCAGTGGGGAAAAAAAAAGAAAAGAAAGAAAAGAAAAAGGAAGTTATGAAGACTGTGTTACTTAGGAGTTTGTCAGAGTGGTGGGTCTGAGACTAAATGCCCTGTTGGGGTCTGACCTTCTATCAGTCACTGAAAATCCTTGTGAGATCACGGTCCATCCTGGGTATGCCCATATCCATCTGGAATCCACTAACCAGAAGTTGAAATACAACACCAGGCTGGGTTTAGTTCTCCTGTAGTAGGCAGTGCCCTCGGTGATTACTGGGTACCATTCAGTCATCTGTATCTCCAGCCAGTCCCCCAGACACTGCATTCTAGGAGAAGTGAGAACCACATGTGGCCAGCAGAGGCTCAACATTTCTCTGTCTTAGTCACAGGATGACTGTGGGCAAGGTTCTTCCTTTATTGGTTGCCTCTGTTTCCCCAGTTGTAAAATGGGTATACACTCACCCATCAATGCACTGAAAACTATCATGTGATTGGAAAGAATCCTTTGTGGAAAGAAGTGAGGGATGTGGAAGATCTAGTTTCTGTCCTCAGAGAGTTTACCGTTTGGTGAAAGAAAAAGTAAACAAGTGAAGTAATTAATTATACAAGAAAGCAGACCTCTCTGAGCGGCAGTTGTATAGGATGGCTTCATGGAAGGAGTAAAGTTTGAGGATGAACTGAGCGTGGGAAAGAAGATGGACAGAGAGAAGAGAGCAACCCAGAGAAGTGTAAAGGATCAGCTGAAAGTTTAAAGTCAGAGAAATAAGTACGGCTTGATCGGGGTCAGGAGGGGGCTCCGTCCACCTGAATAAGAGATGCCATGTTGAAGAGCAGTGAGGGGTGAGGTTGGACAGATTCCAGGTGATCATGTAACAGTGGCAACATCTATGAGATCCAGTTATGCTGCCCCAGAGACTTAGAAGTTCTCATGATACCCTCTTTAGACTGTGCTGGACAGAGTTCAGAAAAAAGGCCAGCTCCAACATTGGTTGAGATAAAACTTTGGCAACTTTTGGCAATTTAAGAGAATCCCAAACAGACTGTATGGCAGGCAGCAATAACAAACAGATTTCAGCTCCTGTACCATTTTCCATTGATTGCTAGAGGCTGCCTGCGGGGCTGTGCTAAGAAGCCAAACCTTGGCTCAGCCACAGAGGGTGCTGTGATCCATTAGTGATGTCTGCCATGGGCACAATATGGAGGATTTGACCCCCTTGTATCACATGGACATCCCCACAGTAGAGCAGTAGGCTTTTCTAGTCTACATTTATGATAGTTCTGTGTAACTCTGGGAGTTGAATCTAGTCAGCTAGCCATACCATAAACTCCACCTCCTTCCAGAACAGTATAAATGCAGTCTCTCACCCAGAGGAGTTTGGTCCCTTGAGCCTTCTCTTATGATTAATTCACACTCTGTTTTACCATTACCCCAAGATGCTGGGAGCAAGGAATTTCCTCTCTTTGAATCAGGGCCAGACTTCCTGGCAAAGAGCTCCTTCACGCATCAGCTTCTCCATCTGCAAACTGAGACGACAAAAATGATTCCTCAGCCATGGGGGTGATAGGTGGCATAACTAGCTCATATGAGTTAAAGCCTTTGAAGATGAAAAGATCGTATATGCACGTTAATTACAACTTTTATCAGCCCTGGAGCCTCTGCATTCTCAGCTGCCACTGGGGCTCTTCTGTGCTTCCCAAATGCAAACAGTAGCAGCATTCCACAGGCTGGCCTTCCTGGGTCCTGCTGGTAGAATCCAAGTCAAGAAGGCTGGATTCTAAACTCAGGCTGGTCAACCCACTCTGGGCTGCTCGAGTTTCCCACTGTTCATCCCCAAGGGAAAAAGCAAGCTCACTACCTGGGCAGGTAAGATAAGGTAGAACCAAGGTATAAACAAAAGGCTCCATCAGGAGTCTACTAGAAAGAGGCCCTGGGTGAGATTAGGACACTCTGCTCTAATTCCCACTGTGTCAAAGCCTAATTGTGTGACCTTGGGCTACTGGCTTTATCTGTCTAATGCTTCAATACAGTGTGCGACCCACCCAGGGATAATCATCTGTCTGCTTCCCCTAGACCTCTCCACCTTTGCCTGCTGGTGTGAAAGTGTTTTGTACTGGTAGGCAGAAGCACATGATGTAGAACTACAAGGTTCTATTATTACCTGAAGTCACTTTCACCTTTATCTCTGTCTCCTGTTGCTAGTTGACCCCAGTCATTGAAACTGTATTCTTCAGAATGCACACCCACCTCCTGCGAGCTGCCATCCCCTCCTGGGCAGTGCTTATCTAGGGGGCCCTGCGATGTGCTCAGGTTCTTGGTCCTGCCGTTTCCAGAGACAGGCGGAGGCAGCCAGCCTGCAGGGGACTGGGGTACCCTGCCAAGTTGAGTCACAATCCCCTTACTGGGGTAACTCAATAAGAGTGCTGGAGGCAGGGGCAGGAGGGCTTTCAGATGCTTTGCTAGGGCTTAGGTGCAAGACTGAGCTGGGTCGAAGTATGGATCCAAAGAGGGAAAAAAAGGAGAAAGGGAGAAAGGGCCCTAAGTGAGAAGTTTTCATGAGCTGGTGACACAAAGCCCATGATGATGGCATGTCAGGTTGGGAGAAAGTGCTAGAAATTGTATAGCCCGCTAGTTTTATTGGACAAACAAGGGAAGGATGTCTCAAAGACTGCACGTGACTTGCCCAAGGTCATACAACCAGTTCGAGTCAAAACTCTGGTTTCTGAACCTCAATCCAGTACTCTCTCCATTTCATACTTTCAGATGATAGAGGAAAGGGCACTAAACAGGAGGACAGTGGCTGACCAGGGCAAGAAGACTTGGAGTGACAGAGAGGAAGATACAATGGTCCTGGGTTTTGGGGACCCAATGGGAAACAGTGTAGGTGTTTACACTCTGCTGGGGTCTTCATTGTACCTGGATCTGGTTTCCTGTGTAGTATCTTGTACATCCATATTTGGTGTTCGTTTTGATCCTTTTTGACTCAATGAGCCTTTGGAAACCAGAAGGCCCTGCATAACCTGGCATTGCTCTTGCCCAGCCTCTCTGATCAATCATTGGTTTCCAAATGATCCATGTGTTCACTTAACACATATTTATGGAATACCAGTATGTGCCAGGCACTCTGCCAGGGGCTGGGGATACAACTTTAAATGAGAGGCACAGCGTCTGCTCTGATGGAACTTACCAGCTATCTGGGAAGACACAGTAAACAACTAATTATGCCCTTATTTAATTATACTTGTGATCAGAGCTAGGAAGGAGAAGCCGGAGCTCGTGAGAGCTGGTAACAGGGAGTCCTCAGCTGATCCAGAGCATCAGGGAAGACTTCTCAAGACTTCTCAGTGGATAGCAGTGACTATGTTTCCAGGATCCCCACGGTTCCTTGGGAGGCCTACCTGTTGGACTTCTCAACCCCACCAGCTCTCAGAACCGGGGGACAGTTTGGTGGGTGGGGTCAAAGCTCCTCATAGCAGCTCTAGCCAAGGCAGCTCCTAGTCTAGCTGCCTCTCACGTGGGTCATCTGAGTAAGAGAGCCAGAAAAGCAAGTTTTATTCCTCAAGATTCTGAAAGCAGCCAGTTTATCCTACCTGCCCTGCAAAAGACAGTGGTGGGAAGAGAACCATGGGAAGCTCCAAGCTGACTCAAGCTTTTAGAAGCACATGTTGGGGGAGAAAAGGAACCCAAACTCTGGGAAACCAAAAGTGTCATTTTTCCATGGGAGAAATATTCATAATTTACTTAGGAATCTTGAGCGTTAAGCCTCGGTTTAGGGTCAAATTTATTGGCCCATTTTATTGGAAGTTTCTTGGTCTTGTTTTAAGCACTTTAGTGGCTAGAGCTCGGGCTCAGGGTCTATTGATGTGTAGGAAGTGGGGGGTTTATAGGATGACTTCCAGCAGCCATACAGGTGCATCTCCTGGGTCCAGGCAGGAGGATCAGGCAAGAGCCCTGGGATTCAGATGTCCAACCATCTGACTACAGGGGCCTCACTCTTTTATTTCCTTTGTTGGTGGCTAACTACTTGGAGGTGACCAGAGTGGACTCTATCAGGAGAGTGAGATAGATGTGGTGAGAAAAAAACAAAAACAAAAACACAAAACATCACTTATTTATCAATTGGTAGAATATAGGCACCGGCAATCCAAGTGGTCAGTTATAAACAACTGTGTCTTATAAACAAGAACAGGTTCAAGTTTATCCCCCCCACCCCAACCAGTGATGATGATAACGTCCTTTCCCTTTTATTCAGATGTGCTTTCTTGGGTTGGAGAGATAAGGGTGGAGTTAGAGCTATCATGATTGAACATAAGCCACACCCCATCTATGCATCACACCATGATGTGTAGCCCCCCATGTAATTGTTATCTGTCACATATTTCTTGGTATACCCACATCAGTTCATGTCAGCTGGGTATCTCTGTAAGTAAAGAATAATCAACCCTCAAAAACATTATCTCCCATAACAAGAAGTATGGAAGTAGGATGATTCCAGAAGCTCAATGTTGTTATCAAAGACCCGGTTTTCTTCCAGCTTCCCACTCTGCCCCTCACAGTGTCTTTCTTTAGTTTAGCCTCCTTCATGGTCCCAAATTGACTCCTACAGTTCCAGGCATCCAATGGAAAAACAAAATCATTATCCAGCACCAGAAGGATGCTTATTCATAAACATCTCTTCTAGAGAAATGGAGGAATGGCTTTTCTAGAAGTTCTTAATTGACTTCTCTTTGGAAGAATGGGGTCCCATTGCCTGGAATGCCCACACGGAACCAATCGCTGGCAAGGAGAACTCTGACCGCAGTGCTTGGACTTAGACCAGTCATGATCTACCCAATTGAGCTAGGAGTTGGGGCCTTGCCTCCCCTGAAGCACAAGTTTGAGATTTGGAACAAAATCGGGTTGCAATTAGAAGAATTTTATTGCATTGGTAACGATGTCTGTTATAACGAGTAAGGCCCTAAAGGGAGTCTATGCAACTGGTAGAGTTGTGGTTTGAGATTCTATGTAGGCAAAAGAAAAAAGGCAAAGCTAAGTTCTTGTGTTTCTAAGCCACACCCTCAACCTTATCCTAAGAAGACATGCCTCACAGACGAAGTTCACATGGGGGACACACTACAGTTTGAGGCTTAGATGATCTGGGTTTATACTCAGTCACAATAGCTATAACTTTATCCTTTTCTCTCTCCAAAAAAAGAATATCAGGGAATAACCTTAAATCTGTTACAATTTATAAGAAACAGTCCATCTTTGCACACTTGAGCACTTTATTATTAGGAACTCATTATTGCAACCCATCTCAGCACTGCTGGAGCCACATTATGCCTGAGGACCACTAGTCTGTAGTGATCCATTTAAAAAGAATTACTGTGACCTTGGAAGAGCATGTCTTCCTGTAAATTATGAGTTGATGACCCCCAAAGGAGAGAGCCTGCTTCCCTTTTCAAAAACTACACTCCTGGAGTGTTTTAATGTGTGTGAAGTGTTTTCAGCTCCATTATCTAATCCAGCCCTCATATTAACCTCGTGGCTAGCATTATTACACTCCTGTAGAGGAGGGAAGTTTAATGACTTTCCCAGGGTCATAGAGCTAATTAGTACAGATTCAGGATTTGAACCCTAGCTGTCCACCCACAGAGTTGATGTCCACACCACCACACTATGTTGGCTCCCAATGGATCTGACTTGCTTTCAGGGAGTCTAGAATTGACTATTGAATTTTATATTAATAATTGCTCTTTCATAAGCAGGAAAACTCTTTCCTAATAGTTTCTTTGAATCCAGAGTTCAAGGGCCCAACATCTCAACATTTAATAAGCCCAAAGGTGGACAGGTGGGTTTTCTGGGCCAGGGCCCTGCCTCCATGTGCAGTTAGCTCATGAATGTAACAGCACCGAGGGAAACTCAGGATTTAAAAATTTTTTTCCATTCCTTTTTATCACTTAAATATCATTAAAGGATTTATAAAGACTGAATCCAGGGAAGAGAAAGCCAGGGGATGTTTAATGTGGACCTCAAGAATGTGATTTTTTCTTACATGGGAAGGGGGCCTCTCCTTCTCAAAATCTAATGATGAAAGAGCTTGAGGAAATGGATTCTATCAAACTGAAATGATTTATGCTTTATTTTGAGGGTGAATTTCCTGACTGTGAGGCCCGCTGAGCCTGGTCTGCTAGTTCCCAGTCCATCCTTCAGTTCTCAGTTCTCTGAGGCATCTCTTGGGTCCAGCAAAGGCCTTGGGGAGGAAAGGCTTCCCTTTAGACTAAGTGCTCAGCACCTTGCACTTCTGTTACAACGTCTACTGTGCTGTGTTGTTGACTTGTTGAGTGTCTGTCTTCTCCTCTGGACCATAATCTCCTTTGGCACAGTGACCTTGCTGACCTTTTTCAATGCCCTGATCCCAGTGCCTAGCACAGTGCCCATGGGGGCACTGAATGAAACCTTGTTGAATGAATAAACTTGGGATTGGTCTTCTCTTTTCTGAAGGCCGGTGTCCACTTGAATGTTTGGTTGGATTTGTGGGATTGTGGCTTACCATGGTGGATTCAGGCCGTGATGTCCAAATTCAATTAAAAAAAACAACTTTATAGGTGTATGTATCCATGTATCTTTCATCTATCTATCTATCTATCTATCTATCTATATCTGTCTATTGGAAAAAGAGGCAGGTGCTTAAAAAGCAAATGAGGGTCAGCAAGCAGACCACATCTTTTCTCCTCCCTTTATGGCCATGCACCACCCCAATTTCCATTCCTCTTCCTTGGCTGGCGTCACCTAAGAGACAGTCTCTTCCACGGTTTCCTGCAAAGGTACCAAACAGAGGCTGAGTATGTGCAATATTTCATGGATGTGAAGGACAAGGAGGAAACATGTTCTGCTGAGGGCTAGAAGAGATGGGGCAAGGTTTGGGAAGGCAAGCCTTGGATATTCTAGACTCTTCTTCCTGGGGGCAGAGGGAGGGGCTCCCTGTGGCTCGCTTCTGGAACATGTTCGGGGCAGCTCTCTTTCCTTTCAAATAAGTATCATCAGATAATCTCCAGCCTTCCTTAAGGACTGTTTCTCAGGGTAGAGGAAAGGTACCCTATTATCCCTTTGAGCTTCCTGTTCTTTGTATTGTTTGGAAGGCTGAAGTCAGCAGCTACTTCTGTATTCTGCATTGTTTGCATTGTTAAAACCTTTGGAAGACGCATTCAAGTTTCTTCTCCAAATGAGCTCCCCAGACCCCCTGGAAGACATTTAGAAATAGGCCACCAGGGAATAGTGTCTGTCAAAGTCAGGTTTTCTACCTTCCTCTAAAGGCTGGATTAGAGAGTGTTTACTCATCATCCTACATAGTTTAGCCTCTGGGCTAAGTACAGGGGTCAGGGATGCACGAGGGGGATCGAAGTCTGGTATCTCCGGCTCTCAGCAAGCAGTCTGGGTCCTGGAGTTAAACCTGGGTTCGAGTCCTGTCCCTCATCAGTTCTGTGGCCGTAAGCAATTGACTTAACACCCTGAGCCTCAATTTCCTCATCTTTAAAATGGAGTAATAATACCTACGTGCAGGGTTGTGTCAGGACCAACTGTGATCGTGTGCGGAATGACTGACAGGGAGCAAAAAGCATCCTCAGTAATCATTGAGATCACTGTAAGTATCAGACCTGGGACCTCTCCCTTCCCCATTCAGCCCAAACTCTGTTCCTGCTGCACTTGAGACATGCTTCCAGCTGCCTTTGGAAGATTTTCATTCCATTTCTGGGCAAAACATTAGCCAATAAGATCTCATTTAATTTGGGGGGAGGGCACACCGAAGCGCTGGCACCCCCGTGCTTACTGGCACAACTGTTGCCAGGCAGATAAGGCGGCATAGGATGTTCCGGGAAGCTTGGCTATTGCAGAAGCTGGTGGAAGCGAGTGGGGAAACACGCTCCGGGTCCTGTCGTTACTTGCACGATGACAGGCAGTCTCCTGGGCTGCTTGTCTCAGCAGGATCTGCCTCTTCCTGCCCTCAGTGCTGGCAATCGGCAGTGAGGCTGGAGGAGGAAATGGTATTTTCCTCCCTCTTGGGTAGAAGTATTTCTTTACAGTACAGTTCCCTGGTCTCAGAGTATAGAAAGACCCTTAGGGGCAAGTTAATGCAGTAGCTTTCTTCTCATTCTGGAAATTTTGAAGTTTCCCAAAGCCCACTTCCTCCCCAGAAGCCCGGGCTTAGAATTTCCTGGTTGTGGAGGTGTGGAGGGGACTAGCTTTTGAGTACATGAAGTGCCCACCCATCAATCATTGGGGTGTTCAATCCTCTTATCTCCCCAAATACCTTGAATTGTCTCTAACTGCTCAGTTCTTTTCACCTCTAAAGAAAGGAACATCTGGCCTCTCCCAGCCACACCTCAGAAGTGGCTAAAACTTTTGCACCTTTTAATAGGAGTGTTTGCCTTCATGTCAGGTTCTCATTTTGCTTTTAATTTCATAGGAGTGTGGTTGCAGACTGTTGTTTGGGCTGAAACAGAAGATGATCGAAACACAGATGATTGCTCGTGGTGTAAATACATTATAAATTAGAACCGAGGGGTCCCCCTGGTATCTGGGAGAGCTGTGACTCGTCGTCCAGGGTTTTATCTTCCTGTGGGAGAAGGAAAATTAAGCACCTTTTATGAACCATGCAGCGCTGGTGTTTCCCTTGAGTTTATTATCTAACTCCCATAAACCTCTCTTGGCGGTACCCAGCAAATATCAGATATCCACTGAATAAATAAATGACTGAATTGCCTTAGAGTCATTTTACAGGCTGAGAAACTGAGGCTCGCAAAGATGAAGTAACTTGTCCAAGAAGGCTCCGCTCTCACGTGGTGGGGCTGGAACTCAATCCTCTCCCTCCCGCATCACACCAGCGTCCCATTCAGCTTTATGGGACCCATCCTGTCCTTCCATCTCCAGAACTGGAGGCCTTGAAAATTCAAGGCATCTCCTTTTCCTGAGAATCTGGATTCTTCTGGCTCCTTGACAATGAAGGACCTTGCAACAATTCAGTACTACCGAGAGTTATCTTCGGGAAAACAGGTGAAGGGAACTTCCCTCTTGGCTCTTCCCATTGGCAGTGGGACCTCCGAGACCACCAACGATCAGGGAGCCAACTGGGGGTGGGCGTCTCCACTTCCAGTTGTGCAGGGGGGAGCTGCCGAGAAGCACCTCACTTGAGGATTGTCTCACAACTAAAGAATGGTTTGCATTGGCCCGTGTTGCTGAAATTCACTGCAGGGAGCGCTGGGGCTGTTGGTGGTAATTTAGGAGTAGTCTCTCTAAGGAGATCAGCCATCCTGCTATGCTTCCCTTAATTGAAACCATTCTCTCCCTCCAGCTTGGATGGGGCAGGTTGTAGTCTCTGTGTGCTGGAAGGCATTTAGCTGTTATAATTGGATAGAAGGATGCTGGTAACACTCTTGTCTATTGTTTCTTTTTGCTGGCCACTCCAGCCTGCGTGACGCCTCCATCACACCACCACTGCCTTGATTCCAGAGGGATGTGCCACAACCCTGCAGGCAGGAGGGAGCCACTCGGGTTCCTGGAGTGTTTAGAGAACAAGTTTAAAAGAAACATAGACTTCCAGAGGCAGAGCGTTAGGTTGGCCAGGGACCTAGACACCACCAAAGCCAACTTCTTCCTGCTCTGATAAAGAAACTGAAGCCGTACTGATAAGTACTGACAGCTTCTCAGTAAGAAGTCCAACTCTAGATCCCAGGTCACTGGACTCTAATGCGTTTCCCACAAAACTAAAGAGACATCTATTGGGCACCATACTGTGTATCAGACATCGTGGATATAAGGATGAACAAGGCATAATCCCAGTGGAACCCATTTTGATTATGTGGGTTAGTATCACTTGAGGCATACTTCTTCCTAGAATAATGTTTTATAGATAGTGTCTGTCTGTCTATCCATCTGTCTATCCATCCACCCATTCATCTATCTCTTTCCTTCTTCCTTCCTCTCTTTCTTTTTTTCTTTCTTCCTTCCTTCCTATCTACCTACCTATCTATCATCTATCTACCTATCTATCTATCTATCTAGCATATGTATTATATAGAGTAGGAGCTCATGTATCGTACAATTAGGCTTCTGGCTGCTAACTGGAGGTCTTGAGTGGCTACTACCAGTGATACAGTGAATGGCTGACCAGTTAATCAAGAATTGTCAGAGTGGGAGGCCCTTTATGATTAAGTAGCCTTACAGACACTTAATCTTTGAGATGATTGCCTACTATCGATCAAGTCCCAGCCACTTTGCTAAGCGTCAGGTACTTTGCTACGTGTTGCAGGTGCATTTCCCCACTGACACCTTAAAAGCACCCCATGACGCAGGTATTGCCTTCACTTTACTAATGAGGCTGAAAGGTTAAGAAAACATGGTGTGCCCAACATTCCACAGGAGCCCAAGCTGGGGCTTGGACCCAAGTCTTTCTGATATGAAAGACTATGACCTTGGCCGCTGTGTCATCTTACAATAGCATAGGGGTAATTGCTCTGTCACCTTAGTAACTATAAACTAAGGGAGGCTGAAGATGCCAGGAGATCCTTGTAAGCCTTCAGAGGGCTGGTGAGTGGACACATCACAGTTGCACCCTGACGGGCTGCTCTGTCACGCTGTTGGATTTGCCTCCTTGAAGTTCAGGCCAAGACCCAGAAGGGGCAGACAGAGCCATCTTCCATCAACTCTGTACCCAGCTTATGACTCAAATGGAACTCTTATCCACAAAGCCGGGTCGTTTGGTCGCCATACCTTTGCCTTCCAAGTCTCCCTTGTTTACCCTACTAAGTCCACATGCTAAGGACATCTCGTTATGGACCCTGGAAGGCAATGAATTCCAAATCTGATTTAATCTCTGTGTGTGTATGTGTGTGTGGGGGGGTATTTCCTTTCGCCATGTATCTGATCTCACCAAGAGCTCCATAATAAGTAGGGAAAATATGCCCATAAGTTCATAGAAGAGTGTGCCTCAGACCACACAGACTGCCCGAAAAGGCAGCCTGTTCCCCTTTTATTTTTGTGTAGCACTATCGCTCCCGAAATTGCCTTATTTATATGCTAATCATTTCCCTGTATATCGTCTGTTTCCCCACACTAGAGCATAAGCTCTTTCAGGGCAGGGACCTCGTATGTCCCCTCAGCACCCAGGTTCATATCTGGTACGTAACACTCACATCTTCTAGAGGGTGCTTTGAACGGATGCCTTGCGCCACGCCCTAAGAAGACCAATTTGGGAGGCACGGATTTCATAGGAGGAGGCCCTGCCCTGTTGTGCCTATCCTGCTGCTTCCAGGATGCCTCTCGAGTGTCCGGGCTGAAAGCAGCTTAGGCCTTCACCCAGGTGTGGTCTCTTGCCATGTTCGATGGCTCTTTAGTTGAAGGAAAATCAAGATCTTATTTTCTTTGACAACTTCACAGAAGGATCATTTGTAGCTTCCTCCATTCCAAGCCTCCTGGCTTTTTGCGTGAGCCGTGTTCTTAAAAGCAGGAAGTTATGCTTGGCCCGCTCCGGCTACACATGAAATGGTAAAGGTTTTGGTCCAAACCCTGTGGCTTGAGTCAGATTTAAAAAAGCTTGTCAGAAACGTGTTCTCTGGAGCCTGGCGTTTGCAACTGGCATCTGTGGTTACAGGTGAGATTTCAGAGATTGAAAGCTCAGGAAGAGGTGTGAATTACAAGCTCTTAGCTCACAGGGCAATTGGTACGGTACTGATCCTGGAAATCTTTTGGCCCAGATTTTTAAAAACTATCCCCTCAATCCAGCCTCTCCCTCGATAGGGTTTCTGCTTTGAAACATTTGTATTACTCTTAAAAGCATCTGGAGAATAAATAAGGGACTGGGAAGGGGCCTGTTACTCACATGAGCACTCACACCCCTCTTCACTTTAGCATCTGATGGGGGGAGAGAGAGAGAGAGAGAGAGAGTCTATGAGAAAAGAGAGCGATTGAGTCATTAAAATACGACCTGATGATTTCTGAGCCCTCCTAATTCGGAATCAGTGAAAATCTAGAACTCTCCTTGGTCACTTATGATACTTGTTGTTGTAAACAAATGCATTTGCAGCTACATCACTTCACTGCTGGTGCATTTGAAGAGGAAAGGGGTGACCTAAAGGCATGGTTCTTGTTCTATCTCAATCCACGTGAAGGTCAGGATTGGTAGTAGGTAAATTGTAAGTACAGGGCTACTGACAACCAGGTGCCAAGGCTTATGAATGACTTTCTTCTCTTATAAACTGCAGCAAACTCATGGCTATTCCTAGAAGAATTTGCATGCTCACTCATTTGCATTTGGGTAAGATTTTTTGAGTGACAGGGAAAGAGGCCACTAGGGATGGCAAGGTACCTGGTGCCCATCGGAGTGTGACTGACATGGTCCCTCCTGTGACTTTGAAGTGGTACCATGGGGGAAAGAGGATAAAAACCATCAATCTAAGGGGTGTCTGAACTAGGTACCATCTGTCATGGAAAGAGAAGAGGTAGCGAGTTACTATCGAAGCCAGGCGGAAATCCAAGCCATTCCTCAACCTTTTCCTCTCGCTGTGATCCTGAGACGGTCACCCCTGCCTAGGGCACAGGGCTGTTAAGTCCCAGTGCAGGACTCACTTCTCTATGAAAATGTCCCCATCTCCTTGGGTCTGTTAGTTACCCCATTGGAGGAGACAGCAGTCACCATCCACCAACTCTATTGGCATGACACTAGCAAATACAAAGCCGGTAGATGCTCAAACTATCTGGCAAGAGGCATTATCCTGCAATTCACCTGGGATCTCCTGAAATTAAGTGATGAGAGAGGCATTCGTGTGGCATTTAAGAGAGAGGGGCCAGGCTGCCTGACCCCCTAACGGTGCAAACTTGGACAAGTTCCTTTCTTTTTTTTTGACATTATAATAAGAGTCTTTATTCCAAGGACTAAAATTCAGAAATAAGGAAAACAAGTAAAATGCCAACAATTACATATTTATGACATAGTTAAAATAACTTATAAAGGCAACTTACATTTAATTATATAAATAAATGAATAGGAAAAGACCAAGTTTCTTAACCTCTCTAAACTGTAGTTTTCTTATCTGTAATAAGGTCTGATGTCAATAATAGTCCTTATCTCATACATTTATTGTGGGGATTAAATGAGATAATCAGTGTGGAGTAGGTACTCCATCTATGGTAATATTTCTGGGGAGCCCAGCCAGAGGCTCAGCAGTAGGACCTGTCCCAACCACACCCCACAGGGTCCTTTCATTTCTAGCCTCCAGTGTGAGAATCTGTGTGCCCCAAGCAGAGGGGGGTGGCTTTGGTAAACATCTGGGCTAACTCACGTCAGACGACAGATATCATCCCAGCGTTTGACTCATGGCCCTGCCACTTTCACAGCAAATGTTGAGTCAGTTGTGATCTGGACCTCACTTGTTTCATCTGCAAAATGGGATTGATGATTTGACCTCTCAAAGCTGCTCTGGAGATCGCGCGGTACGACACCTGTTACCACACCTAGACTAATGTCTGACACGATAGCAGCTCCATAAATTCCAGAATCTTGTCTTCATCACTTGAAAGGATGCTAAAAGAGATAGGGAAGAGAAAATCAAATCCGAGCTGGGGGTACCCTGGACTGTGTGGTGATGCCGGACTCTGTGGGAGTTGGTGGTGGCCTTTTGTTCCCCTCCATCTGGATGGCTCTACCTTGAAGGACAACAGCCTCACCTCAGTTTCTGGATCTATAAATCCTCTCGAGTCCATTGCTCTCCAGCCCCCATCCCTGTAGGTTAGGATTGGAAAAGCAGACTTTGCTATCTCCTCTCCACAGGGTGAGCCAGGGACAACCTTTAAGGGGAACTTTACATTGCAAGGTATTTTTATTCTTGAGACTGACAGGAAAAAAAAAACATGCTAAGCCTGTATCACTTGTGAAGCATTTTTATACAATGCATTTCATTTGGGCTGCAGCCTTTGAGCTGCTAAGTACTTAGCGCTCTGACCCTCTGCTTTCACAGCTGTCACATGGGGCAACTAAACGTCTTAGGATGCTTTGAAGCCCCTGGCACATCGCAAGCCTTGCCAAGGGGTGGTTATCATTGTTATGATTGGCCCCTACTGCGGTGGTTTCCAGAGTGTTCCACGCAGCCTCCTAAAGCATTGTGGAGGGTGTCAGGACCGTTGGTGGGGTGGGGTGGAGGCTGGGCAAGAATGAGCAGCTGGAGGATCGAGGCTCTGGGGTCTCCACCCTCACTCCTGCTCCCACGGGAGCAGCTCTGCTTTCCCCTATCCTAAATATTGTGGTTCTGCCTAAGACATCACTGGGAGGGGGAGGGGAAGAAAAGTATAAAAACCACTCTCTTCTGTCTGAGTGCTGTCACTTTTCCCCTTTGCTTGCTGACACCCAAGATGGAAAGGGCAGCACCACGGGTAATGGGGAAACTCAGAAGACCTTGAAAATCTGAGTTGAAGTCTGGGTTTTATTCAAACTCTGTAAGACTTTGGAGTCTCTGAATCTCTTGCTCCTTTGTTTCTTCATCTGTAAAATGGGGCCATAGTACCTACCTGATGGGCCTCATGGGGCTGCTTTTGGATGTGGAAATGCTTCATAATTGGAGATGGAAAGTTCCCCCATGGCACTATGACTGACACTTGTACTTTGATCCACCTGTTCTGCTGGGGTTGGAGAATACTAGATTTTTGGGAAGCTTTCTGAGATGTTCATACTGTCCCAGGTGTGCATATAACTCCTCCCCGCTTTATCCCACCAGCTTCAAGCATTTCCTAACTTCCTGCTTCATCCTGGGAGTTAGGAAGGCTAGGTGTGAACCAGAGATCTAGAGTGACTTATTCAACATCACACAGCATATAATGAACAGGAGTCAGGCTAGAACTGTTTGTCCTTCTCCCAGGTGGGGACCCATGGCTCATCAGCGTGTCAGTGGCTCACTAACCACCGCGAGATGCAGCTATTACTTGTGAATAACAGTGTCAGCCCACCTCAGCTCTCATGACATCCTTCCCTCAGATTAAAATCAGCCAGTTCGTCACAGATCCAGCCACAGACCTGAGCCAAAGCTGTACCTGAGCTAGGTGTTATAACTGTAATTAGCTCCCCCCCAAAAAAATCTAACTATGAAACAAAAAGTAGGACCTCTTTTTTTTCTACTTGCAACAGGAAAAACCCCATGTGGGCCCCTGAGATGCTTTTTCATTTCATTTACCACATCCTGGGTTTGTGCTAGCCAGTCTGCTAAACAGATATGGTCCAAAAAAGAAGAAAACAAGGTCTCAGGCCCAAAGCCAAACATTTCCCGGTCGCCATGGCAACACGCAGGGGCACACACTGTGGTTTCTCTCCCTCAGCTGTCTTCCCGGAGACTCGCTCACCAAAGACCAATGGCCTCACAGAGTTGGGTACTGAGGTAACAGTTCTGGGACACACTTTCCTTTGCCAGAAAGACTGTTGGATCCAGGATCGGGAATGGGGGCCTAACCAGACCTTCCCACCCTCTCCCCTCCCCCAGTTCCCATTACTCCACCAGGAGGCAGGGGTGGGGGTCTTTCTTCAGACTCTGTACAAACAAGCCAAGAGCTTCGTTGGATTGGTTCTTTGGAGGCCTAGACTGAAGGGCCAGTGTAGTGGCTGAGAGAACCCTTGGACTCTTCTCTGACAGAGTGGATGTGATGGGCCCTTGTTGGCTGCCATGACAGGCTCCTTGGACACAAAGGCTGAGAGGTCAGGGGATATAGCCAGCACCAAGAAGTTGGGGTGCATTTCCCTTCTAAGTGCCAAGGGATGAATCGCTCAGTTGAAAACAACCCAGGACACATTCTGGAGGAAATTCTCTCGGTATGATGGTGTATGACTATTTTCTCTGCTCATTAAACCCTCACCCGCCTCCAGGGCAATTCGGGGAGAGACTGAGTCCTTCAAGATTTATGGCCCGAGGCAGCCAAAGGCGATTCGGCCACTGAGTGTGATTTTGGCCGTGTTCAGAATGGGATGCTGAACAATAGACCCTTTCACCAGGCGCTCATCACATGGGCATCAGGGGATGGGGGCGAGAGATGTGGGGCGGCAGGAAGGCTGCCAGCCTGCTGAACTGGCAGGCCTGGGTGGCAGCAGGGGCTATAATAGCTAGGAAGACTCCCAGATGGAAACTTCTGGGCTTTGAAGACATCAAACAATCACAATGAAGAAGAGAATGGCTTCTTCATGTCCCATTAAGACAGTGGACTGTGGCTTTATTGGAACGGCTTGCTCAGGCCTCTTATAAAAGCAGTCCAGTAGTCAGGAATCTAGCAGTTATGGACCCCGGAGGTCCTGCTTTTCTCACAGCTGGCTGGGGGACCACGCTCAGTCATTGTGGATTTTTGTTTTCTCTTGCATCTCAAGAGAATTTTTGATGCTGGCTGGCCATTGTTCCTCCTCGCTTTAAACGCAGATGATCCAATTAGCAATAATGCTTTAAAGAACAATTGACCTTATCGGTCTCTCCCTAGTTCTGATGAGGATCATTTCCGTTAGTTTTGTGAGGTGGCATAATCTTTTTCAGACATGAGCTCAGCAAATCAGAGGACAGAAAGCGAATCCCGGCTGCTTCATGATAAACACTAGAAAGATGAAAAATGTGGAGAGCTCGCTGGTGCTTCTGGCCACCTCTCCCCAGGAGGCTTGCATGTGACTGACTCCAGGGGCTCGACGGAGTCGGATGCAGTGAGCCTGGAGTGCCAGGCTCCAGCTTGAAGGGCCTGGTCTGTTGAGGTTTGGGGGCTGGGCAACAGACATCTCAGAATGTCACAAGGACAGCCTGTGGTCTGGCATCCCAGCCCTGGGCCAACCTGTCTTCATTCTGTTCTGCCTGGCCTTGGCCAGAGCCCTCAGGCTGTAAAGGACAGAAGAGGCCTGAGGCTGAAGCTGGGGTTGGGGGGTCTCTGATCCCCAGGGGGATCTCGGGAAGAGCACAGGTAGAATGAGAGAGAGGAAGCCAGACCTCTGTTGGGGGAAAGCCAGCGAACACAGAGACCTCGGAATCTTTGCCTTGGGGAGAGGGTGGCAGTTCCACTAGGGCAGGTTTTCCCATCTAAGTTTTCCCAAGCTCTTGAGCAAAGGGCCCTGCCCTGTTAAGCCTTTGGTCCAGAATCAAGAGACCTGTGATCTTAAAATAATATTTGAGCTTATTAATATTTAATAATATTGAACAAGCTCAAGTTCCTCTCTGCAGAGTTCTCTTTTAATGCTCACCTCTCTGCACTTTAGAAACCACATGGAGAAGAGGGTTTCCTGTAGTTTAGCGTCTGTCCCACCCACGGGGTGCCACTTAACACTGCAGTACGACCAGCTGGACTGCCCAGCCTGCAGCCAGGTCCGCTAGCCCCTAGCTCAGGTCATTCATGTCTTCTCAAAGAATCAGTTACCTCCTGCATCAGATGGGGATAACGAAAGTGCCTACCACATACCACTGTTGTGAGAATTAAATGAATTTTTAGGTGTAAAATGTTGGAAACCTCATATGGGCCTGATTAGGCACTAGGTGAATGTTTGCAGTTGTTCTCATGGCCGTGGGAGTTGCACAAGTCCTTGGGTCTCAGGAACTGGCCTTATTCCCATCTTCAAGAAAACCAACTTTCCCAGACACATAGCTACTCTGGGACCAAATCAGAAAAAAATCTAATTCTGCCTCATCCCTCCTGAGGAGATGACAAAAGGAGCCAGGCACATCTAGGCGGTGCCTGTTGGAAAATACAGTAATTCATTTTGGACCGTCTGGAGAAGTCTGGTTCAGAGAATTGAGAGTCTCTGGGCACAGCGTGATGGTAGATCATCTCCTGTGGTCTTCACATGGGACGCACTGTGTCTGTCATTCCTGTCTCAGGAGATCCGGCCTCAGAAGGGGCCCTACGACACGATGTGAAAAGGCTGTGCTCGTCTCTGAGATGACAGCGCAAAGTCCAGGCAGACAACGCCAGTTGCCAAGCTGAAAGTTGGTCTCTGAAACATTTGCTTTCAGGGAAAACAGCAGAGGTTCTCAGAAGCAAATGCTTCGGATTAAAAACATTTAAACATTTGAAGTGTCTGCTAGGGAATTCTCAACCAGGCCCAGCTGGTGATTCTTTTAGACGTGACGTGGGGAGTGGACCCGAGGCGTGTTCTGTTTGCATCCTACACGTCTGCTTGTCCTGTGTGTGGGGGAGAACATTCATTCATTCATTCATTTGTCCCACATGTGCCTACTCTGTGTGGTGCTGCACAGGGCCCTGGAGATGCTGAAGGAGAGATGCAGTCCCTGCTGTCACGAAGCCCACAAGGAAGTTCCAAAATTCCAGAATCCTGGAATTTCTAATTACTGAAGAGACCTTAAAGATAATCATTTCTTGTAATTCTTTACCTGTTTCTGTCACAGACATCTTTGAGGAGCTAATGGAAACTGAGGGATGCTGTCTCTAGCCAAACACCGACACACACACACGTGCACACAAGCATGTGGACACGTATATACGTACACACACAGTCTTGAGTATAATTTCCCAGGTTTATAGACCCTTGAAGACCAACTTGTGGATTCCAGGTTGAACACGTCTTGTCACTCAGCTCCATGGCTAGTCGGCTGTGTAATATCCCCACCCTCACTCACCTCTTAGGAAAATTTGGACACGTGCACATAATGGTGAGTTGGGTAAAGATTACACAGTGCCGTACTCTCAGCAGACGCCGTGCTTTTCTCTCACTCTCGAAGTGACTGGAGCAAACCAAGAAGCTATTTATCTCAGGCCCAGGGCGATTTTACTAGAAAGATCTGTTTTCCTTGATGTGAGGCTTAGTGAAAAATACAGGTAAAGTTAATGGTGTTATGGGTCAGTTTGGTTTATCCAAATAAGAATGAATTTACCCGGAACCCCACATAATTGGCAGCATAGCGCAGATGTTAGAACCCTGACTCTCCCACTTGGGTGACTTTAGATACACTATTTAACCTCTTTGTGCCTCAGTTTCCTTGTCTCTAAAGTGGGTTTGGCAATAGTGCCCACTCCATAGCACCTTTGTGAGAATTAATTTAGCTGAAGTAGATCGGCCACCTAATGAGTATGCAATACTTATTGGCTCTGATTAAGTGCCAAACACTGTATCAAGTGTTTGACATAGCTTGTCTCATTTCACAGTCCCACAAACCCTGATGTTACTGTCATCCCATCAAGGAGAAGGCTGAGTGTCAGAGAGGGTAAGAAACGAACTAGCTGTGTAACCTGGAGTGAGTGGCAGTGTCAGGATTTGAACCCAGTTTGGGGTGGATCTCTTCCAAGTTGAACTACCAGCCTTCATGTGAGTCGGTGCCAGAGAGCTGGTTAAACAGTTCTCTTGCAGAGCTCCTTTTTTGTGGTCTTCCTGACAGGTTATACTCTTCCCACGTGGGCAATGAGATCCTTGGGTGCCGGGCCGATGACCCCTCTGTCCTCCTGGCAACCCCATCATAACGAACACCCTCCAGAAAGGCTCCACCCTGAATCTGAAAGTGGCCTCCAAACGTTAATGTTGCCCATTGGGTCTCTTGGAGGGAGGAACTTGGAATCTTTCCTTTATTACATGATACAGGAGATTTACTGGAGACCAGAGGGCTTAACGGAAAACATTCTTGATTCACGTCCAGTTGGACGGGCTTGTTTGAGAGATGCAATCGGCCATTTAATATTAGGCCCTTGAGTCACGGCAGCTCCTGCATCACAGGGATCTCTGTTTCTCACGAGAGATGCACAGATATCTCCGGAGTCCAGCCTCTCTACAGGGATTTGCAGTGTGGCCAGTGCCATTGCCATGGACACGCATGCCTGTCCAGTGGTCTGTGGTCCGTGGCTACTCACACCTCGGCCTTACCTTAACCTTACTTGAACCTTGGGGATATTCTCAGCTATACACGGGGGAGGTTGAGAGAGCAAAACAAGTTATGTAAATCGGGGTGAGGAGTATAGTGTGCCCTGGTGGTTAAGCCTGTGGACTCTCGGTGCCCAGACTGGCTGGGTTGGAATCCTGGCTCCATCATTACGAGCTCTGTGAACCTGGGCATGTTTCTTCCCCTCTCTGTGCCTCAGTTTCTGTATTGGGAAAAGTGGGGGTAATAATATTACCTACTTCATAGGGTTGTTTTACGGATAAAATGAGTTAATACTTGTCAAATGCTTAGAAGAGTGCACAATATGTGTTAGCTACTATTATTGCTGTTAGTATCATCAATACCCTTTGGGGTAATAATTTCTGTTTGCATAAGTGTTAAGAAAGCCTGTTGGAAAGTCTTCATTAATTATCAGGGCTTAACGGATACACAGCCCTGAAGGCTTGGTCCTTTTTAAGACACGAGGGACCCAGAGGGGAGGAACTGTGAATACTGTTGACCTGAAGTGACGGTTTTGGCACCGTCTTTGGAATTCCCAGATGGCTGAATGCCATCAAGATTAGGAGTTGGACCTTTTCTATGTGTGAGATTAAGATAAATGTAAGCGTGGAATTCTCACATTGCATAGAATTTCCTCATTCATTCAGCAGCCCTTTTCTGACACCTACTACACACGCTGGGTAAGCCTCGCATTTCTAGGAAGGCTGAAGCTTGATTTTATCTGGCCCTTCCTGTCTTGGCTGACCTCAAGCACACACATCACACATTCACTACTCACATGCACACCTAGAAACACACTTACGCATTCCTGTGTGTATCATCTATCAAGTGATGTTGGCTGCCGCCCGTGGAACTCAAGGGATTTTATTCAAACGTCTCAGTGTGAATCGGTTCCTTTCGCATTTGCATATTCTGTGTGCCAGGTGGCAAACTCTGATTTATTTTAATAAGACAGAAACTGTCATTCAGCTCCAAACCACCATCCATGCCTCAGACTTTATTTTTAACCTAGAAGTGACAGCAGCCACCTGGCCGCACGCTGATGGGCGGTCTGCCTCTCCTGGCATCTGCTGAAGTGTCCTCTGTCTCCCTCACCTCCAGGAAACTGATTGGGAGGCTTTGCTGCTCTTTTGTAAGCTACACACGGGGGACCCCCGGAAAGACGGTCACCCAGCGTGACGGTCTTCTTTGGCAGAGATTGGCCAACTGAGGCCAAAGCTGAAAATGTCAGTAAAAACAAACAGCGTTTCAAAAGGGCCTTGTACATTCCCCCCTCTGTGCTCCCCTGGCCTCACCAGCCAAGTATTGTGTGAGTGGCTTCCAAAGGACACCACTCCAAAAAGGAACTGGTCTCCCCAAAACACGTGTTCTCCATTTCACCTAGTTCTAATGCTTTTTAAAAGCACCTCCATGCTAATGATACAAAGAAAAGAGAATCACTTGATATTGGCTTATGTCTTTGCAAAAGCTCTATTTTTTATGTCTTCTTTTACTATTTTCAGAGTTGAGAAAGGTTGTAGAGAAGTTTAACAGTTTTCTTATCATCTCGATCTGCATTCATCAGACTCTGTTTTCTGGTGATTGGAAGCTGCTTCCTGCTCAGAGAGGAGAAAGCACTTGTTGGCTGTACAATCCCATTAACACTGACCCTATCTTTGTCATTATGTAACAGTTGTTTAGGTGTATCTCTCCCCTCCAGAGTGAAAACTTGCTCTAATGATATGAAAGGATTCTTGGGCACATAGCAAAGTGGATTGGAGCGTGGGTTTTGACGTTAACAGACCTGAGGTGGAATTCCAGCTCTGCCACTTAATGGCTGGGTGACTTTGCAAAGTCATTTCATTTTTCTGAGCTTCAGTTTCTTCACCTATAAATAATACATACATACATACAAGTCACCTCTCAGGGTCTTTGAAAGGTGATGCCACACGGAACCCCAAAGTTGCTGGGTAACCAGGGACGCTGCAGTTGCAGGCTTCTCCGCCCTGGCTATCAGCTCAGACATGTAAAACAAGGCAACTGGGATTCAGGAAGGCAACTACAGGCTCTGGACAGCAATTCTCACTTCCTCGGGCAGCTCACTTTTCTGAGCCCCAGTTTTCTCATTGATAAGTAAGCAGAATCTTCCTGATGACCTGTGGACCCACCCACGTGAGAGAGAGATTCTGAGTTACAGCCAATTCTGTCTGAATTGGGACTGACAGAGTGGTGTCTGGCATTGGCAGAGTCAATGTCTGACTGTCTTTGAGGCTCAAGGAAGTGCTCTGCTTCAGCAGGACAGCTTCAAGGACAGAACCTTTCTGTGTTGGCGTTTACTCAGGTGCAAACTGGGCATCATACAGAAGAATATCGAGTTTTCAGTTAAGGGCTTTGAAGTCTTTTGAGATTGTTACAGAGGATCAGGGAACACCAGGTGATTTTTTTTTTTCAGCTCCTTATTGAGATTTCAGATTCGTGTCTGCAAACTCACAGAAGTCCTAGGACTAAATCATTTTTAAACTGGTTGGTAGCAGTTAGGTTTCATTTTGGACGCATTAACTCTTGCGAGTAAAGAACAGGTCTTGGATCTATCTGGCAATATGTTCAAAGTGTGTTTTTGAAGAAATTCCAAGGAGTTGTTCATTTATTCAACAAATATTTATGGGGCATCTGCTCTCTGTCAGCCACTGATGTGAGTGTTAGAGAAACTGCTGTAAACAGGCAAAAGGCCTTTGCTTTCTTGGAGTTTCCATCAAAAGAAAGAGCAGACAGAAAAAACCAAATGCACAAATAAATAGACAAGTTGCTGTGAAGACACAAAAGCATAGTAAGTTGAGGGAGACGCTGAGGGTTGGATAAGAATGTTCAGGGAAGGACCCTAAGTTGAGGTGATTTCAAGTTGAAAAACAAAATGGGATGATCAGGGGACAGTACATTCTAGACAGAAATGGCCATCAACAGAGGAAAGGATAAAAAGATGTGGTCTATATATACCATGGAATACTACTCAGCCATAAAAAAGGACTAAATTTTGCCATTTGCAGCAACATGGATGGACTTAGAGGACATTATGCTAAGTGAAATAAGTCAGAGAAAGACAAATACTGTATGCTATCACTTATATGTGGAACCTAAAAGATAAAACAAACTAGTGAATATAACAGAAAAGCAGACTCACGGATGTAGAGAACAAACTAGTGGTTAACAGTTGGGAGGGGCCGGGGGACAATATAGAGGTAGGGGAGTAAGAGGTACAAACCACTTGGTGTAAGATAAGCTACAGGGATGTATTGTGCAACACAGGGAATGTAGCCAATATTTTGTAATAACTGAATGGAGTGTAACCTTTAAAAATTGTATAAAAAATTTTTAAAAAACCTAAACATGTAAAATGCACTCATGTCAGTAAGTTAGGTCCAGTATTGTTTTGTATTCCATCTATCCCATCTTGTTCTAACTCCCCCTTAGAACTGACTTCCACACATATACCCTATCAATATAGTTTTTGCAAAATCTTAAAAAAAAAAAAGAAATGGTAAAGTCAGACCTAAATGTTTAAGGTGGGAAAGGGCTCAGAATGTCCAAAGGAACTGAAGGAAAGCTTTGTGCCTGGAACAGAGTGAGCTGCTTAAAGGTTAGGAGCCAGGTCATGTGGGTCTTATCAGCCATGATAAGGAAATTTATTCTGGGTGTGACTAGAAGTCACTGGAGGTTATCAGCTGGGGAGCCGTACCACGTGATTGTGGGAAAATACTCATTAAGTGGAAAAAAAAGATTCCTACACCTCAAATTGTATATTTAGTACCATTTAAACTACGCAAGTATATACATAACACACACATTCAGAAAACAAACTGAGACAAGATATAGCAAAATGTTTAAAATGTTTGCAGTAGTTTTCTTAGAGGTGGACTTGCTTTTCCTTCATTACTTCCTTGAATTTTGTAAGTTTTCCCCAAGTTTGTGCTACTTTCCTAGTCAGAAATAAGTCACATGCTTTGTAAAAACTTTGTTGTAGAGCAGTCGGCGGAGAGAATGTAAAAGTGATGCTACTCTCTGCCTCTTATCTCAGATTTGAGAGTGAAGTAGTGATGCTTTGAAACGCTACAGTGAATGTTGAAGGCTCTGGCCAGTAGGGAAGATTATTTGTCTTTTTAATGAGGCTGCTCTAAAACAGACTTCTTATCCTTTCCAAATTATTGATGCAGAAGAATCTAACCTTTTCTTTTCATCCCATAGATCTAAATATAACCTGCCGATACAAAGGTGTATTCCACGTGGAGAAGAATGGTCGCTACAGCATCTCGAAGACTGAGGCTGCTGACCTCTGCAAGGCCTTCAATTGTACGCTGCCCACCATGGCCCAGATGGAGGCAGCCCTGCTCGCAGGGTTTGAGACCTGCAGGTAAGGGACCAGCCCCCACCTGCTGCGGGAAAGTAGGCTGCCTGGGTCCAGGGGGGTGGGGCTTAGGCCCAGGAAGGCTCCTCCGTGACAGCTGAATGGCTGCTTGCCTGAAGAGTTGGCACCACCCATTAATCTGGCCAAGTCCATCTGGAACCAGTATGACCAGCTGAAATTGAGGGCCGGCTGAAGACACGTTTGTGAATCACAGAGGGAGGGGTTGCCTAGAGGAGGCCCTTAAGGGTCATGTGTTGGAAGCCACTTGCCTGAGGTGCTTCCACAACATGCTCTCCAGGCTTTGAAGAAGCGTGCAGTGTCCTTGTCAGAACCACAATAGAAAGGGAACCAAATAACAGTGCTTGAAATAAATTTGTGCCTGGTGGGGTCTTCACCCTGCAGACTTGGCTAAAGCAGGTTTTTCAAACAACTCTCTCTCTTTTGATTTTGTTTCTCTTCTCTGTTGCTCTGATTTGAGAGAAAAGGGCATGAAAATTATTGAGATGTATCATTACAAGTGATGGGAAAGCGATGAGAGGGACCAAGAGAAGCCTCCTACCAGACATCACAGTGCTCAGGGAGCTGTCCTCAGGCCCAGGATATCTGCTCCAGGATATTCACAGCAAGCATGGCCCTTATTTTTCTGAATTTCTCATGTGCTTGCACATTAAGAGCAAGCAGTGGTGACCACCGTGGTGAAGTGTTTCGGTTTGGTTTGTTTTCTTTAGAAGAGCTCTGGGGATCTGGACAACTGCTCTCTGAAGTTTCCACCCCAGCCTGCAGCTACCCCTCTGCACTTTTGCAATGTGATAGCGTTAGGTAACGTGGTTCCCTTTTCTCTTCAACACGCAAACACAGGCTGCTTTTTAAAAAGTCAAGCTGCAGAACTCCTTATGGAAACCATTAAATGTAAGTTAAATACATCTATCCCCTGTCCTTGGTTACAGAGTAAGGCACCCATAGTATGGGTGGGAACTGAGATACTTCTGCTGTTGAGGAAAAAGCACATCTTCACAAGTGCACTAATATGGTAGCCACCAGCCACAGATGGCTATTTACACTTAATTAAAATTAAATAAAATCAAAACTTTAGCTCTTCATTGGCACTAGCTACGTTTCAAGTGCTCGATTAGCCACAAATGACTAGTGGCTACTTTATCGGGCAACGTAGATTATAGAACATTTCTGTTTTGCAGAAAGTTCTAATGAGCAGCACTGCTCTAAAACAAAGAGCAGATGTGTGCAGGCATCTGTGTGTGTTCAGAGCAGGGTCTTGGGAGAATATAAAAGGAGCAGATAGCTCTGGTAACTTCTGAACCTGAGCTGTAGGCTGCAATGAAGGAAAGCTAATTAGCAGGTCCACTTATTCTATTCCTAAGGCTAATTGTTTTACTATGGCCCTGACTAGGTCAGTGGCCTAAGAAAGTGGATTTAGTAAGCTGAATTTTGATTGTGAAATGCAGACAAGGCCAACTTGCTAAATACAGAAAAGTTCCCATATGTTGAAAACAGGGGAAGTTCTTACTGTACCCACTGGCCAATCATCCAGCCCTTAGATGCTGGGTGACCCCAGCCCACCTGCCCAGCCCTTAGATGCCGGGTGACCCCAGCCCATATCCCTCCCTTAATCCTCAGACTGCACCAGGGGTCGGTTATATGACCCCACTTTGCAGAGGAAGCAACTGAGGCTTAGTTGCAGCCCACCCTGGGCCGCATCACTTTCATGGGGAGGAGTTCGGATACCAGACCAGCTTCCGAGGCCAGGGCAAGATTGAATGACTCCGCCCTCCCTAAGGACTGAGAGCAAAAGGGAGATGAAAGTCTGGTGCATGGATGGAGTTGCTGAGTATTTCTTTCCTCCCTGGGAACACCAACCTACTCATGAAGTATACACATATATAAATTTTAATATCTCCAACTTATAGACAGGATGACACATAAAACCAGCAGTCGACACGATGTGATAAAAACTCAGGAATAAGTTAAATTCTAGAATGTCGGTGTGATACAGGCTAGCAGAATGTGATGGGAATGGGGTGGGCAGGAGGCTCACCAAGGAGTGTTATTATTTTAAAAAAACGAAGAAAAACTGTGCCAAAGACAGCTATCATTCTACCCATGGCTGGTTTTAAGTGTTGCAAAACTTATTTCCATAATTTCACTCAGGTAGCTATGAATCAGATACCTGCCACAGGACAGATGCGAGAGTCTCACGGGGGATGGAAGAACCTTAGCACCTCCTCTCTTCTGTCTGCCCCACCCTGATTAGTAGCAATTCTCAGATACATGGAAACTTACTAACATTTAATTGCGGCCGCTCCCCGCACCAAGCTCAGGAGTCTTTGGAGAAACCAGTCTGGCCATTCAGATGAGGAATTAGTCATGTCAGCTTTTGCAACTTAGACATAATGAGTTCGATGTGCTTAGAAATTTCAGACTCACCACCATTCCCATAGGTCTTGCAGGGTGATGCAGTACGTACTGTCACCCCTGGCAGGAAAGATTAAAAGGATTTGGGCTGTGCCTTTTAGCCAGCACTGCATTTTCAAAAACCTGTTGGCTTTAGCTTCTCCCTCTCTGCTCTTCCCTTGCCTCTGCCTCTTCCCTTGTAAATGGTATTTTCTCAGCCCACATCTCATTTTCTGAGGCATTTTATATTGGAGAGAAATCGTGCGGTAAGTATTCAGCCACCACGATGCTGATCGAAGAGGCTGGGTGCTGTATGTTGTATCTGAAAGAGCCTCCGGCTCCAAACCGCTCCCAGAAACACCATGGTGGGGCAAAGGGACTTAAGCACTTCTCTGCTGCTTCTGGAAAATTCCTGAGCTAATGAGGCATTGCTATCTACTTAATTACTCTGACTCCCATTTTAATGACGGTCGATTTACTTCCACTGGCAATGGAATTATGCCTGAGATGCTCATGGGACAAGATGCATTGTATATGGCATATAAACAAGGTTTGTGTTTAGAACTATGAGGTCTGGCGTGAGGGAATCACAGGAAAAGGTGAGGCCAGGAAAGAAGAGGAGGGGTTGGGAAATAAGGCAGGTTTGCCATTCGTGGACTGAAACGAAGAGCCATCTAGTTGTGTCTGATGCGAGGCAGTCATTTTCTGTATTTTCTGGCAAACAGGAAGGTAATGGCGGGCCAGAGTGGGTCTCACATCGTCAAGGGGTCATTCTGTGACTTGGGCGTCCCTCTGCTTGTTCAAACTGGCCTGACTGCTGACCCTAGATTTTATTTGAAACTAATTTTTTTTTCTTTCATGAATCGATTTTTTTCAAACACTTTTTATAGAGCTCCAAAAAAATCACTTTGTCTTCATCAGCCTTGCTGGTCCCTTTCACTGTCCCTCTGCTGTTATTTTTGGCTTTCCCATAACTCAGTTGTCAAAACCTTGTAGCATCCCTGGGGTGAACTGAAGGAAGTATTGCACTGCATGAAATGTCCTTCGATGGGATATTATGAAATCCCTGCTTATAGCCTTGCAGGTGGATGACCTCTGGTTTTTCTTTTGCAGGTACGGGTTCATAGATGGGCACGTGGTGATCCCCCGGATCCACCCCAATTCCATCTGTGCTGCAAACCACACGGGAGTGTACATCCTCACATCCAATACCTCCCAGTATGACACGTATTGCTTCAATGCTTCAGGTTGGTTCCAAGTGGATTGGCTTTGTGTTCTGGGTTGCTTTGGGCCTGCCAGCCTTCAGCAACATGGCTGACCATCTTAGCTTAAGTGGGGATTCGTGTAGCCTCCATTCACATAACAGATGTTCACTGAGTATCTCTCCAGGAGAAGAAGGATTCCTGTCTCCAGGGTGCTTACCTACTAAGTTGGAAAGGCCAACAGTAAACAAATACATATTAAATAACTTACATAAAGTCAGAGCGTAACAAGCGTTACAAAAAAGAAAGCAGAGCAACGGGCTACAGAGTGCTGGGGATGCTTTGTTTTCCTGAGAAGATAGTCAGGGAAAGTGCCTCTGAGGAGCTGGGGATAGGGAGAGCCCTGAGCGAAGCAAGGGAGGGAAGCCATGGCACCGTGGATAGCCGTGCAAAGCCAGGCCTGTGGGAGCATCATGGCCTGTGCTGAGAGTAGCAGGGAGGCCATGGTGGATAAAACCCGGTGATCAGAGGGGAGAAAGCCAGGGAATGAAGTCAGAGAGGTAGGCAGGTGCCAGGTCGCATAGGGCTTTGTAAGCTATGGTAGAGAGTTTGGACTTTATTCGCAGCGTGATGGGAAGTTATGGCAGGGTTTTGAATAAGGGAGTGACATGAATCGAATCTAATGGTAGCATTGGGGCATAAGCCAAATGGCTTTGCTTGGAGGTGTTTGTTACATGTTGGGGCTGGAGAGAAGGCTGGGAGGATATATGGTAGGCCTTTGACCTTCTTGAGTCCTTACCCAACAACTGAAAACCCAACAGCTAGAGAATAAGAAAGCCAAGTTAGGATATGCGTGCTGGGCTGCTGGCCAGGCCCCCCTCCCTGTGTAAGGGACTTGCTTCCAGCCACCAGCCTGGAGACTCGTGCTTACAAGTCTAATTCAGGCCCTAGCAACATCTTGAAATTCTGTGCACCATGGGTCTTCAGGGTCTTTTGAAGAGAGTCAAACCCAGCAATGTCAAATTTTTGAATGCCAACCATCAAATGTCTTACTTCAAACGGGGCCTTCTGTTCCCCCCTGAAGGTTTAAGAGTGTGTGAAGGGGAAGACGGAGTCACAAGGCAAATGTGGTACATCTTGTTGACATGTCAGTTTCCTTAAAGGTAGGAAGGGGATGTTAAATTAGCTGGAAGATGACTTAAGATATTCCCTATATGAGACAGATATTATTACATGATGACTTAAGACATTGTTTTTATAAATCAAACACAGATATTACATATGTGTAATATGTAGTAGAATATAAAATCTACATGGATTTTTAAGCTTAAGTAGGGGCATCAAAGAAACTGTGAGGTTACATCAGTAGCTTTTGGCTTCCCCACCCATCCACTGTTGTGTGAGCAGCAGGGATGAGAGTGGGAATTCAGAAGGGAATTCTAGCGCTTAGGAGAAAGAGAAAATATCAGGGCTGGTTAGTTGAAATGGAGTGCATGAGGCCAGTAAATTATGTCAAATTTATACAGGTCACTGAACCGATGGAGGGGCACTTAAAAGGAGGAAAATTACAGAGTGTTTACTCTTCCCTGTTATATAAGCAAAGAACACAAATGGAGTTTGACCCAAGGAGGAGAGTCCAACTGAGGCTAAACAATATGTGATCGCTATCCAGTCCCCATACCTATACCAGAAAGTCTATTTTAATAACGTGATGAGAAAAACCACATGCAATTCAGTAGGAAAGAACCACATCCAATTCAGTAGGAAAGAGACACAGAGCCACACGTGTTCTAACTAGGTTAGCTTAATGTCAGAGGTCGGAGGAAGGCTTTGGGAAGGCTTCGTGCTTTAGGTGAAGGGGTTGGTCACGTGGGAAGGGCAAATTCAAGGCTGCATACTCTCCAGCCTCTGGAGAGGCACTGCCTGTTGCTTCTCCCACTGAATCTTTTCGGGTGAATGTATGCAATAAATTATGTTGTAGTATATGCACATTGTCTCGCCTGGTTTACATGTTGGTATCCCTTGCTGGAAAGAACCTTCATTCAAAAAGGTAGACGCTCCCACTGTTTTATCACCTGGAGTTGAAGCTGTCTAGGCCAGTTACTACTGAGACTTTTCTCCCTGTCCTTTTTGCCCATAGGGTTGGGCCCATCTTCAAAGAAGGGAGTGAACGGTACTGATGAACTTTCCTCTTCTTTGGGGAGGTTAGTTCTGTTAAAAAGCTTGAGATGTCCTGGGGGGGTAGTGCGTGGCAAAGCAGCTGTAGCAAAGTAGTAAAGTTCAAAGCGATGGTTTTCCTTTTCTCATATCTAAATTTACTCAATATGGTTAGAGCACTTTTATCAATTTTCTATATGTTTTTAAAAAAGTATTTATTGATCAACGACATGCATTCAGTAGTGTGTTGGGCAGGGTGGAGTTAGAAGGAACCAGAGGGCATATTTCTTGTCTTGGGATTTAATCTTGTTGAAGTCATGAGATGAAAAATAAAGGAGCTGGGGAAGAATGTTTATCTAAGGATAAATACATTCTAAATGTCTTGGTTTAGAGTTGAGTGATGGGAGTGTTGAGTGAGAGACAGATCTTGATAACCTTGTGCTCTATGCCAAGGATCCCATTGGAAAGATCTTTGAATCCATCTTAGCTTGAGACCTACAAGCAAGTGGTCAGGACCTGGTGATGTGATCCCGACACAAATTGGCTACAGGGACCAAAGCCAGCTCCATCTTAGCAGATACTTGCTATAAGCTTACAATTTCAGCAGTGTTTTTGTAAAACACGGCCTATGGTTTACAAATGAAGATAAGGCTTCCTGCTTTTTATTGCCTCTTTTCTCAGGGGTCAGGCCCAGCACAAGTTGATGACTTCTGTGTTAACACAGAGAACTGACCTGAATTAGTTCATTTTTGAAGTTTGCATTCAGTAAAATACCTCGTTCTCTTTTGAAGGAGGAATTTAGGGGAAGATTCTGCATTCATCTGTTTATTCATTCACTCATTTATTCAACAAGTATGTATTGGGCATTGAGGAAGCTGTCTTTCTATGTCACTGAGTGATTGGCTAGACTGAATAATTAGCATTTCTCTTGGCCATTTTGGTGTGGTGGGCGCAAGGTTTCTGAGATGCAGCCTATCAGGAAGCTCATCTCAGAGCCTTTCTAACAAATCCTTTGGTTCAGGGAAACCTCACCAGGCTTGATTCTCCCAGCAGTGCGGTGCTCATTAAACACAGTGAAAGGCTGTCCAATGACGCCCTGTATCTGACATGGGAGCGTGAATGTATTAACTGCACATTTGGGTCAGCATCCATCTTAGTATGTTTGCCAGACTTGATGTTCTTTATAAAAGTTAGGGTGAATTGGAGCATGAAGGGACTCCATTCGAACCAATGCTCTCACCATTTGCAAAACTGTCTTAGTGTTTTTGACATCATGCTTCATTCTGTTACAACTTTACTCCTGGAAATCCCCAGTGTACTACTGTTACCTGCAATTGTGTTTGAAATTGGGGGAGGTTATTCCATCCCTGCCACTAAGAAGCCATAATCCAAGGCCTGTTTCTGGGTTTGAGCAATATAATAATATCAGAAACATCTCATAGGTCAGGACAGTTTCTGGTGGTGTCCCCAGCACAGATTGTGTAGATACTCTGCAAGATCTCCCAGGTTGGCTATTTGCCCTGAATTTCAAGTGAGGGAATCATTGGGAAAATTTTTTGAAAACTGTAAAAATCTAAAGAAGTATTATTATTGTCTCCCATGACCTGTGAATTCCTCAAAAGCAGACACAGAAATGTTTATCTTTTTTCTCCTCGTTTATAATGGGATCTGTCATATGTGTTGAGTAAATGCTTAAAATGAGTAAAAGAACGGATAGATCTGAAACTTCCTTTAATCATTTCTTATGGCATTGTCATTCAGGGTTCATCTGGATGTTTCTTGACCTGTTTGTATTTGCAGACCATTTTGGGGATTAATATCTTAGGTATGTTTACTGGAAGAATGGACTGTTGGGAAATTATATTGGTGTGTTTTTTTTTTCATTCATTCAACAAATATTTGAGCGCTTCTCTGTCCCCATCACAAATAAATTGTTCTAGCCAAGAAAGATGAAGTTACTACTCATCTTGTGGAGTTTCCATATTTCTGTGGAGGTGGGTGGGTGGCAGAGGGTAGGGAATGTGAGATGTGACATGAACAGCCATCAAGTAAAGTGAATAAGATAATTTTAGCCAGCAGTAAACCTGAAGAAGAAATGAGAACAAATATGCAATGGTGATGGATGTGGGAGAGTGGTGGGAGGCTGGTTTAGATTGGATGGTGAGGAATGGCCTTACCAAGGAGGTGACTTTCTCTTTGAAGAGTCTCTCTTCAGAGAAATCTTTTGATCAATGCTTGCAAGAACAGCTATTTCTAAAACCTGCTCTTCTGCAGTTGAATATATAAAGCTGCCAGTTAGTTTCACTATGAGGCCAAAGAATAGGCAGGTAAAGGGCATCCCCTTTATCTGTGGGAAAAGATGCTCCTAGAAACTGGGAAGCAATCAAACCCTGTTTCATTTGACTTGTGTTTTTGTCCAGTGTCATGGGTACCCAGCAATTTATGGCAGGACACTTAAAATACTTGTGATAACAGACTTCCTTGTGATAGCAGTCTGCCTCCCTCGATCCATCCATTCATTTATCCATCCATCCACCTACCCATCGATCCATCCATCCATCCACTCATCCATCCATCCATCCATCCATCCATCTAACCATTTGTCCATCCATCCATCTATGCATGCATGCATCCATCCATCCACCCACCTATCCATCCATCCATCCATCCACCCATCCATCCATCCATCCATCCATCTATCCATCCACCCACCCATCCATCCATCCATCCACTCATCCATCCATCCATCCATCCATCCATCCATTTATCTGTCCATCCACCCACCCATCCATCCATCCATCCATTCATCCATCCATCCATCCATTCATCCATCCATCCATCCACCCACCCACCCACCCACCCATCCTTCCATCCATGCATACACCCACCCACCCATCCATCCACCCACCCAACCATCCATCCATCCATCCATCCATCCATCCATCTACCCATCCAACCATCCATCCATCTACCCATTTATCCATCCATCCACCCACCCATCCATCCATCCATCCACCCATTTATCCACCCATCCATCCATCCACCTATCCATCCATCCATCCACCCATTTATCCACCCATCCATCCATGCATCCATCCATCCACCCATCCATCCATCCATCTCTTTGTTCTTCCCTCTTTGCCAAGAAGCAACTCTGGAAAAAACCAACCTAACAAATAAGTTTCCATTTTACATTAAAGCACGCACACACACATACATATACACAAACACATACACACACACACACAGAGTATAAAAGCTGTAATACACAAATGAATCCAATCTTCCTATAACAGCAAAGCCAGTTTAAAACTCTCTGAGTTTTTAGAGCTCAACACAAGGTCCAGTTATGGAATAGAGCATTTGGGCAGGAATGGAACCACTGGTTAAAGCATTCTACAGGCTTCCTTTAGGACTCATGGGATGGCAGGCAGGGTGGAACTTTCAGGGTCTGCTTTCAGAGAGCTTTAGACGTGCTTCTCAAAGGGCTGCTCTTGTAACATTTGAGGGTGATCAGGCAGGCCCAACGTACAGTCAGAAATTTTATCCCTGAAGAAGGGGGGGGAAGTAGAAGATAAATGGAGGACAAAAGAAAAAGAAGTCAGAGGTGCCTGTGATGAGATAAGCCAAAACAGAAACCTCAGGAAATACTCTGGGCACCCGGACCAAAGGCGGACAACCTCAGAAACTATATGGGGAGAAGCAGTCTGTATACGGTAGGCACTTAGGAGATTTGTTAAATAAATTAATTTATACATTAATTAAAAGATGAAAGATTAGTTTTTTAAAAAAATATTTCTACTAAGTAAATTCTTTGTTGATTATTTTAATATTCAGATTCTCATGCTGTTCATGTTGACAGGCATTTGATTGCATTTGTCGGCTGTGTTTTTCCATCATTTCTGTAAATTATTGGGATTACACGTGATTTCCTCATTATAGTTCATACATTTCTTTATTTTAACAGTTTTACAGTTATTCCCATATTAATTTTATAATAATAAATTAAAAATAACTTCTAATGTATACCTCATTAGAGAAGGACCATGTCTATCGTATTACTGTTGTATCCCCAGCTTTCCACAGTGCTTGATATAGAACATATACATTTGTTAATGACTGAATTTGTTGGCATGGGGAGGGGAACAAGTAAGCTTCCAAAAATGTGTGCAGCAAAATAAAAGTGGGAAATTCGTCACCAAGGTCAGAGAAGTTCCTAGGAAACTTAAGTTTCAGAAGAAGAGAATGATTTGGGATAAGTTATAATAAAATACCATCCTAACTAGTAGAAATGGACATCAGTTAGGCTCCTATTTTTTTCAAGTTCTTATGCCTTTTTTTTTCTTTTCTACTTCATAGCTCCACCTGAAGAAGACTGCACATCAGTCACAGACCTGCCCAATACCTTTGAAGGACCAATTACCATAAGTACGTATCTCTTTTAACCTTGATTGAGTTTTCCTATTCTTGGAGAAAGGATGAGGTCCATTTTCTATGTTTTATAAAATAGCACTTATTTCCCTAAGGTTAGGGACAGTGGCTATGATTTACCATCCCTTCCCCTTTTCCTTCGATGACTTAAAACTGCTCTCTGGTTTACCCCAATACATTGTTCCTCAAACATCAGTCATCTGAAAACTACTTTCACATTTTTTTGGCATGTCTGTGGACACAGAACTATCTTTTACTTGATATTTTTCATTTAATTGACCCATTCTTTTCTACTTAAAATACATTAAAAAAAACTGCAAATGGAAAGCCAACATCTCTGGTTATAAATAAAACGTAACCTTAAAAATAAATGTAAGAAAAATTAAATGATGTTCTTAAATTCCAGCTGCTGAAGGCTCTGAGTCTGAGCTATGTTCTCTTTCTCAGAGACAGGGATTGATAAGGGTCAGGGGTAGGGACATTCTGGCCCCCCAAATTTTCTGTTTGATTTAACTGGAGTATTGAAAAATGATAATAAAGGATACAAACTTCCTGATAAGCGTTTCAGCATGATTTACAACATGTCGACCTAAAACCATCTTGATTATCCTCAGAAGTAGGCAGCTGGCACTGTGGAAAACAGAATATTTCAGCCAGAACTTTCAAATAGGTCAACCTGTTAACCTTGACCTGATCGACTCTGAGCCTCATTTTTTGAGAAGTATCACAGTGACGAGGAGGCTGGATTTCTGCCTCCTAAGAGCCAGACCCCTCCGTGTGCATGGGGACAGTGATGATGGTGGCAGAGGGACCAGAATCGTCCTGGACCACACGGTTCCAGCCCCCCACAGTTAGGAAAGAGATTGCCCCTGGCCTATACCTTGGAAAAGGAAGGGGAGGCCTGCACTGTGAGGTGTGCTGTCTACATCAGGCCTGGTTTGAAATCCTAGTTCTTTACCACCCGGGTGAGCTGAGCCTCAGTTTTCTCATCCGAGTAATGAAACAACATATGAAATTTGTCATGAAAATTAAGAAAGATAATGTGTCTGATGCACGCCTGGCCCATAGTAGATGCTCAACAAATGCCCCATTTCCTTGGTCCCCACAGATCTCTCTCAAAGTCTAGACCTGTTCAAGTTTAGTCATATTTTCTCGTCAGAGCTTTATCTGCAGAGATAATTAGGGTGATTGAGACTTTGGAATGTTTTCAAATTTATGTTTTATTAATAGTTCTACTTGGGCAATCTAGATAGGCAGACAGACAGACTCATTAGTCCTACCAATGCCATACAGCAGAAAATCATTTCCGCTAAATGCACACTTGTGAAGTGAGTGACCCATGCTTGAAGGCAACAAACACATTTAGAGGAGAACGATGAAAGAAGTCCTCCCTGCTCTTTCTCCTCCTGTCATTCTAGTCATCTGCTTGTTTAAACCAAAGACTTTGACCTTTGTACACATCTGTGCTTCTTCATTTTAGGTTGAATTTCACAGAAGATGGCAGAGGCTCTGTCGATATTTAAGCATGCTGATTTCTTAGCCAGGACTGGAAGTTCATTTAAACTGACAACATTTGCCGCTTAGAAAGAAAATTTAATTCTTTGTGGATTTTTAAATTTATAGGCATACCTCAGAGGTATTGCGGGTTAGGTTTCAGACCACCACAATAAAGTGAATATTGCAATAAATTGTTTTGGTTTCCCAGCACATAGAGAAATTACATTTATACTATGCTGTAGTCCAAGTGTGTAATAGCATTATGTTTTAAAAAAACGTGCCTTAATTAAAAATATTTTATTGCTAAAAAATGCTAACCATTATCTAACAACGCAGAGTTTCCACAAGCCTTCAAGGTGTAAAACACAGTATCTGTGAAGCTATAAAGTGAAGCACAAATAAATGAGTTATGCTTGTATATTCCCTGCTGAGACCGATCACTTCTTTGTCTCCTATTTCAAATCCTTTCTCGAAATTGGTGGAGTTAATAGCAACAAATATCACATGCACTTGAGAAGGGAGGGTAGGGACCAGGCAGGAGAATTATCACTTATTGAGCACCAACTCTGTCTTGAATACTACGCTAAGCACTTTCCATACAACATATCATATAGTGCTCATAGCAGAAGGTAGTATCATCCCTATTTTACAAATGATGAAACTGAAGCTCAGAGGGTTACCTACCTTGTCTAAAGCCACACGAAGCTGGGATTCAAACCTGGGGACTCCCAAACACACCCTTTTCCCCCCACCGCATTTCCAGGGTGTGTGGGTGGGCAGGGAGAGTTCACTTTCTTAGTGCATCGGTCACTCTATCCCCCCAACTAGAGAGGTAGTTAGGTGTTGGTTTGCTTCATAAAAAAGAAAAATAGCTTTGAAGTCTTCTAAGATAAGCCACAGTTTTCCTGCAGTCGGAAAACGTCAGCTGTCCAGCTCTGAAAGTGCCTTCTCTGTCTCCCAGCTATTGTTAACCGTGACGGCACCCGGTACACCAAGAAAGGGGAATACAGAACTAACCCCGATGACATCAACCCCAGCACCACTCCCGAGGAGGACATGAGCAGTGGATCCTCCAGTGAGAGAAGCACTTCAGGGGGCTACAACATCTTCCACACCCATCTTCCAACCGTGTACCCGACCCCGGACCAAGATAGTCCCTGGGTCCCCAGCAACCCAGAGACTACCCCAGCTACCAGTAAGGAGAATGAATCACTGTGCTTTCCAATAGCGATTCGTTTGCAAAAAACGTCTCTGCTCTTCCTGAGCGATCCCCGCTCACCTGTTGATTGCCTCCGTCTCTAGAAGGTGGTGACATCACCTGGGGAGGCGGGCTGCTGTGGTCGTCAGTGCACCGTATGCATTGACTGCTACTGCCTACCTTTTTTTTTTTCATCTACAAGAAGTACCATATTGGAGGTTTCTCAGAAGAACTTCCCTTGTTCTCTTGTCCCAGAGATATGGTGACAGTTCAAGCCTGATGCAGAAGCTATTTTCATGTTTGCATGTTTCCTTCTTGTTCTTATCCATCTGTGGATAAGGTTGTTTTCATAAGGTTGTGATCATAGCATATGCATGCCATTTCATCTGCTACTTTTCTCAGTTTAATTTTATATTTTTAGGTTTTAACCTGATTTATATTCATATTATTAATTGAGTAATAATTAGTCATATTCACCACCCATGATTTGCTAAGCAATTCCTTTGTGTTTGGTCTAAGGAAGCATACCTGAAGGAGTTATCTGATCAAAGTAATCTGCTTAAAAGTTTGCTATCCCAGCTGGTAGGGGAAGGTTCTTAATTCTTGCTTGGTTATGTGGGTGTCATTACTTTGGGACAGCTGGAGTGCAAATATGTAAACACTGCATTAGATTTCTTTGGGTTTTTGGTCCCGGGGCTTCACTTTCATTGGGAGGTGTTTATATTTTCCCCTTGTCTCCTTCTCTGCTTCCTTCTTTGCTTTTCCCCTATGGTTTGTTTTAAAACAGGTTTCCAGATGGGCTGCGTTCCTTCTGTGGAGGATTATTCACGCTCAAATAGGGCATCTGCTTCTGCAGCAGCTTTCCTACTATGGTGTGGATTTTCTCTTTTCCTGGCTACGGCTCTTGAGGGGTGGAACTCGGGTCTTCAAAGAGTGTGGCAGAAATTTACTGGTTTGCAAATGCTCCAGACAGGGCCCTTTTCTATTCCTCATCACCCAGAAGCCAGGGAGATCACCAGAGCACTAGGATTTTTTCTTTTTTAACATCTTTATTGGAGTATAATTGCTTCACAATGGTGTGTTAGTTTCTGCTTTATAACAAAGTCAATCAGCTATACATATACATATGTTCCCATATCTCTTCCCTCTTGTGTCTCCCTCCCACCCTCCCTATCCCACCCCTCTAGGTGGTCACAAAGCACCGAGCTGATCTCCCTGTGCTATGCGGCTGCTTCCCACTAGCTATCTATTTTACGTTTGGTAGTGTATATACGTCCATGCCACTCTCTCACTTCGTCTCAGCTTACCCTTCCCCCTCCCCGTGTCCTCAAGTCCATTCTCTACGTCTGCGTCTTTATTCCTGTCCTGCCCCTAGGTTCTTCAGAACCATTTTTTTTTTTTTTTTTTTTTTAGATTCCATATATATGTGTTAGCATACGGTATTTGTTTTTCTCTTTCTGACTTACTTCACTCTGTATGACAGTCTCTAGGTCCATCCACCTCTCTACAACTAACTCAATTTCGTTTCTTTTTATGGCTGGCTAATATTCCATTGTATATAGGTGCCACATCTTCTTTATCCATTCATCTGTCGATGGACACTTAGGTTTTAATGTAAGGTTACTTTCTCAACAGTGTCTTAAATTTCTGTTAGCATCTGGCTGAGAAGGGTGATACAAATAGGGTTGGGTTGTGATCATTCTCCTCAGATTCTTTGAAACATTTCAAAAAGCACATATTTTCAAACTTCCCATGATTTCCCAGATTATTAGCTCTCCAAAGATTGTGTCACTGTATTGTCTGTAATTCCATGGACAACCCTTCTTGAGAGAAGTTTCTGCAGACCAGGCAGGTGGGCTGCTAGTTACTTGCTGCTTCTTGAGTTCCCTGCCTTCATAAAGTAGCCACATTGAAGGGGTTTATCATCAGGACATGCAATTTTGTCAGATGTTGGCAAACGCAACAACTAGTGGTCTCAGCAGGAAGCAGATCGGGTCTATCCTAAAGTACCATTTCCCACCAAAGAAGAAAATAGTGACAAAAGATATCTTGTGGGAACCAGATGAAATTAACATTCAAGCTGCTGACAGCCTATAGAGAAATAGTATTTCACATGTCCTTTAAAAAAATGCAATGAGGACATTTTATAAACATTCATAGCACATCTTTTAAAGGACCGCGCCTCTCCTGCCTTAGTCAGCAAACATATTTTGAAGACCTACTACGTACCAAGCTATTCTAATGCCTGGGACCTATTGGTAAACACCATTAGAAAGTAATATTGAGGAGAAGTAAGGATTAGTAACCTAGTCATTCATTCAACTGGTATTTGAGGTCTTCTCTGTGCAAGACATTGCTCTAGTTACTAGGGACTCAGAGTTGGACCTACCTTCACAGAGCCTATATACTGTTCAGAAATCAAGGAAATGATTTAGTTAAAAGTATGTTTACTTAAATACAAATAGTTCAGGATTTGGGTTGAGAAAAGAATTGTGTTTTCCTCTTTCCAGAGCATTTAGTTAAGTTTCAGTAGTTTAGGAAGAGAGAGACTTGTATGCCCAGCAGAGTGAGTCCAGAGCCAACCTGAGAGTCATGGAAGTGCTATAGAACCCATTACGGCAGCGCCAAATAAATCAGCTCATGGGAAGAAAGGTGTCAAAGAAAAGAATCAGGTAGAAACTTGAACATAGCGTATGGTGTACTCAAACAAGTTAGCGCTGGTTCATGAATAGACCATAGTTTCTAAGCCCAGTGAGGAGAATCCCAAAACCTCATGAGTGTTGGACTCAGAGTTGGGACTTACCAGGAGGGAGTGATTGCAAATCCCCTCTAATGCGTACAGGAGGGCAGAAGTCAAGAGGAGGGCTGGCTGAGCACAGAGAAGAGTATCTTTGGCTTGTGTGGCTGATTCCATCCTTGAGGGTCCTTAGTGGGTGGCAATAGGGAGAGCCAGTGAGAACTACCATCTGGGTAGGTTTTGACTTCCAGCAGGCTTTCTATTATAAATGTTGTTTTTGGAAGTGCTTTCCTGGAGGCATGTCATAAGCCTTTTTTCTATTGGTGATCAGGAATTCTTTGGAATCCAAAAACTTAAACTGATTCAGGAAGCAGACTCCTGCCTTGGAACTCTCTAGTTCCTTGTCTTCTGGGTGTAAAAGAAAAATATATATGTGTGTGTGTATATATATATAAATATATATATTTAAAATTTTTATCATTATTATTATTTTTTGGTCTGGCATGATCTGCTTGGGTGGGGAAAATTGAAAACTCTGCTGTCTTGGCAGTAGCTTTTTTCATTTTCCCCAAATCTCATACACCTCTTTTTAGGAAGACAGAAATAATGCCTATTTCTGTCTTGCTTTTGTATGTTTGCTTCCTGTTGGTCTCTATCTGATGTACTATAGGGTGAGGGTGTCCAGAGTTCTGCATCTTTAATAAAGTTACTGAGGTAAGAAAGTGGTGGAAAGTGGAAAATTTGCAGATTTTCCAAGGGGATGCCCAGGTTTATCTGGGGGCATCAGTGGTGAAATTGGTTCCAATCTCTCTAGTCTATTCTGTACAAATGTGTCCTTTGTAGCATAGAGCATGTTGTGTAGGTAGTTGACATTGGGTGTGTATAGAGTCAAAGCTTTTAACCTGGAGTTCATGGACATCCAGTAGGTTCAATGATAGGCCATAAGCTATTTAAGAGCCACCAAAAATATGCAAAACTTTGAGAATACGTATGTGTAGGATCTGTTTTTCGAGGAGAGAAGCAATAACTTATATCAGATTTTCAAGGGCGCATATGACTCAAAATGGTTTTTAAAAATCTCACCTGGTTTAGATGTTTATCCTGATGATCTTTGCCATTCTTCTTCTACAGGGAAACATTCTCAACTCAAGTCTAGCTTGAGAGTCAAGTGGGAGATTTCAAATTGCAAAATAGCACCGATTATCCTTTCTCTAATTTGCAGAGTCCAGAATTTCTCTAACTTGGGCAGTTGTGTTTCTTTTCTGGAAACACATTCTGAATTAGAATTAAAAGTGACAGAAAGTGTTAGATGGATACTTGACAAAGCTTTATCTGATTTCAACACTTTGAATACACACCCTTTGCAAAGTTCCTGCTCAAGTATAAAGCTTGACTTGAGATTAATGAGTGTGGGTGGAACTTTGAAATGCCAGTTGTCATCACAAGCTTCCTGGGTAAAATGATAGACAGATCCAAAAGATACAAGCAAGCACCTCTAAAGATATTCCGAAAATAAATGAATGATCCAGTTCATGGCTGGGTCACCCAAGCAGGTAGCTATAAAATCTCTTTTCCATCACAGGTTATTCAGTTGCTACTTGGGTTTGTTCTGAGCCTGTATTCAGGGGTCTCCGTTTGAAGAATGGGTAGCACTCTGTGGTTATCCATACAGAATTTGCATTTCTGATGTTGTCCTAAGATTCTAAGAGACTTTAGGAGACTGGAAAGATAAAATCAGGCCTCACTCTTCTCTAATCTTCACTCTATAGTATATGCATACATTTTATACAGACAGGACTGAGAGTAAAGGTTTTCTAGAAAGACCTCACAAAATGATATTTTCATAATCGATCCAGTTACTTCAACGGTGCCCTCAAACAGCCTTCTTCCACATATCAGGGGTTGCTGGGGCTATGTGTGTGGGAATGCAGCAGCTCAGGAGCAAAATAATTGGATATGGTCCCCATTTGGTAATTCACAGCCTAAGACTCAGGATCAGACAACAACAGCAATGGCAGGTCAACTGTTACGTCTTTTGCTTATCTGTTGTCCTAAATGCCAAGCCTTTCAATGTTAACGGAAGGAACACCATTATCATGCTGAAGTTTCCTACTGATGTTCTGTCACCATCCTTAGAACAGGATCTTGGTACCATTTCATTTAACAGAGAGGCCCACAGATCTGGGGACATGACTGGATTCTGCCCAATGTCCTACTTGTTTTCCTTTGGCAACATGCACGTAGAATCAGAATTATTTTTCCTTCAGAGCTTCAATTAAGAGATTAATTCAGAACATGTCCTCTTGAAAGAAGTCTATTAGAAAATGCATACTCCTACTTTCCACTGATCTAATTATCACAGCCAGTAATAATAATAGAGGAAAATACTGATTTACAGATGGAAAGTATAGGCCCTGAACAATTGTTTGGACATCTGATACCTCAACTATAAAGTGTGGGAAGTGACCTGTCGCTTTATATCAAAATCTAGGCCTCTAAAAAGCTCCCTGGATGTATGACTGTTAATTCTAAATCACTATAAAGTGTTTTTGAAAGTTTGAGAGCTTTTGCGGAAAAAAGATTCAAAGTCTATAACAATGGGATATTATAAGCATACCTTCACTTACTAACTTTCGTTGATGGAGGATATGGCCATATTTCAAAATAATTAAGCATTTTTTATGCAGGAAAAGAGTTATAAAAATGGTCCTTTACATTTGCTTAGCTTATAATACATTGAATAAACTGTATTTTTTATTTTCACAAATACTCCTGTGAGGAAAATAGTACTGATGTTATGTTATGATTGCATATCATACTGATTAAGATAATGCTGGAGAGAGAGAGAGAGAGAGAGAGAGAGAGAGAGAGAGAGAGAGAGACTGACTGCAGAATTTAAACAATGGTATTTTTAAAATGTTGACAATGTTCATCTTCATAGTACAAACACTGTGAAGGAAAAGGTCTTGTCAGTACTTCATCTTGTGACACTTCTGGGCTTTCTTGATAACTGGAAAAAAGAAATCTAATTCACTTTACTTTTGTACTTGGCGATTTAATGATGGTTTCAGCCTCTCTGCTTGAACTTTTTTCAGTTTTTTGTCTACTATTCTCTACTGTTCTTCTGATGCACATCATGGTTGCAGAAATGGCAGTCTTTGGAAGTTTTCAAGTCAAGACTCTTGCTTCTGGTCTTGTTAGTGAGATCATTGGGTCACTTCATCTTCGTTTGTCTTTCCTGATTGATTATCCTATTTTCAAAAACTGGGTCTCAAAATGTTCTGTTCTGCTTTGCAAAATCTAGTGTTGATATAAAAGCGACCATGGGCAAGGCTGCTAGGGAATTTGGATGCCAACTAAAGTGGAATGGCATCTCTTTCAGGCTTCCACCTCATGTGTTCTTCTTGCACGTATCAGGGGTTGCTGGGGCTATGTGTGTGGGACTGCTGGCAGAAGTGTCATACCCTAAATTCTTGGAGGATGATATTGGTTGACCAAGATAGAATGTGTAGAAGATGATGCGCGAGGACTCATCATCCTTTAGCATCAAAGACTCTCAGATGTGGAGAGGATCTTAAACAGTCTCGTTCCATCAACATTTCCAATCGTTTAATCTTTGACACAATTTTCCTGCTAAGTGCTCTTTCTGATGGTGGGGGTTATAATACTTTCTGTATAATATTGTCATTGTTGGAGAGTTCAGATTATTACCTTTTTAAATCTAACATCTGGAAGGATATTGATCTCCCTGAAATTCTCACCACAGGTCCTAGTTTGACCTTTTAGGAACACAAACAAAACTTTAATCCCTTGTTTATGTTATCGCCTTTCAAAATTCAAAGACAGCTCTCATGCTCTCCTCAAGACTTCTCTCTTGTTTAATCATCCTAACTTCAGACAAGTCAAGGTCTGTCCAGCACAGCTTTTTCATCGTCAAGTTGAGGAGCATGAACCAGATGCTGTTTAAGATCCTTCCATCTCTGACATTCTTTGAACCCTGGTTTGGGCCTTGGAAAGAAATGGAACTTCTGTGCTTTTTCCCTTTCTTTCCGCCATCTGTATCATGTATAGATGACTCTTGAGTAGTAAAAGAATGAAAGCACATACAATGCTATTTCTTAGGCACTGATAATTAACCTTTCAACAATCAATTCAATTATGGTTACAACAGCTGTGATGAGCACTAGTGGTACAACTTCCAAAACAGCAACCAAGAGGCAAGGAGCCCAGGATTGGTTTTCTTGGTGGTTTCAGCCATCAGCATCCAAGATTCATCTTCACACCACAACAGTAATGGCTGGTAACGAGTTATTATTATCTCATTTCTTATGTTTTCTTGGCAGTCTTCAGTAATTTTCATTAACCTCGGGGATATTGTCAAAGTCTAAAGTTCATGCTGGTTTCACAAATGTTTTTCATGACCCTGAGATCTATATGTTTGACTTCTTAGTACTAATAAGCAGATTTCTTCTTTCTATTCTAGAGAATTAATGTAGCCAAGGAGGAGGCTAATATGGGAGCTGGAGAAGGGGGCTAGGTCTTTCTCAATGACAGAACAGAACTTTGACTCTGAAAGATGTTCTAAAATGACTGAAGTGATAAAAAAGTTCTTGACTTTTCATGAGAAAATAAAATAGCATAGGGAGAGCTCACAAAAATCTCCATCAGTGGAACTGTTTTTGGGATAGATGCTCGTAGGATGCAAAGATCAATGGTCATTCTGAAAGATAGCATGAGTCTCATTCAAAATATAGGAAACCCCTTTCTAGTAAAGAGACATCTACAGTAACCACTGCAAAGAGGTGGAAGCTTTCCATCTCCTTTCCTAGGATTGCATCCAAAAGGGAAAAAGTGAGAATTTTCCCAAATATTGGCTACAGTCCATTCTAGTCAACCCTTTTGGTTGACTAATAAATGCCCCGCAAAATTTCTCTGTTAATTGACTAATTATGTTTGTTTGTTTGTTTTTTTTTTTTTGGCTACATGCTAAAGTATTGATGGGAACTGCAGTATAGCTTTCATTTGCGTTCAGAGCTACAGTAATCAAATGCTAGAGAAGATCAAACCTCATAGCTGGGTGAATAGCAAATAGTGAATACAACTAAGGGATTTTTAGAAATGACTGACGTGTTTCGATTCCAAGGTTTTACTGAAGGTGGCTTGATAAAACAAATAGGCACGTGTGAAACCTTTTCGTTCTATTCTTGACACCCTAGCTTTCATGGCATATGGTTAATAAGTTAATAATAAATGCATCTGAAAGCATGGGGCTGTGTTTATTGGCCTTTTTTTTTCTTTTACTTATTTGGTAGAGTTATGTCCATATTTATTCTTTTAACTTCCTTAAAAAGAGTGTTCAGTTGTGAAGATCATAGCCAGCTGTTTTTAGATCTATACATTAGCTTCAGAGACCAGAATATAAGAATTTGGGGTATAGAAGTCAAATCTCTCACTTTCTTCTTATGATCTTGGGAATCCTTTTATACATTCTGTGCCTGATTTTCTTCCTTTGTCAAATGGGTTGCTTGGCATCCAGCTCAGCCACTAATGCAAGTCACCACAACAGGTACGGATTCAAATATCATCTCAGCAGGCTGGGAGGCAACTGAAGAAAATGAAGATGAAAGTGACAGACACCCCAGTTATTCTGGATCAGACATTGATGATGATGAAGATTTTATCTCCAGCACCAGTAAGAATAATCAATTCCTGTAGAACCATCTATGCCAGGCTTATCGATTAATCTGAGTGATGCCCAAGAGTATCGATCTTAGGAAATAGTTAATATGAAAATTGAGCATAAGCCTATGATCACAGGTTAATTATACCTTGATGAGATTATGAAGGAAAAAACTGATTTTTTTTTAATGGAAGCCAAAATATATTTGGAGGAGAAGTGGAAAAAATATCTTTTATAAAATTTCTAATGCCTCAGGTACTTCCTGTTTTGTTTATTTATGTGTTAAAGCTGAGCTATGTAACAAAACAGTGCCAATTATTAAAAACAAATAGTGAAACCATTGCATGATAGTATCCAAATTCGTGACAATCATAAAACTTTTTGAGAACAGAGATGGAACTTGAGCTGAAAGGTCCTTTAAAAAAATTCAAAGGTTGGTCTAATATTCTGCCAAATGACTGAGTTTCCTATACATACCTGTCATGATCTGAGATATTGCTGCACTGAGATGAGATCCTGAACCTGACTCTATCACAGCTCTGCCTTTTTTTTTAGAGAAGATGTGCCTTTGAGGTGCTACATGAGCTCTCTCAGGTCACAGAAGTCCTGTCCATCCAATTGGAACCTGAGGGTTTCATCCCCAAAAGTACAGCACCCCAGGAGGGAAGGGTCCAAAAGCATAGCTTAGGCCTGAGGCATCTGAGTATATGACATCGATACAACAAATACTCGAGATGAAATATATGCTTTATATCTAAGCTTTCAAGTAGTGTGTTCCTTAGTTGGACACCCCTGCAGAGCTTAGAGACCTAACAAAGAAACTCTCTTTAGTTACTTCAAAAAGAAAACCAGATACCCCAAGACACTGGAGCTTTACTATTATACTGTCTGCTGGGTTCAGGATGTGACCACATCTTCTAAGTCGGGCATCAGGAAAGATGTGGTCTTGACACTTGAGAAACTAAACCCTCTTGAGTGGCAAGCCAAACAGATCAACCTGAAAATAAATCGTATCATCAAGCTCCAGGGGAAAACTCCCCTTGATATTATTTCATCTCTGTGGCATATTTTCCGATTTCAGCTCACTTTTCTTCTTGGCACCTGTGCACGTAATTCAGCATCATGCCCTCTCTCTTCTCTAGGGGTAGGATAACTGCCAGTTTTTCATGCTTACTGAGAATGTAGTTAATGATTCTAAACCTGATTTTATTAACTTGTGAAATAGAGCTGATAGTATTATAGTTCTGAAAAGAGTTTTGTATTATTTGGGTATCAAAATAAAGTTTGAAAGAATTAGGATGTATTTGCAAATAACCTTTCAGAAAAGACATTGATTCTGATTTTGTCCTGGTTCTTCTGTCAGGTGCATCTCCTCTTCCAGCCCTATCATTTTGGGTGACAGTATCAGGGCGCTGGTGGATGTATGCCCCTTTTTATCTTTGGGGAGCTGCTGTGATGGTGGTTGGTTACCTATGGTGTTTTCTACTGAATGTGTGCATCTTGGTTTTCTTTCATTGGCTATGAATGGCTTGCTCATGAAATGCTTTGTGTTTGATGAGAATACCATAGGAGTTTGATAAATATAAATGTTCACAAACGTACAGCTAAATCACATGGCTGTTCCAGGTAGATATTCTTTGTTAGAATCAACTATAGGAAAGCTCTGGCTGCGCAGTGTGTTTCCTTCCCCACCAAAACTACTCATAATGTAAAGTGGTCATCATGGTATAACTTTTCAGGTATCTACTCTTCAGCCTGAGGCTCTACATGTAGCACACTTGGCAGTGTTACAGATTCCTTGGGCTTTCCATTGCAGAGGGTCCTTATAGACCGCATGGACAGGCAAAGCGCTGACGTCTTTGGTTCTCCTTGGTGGAGGGCTGGTGTTTTCAAAGCTGTTCTTCCTGCTGCTGCAGCTTCTTTGGCTGCTTTCTCCAGAAGATCTCATGTTCTGACCCCTACGTGTTCTCTGACAGAATGCAAAGGACACTGAGATGCTTAACAGTATGGCTGAAGCAAGCTGAAGGCACTGTCTGCTTTCCCTTCATTTCCACTCAACCATCTATACAGCCTGGTATAGATGACTTACTCTATAGACTAAAGAAGGGAGACATATGCAGAACAAGTGGTGAAGGCTCAAGAAATAACATTCTCCTAATTACTTCAATCATCATTATCACAGTTTCAACCACGCCACGGGTTTTTAACCACCCACAACAGAACCAGGATTGGACGCAACCGAGCCCAGGCCATTCGAATCCAGAAGTATCACTTCAGACAACCACAAGGATGACTGGTAATGGGTTACACATACTTAATTAAAGACTTTTTTTCCCTCAGAGTCTTTGATGCTGCAGAGGTCAATCATCGGGACACAGTGGGAAATCCAGTTAATATCTCATCACAGATTCTTAGTGAACTTTCATGAGGATACTCAGTTCAGCTTAGGAGTCATTTGTCAATTATATCATCTGGGCACAAGACATTGTATGTTGCTTCATTATAAAAATGAATACGGGGCTTCCCCGGTGACGCAGTGGTTGAGAGTCCGCCTGCCGATGCAGGGGACAGGGGTTCGTGCCCCAGTCCGGGAAGATCCCACGTGCTGCGGAGCGTCTGGGCCCGTGAGCCATGGCCGCTGAGCCTCCGCGTCCGGAGCCTGTGCTCCGCAACAGGAGAGGCCACAACAGTGAGAGGCCCGCGTACCGCAAAAAAATAAATAAATAAATAAATAAAAATGAATACATTAAAATGGTTTGTGGTGCTGCTCTTGATAAAGTGGTTGTAGTACAATAACAGGTAGTCATTAAGAAATTTCCATGCCCGTTGGTTTTCTCTTGGGAGATATTGGTGAATTCACTCAAAAGTATTAAGAGGAGATACTCAGAGGTACTATTTAGGCATCGACCATTAGATGGCATGTACTTTAATGAAAAAACAGAACAATCAAAAGTTGGTTGATAAAAAGTCACAGTGTATATAACCATCATCACGACAGATGTGGACAGAAGTAGCACCAGTGCTTACGGAGAAAAATGGACCCAGGAAACACACTCTTCTCTCAGTCACCATGGATATCATGATGAAGAGGAGACCCAGCATCCTACAAGCACAAGTAAGAAGGATGGCAGTCATCAGTTCTGGTTTAGTTGAGTTAGTGAAGTCACTCCAGAGAATGGGGAAGACTTTTTTGCAGACATTGGCTACATCTTCTATTTCCACGCAGTAATTTCTTTTATCCCCAGAGCATGAAAAGCTGCCAGATCTGCACACAGTTTCTTAGAAATTGGAATAAAATACTAACTTGTCAGGTGGCCCAAAAGGCCAAAATGTTTAAAAAGTTAAAATGTTTAAAAATATCTGACATACAGTTTTTGTGTTAAAGTTTCCCAGAGGTTCCATTTGGGTAATTTGTGTGTTTTTATGGAAATGTATGAAGAAGAGTGTGTTCTTTTGATGCTTAGTAGTGGGATCTGGAAAGAAAGCATGACAAGTGCAAGGAGCTTTGGAATTCTTGTTTTCTATAAAGATCTTTGATGAATCCAGTTTCTTTTTCACATTCTGTTCCTTGCTGCATTGTAGAAAGGCATCCCTTGTACTCTTTGGAAGAAAGTCAATCGCTCAGATGGTCTATATATGAATTCCTTGACTGTTCTTTTTTTGTTTTTAAGCCCAGGGTAACTTGGGGAAGGCTTTGACGCTGTTATTTTTACTTATGTGCAAACATCTCAGGTTTCCTAAAACAATTTCAGGTCTCACTGCTGGCCTATGAGGATAGGACAAAAAAGGAAGTAAGAAGTGTATACTCTTCTTTTTTTATCTATCTCTCAGAGAGATGCCTATGATGTTTGGAATAAAAGAAGCTTTAATTTAGGATAACAGCTTGTAGCATTTTAGAAATTATGGTTCAACCATGATTCTCATAGCCTTGAATACTCCTAAAGCAAAAATGTAAGAAACAATCACTTAGAAGCCAAAGAAGTTTGGGAATCCATGGTTTGAGGAGGTCTTCAGACAACAAAAGAAAAGTTTCAGACATCAGCTAGGACTGAATAGGTTACTACCTCCTGGACATTGTACTGAATACACCCATCAGGCCTATATCTCATTATTGACCCCAACAGATTCGATATACGCGTGTGGATTATAGGCTGAGTTAACAAAAGAGTCTTCTGATAGAGGAAGGACATAAGAAACAGAAGTCTCTTCAGAATGGGATTCTGTACCAGTCCCTTTGGGTCCTAGCAGTGTATTTTAGAAATTATTTAAGACGGTTAGTACTTAAAAAGTGGAAAACTAAGAGGCTTGGAATTAATGATCCTATTGTCAAAAGGTGGGGGGGAGGGCCATGATTACTGGAGGGTAGTTGTAAAACAGGACATAATAGAACCTAACAGAGGGAAAGCAGCACTGCTGCAGCAATTCTTTTATCAGGACTTGCAAAACATAAGTGATTCTGGGCATTATCAAAAGAACATTTACAACTTCCAGAAGAGAGTCATTTGCAATGGAAATCCATTACTCTGCTAACCCATATATTGAAGACAACAAGGGGTTACTGGATATTTAAAGGATCATTGTGTTTTATAAAGAGGGAGGTAGAAGTGGTATAGAATAGTGTGTGTGTGTGTGTGTGCATTTTTTTTCCTTTTTTTTAAACTTTAAGTATGCAGTCTATGTTTTGGGTTAATTTTTCTTTTTTTGTAACTACACCCAGTGTTTTCTCTAACTTTATTATTTGTCAGGAGGTAGTGATTTAGTCAGGGGGAGGTAAAACTTAAGATTTTGGGGTTTTTTTCCCTCCCCCTGGATAACCAGTTAACCCCAGGGATGTTTTGGCCAATGCAAGGCTGAAACAAGGACAGTAAGTTTTATTTTTTAAATGTCTTCGCAGTTATCAAATCATGCATATTAATGTCTAAAATAATGAAATAAACCAGTTTTACGAGTTGCAAAATATACTTCAGCTTGGCAAGTTTATACACTCTCATTTTTATTTCTTTTTTTAATTGAGGTATAGTTGATATACAGTGTTATAACACCCTCATTTACTTGATGAACTATAACTTTAGTCTTAGTCGCTACAGATGAAAATGTCAGTGGCTTTCTGGTTTTTACCAAAGGCACCCCATTACAATTTCATTTCATTCATTATGCCCTTTTTAAAACTGGACAGTTACAACACTGAGCGTTTGAAATTTTAAGCCTGTCACGCACTCCTACTATTTATATAATGCCAAACACTGGCTAGAAAAGATTTTCTCCACTGAATTAATTTTCTTAAAAAGTCATTTTGGCAATTTTAGATGCTCCACAGACATAACTTTGTAACATGTCAGTGGGGTAGCATCTCAATCATTCCCAGCATCTTTCATGCTGGGCACATGCACTTCTGGTGTATTTCCAGTGTGTGCAATTATGAGTCATGTGACCACCTTTTGAGAAGGCTTCCTACTAGGCTGGTCTTGTCATGGACTGTTATAATATACTCCTCCCTCCAAAATCACTGAAGACAGGTTAAGTTTTTTCAACGAACATTTCTCTCAGACAAGACGTATGAGGCCATAGACTCTAGTAAAATAAGAATAATACTGGAATTCATAGACCGTGGTCTGGTTCTAACTTTGTACCAACCTGGCTATATGATTTTGAGCAAATCAAAGCTTCTTTGAGCCCCAGTTTTCCCATCTGAAAAGCTAAAGTATCGGGCCATTTGATTTCTAATATCCCTTTCAAGAGTATCAGTGGTATCTCTCCTTCCTGCTTTCCTTTTCTACCTTCTCTCCCACATGTATATGCTCTTAAGGTAGAAAGATATGTGTTGGTAAGGAAATTAATTGAACAATAACAGCTCACAATTGACATTCTTCTCACAGCCCGGGCACCCCCTACTAGTACAACGGAAGAAACAGCTACCCAGAAAGAGCAGTGGTTTGAGAATGGATGGCCTGGGGAATATCCCCAAATGCCAAAAGAAGACTCTCATTCAACAGCAGGGACAACTGGTAATGGATGGTTTCAGAGGCAGACTTGGGTGAAAACTTCCTCTGGGGTTAAGTACTGGGCGTTGAAGACAGTGAACAAGAAGAGTTTGAAGGAAATGTCACAAGGTGTTACAGTTCCTTAATCACTTACCATTCAGTCAACACAGAGCCAACCCTTAAGTGCACGTAACAAATCACCAGAACAGAAATGGATACAGGCACATAAGGAGACAGAGAATATGCCCTTACGTACGTCACTTTCAGATCTAATTTTGGGCATCCCCTAGTAAGAGGATCCAGGGACTCCGATCTTATAAAATACTCCCTTTGCTTTTGTAAAGGAATCTGCTCTATGATATGGGTCCAGGCTTTACAACACAGTTCTGTGAAATCCTGGGCTTGTTAGAAAGCTTTTGGTCAGAACCTCAGTAGTCAAAGAAATGGAGCCAGACATTTTGAGAAAAACACCTGTCTGGTGTCATTTGGCCCTTTGTCATGTTTGTTTGGAGATTTCTCCTTGAATGTACAATGTTTTCTTCTTAGATTTATAAAAAACACCTCTTCTCTATATTTGAATTGTGGGACTGGGGAGATTAGACCCAATCTTGTCAACATTTCTAAGTGATGCCAGATAACTTGGCTCTACCAGCTCCTGTGCATGAGTCTTTTGTCTGTGTGACAGAAATATTGAAATGCATGCAAGATGCATTCTTGCAAAACAATGTGAATTCCATATCGTTACTTAATATCAATGAGAAATATCCCTATGTTTTTATTTGCAATATAGAATGTAATGCATGATGTTCTTCTGGTATGTGGCAGCTTCTGAATGCATAGCTGGCACAGCAGTGGATTCAGTGACTGGATATGTGGTGTAGTTGTTGCTAAGGGTCTACTATTGTCATCTTTTCTACCTATACGTCTTCAGTGGCTCAGAGTGAAGCCAAAGCACATGCTGCATTCTTATATGCCACTGTGCCATAAATCTATTGTTAGAAGGTGATGCTTCTAATAGATTCCACTCATGCTTTTGAGCTGAATGGCATTTACTTTCATGTTTATCTCAAGGGAAGCTGTTACCTGATTCCTTCTCTAAATCACTACTGGCCTGATGTGCATTTCACTGGGACGTGGTTGTCTAGGAATGACATCATGTGTTTGGACTTCTACACTTCCTCCCTTAGGGGATGGTGGCAACATGGTGTGGGTAAAGAACTATTTCTCCTCCATCTTCACTTGATGTCTATAACTTCTCATCTACCCACTGGAGAAGTCGTTAATGCTTTTGTGACCTCTAGTTCACATGCTGATTGCTAGGAAAAATGAGCATGGATGAACCTATACCTGCTAAAACATTCTGCAACTTCCTGGCCCTCTGTATCCGGAAGACGGTTTCATTGTCTTGTATAGAAAATAAAGTCTTTAAAAAATCAGTGTATCCCTGGCCAAATGTCAACTAACACTTTGACAATTGCTTGAACTGCATTGTCACAGCAGCCTCAGCCCGTGACAGCCATCAAAATCAAAGAGTGACAGTGCAGAGCCAAGAGGACCGTTCCTGGACTTATTTCTTCGACCCAGTCTCACATCCAATGGGACGAGGTCATCAAACAGAAAGAAGGATGGGTAATGATCTCTGAGCTTTTTTATATATTATGTTTTTGAAAGCCCTCAAATGGCTCTTTTCCTAGAAATATGCCCTTGGCTTTAGACCAGTCTGCTTTCCTAAGGAACTTTAAGTTTCTTCAAAAATTAGTTTTCTTGGTAAGAGTGATATGCACATGCATCTGAATCTGAAGTCCTAGGTGAGAGTGGAGAATTTGGCAGGAAGGTTAAAGAAGGATTAGTCCTAAGATGATGGGAGTGGAAGTCATTTCCTCTGAAGAGGAGTAGTTTCAAGATTTCTTTTCCATTTACTTCTAAGTGCAGGGTTTTAAAAAGAATGAAGTGATGGATTCAGTGACTGTCTCCATTATAGACCCAAAGATAAAACTTGTCTTTGGTAGAGAAATCTTAGAGATCAAAAACTGATGAGTACTCATTCCAAACAAGTAACTAAAAGGCTCAGAAAATGGTATTAATTACTCTTGCACACTTAGAAATAAATACTATACCCAGTGACTTAGGATTTAGACCACTCTTGTCCATCAATAAACGTTCATGAATTTAATGAATGGACAACTTTTACACAAGATGGAATCCTTGTTTTCTTAATTAGCATTCTTATTTACCTATAAGCAATTCAAAAACAGAATTAAACAAGAGAGAGTAAGAAAATACTAGCTGGAGTTACGCAAGAATGGAAGATTGTTCTTTTATTTAACAAATTTTTATATTTAAAAGGGATTTTTCCTTTATCAGAACCAGATGACAACGTTCCTGAGAGAATCTGAAAGAATTGGTAGCAGGTGGTGCCCCACTTTTCTCAGTGTTTATGAAGTGGAAGAATCCATGTTTTATCTTTGGGAAGAATCCTTACTATATCCATGAATAGAATTATGCAAGTTTTATTTATTTATTTTTAATTTAACAAGGTGTCTTGATCACAGAAATGTAACATTCCAAAAAGGGAGATCAACCAAAAGAACCAATATGGGGAGATGAATTTTCAGTCATAGCATTAAATATATTATTTGGGTCCAAACTCCCAAGGGTATACGTGACACAAAACTACTGAAATGAGTTCTCAGAATGCAATGATAATGTCTCTTGGTATTGAGTTAAACAAAGTTATCTCCAAAATCAATCCAACAGTTTCTTTGGTTTCATTTCTCCAGAACACCCTAACTGTGTTGTACCCAAATATTAGTGATCATATATCCCTTAAAGTACAATCGTCTTAAATATCTGCTAATAGAATTGTATTAATACTTTATGTGCAATGCTTTATGGAGACAAACAATGTACACTTAATTCATGGTCCATGCTCTTAAGGAACTTAAAAGTTAGCCAGGAAAAGAAAACAGTTAGCTTCAAAATAGATCTAACAGTACGATACAATAAGTAATGATGTCGAATGAATATTGCTAGCAATAAACACAAAGGAAATTCAGAGGACCCCTTGGAGAACATCAGAGAAATGTAGATTGGATCTGGTTTTTGAAAAATGGAAAAAACCCTGGTTAGTCAGAGAAAGGGAGGTGGAGAAAGTTTTTCTAGGAAGGAAACACATGTAAGGACAGGCTTAAAGGAAGGAAAGCCAAGGAATGAATTTGTCAGAGTGAATGGATCTGTATGTCACAAAGGAAGATGAGTGAGAATGGTGAGGTTGGGACCATTATGTTGTGTGGCTGAAGTACCACTTGCAGGCCCGTTACACATTTTATGCACATGGTGGCTAGAGGCTCTGATGATAACCATTGTGGAAAACCAAGCCAGTAATAGAGCTTCAGAATCAATATTAAGTCTCCATACTGATGAACAGAATGAGTTTCCGTCAAACTGATGATGTTAAGAATGTTACAGTTGGCTTCAACCGTGGAATGGTGTGATACCTCTTAAAGGAAAGATGAACAAGAGTGTCTAGAGACCATCAACAGGCGGGACTTCTTCTGGGAGAATACCCATTTGGGGTTTTGATTTGGATTAGTTAGCCTTTCCTCTTTTTTGAATAATTACTATTACTATTACTACTACTGCTACTATTATTATTATTAAATAATAGAGTTAGCTACGTTTTGTCCTACAAAGATCTTGATACTCTTTTCTTTTTATATGTAAAGGCTGCATTGTAGACGTGGGTGCCTAATATTGAACTGTTTCCCTCCGGAGTCATCTGGAGCACATTAAATCTCCCCAGAGGCAGCAGTGTGGGTGGTCTTTGAATCCAAGAGCCAGCAATAGTGATGGTGTTTATGGTTTGTGTGACCTCTATTTCTCTCAGGACTTATTTCAGCAAAATCGATTTGTGATAGTTATTAGAAACAGCTTCTATAAATATTTCAGTGAAATTTCTGTACCACTCAACATTGTACATGTTACATTCCCAAGACATTTCCTACTTGCGTTTATAGGAAGACTGATTCACTGACATCCATTGCTTCTTATTCCTTGCCCTAAAATGTTCCTGTAGCCGCCAACTAGATAGTACGGGATGATGATTTTATGTTTCAGCTGTACGTTCACTTTGTGAAGCGAAAGAGGAGCAAATGAGGGAAAGGGCTGTAACGAAAGCTTTTGTGCCACGTCAAGGGGATATGACAAAATGGTGCCTGAACCAGTGCACTTTGTCTTTTCTCCATGTGTCAGACCACTTGTGTAGAATGGGACAAGTCACACGTGGGTTATATTTCCATCTGTCTGCAAGGCTTGGGAGACCCATCATGCGCTCATTTAGCATTCTTCCAGATTCAGCAAAAAAAAGAACAAAAGTTGTAGCTTTCATACAACTCAGCCTTTAAATGAAAACCAGTTACTTCTTGGGATGCTCTTTTGGAGAGATGATGATCCATTTCAATTCTGGAGACATGAACCAGTATGTGCTTTCTTTCCTCTTATACAGGTTTGAATATAAGAATAATTTGTCTCTAGACCATAAACAACCCTCAGATAGTAGTTAGGAAATCAAGCAATAACGCTGATTTAATTCCTTCAGATGTGGACACCAGCCATAGTACGACGCTTCAGCCTTCTGCAGATCCAAACACAGGTTTGGTGGAAGACTTGGACAGGACAGGACCTCTTTCAGTGACAACTCGTAAGGATAATGACACTCGGTCTCTATTGATCTGTATTCCTGCTTCAGCTCTTGCTCTCCTCGGCCCCGATGCAGGCCTTGGGCTTGGTGACGGGACAGCACATTCAGGGTTTGGTGATGGGACAGCACATTCAGTGCTGCGTGGCTCAGCTCAGCTCGGAACATAAAAGCTGTCTTCATTTTCTATATTTTCTTGGTGGTTCTTTAAATCTGATTATACCTTCATTTGTGGTGCTTTCCAGATTCAATGACTTTATGTTGAAACATAAGGAAAAGGAGGTGAGACTCCATTCCGCTTCATTTTCCTTTTCTGAGTAGTTATGTCAGTGAAATTTAAGACCACAGCTAGGACAGTGGTGTCTCTATGCTTTAACTGACCAGCTCCTTTAGATGCCCATCTTTCAATCAAGGCAGAAGAGGGGTAGCCTTTTTTCAATGGTTGTAAAAGCATGTTTGGGGGCCAGATAATCACAGAGAGTAGGGAAATCACATCAGCCCACAGAGGAGGAGCAAATACGTTGTTGACAATTGACATGGGTTGCAGGGCCCGGGAACAAAAGAGGAACAGTTGCTATATCTCTTCCTATCGCTAAATATCTGGTAGAAACAATGCTAAACTTCTAGTAGCCTTAATGTCCACCACAGATACCATAAAGTCATTCATAATTTCATGACTGAATAGGAAAGAAATCTAGAATTAAGAGGGCCTCATTTCACTGTTTGCTACACATAATGGGCAGAGTCTTTTCGTGTGAGCCCTTTTAGGCAAAGGGAAAAATCAGCAAGGACGTGTTAATTGTCAAGAATGTAAATAACCCAGTGTTAAGTGTCAGAGGCAGATAAGCCTTAAAATGCTCCTTGACAATGGAGGGTCTCATATTCCTACTTTATGTCCCTGTTGACTTTTGTTCTGATGTTGGGTTTGCGATTTGGTGACTGTCTCTCTCCTGGTAGTAATATTTACTTGGTGGTGGACATGGCTTAGTGGTGTGCTTTATGGAGTGCTTGCACCTGTAACTCAGAGGTCAGTCCCTTTCTTAGAAGAACACAAAAGAAATTAACTCAAAACAATGAAAGCCATTTCAGATATGGGCAATGGTTCAACCTGAAATGGATATATATCAGTGAGGACCCTGTGTTTGCCCAGACAAGCGTTTCCTGGCATTTCAGTGCAGTGATGAGAATTCTCATCCACAGATGAGATCAAAAACCTAATAAGTGAGTACAATGGTAACTTCATTTAATGTTCTTTAGAAGAGACTTAAGTGTTTCCTTGTATAAATTTGATCTGAGTTACCTGAGCAAGTTATTCTAGATGAACTTCTTCCTCTTTTGTGGTTACATATATACTGCCTGTTATGATCGTGTTTATTTTCCCTATAGTCACACTTCTTGACACACAGCTAAGGTGCTCTTGGTGGTTGATAGGAACACCGGGATTCAAACATTCCTTTTTCTTTGTCTCTGTGTTCTCTGATTTTCCTGAGTGACAGGAAGCAATGCCATAATTGGGCCAGGATGATCCAGGGTGGGCAAAGTTTTAGCCCAGATTTCACCTTGGCATTTTACCTTGTTTATTGTACTGAAAAACAAAGCCAACCAGGGGCAAAGCAGAATTCTGTTGCGCGTTTCTATCAATCACAGGAGAATGGTGTGCACAGACCTTGGTATCCCTATGCATCTATCCATCTGACTCCACTGTTATTAGATCCTCCCTGTCAGCAGATAACAGAGGGTTTGTTTCATGACTACAAATTAATACTGGATTCATCCCTCATTGAAACAGAGCAGAGTGCTACTCAGAGCTTCTCTACATCGCGTGGAGGCTTGGAAGAAGACAAAGACCATCCCGTGACTGCTACTCCAACATCTAGCAGTAAGGACTGGAAAGCCCAGGTGGCTTCGGCCATTGACAAACAAGTCAATGAACTATGGGTGCTTTTGCAGTGTCTTTGGTGGAGGTGCCTCAGTTGGCTGTTGTGCTCTTGCCCCTGGTCAGAAGCTGTGGCTGGCGATGGTTCTCGGAGTTTTCTGCTCTGTAGATCTCTTAGAAGCCATTGTATATTAAATGCAAACTATACGTTTTTAATCTTAAAGTTTGGGTTTCTTAAACTCCAGAGTTAGTGGCTTTGTTTAAAAATAACAGATCACTTATGTATGATTTGGTGGAAAGATCTGAATTATATCACTCTCTATTTTCCTTGCATTAATAATATTATTTTGCCATTTATCCTCTGGACCATAAATCCATGGCGCTGGTGACCAAGAAGCAGTGCCCTCTGGCAAAGGAAAGAATAATCAAAGCCTCAACGTCTTTGAAACTTTGCATTTGCTCTTCCAATCGCAGGGAGCATAATTTTACCTGTCAGCTCACTAGCTTATTTCTTCCACTTCATCAAAGGTGGGTCCAATTGAGTAAGAGCTCAAGATTATCTAGTACCTGAGTTGACTTCAAGGTAACAGTTCTAGTGGCATAAACCTTATTTTAATAAGCCAGGTAGATGATGTAACAAATGTCTCTTCTAGATATTAGGATCACCAAAATCTCTTCCGTTGAATGATGTCCAGGCGGTACTGATTGCAAAATATTGATCCTGTTCAATAGTGTAACAAACCACACTGTCTTTTGCTCCATGTTCACAAATAACAAATGGGAAGCTTTTGCAGCAATCTCACATTCAGAAGACAAGCACACAATTGGTGGTGGTCTTACAAATGTGGGTTTACCATTGATTCCACCTCCACACAGATAGGAATGATGGCACAGGTGGCAGAAGAGGTGAAAATCTTCCTGAAGACTCAACTACTTCAGTGGAAGGTTATACTCCTTATTCTCCAGACACAAATGAATACAGAACCCTCATCCCAGTGACCCCTGCTAAGACTGGGTCCCCTGAAGTTACTATTGTTGGAGATTCTACTTCTAATGTTGATCTTTCTTTATCAGGTAATTGGGCCATTTGTTATCTGGTTTGCTTTCTCTACAGGGAGAAACAACACATCCTTTCATATTATAGGGAATGTCTTCTGTGTAGGCTGTGATTAGACTGATTTGTAACATGGGAATGGCTTTCACACAGATCATCATTCTAGTGCAATAGATTTATTTTAGGTCATGTTTTCATTTGCCTGTGAAATTTCCATCTATTTTTTATGACTTGGTTGTTATGGCAGAATTTCTTTCTTTGTCTTCTTCTGATCTTGGGATATATTTGGTTGAACCATATGAAGTGGATATTTTTGTAAGTAAAAGTAGTCAAGTATCAATTTCATTTGATTCAACTAATATATGCTGCCTATGTAGTAAGGTTTTACCCAACTTGTGAATAATTTCCATATACTAGTATCTTTGCTCTGAAATTCTCTTTTATTGGTGATGGATTGGTGAATTTTACTTTTGGTGAAGGGCTTATGGATAACCTCTTCTAACTATATTGTACACTTAAAACTATATGATTCAATCTACTATTAATGACTAGGCGCCCTTTCTCTTGTTGTGATGGCAAAGAGATGACTGAAGATGACTTATTCAGTTAAGTTACACATGGAATGGAACTAGCAATCCTCCCTGCTTCCACTTTTGTTTCTCTGTTTGCATTAAGAAACTAACACTGAAGAAAAGGAAACTGCAAAACACCCTGGCTAAGAAACTAAAATTGAACTCTCTCTTCCTGGTGCCATCTGTTCAAATGTTCTTACCGTTCAACCATTAAGGGATATTAGATATTCATGATTTTAAACATATATATATATATATATATATATATATATATGGTAGCATATGTGTGTGTATATATATATATATATAGTAGCCTATGTCTTTTCCCATCCACCTCCCTCTCAAAAGAAGAATAAATCTTATGAGAACCCAACATGTAAAACAGATAACAGCTGTGATACTGTTAGTTGATATGGGACAGAAAACCCAGAATGAGAATGCCACGTGCTTGGCCTCTATCCTAGAGCCCACATGCTTGGGCTGCCCATCCCAGGGCTTCAAGGAAAACAGTTTTAAAAAATACTAACCTCGGGCTTCCCTGGTGGCGCAGTGGTTAAGAATCTGCCTGCCAATGCAGGGGACACGGGTTTGAGCCCTGGTCCGGGAAGATCCCACATGCCACAGAGCAACTAAGCCCGTGCGCCACAACTGCTGAGCCTGCACTCTAGAGCTGGTGGGCCACAACTACTGAAGTCTGCATGCGTAGAGCCCGTGCTCCATAGCAAGAGAAGCCACAACAATGAGAAGCCCGCGTACCGCAATGAAGAGTAGCCCCACTTGCAGCAACTAGAGAAAGCCCACGCACAGCAATGAAGACCCAATGCAGCCAAAACAATAAATTAAAAAAACATACTAACCTCGACAGTATTGGCAAGACAAAAGCCCTTGCATCCGTTGGTTCTTTATTCAGCATAGGTCTGCCCTCAGTTATTAAAAATTCCTAGCAGCAGTGTCAGTATTCTTCTGGAGAAATGAATCTTAGAGCACTGCCTGGTTTCTTTTGGCAAAACAGAGCCCTTTATGCACCCAAATGAATTTAAATTTTAAATGGCAATTTTAATAGTTACAGTAGCCTTGAAGGATTACATAGTCTATTTGTTAGTAAATAAAATACTTTCTACAAAATTGATATTTACATACCCTGATTCCTTCTACATTCTGTGGTGGTATAGACAGATTTTCCACGGTTCTCCGTGGATTAAATGATCTATCACCCTTTGTTTTCTTCCAGAGCACTCAGATAAGGCTCATTTCCTCCCATACATTTTTTTTCTCCATCTTTTTGCTTGATGTTAAAAATGAAAACATCTGGAATTGTGGTGGTGGTGATGGCGGTGGTGATAATGGTGATGGTGGTGGTGGTATTGGGGGTATTGGTGTTCAGCATTTCAGCAAACGCTGTTTTCAGTTTTTCTAACCGTCAGCCGAGGAACAAAGCAGTCTATCTCCCCCGTACAATTACATAATCGATTACAGGTCACCTGTGTCTGCCTTGTCTAAACAAGGACATGGTGAAGATCAGATTACTGTGTATTCCTTATAAGAACCTTTCATAATGGGTGACCATAGCCATTTTATGAACTATTGTCCTGTGTTGTGTTGCTTTAAGATTCCATTAGAGTTTTGGGAAATGTGTGGGGAGGAGGGAGAAGATCGAGAGTTGCCATACGCTGAACCCAAGATTTGACCTGTGGGTCCAGATTTTAGCAGTTCATAAACTTGCCTCATCTAAAGCCTTTGGGTGATGGATGTTTGAGAAGATGGGATTATAGTAACTCTTGGTGTTAAAAATACAGGTTTAATTTTTGGGAAATATTATTTTGAACATAGTCTAATAACCAGGCGCACCTTAGCCGCGTGCCAGTTATCATCTGCCCATTTCTTTTTCACTTATTTTCAGACTTTTTCTCTAAATAAACAGTTAACTTTTCTCTTTGAATCCTTACATGATTCAACCCCAAGATCCTTTATTGCACAGCAAAACCTTTTTCTATGTCCTGCCTCAGAGAAATCTCTTTAAATGTCTCACGCCCTAAGCCACAGAGTACACGCCTTCCCAGCGATCCCATCTGTCATGATCCAAAGCACATAGTCCTTATTTCAAAGACACAGTATCAGATCCGCACCTCACACTTGCCAAGACCTCATAATATTTTTGGTAGATGTTACAGTTTGGGGATTTTTACTAAAGCCATACTGCCTATGGTCATCCTTGCAGGTCTGTGCTGTCCCAGTTTTTACAATTTTGATTAAAGCTCTAGACCACTCATCAGTAGATGAAGCAATGAACAATATTTCATATCGTGGACCCATTCAAAGCTGCTGTGTCATTGTTTTTGGCTATCTTTAAAAGGCTAAACTTTGGGATGGGCTGTGTGAAAATGCACACGTGAGGAAAAGCAGACGGCAGTGTAACTGAGCACACAGTACTCAACCTCCCTTTACTGCTCCTTACAGGAGACCGAGACTCATCCCATGACCCCAGCGGGACGTCCTATACGACTCATGGATCCGAATCAGCTGGTGAGTTTGAGCTGCTTTAGTCATTTATTGTTATTGTCATTGAACCTGCTGATTATTAATGAAGTATGAGTCAGTGTCTCCTGAAGGGCGGTTCTCATACGTTCCCTGCATGCATCACAGTCACGGGAAGGGCTTATTAAACTACATTGCTGGGCCTTATCCTTAAAGTTTCTGATTCGGTAGGTCTGGGGTGGAGCCCAAGCATTTGTATTTCTAATAAGTTCTCTGGTGATGCTGATTCTGCTGGGACAGGGACTCCACTTTGAGAACTACTGCTTTCAAGAAAACTCTTCCATCTGAAAGGATCAGGAAGAATTCAGGCAGGCGCTCAGTTTAACATTGCATTACACCAGAGCGATTAAGAACATGGGTTTTGGAGAAAGAACGGCCTGGGTTTGATTCCAGCTCCTCCACATGCTAACGAGAGACCTTGTTTAAAGGATCTGAGACTCGATTTCCTAACCAATAAAATTGGGATAATAATAATTGTTACAGGGCGTTCTTTTAAAGACTAAATGATGTATCCTTGTAAAACATTTAGCATAACCTCCTCTCCCCGAACATGGCATAATAGCTAGCCTTTATTGAGGATTTACTGTGTGCTGGTGGCGTTGTTCTAAACACTTTACGTGTATTAGGTTGGACCCTATGAAACTGCCATTTCTGTAGGTCAACAGTCAAATATCAGTGATTTCATGTTTCATCTATTATTAACTCATTTAATTATGACAGTACTATTATTAGCCCAATATTACAGATGAGGAAACTAAGGCTCAGAGAGGCTAAGCAACCTGGCTGAGTTAACATGACTAGTGACCTGAGTGGTGGAGCCAGGTTTCAAGCCCAGAGGTCTCATATTGCCTCTAGAAGCCGGATCTGGAGAGAGTACCCTGTAATGACCATCATTACTGCCGTAATTACTGTAATGATCACACCCCTAGAAACATTACTCCAGGCAGCAAAAGTAGGCCATAAGGCAGGTTGACTTGTGACCACTGATGCTGGGGCTACTGAAAGGTTCTGCCAGTGCGGTCTCACTGTGGTCTCCCTGACGGTCACCAGTCCAGGTGACCCCATGCAAACCAGGTAAGCCATATGAACTATCGTCCTCCCCTTCATGCCCAAGTGGGAGTAGGGTTACTTCCAGGCTTGAAGATTCACACACTTACAGCAAATATGAAGATGGAGATTTACATGGTGGCTTCAGTAATAACCTATACTGTAAGAGCACAGGGATGTAAGGGCCTAGTAGAAGTGCTCCTAAAATAAAGACAGAAGTCCCAAGCTCTCTGGGGGCCTTGGGTGGGGCAGTTAGCCTTTCCTAGCTTCAATTTATTGGTAAAAAGGAGATCAGAACACTGGCCTCCGTTACCTCCTAGAGTTCTTGTGAAGAGCGTGTGGTATCAGGAATTTGAAAGTGTTTTGGAAATGGTATATGGATCTCTGACTAAAAGGAAGTGCTCTTTAAAATCAAGAGACCCCAGCCGCTCCAAGTGAGGTCCCTGGACCGGCAGCAGGGACATCACCTAAGAGCTGGCAGGAGATGCAGACTCCCCAGTCATCCCAGACCAACTGAATCAAGAGCTGCATTTTAACTAGGCCTCCCCCACCCCTCCCCCACCCCTCCCCGACTAGGTGGTTTGTATGTATATTGAAGTTTGATTAGCACTGTCTTAGACTTTTTCCTCACAGTCAGAGCCAGTTGAATGATCTCTGTGCCTATGTCTTAGATTGGATCTCACCTCCCAACTGCATTGTCAAGCATCCCTCTTTGCAGAACTTCCCCAGCCAGCCCTACCCGGGCTAGATTTGCGGGCCTCTAGGGCGCAAGGCGAGGCGGCCTGCTGTGTCTTGTCCATCTTTCTCCAGCTTCTTCAGCTCTTGCTTGAAGTGAGCATCAGGTGGGCGGGAGCAGTCTCTTTTGTTTGCCTCCTGTGCAGGTGTGTATTGTTCAAACGGGAGGTTTCATCTGGTTGTACACACACCCAGATCTTTCCTTGCTGGGAGCACTTTTTTGAAAATCAAAATAGGGATTGTGATCCGTTAGTGGCGTCCCATTCAAATACCAAAGGCTGCTCTGAGTCAGAGAAAGACCAGTGAGAGTGGCTGTACCTCTTAGGTGGTTTTCAAGGCAAGGATCTCTAGTTTAGAGGGCCAGTATCCCATGACCTGTACAGGCAAACACCTGCCAATAATGACCAAGGCCTCTGGGAGGCAGCTAGAGGAAGCCCCTTGGACTCCTTCTGAGGTTTGTAGAGTAAAAGGCCACCGTCAAAATGGCCTGCTGAGACAGCCAGATGTCTGGTAGACTTTGTTTTGCTCCATTTTGAGTTTAACAAGAACATCACATTGCATAAACAGGAGCCATTCTACCCAACATAACCACAGCCATCAAAATTGCAGAGTCCCCTCTGCACGGCCTCTGAGGAAAGACCATTAAGGCCTGGCTATCTTCATTCATTGATTAGCCAAACAGACTTCCTTGGTTTTCTTCTTGGAAGCCTTCAGGATTCTGCAGTGGGGTCCTATTGGGTAGGGAAAAAGTTGATTTTAGTGGGAGTTTTTCACATTTCACTTTGAAGCAGTGGAGGAAGCACAACACACACACACGCACACGCACACGCACACGCACGCGCACGCGCACGCACACGCACACACACGCACACGCACGCACACGCACGCGCGCACACACACGCACACGCACACACGCACACGCACACACACACGCGCGCACACACACACACACACACACACAAACCAAAACTTTCATTTGGGTGAGTGTCCTTCACAAGATGTCTTAGAAGTTTCTTTTAAAACGTAATTCTTCCGTCATTTTGTTTATTTACTTATTTTTGGCTGTGTTGGGTCTTCGTTTCTGTGCGAGGGCTTTCTCTAGTTGCGGCGAGCGGGGGCCGCTCTTCATCGCGGTACGCAGGCCTCTCACTATCGCGGCCTCTCTTGCTGTGGAGCACAGGCTCCAGACGCGCAGGCTCAGTAATTGTGGCTGACGGGCCCAGCTGCTCCGCGGCATGTGGGATCTTCCCGTGTCCCCTGCATTGGCAGGCGGACTCTCAACCACTGCGCCACCAGGGAAGCCCCTCCTCCATCATTTTGATGAACCTCCCGTTCTGACTTTTGGATTCTTTATCTCGTGATACTTCCTGTTCCTTCCAGTTTGAGATCCTTTGTCTCCTTATTTGGTTTTGTAGCAGTAGAAAATGTTGTCTTCTAAGCACCGCATGCTTCAGGAATACATTAACAGGCACACTCCTTCGGGTGATTTTTCACAGACAGAAGGGGCCATTGCCCCTCCCACCCCAAATCCTTATTTTTTAATACCTATATTTATATCTATTGAAGATATTGGACGCGGTTTCTAGATTTGTTTTCAACTACCTGGAGCATTTGAATCCCCTAGGGATCTTGTTACAATGAGGATTCTGAGGTTAGGGATGAGGCCTAAGACTCTGTATTCCCAGCAAGCTCCCACGTGAGGTTGCTGGTCCAGGGTAGCAAGGTCCTAAGTTAAAAACAGAAAATTGTAATGTGACTGTGTGCAAGCTCATACTGCTCGCTGCATGACAGGCCGGTAAATCAAGAGATGAGGTGTTGGGGCAAGGAATACTGACTTTATTCAGAAAGCCAGCAGACCGAGAAGATGGACTGGTATCGCAGAGAACGACCTTGCCTGCGTTAGAATTCAGGCTTCTTTTATCCTAAAAGAGGAGGGAATGAAGTCAAACTTTGCCTGGTTTCCGGTCAGCCTTCGGAGGGGATGTGTTCATTTCTTCCTGCCTGCAGTCATTCACAGGCTGATCAGAATGTTTCCTATGAGTGAAACAGAGATATTTTACCATAATGCTCATTCCCTGGGAGGCAGGGTTCCCAAAGATGGGCCATTATGTATAATTTAAGCTTATAGGTAGCATCGCTCTAGTGATTGACTTGTAATAGAAACAGAGGTTCTTCCCTATTACAGTAACTGCACACAATTACCATTCTTGTGCACTTCTTTAAACCTCTGTAAAATGATGATGAAGTGGATTCTATTATTACCCCATTTTATGAGTGAGAAAACTGAGACCTAGAGAGGGATGACTTGACCCAGCAGATGCTGCTGGCAAGAGACAGAAGTAGGGCTTGAATCCAGGGCTGTCCTGCTTACAGCCTCTTAAACACTGCATAGTAGTGCTGCTGAGAATTCTCATGCTCTTGCAGAAAACTAACATTTCCAAACCTTAGCCTTAATCAAACCGAGTTTTTCTGGGGAGGTGTTTTTTCATGCAACACATTATAAATGTCTGTGGCTGGACTCTATAAATAGCTTTACAGTGATGCAGCGCATAGAGCTTGGCCCTGTGTGCTACTCTGTAAGGAACTCGTGGTTATGCTGCCAAACTTTGGCTGAGAGACGTTGTTTTTCTCTTTAGGGCACTCAAGTGGGAGTCAGGACCGTGGGGCAAACACAACCTCAGGTCCTATGCGGAAACCTCAAATTCCAGGTGAGTTTTGAGCTGTGAAGGAAACATAATGCTAAAAGTGGGTCTCTCTGAATGTCCCAGAAAGGAAGCAGAGACCAGCTAGAAAGCGTATTCTCCTGCATGTCTAACCTTGAAGCGGATTTCAAGCTAAAGGGTGAATGAGAGCACCACAGCCTGTCGGCGGGAAAGGATGGAACATTCCTTTTTATCTCGGTCCCATAGATTGATTGAGCTCATATTTAGACCTGTCCCTGGTCTGTCCCATAGAAGAGCCATGTTAGTTACTACAGCTTCCTTCCCAAATGAGTGGTCACCCCAGGGGCTCCTTGTCATCCCCTGATCCTTTTCCTATCCCAGTCCAGTTATCGCTTTACTTCCGGGTTTTGGGTGAAGCGTGTAAATTTCCCCTTGCATTGCAGACAATGGGGAGATACAAGGGTCATGTTAGGAGGAGTGAGAATATTCTTCTGGCATAAAAACTAAAAGAAAAACTACTTTTTCTCGAGAGACAGTCTTTACTGATCCAGACGGAAGAAAGTTTCAGAATGTGTGATGTGCAGTGAGAAGGCTGGGCCACTTGGCTCCCTTGAGCATCAGGATTTAAGGCATTTGAGGCAAATTCTTTATTCCACTTGGGCTCAGAACTGGGCATTTGTAAAGGGGGATTACAATAAAGGAAGCCTTTTCCTAGGGTTGTAAATGACTCTTTTAACTCTGCCCTTCAGAGGTCTCCAGACTGAGCCTCCCTTGGGGAGAGGGAAGAACGTGGTGTGGGCCACGTCCCCTTACCTCGGCTTATCTGAGCAGAGCACGTGGAGAGGGGGAGTGGGCTGGGGGGGGGGATGCAGTTTGCTATAATCAGGCAGCAAGATTTTTCCCAGCTCTCATGAGAGTGAATATGGAGCATCTCAGGGCTAGAACCCTGGGAAAAGAACAGAAATGGTAACTTCCTGTCAGCCTCCCCACCTCCTAACTCTACCTCCCTCCCCAAACTCACCTAACCAGGGAGAGGTCAGACAGAGGCAGTACTGAGCAGGAAATCAGAGGAGAATCAAGCTTTCCAAAGAAGAATGGCCAGTGAATGGCTTCCCATTTTTCTTGTTCCTTAAGTTTTAGTTCATTGCGTGGATATACGGCCCACTTTGCAATTGACTTGCAAATTGTCAAGTCATATTTTAATCCTACTAAAGCTTGGTTTTAAAACATATGAATAACATTTTATTGGTTTACAAGTGATACATTACTTTTTGGAGACATTTTTGAAAATACAGCTGAACAAAAGGGTAAAAATATAAATCCCTTATTATCTACCTCACCACCAGAAATACCGTGGTTACCATTTTCATGTATGTCCTTTCTGTTATTTTTCAATCTAATTTCTATACAAACACGTAATTATACACACTGTTTAGTAAACTACATTCCCAACTGGTTGGCTACAGCTTTCCAATGTCATTAAATACTCTTCCCCTGTATCTTAGTACACAATACAATGGATGTACCCTAATGCGTTTAACCAGTCCCTAATTGTTGGATAGTAGGTTGTTTCCAACTTTACTATCACAAATAGCACAGTAATAAAAATCTTTATAGCTAAGTCTGAGGTCCTATATATTCCTAGAAGTGTTAATGATGGATCAAAGGCTGTATATCTTGAAGGATTTTGACACGTTTTGCCAAATGACGCCGCCCTATACACACAGGAATGTCCTTTTTCCCACCCTCTAGTGGCCTCCATTTTTGTTCCTTAATAAAATGTAAGGTGATTGCTCTCATATAGGAAAGGAATGTTCCTTTTATTTATTTAATAACATTGCACCGAAGGCATCTACCGGTTTCCACAGGTCATTCTACACGTTTTTGGAAACGTGTTTTTCTTGGGGGGACTTGGAAATCTTGACTGATGATAAGGGATGAAAACAAGAGTCCTGTTGGGCAAAGACCTACAGCAAAATAATTCTTCCAGTACTGTCTGGCTGTTGACTGGACCTTTGCTTGGACCCATGTATAGAGCTGACTGTAATTCTTTTTTGGACCAGAGCAATTTGTAAAGTGCATTTCTGTTTTCACAAGCTTATTTCCCAAGTTCATGGATATCTTTTGCTTCCCACCAGAATGGCTGATCATCTTGGCATCTCTCCTGGCCCTGGCTTTGATTCTTGCAGTTTGCATCGCTGTCAACAGTAGGAGAAGGTAAGGGGATGCTCTTCAGGGCCTTCAACTTTGAAAGGGGCATCATTTAAACTTGGGCTGTATAACTACTAAGTATAAAACAGATAAGCTACAAGGATATATTGTACAACACTTGGAATATAGCCAATATTTTATATTAACTTATATGGAGTACAATCTATAAAAATCTCGAATTAGTAGGTTGTATACCTGGGACTAATAGAATATTGTAAGTCAACCATACTTTAATCTAAAACTGAAACGCCTTAGGTGATATGTCCTTGCTACTCAGAGTGTAGCCCCTGGAACCAGCAGCCTCCGCGCCCTGGAAGCTTGTTAGAAAGGCAGCATGAGTTGCCCTACCCCAGACCTCCCATATCAGAGTCTGCGTTTTGATAAGACCTAAGGGATTCATGTGGACAGTACAGTTTAAGAAGCTCTGCTCTGGCATACTCCTTAGAGAAAGGAGACTGTGACTATTTGGACATCTGCTTTTCAATAGTGGTTGACTTTTTTGTGGTTCTTAATTTTGGGGGGGTTAAGCCCATGGAGACTCGATGTGCTGAAAGTTGTGCAATATCTCACCAGGAAGACATAAAAGATATACTCATTCATTGAGTCATTAAACACATATTTATTGTGAATGCATAGTGCACAAAAACGCTAGAGTTTCAGGGGTTGGCCCTTTAGCCTGTCTGAGGCCCCTAGAAAGTTCTAGAACCCTTACCTAAAGCAGGTATCGGGTTTGTGTTTTTATTTGCTGGGTTTTTTTTTTTTTTTGGAATGACAGTATTTTCTGCTTTCTGGAAGCTGTCATTGAAAGGATTCAGGTTACGGCCTAGGTAGAGTTCCCTGAGACTGAGGTGTATGAGACAATAAAAAACTTTCCTTAGGGAAGTCTGAAAAACGACAGCTCCCTAGAACTGGCAGGTGGGCTGTTTTCAAACGTCCCCTCTCTCCTACCTCAACCAAGGCCTATCGTTTTGGAACGTCCACAATGCATATACCTGATGGAGCTGTGACCAGGCTCTAGAAATAATGCTAAAATGAAGTGAAGGAGAACAGTAATTCTAGCATCAGAGGAAATGAGCTTTCACAGGGGTATTCCGGAAGTGTAATTCTAAATTTCCTGTTCAACATGTTCTGAAGAGCCACGATTTTTCTCCAGCAAATGCAGGGGAACATTTAACCTTTGGTGAACATGCCTTGAGGTTCCTTCTTATAAGGCAAAAGAATCTTACATCCAAGTGGGACCACATTGATTGTATCACTAGATCATCTAACAGGCCAGAAAATGCCCCTCCATTTGGGGAAAGACCTGGAGAAAATTCTAGAATCTTTCTTGTTGGCTTTTGGAAAGCAAGAAACAGCTCATTTCATTGCCGTGTTACAGCCCATACTCATCGGAGGAAATCAAATAATGTCGTTTTACACTGGTACAAGTTAAAGAAAGTGCTTTTAAAGTCGAATAGCTGTGTTGCTATCTGTACCTTTGAGGGCATAATAAAAAAAAAATTAGTCATGATAGCCAATTGTATAAGGAACAAAAACTAGGAAAATAAATCTGAAAGACCTCCTAGAAGTCTCCCATGACTAAATGGAAAGAGATTTTTTTTTTTAGTTGAATTTAAATAATGCGATTTGAGGGAGCCCTTACAAAGAGTCTTTATACTTTCCCTCGGCCTCTGTGTTTTCTCCTAGATGACTTTTGCTCAATTAAATATGAATTTCCTATTGTCAGAAATCAATCCTTTTGTTCCAGGCCCTAGAAGGCACCACTTCTGCTCACATATACAGTCCATAAGCTTTGTGCACGTCACCATAGAAACGCTGGCCTCAGATGCTCGCAGCGTGGGGGAGAACTTGGAGAAGCATCTCAGTTGTCCCCAGAGCAGCTGGAGTCCCTGCAGTATAGCTGGTTAGCTCCTGTGTCGCTTCTCATCGTGTCTGCAGCAAAAACGGGCCCCCTTGCTTTCCTCTCCCTCCTGCCAAGACCAGTGGTCACCCTGGCAACAGGCAAACAGGGACACACAGGAGCTGGCACAGCAAGTGTCTCACAGGGAAAGTAGCTGCTTGGATGCTGTAAATTGCTATGTCCTGATTTGATAATCAAAAACAGATTTGCCACGTAGCTAAAGGGTGGTTAACAGCTGCACGGGCCCCTGAGTGTGCAGTGTGTTTCTAAAGCCGCCGGCCCATTCCTAATCCTCTTAAAAGGCGGAGGCCTTTCTGCTTTGCGCGTTGCATTATAGAGGGATACAGAATCCTATTTTCATCAAAGAAAGTTTGGTTGAAGATAAGAAGCCTACAGCAGCCGTTCATGTATTCAGCAAACCTCTTTTGAGGGGTGGCTACGACAGTCAACACTGCAGAGAAGAGGAAGACATGACAACGAAAAGGGTACCATCCCCTCTCTGCAAGAATCTTGAGCTTTCGTGACACTATTGGCCTGTTGAATTTGAGTCAGCTAATGTTTATTGAGAACATTCTCTGGGCCAGGCCCTGTTATGTTAATTACAGTTAAAAGATAAAAGTGGAAAAGCATTAATTGCCGAAGCGGAGGTGGGAGAGTTAAACAAGGGCTTCCACGAGGAAGTGATCCGTGAGTTCCATCATAAAGCTGTAGCCGTGTAGCCCACTGTAATCTCTGCTCACCCAGGCTCCTGCCCTCTACAGCAGAGCTGTCCAGTATAACTTTCTGTGATGACGGAAGTGTTCCACATTTGTGCTAATACACAACCGCTAATCACTTGTGGCTACTGAGCCCTCATAATGTGGCTAGTTCGACTTAAGAAGTGAATTTTCAATTTTATTTCATTTGAATTAGCTTAAATTTAAATAGACACATCTGGCTGGTGGCTACTGATGGAATGGCAAAGCTCCAACACAATGCAAAATAAATCTCTAAATATCTTTAAGGACTGTCAGGTAGAAGAGACAGAAGGTCAGTTGTTAAGTTACTCCTCACCCACCCAAGTCTTTCAGGATAAACTCCCCCATGCTCTAAATATATGTTACCTGGGTTCTAAACCCCACCCGCTCCTGGCCAGGCATCGGTCTGGCATCTTCTACATCGTGTCGTCAGTGCATCCTCAGCTAATGCCTGAGATTGAAGGGGAAAGGAGATACAGGCCAGAGGCAGTTCAGTAAAAATCTCTGACCTTTAGAGTCATAAAGTTGCAGATCCGGTGTAGTTCCTGGCCATACCTAGCGGGGTAGCTTCGCGTGATATGCTCGACTTCTTGGACCCAGAAAAGAGGTTAGCTGGATCACCTCTGAAGTACCCTCAGCTCTAATGTTTCTTTTAACATTCCTATAACTAATAAGAATGAAAGAATTAGAACTTGCTGTTTAAAAGTGCTTATGAAATGCCCGGAGCACCAGATATTGGGCTGAGTTATTTATGAGCATCACCCTGCCCTCCTGAAAGAACTCAGACAAAAAAACAGAGACCATGAATCCAAAGGGAAATGGGGTCAGGACCACACCCAAGCCCAATATTCCTAAGCCCTGCACGTTGAATGTTACCCACTTTCAAAATCAGCTTCGTTTAGGGTAATAACATTACTCCCCACTTCACCCCCTTGCACAAACATTTTTTATGAGTATAAATCACTTCCCCACAATATTTCATCCAACTTCTCAAGTACACATTAGGTAGGTGAACGGGATTTACTTTAATAAGACACCTTTTCTCCAAAAAACATCTGATGCAAACTATTATATATGGAATGGATAAACAACAAGGTCCTACTCCATAGCACAGGAAATTGTATTTAATATCCTGTGATAAACCACAATGGACAAGAACATGAAGAAGAACGTATATGTATATATGTATGTATAACTGAATCACTTTGCTGTACAGCAGAAATTAACACAACATTGTATAAATCAACTACACTCAATAAAATTGAATTTAAACAAAAAACTATCAAAAACAAAGAACATATGAGATACCCCCTGGCAATCTGAAAAGACATAAGCAGCGTCCACCTTTGGCCTTTTCCATCATCTTCAGAGTAAATATAACAAGGTGGGTGGAGGTAGCCAGAAGAAACAAACCAAACACATTTCATATGGCTCTGGTTACATTAACAATTACAACAAGTGCTTCTTGAACATTTACTGTGTTCCAGATACTGTTCTAAGTGCTTATCCAAGGCCTCGGTTTCCTCACCCCACGTTGTTCAGAAGAGCAACAGATAAAACAGTGGTAGACTTATGTATCCAGTGCCAGCCTCTGTTTCAAGGGATTTTCACAATCCTTTGACACTGGTACTCTTAACAGCCTGGTGTTACAGATAAGAAAGCTGAGGTTCAGAGAAGTGAAGTGAGTTGCCCCAGGTCACACAGCGTTAAGGTCCCCAAACCAGGCCTTCCAAGCCCCTGCTCTTGTCTATATGGACTGCGTCCATATGCCCAGCCCCACAGACCATCTCAAGTCAAGCGTCCTTCTTCCCCCGAGCCCTCATCAAGCGTCATGCCAGAGGAGACAGGATCAACCTCCTATTCAGGATGTGTAATGTCTAACTTCCCCAAACAAGGGATTAAAGTTTATGGCCTTGGCAGTCCCAGAGGGAATGCCCCATGATCATGAATAATAGAAGCTTTGTCTGTACAACTGCGCGCATCCAGTGGCAAAGTGAACAATTCCGACTTCATACTGTTGCCAAATCTCCAGATCATTAGTAGCCTGAATGGAGTGCGGCGGAGCCCGGGCTTTCGGTCATAAAAGCCTAGATTTGAATATTGACTCGATCCCTCAAGCTAGTTTCTAAACCTTCCTGAACCTCAGTTTCCACTGCTGTATGATGGGAATAACAGCTGCTTTGTGAGATTATTGTAAGGATTACATGGAGTTACATGCAAAGTGCCTGGCATTCAGGAGGTGTCCAATAAATGCTAGCCCATTTCCCCCCATCCCCGCTCCATGTGCAGTTGTGAGGGTCTGCACCTTCGCTTTTGTTTAAGCAGCATCTGACTTCTAGATGTGTGGCAGTGATTATGTTACAGGAAAGAGGAAGCATTGCGTCAGGCTGGGTATATGATAAGGCAATGCTCTGACCCAGCAACAAGGCCAAGGTCATGCCCTTCCATAGAAGACCTTCTGCATTTGAATCTTAAGTAATGTTACTGAGAAATCTTAAAGTAATAGTGAACAACTTGCCTAGGAGGTAGTTAAACCTCCTATATCCAGGGTTATACGGCAGTTAACCAATGTTAAGAGAAAAATCAATATGGCCTTATACTTCTAGAAAAGAGTTGTCTCATTCTTCTCGGTACTTGCAGTAATAACCCTGACAAGGCCCACAACGTGCGGACCGGGAGAGGAAGTAATGGGACTTCCTTGAATACGCAAATCAGAATGACTTACAGTCGTTCCATTGATGGTTTATATGAGCCTGCAGAAACGGCTGCAGTTTAAAAGAGGCAAACATTTCCCTTCTTTAGTATGGTGGAAGGAGAGTTAGAACTCGGGAGTCAGACACACCGGGGTTTGAATCCCAATTCTTTTAGTATTTGTTGAATAACCTGGGGCAAGTTATGGAATTTTCTGAGCCCCAAGATTTCTTTGGCTGTGATAACGGGATAATAATAGCACTGGCTTCCCAGAGCTGTGACCACTGATCGTCGAACTCAAGCGCACATCAGAAAGCCCTTGAGGGTTTGCTAAACCACAGACCCTGGGCCCCTCTCCTCGAGTTTTCTGATTCAGTATGTCTGGGGTGGGGCTGAGAATTTGCATTTTTAACAAACTTACATTTGTTAAATTTTGCTGCTGGTTCAAGGACCTCACTTTGAGAAGTGTCACTTGTTAAGAGTCAGTAGGATGAAACATACTCAGATTGTCATCAACTGTAGTGATGGTGGCAGTGACAGTGACGATGATAACTGGGTCATTGCACCCATTTCTCACGTGATTTTGTAAATTATTAGGTGTGGGCAGAAGAAAAAGCTGGTGATCAACAATGGCAATGGCACTATGGAGGACAGAAAGCCCAGCGGACTCAACGGAGAAGCTAGCAAGTCTCAGGAGATGGTGCATTTGGTGAACAAGGAGTCGACAGAGACCCCAGACCAGTTTATGACCGCAGATGAGAGGCGGAACCTGCAGAATGTGGACATGAAGATTGGGGTGTAACACCTACTCCATGACCTTGGAAAGAAACCATTGTCAGAGACATAATCTTTACAGGGAGCTGGGACACTTCACAGATGCGATGTGCTACTGATTGTTTCATTGGGGATCTTTTTTCAGCATAAAATTTTCTATTCCTTTTTGGGGTTTTTTTTGTGTGTGTTTTGTTTCTTAAAGTCAGTTCCAATTTATAAAAACAGCATTGCTTTCTGAAATGAGGGTCCAGTTAATAATCGGCAAGAATTTGACTGTCCCAGTTCCCACCTAGAAGCCTTTCACCGCCCCTGGGGTGTGCTATGGACGGCTTCTAGCAAAAGCCACACATCCATCTTCCTGGTCTTCAGCCTTCCCTCCACCCCACCGACCAGGGAACAGCCACCTGCTAAGGACATCCCCCAGGGCTAAGAGGGATTGGTCCCTGGGAGGAAATTTGAATGGGTCCATATTGCCCTTCCAGCAGCCCAATCCCTGGACATTTCTTTCCAGTGGGGTAGGGAAGGGGGATGCCCTAGTCTCACATCCCCTTCTACAGACCCCCTGGAAAATTTTCAGATGCTTCTGGAAAATACCCATACAGTGAAGCTATTTATCTGTGGTAAGCTATTTATCTGTGTTTTTGAAATATGAAACCCTGGAGCTCCTTTGATCAGAATGATTATTTTGTTGTTGTTACTTTGTCAGAGGCATAAAAGGGTTTACGCTAATTCATAATAAACACCTATACTTCTTCCACTTTAACCCTTTGTGCTGTGATCATTCAGTTTCTTAACCAGCAAAGTCTGGGTCCCGACAGCTCATCAGGGAGACATGAGAAGGTCCTCCTTGCAGCTCTTCATCTCAGAGCTAAGCCCCCAGTCAGGCTCACTCACCCAAATCTCACAGAGGATCAAGGGAGGTAGCATTGTTTTACTTCTGAGGCTCTGAAGGAATTCTGTCCTGCCTTAGAACCAGAATTGTGAGAGGAGGAGCTTCAGCTGCTCTTACGTATTAATGGCTCCCTAGTCTCTCCCCTGAAAGGCTGTAAAAAGTCACATCAAATTTGCATGACCGACCATTTGTGATGTCCCATGTCCTAGACGCTGACCCTGTTCGTGATGTCCAAAAACAATATGGAAGTGCCTTCTGACCTTTTGCAATAAAAGGAGAAACCAGTGGAAATCAACAAGCCTAGACGGTACCCAACTGATCGACACAGGTTGGGAAAGTGGGGTAGGGAACAGTGCAGATCCTGTTGGAGGATTTTTATGGCTCTATTTGCTTATATTTTCCCAAGCCAAGTCTGTCGCCAATGCAGTTGCTACTCAGGGTTAAGTGCCTGGAGAATCCCTCAAAAGGTTACAGGGCTTCCCACCATTGGAATCTTATCACCAGACGGGCAGCTTTATGGCCAAGTAAGAGAATAACGGCTTTATCCCTTGCTTGGCAAGTCCTCTGTGGTCTTTATTTATAAACTGAGGAAGCTCCGTTGGTCCTGGAACTTCCAAAGGCTACTTGTAATAGAAGAAATTGAATCTGTAAAGTAAGCGTTCCTATAAAATGGGACCCATAAAAAGTAATCTGTTTCCTAAATTGACATGCTTAACTGGCAGTGTTTCTCCGCCCAAATATGAAAAAGAAGGAAGAGAAGTAAAAGGTCCCACGTAGATCAGGGCTGGGCTTACACCAAGAATTGATTCTGAAGGATACACTTAAAGGAGAGATGCCGGCCTTCTGCTCATTCTCAACCTCTGCTCTCCCCTCCCCACCATCATACCCGCCCTCACCCCGCTCATAACACCCTCCGCATCATGGTCTTTGAAAATTTCCTTTCTCTTTTGTGGACGTCCTCGATCAGCCTCCATATTCAGCTGTCCGGTGTTCTTTTTATTTTCAAGTTGAATGAAAAGAAAATGGACCTCAAGCCATGCTGTTGTTACTGCCACTAGTGTCCAAGTACCCCCGCTTTCCAAGAGCTGTCCTGGGTCTGATGCAGACCCGAACAGGCTCATGCAGGCTCTTTAACCTAAATGCAACAAATCACAACAGGGTCAGGTTCAGGCAGGCCATACCAGGCTCTACCTGTCCCCCAGATTCTCTCTGGGGTCCTGGATAGTCATAGAAGTCTCACAGCTAGGGATGGTTTTCCACCCTTTCTTGACATTCCCATCAAATAGGCTGAAATAGGAGATTGTTTTCTACTTAATTTTGGAATTAAATATGATCTTTCCTTTTATTATTGTTGTCATCTCTCACGTGGATGTACCCCTGTGTTCTTAAGATAGGAAAAGGGGAGATCTAAAGCATTCATCCTTGGATGCAATATCCCTGCAATATTGCCTGTGCTCATGGAATAGGATATATTCTATGCCACTTGAAATAAGGGCGTAACTGCAGAAGCACAAGTTCACTACACGTCATTCCTACCAGTGACTTCCCAGGTGGCCTGGGCTAGGTCATTAAACTGAGCCTTGTTTGTAAAAGAAAAGGGCCAGCATTCCATTATTTTGCAAAGCTTAAGAGAGCGAAGCTGAGAGCTTTGCAAACCTGAGGGCTTAAGGTGTAATTTTTCCTAGAACTGTAAATCTTTTGTGTCTCCTGAAGGCTTCCTTTAAATTAGCACCGGGTGAAAAATAAGATGAGGCAAAAGAAAACTTCATATCCATATTTTGCAGATTCTAGCCTGACAGAGTAGATTTCTCTAGCAGAACCTCCCCCAAAGTTTTACATTGAGACCATGACACCTAGAATAAATTTCATAGCCTACATTCATTCAATGCTGGTACTGCAGAGGAATAGGAGAAAGGAATCTCCGACTTCTCCGGAAGAGGAAAATGTACTTAAGAATAATGTTCACCTTTGTGTCATAGGTATGCCTTTTGTAAATCACTTGTATTGAATTTCCCAAGAATACCCATTGTTCATGCATGTACAATGACCATTGTTTGATTTTTCACAGCACACCCTTCCTCTGATTTTTACATATATTTTTAATGGACCAGTAATGATGAGGAAAGCATGATACGTATATTGCCCAGTTGAAAGCACTTATTGGAACATACTAAAAGGCTACTATTAAAAGGGTAAAGGAAATGGACTCAGGAGTCTCTGATTTAAAGGGGTGGGAGGTCAGGGGTGGATTTGCAGAGCTGTGATTATCTGGTTGTCTGGGTAATTTAGACACGAAAGGCTTAAAGGTTTATGAGGTGGCTGAAGCTTCATACTCATTTTATTTTTTTCTAAGAAGAAAAATTACATGAATTTCTATCACTTGAGACTCTTCTTTTGGAGAAAGTGTATGGCCTACACGTTTCAAATTAAAAGAGACACTGTGAAGTGTTAGTTCTTCAAAAGCCAAGAACTACCCCTGGCCTTCTAGTTAAAGAAAGGAGAGAGAATATACTTGCCTTCATTCCCTCATGCAAGCCTCTAAAAAGACAATAAAGCAATATTGCAAAAAGGCATAAACCAATGGGATGAAAGAGGGTGGAGGAAGAGACAATATCAACAAAAATATGAAGCTGGAAAGTGACGGTTCATTGATAACTGAGCAAATTTGGAAAAGCTGAACCCTAAGCCAGCAGTGGGGAAAGTTGAGAAGCAACCAGATTTGTGTAGCAGAACCCCCAAAGTCTTCTGTGGTGGAGAAGGCAGGGCTCAAATTAGGGGAATGGGTTTAAATGCATCTATTTAAGATGCAGTCAGAACCCCAGATCTTCTTTCCCACTCTAAGTAGCCAAATGACGGTTCTTTCCCAATCCCAGAAAAAGACTGGAAGATGATTCTCTAACGAGGACAAATGAGAGAGTCTCTGACTGAGGGGCAACAAAGCATACACATTTGACATTAAAAGTATCATACTAAAAAAAAAAAATAAAAATAAAATAAAATAAAATAAAATTCCACATATAAGTGAAAAAAAAAAAAAAAAGTATCATACTAAAAAGAGAAACCATACGTAAGGAATGTTGAGTTTCCCTAGACATTTTTTCCCCAACTTGGCTCCCAGAATGCTGAAAGCCAAGCATATATGCTCCAAGCAAAAGCTCAGTCTTTCTGGGGAATCTGATAAACTTCAGAGCAAACCTGAAAGATACTAACAAGATAGTTTCCCAAGGAAATAGCCCAGCAAAGCAATCTACAGTGAAGATCTCAAACCCTACCAGGTACATGGGGTTCTTAGCTTTCTGTGACTCCCTCTTACACATGATGAGCAGAGACAATTCATGGAGAAGAAAACTTAAAAATATATCATTAATAATCTCAATAAGAGAAGAGGAGATAATATCTATCTATGAAAGAAGAACACAATGCTAGTGTAAAAAGGAACATTCAGTGAACACCCAAAAAAAGAAGCTCTTTAAAATTTAAGCATGAAAGCACAAACTAAAAAAATAAATGCAGCAGAAACTTTGCAAAATAAAGTTGAAGAAAAATCCCAGAAAACAGAGCAAAGACAAAGCAATGGAAACAGAGGAGAAAAGATAAAAGTAGAGAAAATTCTAGGAAATCTAACATACAAATAATAGCAATTACAAAAAGAGAAAACAGAGAACATGAAGAAGAAGAAATCATCCAAGAAATGCATCAAGAAAATTCCCCAGAATTGAAGAACATGAATATTTAGACTAAAAAGACTGAATGCTTAGCACAATGGACAAAAAAGACCCACACTAAGGCACATCATCATAAAAATTCGTAACAGTCAAGGCCAAGAGATTATCCTATAAGCTTCTGAGGAGGAAAGTTTACATCATAAAGAGGATCAAGGATCAGAATAGAATTAAACTTCTCAACAGCCACATTGAAAGAGTGAGGACAGTGACAAAAGTGCCTTCAAAATTCTGAGAGAAAGATTTCCAAGCTAGAATTCTAATGTAGCTAAACCACAAATTAACTGTAAAGGTAGAGTGAAGACATTTCAGATATGCATTGTCTCCAATCCTATTCACCCATTCCCAGGCAACTCCTGAAGGATGTACTCCAGCAAAACAAGGGAGTTACCAAGAAAGGGGAAAACGTGAAATTCTGAAAGCAAAGTACAAGGAATTCCTAAAGTGATAATAAGGGGAGACCCTGAGATGACAGCTGTACAGCATATCTAGGGAACAATTAGTCCAAACTGGAGTACTGATTAATAAAGGAAACAATAAATGTCTCGGCTTCATTGACCTCTAGTTAAAAAGAAGATTACTTTTTGGTTATATCAGTTAACTACTGATGTATTTAAAACCACTCCAAAACATAATAGCTTAAAATAACAAACATTGGTTATTTCTCACCAGTCCACCCATTGACAGGGTGCTTCTGGGATCTGACCGGAGTTCAGCCGGGATCTGACCGGGGCTCAGTTCATGACTGGGCTGCACGTGGCTGTGGTTGATGAACAGGTCAACTAGAAACTGGCTGGTCTACCATGGCTTCGTCGGGGATGGCTGGGACCACTGGAGTCTCTTTCTATGTGTCCCTCACATGCCCCCAACCACCTAGTATAGGCCTGGCAGGGTTCCAGGTGAGAGCAAATGCCCATAACACTTCTTGAGGTCCAGAACTGGCACTCTATCCTAACACCATTTACTATTGGCCAAAGCAAGGCACAAGAGCAGCCCAGATTTAAAGGCTGAGAAATAGCTTCTACCTCTTCATGGGAGTAGCTGCAAAGTCCTATTGCAAAAATTGTAGCTACAAGAAGGCCAATGACCGGGGCCATTGGTACAATCAACCTAGGACAGATGTGTTGAAAGATTCTTGCTTTCAAGGGCACCTCTCATGTTTGTGCTTAAGATACACACACCATTTTGGCTGTGTTGGCAACAGCATTCATTTAGAAAGACATAAACAACTTCATAAATGCCATTTATTGGAAAAGGAAGCAGGATGCTGTGTAAATATAGTTTGGGAGATCACCTGGGACAGTAGAGAGAGCTCTGGAATCAGACAGATTTGAGTTTTAATACTGACTCTACCACTTAACTGTGCAGCCCTGCTCACACGGCTTAAATACCTTGAGTCTTAGCTTTCTCGTCTGTAAATAAGGGACAATAGAACCTTCACAGGATCGCTATGAGGATTACAGGAGGTAATAATTATTGATACATGGCAATGCATGGCATATATCAGGCCCTCAAAAATCTTAGTTCCTATCTGAATGTTAATTCATCTCCCACATACACACTCTAGGTACTTGATTTCTCTTTTCATCACCCTCTCCAGTTTTCCGAAATCTAACCAGCTTTTAAATGTGTGTGGCTATTAACTTAGGGTACCTGGAGGCAGACTATTTCAGGATCCAAGGCTCTCAAGAGGGATAAGATTAAATGAAATCTCCCAAGAGATTTTAACAGAGATGCCTTTTGCTTTTAAAGCAAGGCTGAAGAGCAAGCAGTCCAGGAAGCAGGTTAGCTGGTGTCCCTTGATGAAATCTTGGCTATTCAAGCTGTGGCCGCAGATTAACCAGAGTTGGAGCCCCACCCACGGCTTTGATCATGACCTCCAGGAGGTAGTCTCACCCCACCCCGACCCAGGTAGAGCTCTTTCTTCCCCTTAGTACACCTCTTCACCTTGTCCAGGTGTCACTGAAGCAGGCCTTACTCTGCCATTTCATTCATTTGCCTGTGGGCCTGTCTCTTTCATGAGACAGTGAGTCTCTTGAGGGCAGGGTTTGGCTTTGTATCTCCAACACACAACAGAGGGCCCAGCTTTGTAACAGCCTCAAAAGCTACCATCTGCTGAGCATTTATGGATACCTGGGTTTACACATCTGTGAGTCTTCCCTACAACCAGTGAAGGGGAATTCTTATCCCATTTGAACAGGTGAGGCACTGGTGGGTACCAAGAAGTTCATTATGGTCCCCAGCTACACAAGGAGAAGGTGGTGGGACCTGAAATGGAGCTCAGCTCCATCCAAAGTCTCTGACTTAACGTGCTTTATTGACTATTGGCAGAAGTTTGGTAAACTGAATTTGTCAAAGTTAAGAGATGGTCTCCAAATGACGCAAACCAGGTCAGCACGCTCTACTCTCTGTGCCTGGTGGGGCAAAAGGAGGTATTCAGAAACCACAGGAAGGGTTTGGAGATGAGTGAGTGAAGATACACTCACCATTTAGGCCATAGTGGTGATAGAATTAATTTAAGAAATCGTAAACGACCTCATGGATCGCTGTCTTTATTGGAAAGGGAAGGAGCAAGTCATGTGTGAATGTGAGTTTTGCTATCATGCCCGGGAGAAAGGGTCAGGGGAGCAGCCAGTCTGGCTGAGCCATCCTTCTTTCCCAATAACTAGCACCCCAGCCTCCAGCCCCCTCCCTTGACTGTGTTGACATCTGGTCTTTATCACCAGTGGTTTGCCCATCACGACTCCCCATCACCCGCCTCTTCAATCCCACCCCCTCAGGTTTCCAGACTGCTTGCTTCATCATATGATGACTACTGTTTTCCAGGAATCTAGTCCAAACCACTTCCTCCTTCCTAACTCCTTAGAGAGGAGTGGCAAAAACCTCAAGAAAGGAAGCTAAAGTTTGGTGAGAAAATGGTGGTCTTTAAAATGAGACTGGGAATTCCCTGATGATCCAGTGGTTAGGACTCTGGGCTTTCACTATGGAGGATGCGGGTTCGATCCCTGGTCAGGGAACTAAGATCCCGCAAAACACGTGGCACAGCCAAAAATAAATTAAATAAAATAAAATGAGACTCCGAGTTCAAATCCAACCCCTGCCACTTACTCCCTTTATGACCTTCACAAGTTATTGAGTGGCTCTGTGCCTCAGTTTCCTCATCTGTAAAATGGGAATAGTAATTACTACCAGAAAGACTGCTGGTGGATTAAATAAGGTAATGTGTATAAAATTCATGGAATATTGTAGATGTGCACTGGTTTCCTCCCTCCTTCCTGACATCTTCAATGTTTTTCTTGTGTGAATCTATAGTAGGGACCTAGATAGAACATGAACTATGAGGCAGGGGAAGTCAGAGGTATTCCAAGAATTTGTGAGCCCCTCCCAAACCCGTCTGAGAATTGGGGTCCTAAGAACCTCCCGCCCTGAGATGCCCAAATAGCCATCAGAAAGGAAAAGAGGTTCCCCTTCTGCCTTCTAGGGAAGGGTGGAATTAGCTAGGCTTATTATTAACAAAATCTTACTACACAGAGGCCCTGCTACAGCCAAGCTTCAGGCTGGCTCCTACCTAGATGGGGAGAGAGAGGAGACAGGTTGAAATTCCAAGGACCGAGCTCCAGAGATCCCAGGCGCACACCTTGGGAACTCTTCCGTGCAAAAGTGGAGAGACAGGTTTTTAGCACTAAAGGCTTAAGGGCAATTCAAACTTCAGGCAAGGTTACTGCAGTTCAGGAAGAGCTGTGCTTTTCACTTTCTACTCCTCCCAAGATTCTTTAAATCTCATTAAGAAATGAAGAAAGAAATGCTGGGAAAAGCTGTCTGGAGGATAAAAATAGAGCTAGAAGAAGGCAAAGGAGAGCAAGACTTGAACAGTTGTTGTGAAAGGAAAAAGTTAGTACTTATTTATTAAGGGCCTTCAACATATAGCAGATATAGAAATCAGAATAGGTGTAAGTGATCCCAAAAAAGTCTCAAGAAGGACAGCATCTCTCCTCTCATTCTCAGTGAGGTTTGCTGGCTTCACTCCCAGGACAGGTTGGACTGGCCACACTTGGCCTCGCTTCTCTTCCACCCTCTGAAGTCACTTTCTCTGGGATCTGGAGCCCAGCACCTTCGGAAGCACAAGGTCTGGATGGGCCTACAGAGTCATTGGCAACCCGGTGCTCTGTGTTAGGGCAGCACAAGGCTGGGACCTCTCTCAGCAAGCCAACTTCCTGACCCCTGTTTTAAATCCCTCTCCCCTTTGGCAAAATTTAGAGATTTGTGTAAAAGCGAAATAAGAAAAGTCTTGTGTTCATCTGGCAAAAAAAAAGTTGAGACCAATGGAATTCTCCCATCTAGTTTCAGTCCTTTCAGATACATTGTTTTCCTTGTTAGTCCAACCATCTTGTTGGCCTTTTCTGGCCTGTTGATAACGCGCCCCCTAGTGGACGCTTCAGAACATCCCTCTGGTCCACGTGAAAATTGAATCCTGCCACCTGACTTCAGTCCTTGAAAGGAGTAGGAATGGAACTGGGTTGCCTGGATGATGGGACCAAGGGTCAGGGTACAACTGATTGTCCACATTTTCTTTTAAATCACTATCTTGTGTTTTGAAAAGGATTCAATGATCATTAAAGGAGAAGGAAATAATTCGTTACCATTTAATCATAATACTGAATACCTCCTCTGTGCTGTGCACTGTGCTGTGTGCTGGGCTACACATCCTAGTCTGTGGGATACAGACAATCTCAGCAGAGGACCTGCCATGACAGAGGGATATATAGGAGGGAACCTATCTATGATGGCTGGCATTGACTGGGTGTTTACTATCCACCAGACACTGTTTAAAGCATGTGGTATGATGGAAGCAACCTAAGTATCCATCAACAGATGAATGGATAAAGAAGATGTTGGGGGTGTGTGTGTGTGCGTGTGCGTGTGTGTGTGTGAATATTACTGAGCCATAAAAAAGAATGAAATTCTGCCATTAGCAACAACATGGAGGGTATTATGCTTGGTGAAGTAAGTCAGACAGAGGGAAATACTGTATACTTTCATTTATACGTGGACTCTAAAAAAACAAAATAAGTGCATGAATATAACAAAACAGAAACAGACTCACAGATACAGAGAACAAGCTAATGGTTACCAGTGGGAGGACAGGTTGGAGGAGGGGCAAGACAGGGGAAGGGGATTAAGAAGTGCAAACTACTAAGTATAAAACAGATAAGATACAAGGATATAATGTACAGCACAAGGAACATAGCCAATATTTTATAATAACTTTAAATGGAGTATAACCTATAAAAATATCAAATCTCTGTGTTGTACACCTGAAACTAATATAATACTGTAAATCAACTATATTTCAATTTAAAATTTTGATTTAATTTAAAAAATTTAAATGTGGTTGTGTATTAACTCAATTAAGTTATTCAACCTCTCCGTGGTTAAGCAGGTGATAGAACATAGCTTATAGAGTTACCAGAACTAAACAAATTCACATCTTGAAGGTCTTGGAACAGTATTTGGCACAGTGCATCACATGAACGTGTGCTGAAATAAGAAAACTGAAACAAAACTCAGAACACCCATGTGAGATCAAGTACTTTATTATCCTCATTTTACAGATGGGGAGACGAAGCCACAGGGAGCGTAGTCATTCGGCTAGTAAGTGGCAGAAACAGGATGTCAACGTGAGCAGCCTGGAGCCAGAGCCTGTTCTCCTAACACCTGCATACACTGCTTCTGCCCTCACCTACCCATCTTTTAACAGGAATGATTTTCATTACAGCTCCTAAGGATGCTGGCATCAGCACTGACCAGCTAGTAAATGAGTTTCGACATTATCTGGGATTCAAACAGTTTATGCCTACTAGTCAGCTCTAAATGTAGCACATATGACTTGTCTGTTTGGTGTTTGGGGAAAAGTTCAATTCCATACCAAATCGTGGCTCTTAACTTTGGTTTGGAATTATTCTTTTGGCTATATGAATTTGCTAAAAGCATCTAGGCTTCTCAAAGAAAGGATTGGCTTATTTGATGGCTTGTCTCCTTCCTTAAAAAGAATTTAACATCAAAAATACAAAATTAATGGTCTACTCCATTACTATAGAAAGGTAAATAGACAACCAAACATCTTTTCTGGAAAATTCTTTATTCCCAGAAGTTGTTTTTTTTTTTTTGCTGGAAATGTTTTCTGTTCCCAAAAGTATCCTCTAAGTTTAACAACTTACACAAATGAGTTAAATTTCAAATAGTATCACTGGGACAGTTTGAACTGAGAGTTCTTCCTGCCTTCAGAGTTTAGGGAAACATGATTTGGATAAGACATTCTTTACTGTCCAATAAGAGTAAGGTGTCTGATAAATTACCTCAGAGGTCAGGTGGGTGTGAATTGCTCCAGTAGCATATTTAGTCCAGGTGCTAACTCTGCTAAGAGGAGTGTCAAGAAGAGTGGAAGAAAATGGTATTTGTTATTTAGGTCAGGACAGGGGGCTTCTGAAAGAGATTAATCCTGGAGGTGATGAGATATGTTTAATTTTAGGTAATCCAGGGGAAACCCAGCCACCACCCAGGGTGGCAATCTCTCACCAAGTTTTTCTTCCAATCTCTCCAGTTCACAGAGACCAGGGCTCACCCATCCAGAGGACACAGAGACGGAGCCCACCATTCTCTGTGGAACAGCTGTAACTTGGAGGAAGAGAAAAATAATTGACATCCAACACGGCAGGCTGGGAAAGTGAGGGAAGCAGAGAGAGCTGAAAAGGGAAGAGACGTCATGATTTCTGTGGGAAGGGGTAGTGGGTACTAGGAGAAAGGGAGGGGACACCAGAGATAGATGGGGTTAATGGAGGAGAGATGATGAAGGACAGGAATTAAAAGCAGATGAAGAGCAAGCCTTGGAAAGGCATATCTCACATTGCCCACTCCAGGAAGAAACATCACACACACACAGATACACACACATCACACTCACACACACCAGCTTGCATAGCCTGGGGATAAGGAAGTTAAATCAGGTCCACAGTGCCTGGATGTCCTCTCCCCATTGCATTCTTACAATTGAGGAAGGATTTCAAATCGCCAGTAGCTGGAGTGGCGTAGCCTTCACAATAAGCTTCACGTTCCCTGCAGTGTCCTCTACACCCAGCAAAATGCCTGGCACATAGCAGGTGCTCAATGATAAGTGCTGAACGAATGCACAGGTGAAGCATAGCAAGAGACACATCTTACGTGGCAGAAAAGGAGGAACCTAATTCACTGGTTGCATTTTGGAGATTCTTTTTCCCAGGGTATTTGAATGGGGATATGGTGTCTGGTTATTTTCAATCAGGTCATAAGAGAATTAAGCTGTGAATATATTCCCCAGGACAGCTGCTTAAGAGTTAGCAGAATGTCACCAAGATGTCAGAGTGGACCTAGCTAGCTAGAGGAGTGATGGTGTACAGTTCATCTCCTACATACGAACGGGTTCTGTTCCAAGAGCACGTTTGTAAGTCCAATTTGTTCGTAAGTCCAACAAAGTTAGCCTAGGTACCCAACTAACACAATCAGCTATATAGTACTGTACTGTAATAGCTTTATAATAATTTTCTCACAAATAATACGTAAAAAGTAAACAAGCAAAAAATAAAACATTTTTAATCTTGCAGTATAGTATCTTGAATAGTACAGTACAACAGCTGGCATACAGGGCATGTTTGCATCTTTGAAAGTTTGCAACTTGAAGGTTCATATGTAGGGGACTTACTGTATAGAAGAGCTTCTTATACAATGGTGTGTATAAACGAGGGACATATGGGCCTGGCACTGCTGGTTGGGAAAGGATGCAACATGCACTATTGCTCACATTTGAGAATGGATATTCCCCCTTGGACTGTCAGTTAAAGTCAACAGCTTGAATATAATCATTTATGTATTTTTCTTCTTAAGAATTACTCAAATTATAACAAATGTATCGAAAGTATAGACCAACCTGTACACAAAAGAATGGAAGAAGTCACTTCAGAAAAAGAGATTTCAACAGATTTTAGAAGACAGAAAGCAAATGGTAGAGGGGTTCCTGGTTCAGCTGGTGCAGGAAGCTCTAACCCAAAGTGTGTGCAGAGAAAGTACCTCTGAGAAGAGATCCAGCAGAGCCCAGGAGATGTCTACGTCTTGAGGTACCTTGTGGACAGGTGAGAAACAGAAAAGCATGACTTAAGCTTGAGCTAGACAAGCTTGGCCAAAAGGACCCTCCTGCCCAGGACTTTGAATCTTGAGCAAATGACACACAGACAAGCGAGAAGTAAAGAGAGATTCACAGCTGTAGGAACGTGGTAGACATGTCCAGTGGCAGAGCTGGTGATGGAAGTTATGGTGGCAGCACCCTTGCAAAATTAATCTGCCTTCCAGTCTCCAACTATCCAAGAGAAGAATAGAAAAGGGGTATCTTTTCCTCCCCCCTGATTACTACTTACTGAGTGAACAGTATGCCTGAGGGCATCTTACTTAACATTTTTGGGCCTCAGTTTGTTCATCTGTTAAATGGGGTTAACGAAGGCACGTGTGTCATAGAGTTGTTGTGAGGATATAAATAAAGATATCCATAGACCAGTGTCTGGCACTTAATACAGATTTGATACATGTTAAACAAGAAACTGCCTGTGTGCTCCACTAAGCAACATGAGCATTCCCCGCAGCAAGAATCCAGCTGGAGAAAGAGGAAAGACTTTCCTCCTGACTTCCATCAATTCAGAGGATATCTAGACACCCATTCCATTGGGGCAGAAATAAAGGTATAACATTAGTGTGGGGTCATTTTTAATCACCCAATTCATTATTTTATTTTCCAATAACATAGCTGTTTCTAATATATATATATATTTCTAACTTGAAATTGGTGCAGAAAAATTTTTTTGTGATTCTGAGACTCTCTAGCCTCAATCTTAGAAAAACAACTTTTACATTATAGCAGCCGAGACTGCCTTTCCTTCACCTTGCCTTTGGAAACCTCTGACAGTTGAGTTCCCTTCTCTTCAGACCAGTTAAACATGTATCATCCTCAGATAGTTACTGAAACTTAAGTGTTTGATTTTGTTTCCAAATGAGGCTGCAACAGAAAGGAAACACCTAAGCTGAAACCCAGAGTGGGAGATAAATTTGCCTGATGTATCAAGCAGCCATTTGCAGTACAAACAAATACAAATTCTCCATGGCCCCTAATAACAAAGTTTATTGCCCACTCATGCCATACATTCATCACAGGCCTCAGGCTCTGCCATCAGAGACACTTGGAGACCCTGACGGATGGCACAGTCACTAACTCAAATACTTACGTTACCTGCCAGAGGGAAGGAGAGATTCTAGAAATGTGAACACCTGTACAGCTGGAAGAAATCACTGCTTCTCAACCCCAAATAATTGAAGATAAAATAGAGAGATGTTTTATGCCCTAAAAGCCAGCTCAGCCTCAAAAGCAAAATCAATTCAAGTACATGGTTATCATGTCTATTGTTAAAACCCCTGCAGGACCTAAGGCAGCATTCAGCATAGTCTTTCATTTAAAAAAAAAAAAAAGCCTCTGGGAAAAATAAATCTAAGGACATGGCTTTCTGCCTTAAGACTGATTGACTCAAGGTACCCACAATTAAGAGAAAGGGATGTGTTTCTAGAAGGACTGTAGGTGTGGCTATTGGTATATGAGGCTGGTTAGAGTCAAACAGACGAAAGCCAGCAAAAATTATAAGAGTCGTGATGCCACAGAGACCATGAGCCTCAACTAGAAAACTCTGTAATTGATCAAGACTTAAAAGGAGCCCTGGACCCTAACTTTCTATTAACAGAAAGCAGAAGATGTTGCTACAGGAGAGATTATTCCTGAATGTTCTCTTCATGTGCATCAATGAAGTATAATGGAAAAAGAAGGGCTTACTAGGAGGTGGGATTCAGGGTCATTGGAGGGGGGGAGGAATGGACTGGCTCCCAGGGAGCCAGATCAAGACCTAATCAAGAAATTTCCCTTATCCGTCGTTGAGGGGGTCCTCTAAAGTCTGCCCACCGGGGTTTCTGAAATGCTATGGCTCAGTGACTTGTAATTCTTCCATTTGTCCCCTTTCCAGATGGGAGTATTTAAGGTGACTAAACTGTCCCTATTTCACTATGGGACTATATTGGGGGTGGGGGCGGTGTGGAGGAGAGATTAGAAGCTGCGGAAAACTTGGATTTTTTTGTTTATTGATTTCTAGGCCAACAGGAGCCACGTCCGAACCATATGTAGGAATTTCCATGCATCACCCCAAGATCCTGGGTTTTGAGCTTGATGCCATAATTGGATGAGACTTTGACGTGGTCTCCCTTGGTGAAGTGGTGAGCACGTTTTGCATTTGGAAAACAGAGTGCACCAAATACCAGGTGATGAGAGAAGTGGACCATAATAATTTGTTAGTGCTGTTCAACAAATGTTTCTGGATCATCTCCATTCTGAGAACGTGGGGGGACTGCATTGCAGTCTCCCTTGGAGCTGGGTGGGGCTGTGTGTTAGTTCTGGCCAATGAGTTGGGAGCTGAGGTGACATTTAACTGTTCACGTGAGGACCTTCCTAGAGCTCTTTTCTCCCGTCGTGTCAACACAGCTGTTCAAGATAGTAGCTGGTTTATCATCGAGGGATCCTGAGCAGGGTGCAATGAGCAGGGTGACCTATGCAGACTTGTGGGAGACCTACGTTTGAGCTCGTGATAAACTCATCTTGCTGAGGCCACCGAGACTTGGGTGTTGTTTGTCATTGCAGTGCAACTCATCCTGGCTGCTACAATTAAGGATGGCAGATATAAGACAAACATAAATCACAGCCTCTTCTCTCTTCTTTTGCAGTCATTGAAAATCAAGTGGGATTCTTTCCTAGTGAGCACAGATAGCACCTGGGAATCCCTGTCACTCTCAGAGTTGATCAGAGTTGACACTCAAGATGACACTCATTGGCCTGTTGACTTAGCAAATGCTTTAGGGAAGAGAATATGTTCTGATGAGCTGGGCCAGCTATTACAGGTGTACCTTAGGGCTCCAGGTATCCTTTGAGATCTTCTCTTTACCAAACATGTGTTTCATGACTCCAGGGAACAGTTAAGTGGGTGATGCAGGACCTCATGGTGTGACAAGCATGACCAATCCTCTCTGAATGGCCGAAAGTCTTATGCATAATTAGGCTTCCAGATTAGACATTGAGGAGTATTGTACAGAGGTTCAAATGCCATTTAAAAATGGGCGCTGTGGCAATATACTCTGCTGGGTTATTTGGGGAAATGGAGCCAGTATAGTGGGAGGCATTGAAACTGGAAAGACCTCCAGGCCAAATTCTTCTGAGGTCTTTCTGAATCTCAGTACCTGTAAAATATGGAGGGTGATAGCACCTGCCTCACAGAATTTTTGTGAGAACTAAAAGACCTAAGGTATACAAGAGCCTGCCACGTGGTAGGTACGTGTGGGAGGAAAGCTGTAGTAGATGCCATTGGTACACTGCCCAGCTCTCCTTCTGAGGTTGGTGCACCCACTCCGTAACTGCTGTGTCAAAGCTAACAGCTCACAGCTGCCCCCTTCTCTAGAGAATGACTCTCTGCAAACGGGATCTGCCTTACCCTGGAGGTTCTGCCTGCAACCCCTAAGTGGCCCACAGTCAATGACTGACTGATATGGGTGCCAAAGACAAGTCTCCTTTCCTCAAGGGGAGACAACTTAAAGTTAGACTTTCCCTGAAGCTATCTCCTTGCTCAGTTCTTTCCCTTCCGTCTCCTGCTACCCTCACGTCCTTACTGCATTTCCTGAGAAGTACTCCCTCAAAAAAATCATGTGAACTTGAATCTTGTCCAAGATTCTGCTTCTAGGGATGCTACCTATGACAATAGCTACTATTAATCATAACTCTCAGGCTCCTAAGATTGTGGCCGTGCCCTGCAGCTGCTGAAAGCTGTAGAGGGGTGTCATTTTGAGATGATGCTAACATAGCAATGGATGAGTTCCCCAAACCAAAAGGCTGCAAAAAGTTTCTCCCAAGTTCTGTTCTTGAAACTGTTGAGAGAGAACAGGAATGTCATTCAGGAGAGAAGACAGGGCAAAGGAGAAAAGGATGATGGGAAGGGAAACTGCTGAGAATAGACTCAGCCAGGAGAGTTCTGGAGGGCCCTGTTGGGTTGGCCACATTCCATAGAAGCAGCCTTTCTCATGACATTTCTCTCTACTAGTACTTGCAACACTCTGAGCTAAGGACTCCTCGAGGGACTTCTCCAGTGAAGAAAAGGATTGCTTCATTTCTGGATGTCCTGTTTCTTTTCCCGTTGGAAGAGCCAGCTCAGGCTCCCATCCCAGTGAGAGGCCAGTTTGGCCAGGCTGAGATTTGCTTCCTGTCCCCAAAGAAATCCAGCGCCTTCCGTCACTGCCACGGATCAGAGCTTTGGCAAGTAACAGAAGAAAGAGTAGAGGGGCACCTGGAACACCCAACTGTACAGGCTTATAACGTTCATGAAGCTTCTCTAGGAGTAAAGAAAAGATTATCCCAGGCCGGTTCAGGAGAGGTCATGGTCCAGCAACAAAGCTCAGATTTTTGGAAGGCCAGCTGAGCCCTGGGTTATAGACTAGAGTCCATGTGATATGGCTGTAAAAGAGCCCAGATTGGGAAAGAGGAAGCCAGGCTTCCTCCAGCTTAGTTACTAAGAAATTGGGACTGATAATGCTAAGGATGATGATAGTGATGATGACGATAGCTATCACCGATTGAACATTTACTATGTGCCAAGTACTGTGCTAACTACTTTATGGATATTCTCTATTAAAGCCCCTACAGCATAGGCATGATTAGCCCCATTTCACAGATGAGGAAGGTGAGGCTACATAAACACGCCAATGGTCTATAGCTAGGAAAGATACAGAACCAGGATTTAACCTTGGTTTGCCGCTGTATTGCCTCTAATTCATTTTAAATTATGGTACCAATTTCCTCATCTGCAAAAAGGCCCGGCTAAACTTCAAATATTTGCCCTCTGAGGTCCTTTCCGGTCTTACAGTCTAGAATGATCTCTATCCTCCTCACCGAGATGAGAGGAAAGTCTGGGATCAGGAGGGTAAGGAACCAGAAAGGGGATACTGCATTCCAGCTGAACTTTTCACTCAGATGAAGACAATTTGGAAATTCCACGGCCCCTCCCTCTGTGAGCAGTATGTTATCCAGGCCTGGAAAACATCTGAGAAGTGACAGAAGGCGTTGGAGAATTCCAGGAGAGCCAGGTCATGCCACAAAACGAGTATACCTCACACAACAGCAGCTCTATATATTTGCCTTTTTTTTTCCTTCACTGGAGGCCTCTAGATTTTTCCAGACAATATTTGGAAGGCTAAAATCTGATTACCTCAAATCACAGACAAAAATAGATCTTGGGGTTTTTCATATTCATTCTGACCCAATCAAGTGCATTGGAGGAATGCAATAACGTTTTATTTGTCTGCTCTCTGGAATTCAGAAGAATTTAAAGTCATTGCTTTTAAATGTTTGAGAGTAAAAACAGTATTCATATTGGATGGCTTTATTCTCCTTATACTGTTTTTGGACAAGCAGTGTGGACCCAACTAACACTCCTGAATTTCAGCCTCTGTGTCTCAGTTTTTCTTATAATGACAAGAGAATTAAAGATGGCCTCTCACCGCCTCAGTAGGACGATGAATAAACGAAACTTAAAAAATTACCAGGAAGGAAAGTATTATTTTCCAGGGACTCCACAGTCCTCTCTTCTGGCAGGGCCCACGTCAACTGTGTGGGCATCTCCACCCATGCCTTCCTGTCTGGGCTGAGAGGTAACGAGCGGGGAGAGCACCTCATGAAAGTTTCCTTGGAGGTGCCTGAACCTTCTGTCACCTGTGGTTCTTTGAAGTACAGAGTCCTGGCTTCCTGTTTATGTCACTATGCCTAGAAGTAGAGGTGCCAGAAGGTTTCATGCCTTAGGTGGCAGCCACAGAGCTCTTCCTTTGCAGAGACACTACCCTTTACGTTTCTATAATCTTCCATTGCGGGGGGAAGGGAGTGTAGCTAATGGGGCTACTAGTGGTTCTTGGGGTAGGTGGAGAGATTTCTCGTGACTTCCTGTAACTTCTTCCGTCAAACTTCTTCTTCTTTGCATCATAGCAAACAACCTGCTGATGCTGGGTGGAGTTGCTGGGCCTAGCGCATTGTTGGTTAAAGAAGAGGTCAAAGACTTAGCAGGTCCTCTCTGGCTACCGTCAGAGCTGTACTCAAAGGCCGTACCATGTGAGCCTGAGGAAAGAAGGCTTCAGCTTTCAATTTAAATTCCCCTTTTAAAAATGCTCTGTGTTCCTGCTAGAGAGATGGACTCCATTAAACAGCCAGCAGCGTGTGGATCACCAGGCGGTCCAACAGTGTCCACAAGTGGGCCCACTGAAGGAGCCATGGACAAATAGGTAGAGTTGAACAGGAACTTTTCAGTCATGTGCACACACACACATACACAGAGAGATACACAGACGCACAAATACATAATTTTTTTTATTGCATCTAGGAGCAATGCCCAGGAAACATATAAAAACGTTCATAGCAGCACTATTTGACATCTGAAGACAACCGGGAATGAGGCAAATGTCCACTGGCAGGAAAGTGAATAACCAAAGTGTGGCACATTTCACATACTATGTAATTATACAGCCGTGAAAATGAATGAACCACAGCTACTTGTAACAACATGAATGAACTGAGAAACACATTAGGTAGAAAAGAGACATGTTGGAAAAGACCACATGCGGTACGATACCCTTTTTTATAAAGCTCAGTAATAAGCAAAGCTTGTGGAGTCATGCATGTGTGTGAGATAAAAATATTTTTTAAAGCAGAAGAATGATAAACACAAAATTCCCATAGCAGTTTCCCCTGGGGAGTAAAGCAGCTTAATGGGATAAGGAAGGAGTACAAAGGTCAAGGGAAGTTATTGGTGATGCTTTAATTTTCCCACTGGCTAATAGATTCGTATGATTCTATATCATGTGGCATCATGACTTAGATGTAGGTTACATATATTCTTTTGTATGTATATGACGTTAAAATAATCAGATTAAAAAATAAAACTATCTGTAGTCATGATGACTTACCCAGCTGATGGAATTCAAATTTCAGAGTTCAAAAGTTTAGAAATTATCTACTTCAAACCCCTAATTTTACATATGTCAAAATGACTTGCAAATTGCAAAGGGACTTGACCACATTTGCACAACTCTTTAGTGACTGTGCAAAGATCAGAACTCTTGCCTACTGGTTCCTAGTCTACAATTCCTCCTTCCATTCTCACCCCCAAAATAATAGTAATTCTTCTTCTTCCTCTTTTTCTTCTTCTTCTTTAAGTTGAAGCAACATACAAGTGGCCTTACATGACAGTGGGTGGATTAAACACCTCTGTTCCAGAAGACAGGGTAAGAAATTAGAACATGGGGATCATACTCCCTGAACAAGCAAAGTCAAGCTTCTCTTGGCCTGTGTCCTCTTTTGAAGTAGTTGATAATGATCAAATTGTATCCATACGAATGTGTTAAGTTTCCCTTGACTCTGATTTGTGGCTCTTTGCTACTTTAAGACCAAATGGCAGCCCAGAAACTCACCGACAAGCATATTTTCTGTAAGTAAGATTTTAATAACATTTTGAATATGGGTGTGATCTACGCTTGATTCCAAAGGGATAAGGAAAAGTGCCTTTTCAAAGGAAGCGTCCATTTTCACCAACAATTTACATAAATTGCTGACACTGGTGAAAGAAATTGTGATGTATCACATACATGTATTTTATTTAGTTAAAATCAAATATTTGCTTCCTTTCCTCCCAAAAAACAATGAGAGAGAACAATTCAACTAATCCAAGCCATTCTATTCAATATGTGGGTGCCCTGGAGCGTGAACAGAAAACCTGTCACTCTCTCAGTGGGGCTCCTTTCCTGTAATATACACCTTTCACTGCATGAAAATCTTATGCTGACTGTGATCCTACTTTTGAAGACCATGCATTTTATTTCTACAACGTGACTGCTAAATGCTCGTCACTTACTTCCATAGCAATGATTTTCTCAATACTAGAGAAAAACTTGCTGTGTTGGACAAATGAAAAGACTATATGTTTGTATACTATCCTTTATGAATGATTTAAGGAATTTTTGACAGCCTAATAGTCATTAGAGCTGTTCATCAACTCTTTCCAGTTTTACTCCTGGGCATCTGGTAAGGTTGCACTTTCCTGTCTCTCTGAAGTTAAGTAGAGCCATGTGACTAGTTCTGGCCTTTGATAAATGAGCACAAGTGAGGCATACGACATTCGGAAGGAAGCTTTAGGAGGCAGTGTAAGATGTGCCATGTTCTCTTATTCCTGCATTTGGCAAGTGCAGAGGCATAAGGCGGAAGAGTCTCCCTCAGACCCCCCAGTGAGGACGGCGTGGAACAGAGTCCCCCAGTCAAACTATGATGGACGTATCACATGAGCAAGAAATCAACCTCAGTTGCTTTAGGCTCCTGAGATTTGGGGGATAACACATACTGGCTGTTCACAAGGATAATTTTGATTATACACCATTTTTATCGAACTCATAACTTTTTTTTTTTTTTTTTTGCGGGCCTCTCACTGTCGTGGCCTCTCCCGTCGCGGAGCACAGGCTCCGGACACGCAGGCTCAGCGGCCATGGCTCACGGGCCCAGCCGCTCCGCGGCATGTGGGATCTTCCCGGACCCGTGTCCCCTGCATCAGCAGGCGGACTCTCAACCACTGCGCCACCAGGGAAGCCCCAACTCATAACTTTATAGCATAAGATGTGATTCCACCATATATTTAGGCTTCCTAGAAAATATTCATTTAGACACTGTAGGTTTTGATCCACAAACTTCTCCAAAAGGAGCACTGGAGACACCATGTAACCAACACTAGTTTAAAATTGGAGTTGAAGGAGAGGCAACAACCAAGAGAAATTGGAATCCATGTTTATTGATGAGAGATATATACATAAAAGTTAAAACACTTAGTGAAATATTGGATTTACAGATTATTTCCCGTATATAAAGAATATGCAGTTATTGTACACATGTAATGTTACAGTAATCAGTCCACATGGTAAGAAAGCTTAGAAAGCCAAAGGTGAGAACAAAATACTTCAACTACCCAAAATGTGCTTTGCCAGCAAGGCATTTCCTAGTACCATATGTAAGAAACACCCCCAAAATTAGTTGAAGTTTTTATCTTTTTTCATTCATTAGTCTTTAAACACTATGTGCTCTGTGAGGGAAACAAATATTCTTAGCTTTCATTCTGGACACAAAAAGAATCTTCAAAGGGAATCCAGCCTAAAGGTTAGCTTTCTTTCGGTAAGGTTTCATCCTGAATTTGACGGGAGTTGAAGAAGCCACATTTTCAGGAAAAAAAAAATGTGCCTGTTCCCATTTACATTCCTTCACTCCAATCATTGGAGAAGACACTGAAAATTAACGTGCTCTGTGCCCTCAGAGGATCTCTTAAGCTTCACTCCTCTTGTGAAAAAGAGAGGGGCACTCAGTGTTCCCAGCTGCACATGGCCATCCTTCTCTGTCCTTACAGAGGAAAAAGGGGTTACAGGAACTATAGACCCCACAGCATTCCATTTAGTGATAATTAGACAGGATGTGTGTTTTGGAGGCAGGTATGTAATTGCATTGAACCTCCTCTTCCACTGCTTGAAACACACACACAAAGCCTACTAGGTAGAGGTCCTACTCCCTTCACATATGTGGGATCTGTGCTTCACCAGTTGTTTTTTTTTCTTTTGCAACCCCAAAGCTGTACACTGACCATCCTTGTGCTTCTCTTATCTTTCTAGAGACAACTGTGCAATTTACTACCAGAAGTGTGCTTTTGTGGGGTTTTGCCTACACGGCAGTTAGTCAGTGAATGTCTTTCCTACACCGTGACTCAAGAAACCAAGGAGGACGAGGCTCTTCAGAACCTTTAAGTCATGAGCATCATGGTCAGTATTTGGCAACCAAAGAGACAGACCTTTTCCTAAGGATATAATGCTAACATGCTCATGCTGAGAAGGAGACGAGCCTTTTGTCTCTGTGAGCCCAATCCGTCAAGTGAAGGAGGGCTGCAGATAAATGTCCTCATTCTAAATCTACCTAAGCCTAGATAATCAAAAGTTCCACAGTTGCACTCATTGGGCACTACATAGACTTCAGATGCCCTTTCACTAAGAATCATGACACATACCCAACCCTCCTTTGCCCCGAATTGCACAATTACAAAGATACTAGACACACACAGACTTTCAAACAATCATCGGTACAAAGGATTCATAGATAAGTTCTTCACTGATATACATTCCCAAGTCACTTTAAGAAAGAGGAAAAATTATTCACTACTAGTTATCTAGGAAGGAAAATTGGGTTTTCAAAACAACAATCAACATGTCTACTGCACTTAGATGAACGGCCAAAAATAACATTTAAATTAAATTACAATACATCTATATACCATTTCACTGAAATTACACAGATACCTACATTATAGCTACACAAAGTGCATAGGCACTGTTCTTCATGCGTGAACCAAGTGTTACTGTGTACACACAAGAACTTCATGCTTGACAGCTATCTGTACTTGAAAATCACAGATACAGTCGTTGCCAGTTGAGGGCACATCTAATCTGTTTGCTTAATGAGGAGCGGGTTCAAATACACACCGGTACACTTTCTATGTAACTATTTTCCTAAAACATAGCAAAAATACTAGCCCTACAACCATATCAGAAAGCGTGTTTGGTGGAAGGAAGACCCTCCCTTGTCTTTGCAGTAGTTATTGATTTGCCTTTTGGGGAAATTTACATAGATTGTTACTCACCTGAGGACAGGATCTACCTGGGCTGCTTCTAAACAATTTCAATGTGACTCTAAGCCCCAGTGATGGAGTATTGCTTCAGAGCTGGTACCAGTATTTTTTTTTCTTAAAAATATGTGCTCAATTCACATAACAATGTGACATTTACTACCAATTTGCTTGGCAAGAACGAACTGCGACAAATCTGTCCTGATTTGCTTCCTTGCACTCACCCTCAATCTCTCTATTCAAAGTTTTCCTAAGCCAATTTTCACGTAAATTATTAGGAAGGCATGGGAGGTTCTGACATAGAAATGATCCAACTATTATCACCTTATTTCTCATTTTCTTGGAGAAAAGCAAAATTAGAATGCTTAGCTAGAAAAACAAGACCTGGTGTCAAAAATAAGGAGTCAGGGGACTTCCCTGGTGGTGCAGTGGTTAAGAATCCGCCTGCCAATGCAGGGGACACGGGTTCGATCCCTGGTCTGGGAAGATCCCACATGCCACAGAGCAACTAAACCCGTGCGCCACAACTACTGAGCCTGCGCTCTAGAGCCCGCGAGCCACAACTACTGAAGCCCGCATGCCACAACTACTGAAGCCTGTGCGCCTAGAGCCAGTGCTCCACAACAAAAGAAGCCACCACAATGAGAAGCCCGCACACCGCGACAAAGAGTAGCCCCCGCTCACGGCAACTAGAGAAAGCCCAGCAATGAAGACCCAACGCAGCCAAAAATAAATAAATGAATTAATTAAAAAAAAAAAATAATAAGGAGTCAGCACCATTCCTTGAGTTCAAAAGACTAATCGTTTAAATGCATATCCTAACCAGCTAAGGGACTGAAGTGACTCCTTGCTCTTAATGGTCATTTTGTTCATTGCATCGCAAAGGACTGGGTTCTTAAATTTTTCAAATGTGGCTGTATGCTCAGGAAACAACTGACAGCTCTAAATTGCTGTAGAAACGTCTTGTGCTCTAATTAGTTGTAATTCTACGTATGTGGTTATATAGAAAATACCATAAGAAGATATCTGTCTGCAAAATTACAGATACTAAATAGATCAATTCAGTCTACACTGAGTTCTTTATGGTTTATGAAGAATAGATACAAACCTATAACATCATTAAAGGCTAAATCAATATTAACCATATAATATCCAGGACTCTAAATATGTTTTCTCATGCTCTTTATAAATAATAGCAAAGAAGCCCACGGATTTGTTTAAAAAAGAATGTAAGGTTGGACTGGAGGAATTTGGGGGTAGATGCAATACTGATCAGAGGGCAATATGTTGTCCCTGGTAACATAGATTTTTACCAGGAAGCCAAAATATATCCGTGGGCAGCAAGACCAAATTAGATTCACAGTTTGCCAGCTCTCTCCTCAAGCCATAGAAAACAAATAGAAAAACGATATACAAAAATCCTCACAAAAGTAGTTTTTTATATACAAATCTCTGTAGTGACCAGATAACCTGATCTGTCTTGTGCAACATGGAAATGCAATGCTGAGGTTTCCCAGGGGAAGGAGGAAGGGAAGGAGTGAAGGTCATTTATGGAAAGATCTGGATGCCAAAAGATGAGTTCCTAGTAAGGAGAATAACTCTCCTGGAGAAGTGAGCAACCACAGTGCCAGCGTTCTGATCATACACTTCAGAGAATTTGCTCCATGGAGGCGAAAACTCAGAGATATGCTAGACTAACTTCCTTGGCTAGTGTGTGCATCTCTTTCCTACCGAAGGCAGCAGGCTGTTTCTAGGCAGCTAAATGGTTGCCATGAGAAGAAACGGAGCCCCAGAAGGAGCGAGTCTCCTGCTGCATCATCCCCATTCCCACAGGGAATGATGACAAGGGTCACAGTCAGCTGTTATGTTCCAACACTCACCCAGGGATGGGGGGTGTCTCTGGAGGAACTGGAGACCTGTTGCTACCCAGGCTCTAGGTCAACTGCTGACTGCAAGGTAGAGGGATCTGTTCTAGTAGCAGGTTTTATCCTCAGCACAAAAGGGCCCTGTATAATAATCAGAAGGACTTCAAAAAATATCAAAATGGATATTTGCACCAGAAGTAAGAAGGTAAGGCAAAGCTGGACATGGAAAAATAAAGGAAAAAAAAAGCTGATCAGTAATTACTCAGGATATTATTTAGAGTGAATGAAAGAAGAACTTGAGGGCTTCTCTTACTTTTCCATACATTCTTATATGGATCCGCTAAGAAATATCTTTTTCTTGATGCTCTAGTGTCAGGTCTTCTGCACTAAGAGTTTAAACGAACAAACAAACACTAACTCGATCCTTTTAGTACTAGCTTTACATCCCTCTGCTCCGCATCTACAGAGCTGAAGTCTTCTCTGGCAATAAAGGTGCTCACGAAACAATAATACCAAATGTATTGCGTATTTAGCAGAAGTTTGGACAAAGAGCAAGGATGCAAACGTGGCCCATTGCAGCAGTACCAGAACGTGCAAGAGATTGTTCAAAGGCCATGGCCAGTCGCATGCACCTTGCAGACAGACCACGCATTTGATCCAGCCTAGAAACTCTGGGCATTGAAAAAGGCAATGATCACCAATACAAGTCTATTCTTGTAAGACAGACCTTCTCCACCTGTGATGTGATGCCCACAGTAATAGAAAATCAAGAGGAAAATTTGAAAATGAACTCAACCAAATATCTCTGCATACCTCTCCAGAGAAAGGAGTTGGCCCGGGCCCACCCTGTGCATGGATGTACGTGTCTGCGTACCAGTGGAAAGGGAATATTTACAGACAGTCGCTGTTTTTGTGTAAGTCTTCCACCAGTTTCATGAGTGTTCAAGTTGATTTGCCAGATGCTCCCAAATTCCCATACTGGGTCGGCAATTAGGACTGTTTGGGGGAAACTGTGTGTTTAGGGTATTCGGGGTGGGCCCTGTTGCCACAAGAGGAATGATGCAAGACTTTGAGGGAGGCCATAGGCTCACCCTGGCCCCTCATGATGACTCTGGCAGCATTTTTCCCTGAGCTGAATGGTTACTTCTATTAGGACAGTGCCTTAGGCAAAGGCCAGTTTTATAAAAGGAGGTTTGTTTGTATCCCCAAATACCAAACTGTGGATGAACGTGGCCATCTTCCAAGCTTGTTGTAAAACTTCAGATGAAGAGAGAGCCTTGAATCTAATTTCCCCCAAAGGGGATGAGAAAAATCCAAATTGATTATTCATTGTTGTGGGCCCCTCTGACCTACAATATAAATAGCTAATGTGTTATAGCAGTAAGCCTCTTATGAAAGAAGAAATTAAAGTAGAGATCATTATATGGTGGTTTCATAGGGCTGGATGGGGGTTTTAATCATTTAATCCAGCACTTCACGTTTTTTTTCTGCAGTGGAGCTTGTGTGTAAAGTGACTTGTGTAAGTTATATGAATAAAAATGGGCAGAGTCTAAGTCAAAAGTTTCTCCACCCAACTGCATTATTTCTCCTCACCTCTATGTCATTCCCTGAATTAGCTGTGCTGTGAGGTGAAATAAGACACTACTCAGTTAAGATTCCCTGTCATCTATTCTAAAACCGACCCTCGCGCTAACTTGGATGGTCATTTATTCAACTGTCTCTTAAGCAGCAATAATGATGGTTGGAATAAGAAGGGAGAAGAAGGAAGAGTGGAAATTGGGTTTTCTTTTCAGAAAAATCATAAGCAACTGACGCCTGGACAGCTTTGAACTCACTCCATCCAAGGAGACAAATCTGTCTACAAGGCAACGTCCCTGGCTTGGCACTCAGGGGTCCTTCTCGGTTTTAGCCAGAAATTACCAGATACTGAGACCATTTATCTTCTCTGACAACTAGATTTACAAAACTCTCACTTCAGAATTCCTTCAAGCCTTTTGTTTTTAAACTTAATCTTTTTAGGCTCCTAGACGGTCATATCTTATTTAAAGAGCAAGTATTACAATAATTGGAAAATCCCATTTGTTCCTTTTTCTTGGCTCGGAGTGAATTTATTTGGAGAATAAGCAAGGCCAAACCAGCAACCCACACAACTGTATGGCCCCAAGCACTGAAGAGCAGCGAAGTGGGAAGAGCCGCCTCCACTGGGTGTAACCGCTGAGCATTTAGTCACCACACCAGGCAAGAGCTGCTGAGGCTTGTTTATCAAGAGTCTGAACTACGGAGAATTCTCTCTGAGCATATGGGTACCTATTTGGATTCATTGCCATATTTCTAATAGCTACTTGGTTCAGATCATGGAGATCTGTATTAGCTACATGATTGCCTTAATCCTCTGACCTTCTTTGCATGGAAAATATAGCACAGACAGAACCCTTGATTCAGACAAAAGTGAAATATTGTACCGTAACTTTTGCTATTGGGAAGTGTGGTATTTGCAAAAGCATGGCAGGCTTGGGTTTCCTTTTGGGGACCCAGTAGGTGAGTTATCCAACTCCAAAGGGGCTTCTTGACTAGATATAAACTTGCAAATGACATATTTCTCTGTGCACGAGTGGAAATGACCTGAGACCCTCAATTCAACCGGTCGTTGGGATTCCTGACCTTACCTACCAGGAGTACATCTCCCCATAATCTGAATTTACCCTAAGCCTTTCTCAGCTTCCACCAGTTCAAATCCAAAAGCTAGGCATTTTGGCAACCTTTCTTTAGACTTTCCTGAACATCCAAAGCTGATGAGTAGTTAAAGAGAAGTAAATATTTATATTTTTTGGAACATGGCCACTTCTGCAGGCAATGATGCTCTAGGGTGTGTTTCCACACACAATAGGAAGTGAAGAATCAAACCTGACAGCTACCTGGCTCAAAACTCATCATCTGAAGTTTTATATTGAAGATCTGCGTGATTTAGATGATTGCCTTGATTGTCTGATGCTCTCTGCATGGGAGGCACATCCTCAAAGATCTAAGGTAAAGCTTTGCCTTGAGTGTGATTCTTTTCACTGATAGGACTTGATTCATTGAATTGTAGTAGGTAATCAAATGATGACTCCACTTGGGTTTCCCAAAAGACATAAATGAGAAAGGAGAGAATAAAAGTCTACCTCGTTGGTTTTCTCCTGACAATTCTGATTCCTAAAAATAGTGAATGAGTTCATAAAAAACGGTGTTGCCAAAGCCCTGACTTAACAGAACCTAAGGGATGCAGTGTATGTATCTGGCCTGCCACGTCTGTATACAAGTATAATATTTATGCATGGTCAAACATTAATGGACTGTTACAAGCATTCACATTTGTGTTGGACCTATTAAAATAAATCTATGCATATAACGGACAGGCTATAATATCCTGTTTAGAAAATGGCTGTTAGAGGTATATTCTGGATCTACGTGTTCTGTTTATGGCGCATATGCTGGGCAAGGAAAACCCCAGTGGGTATGGCATGAGAAGAATGAATGAGGCCTAAAAAAAACAGAGGACACAGTCACACGTCAGCTCTACATACATCCTGGGTTTTCAGGCTAGTCCTGAATTTGAGACATTGCTTATTTTTACTGATTTGTTGAACTTCCAGATGAACTGATTTCCTAAGTATATTCTCACGAAACTTATTGCATAGATTCAAACCTGAAAAACCTGCTTTGCTAAGCTGTGCACCTAGTTTCTTCTGAACATGCTGTCCCCTTATATATTTGTAGGTTAACTCGATAACTAGAAAAAAGCTGAAGACAAACAAACAGGGAAGACTTTTAGGCAGAGTCTTCGGAAGACGATCCTGAGACCACTCCTTTGAGTAACATGCCAGTACGTAAAAGTGCTAAGCTGGCGTTAAACAGCAAAACCACAAGCTCCTAGATGCCTTGCCTAAATCCTTCTCCTCACCATAAAAAAGCTCTTGGGAGTACCACTTAACGATGATCCTTAACAGTTTCACAGTTAAACCCAGGAACTGTCCCTTTGACCCACAACATCTGCTGTAAAGGGTGCATTTTCCACTACATTTCAGCATGCCCTTGGCCACCCTCTTAACTGTCCATCTAATGAAAATGAAGGCAAATGTATTTTTTAAAAAAAGAAGCAAAAACTACTTAATACTGCTTAACACTGATTCTTATCTCCCCCCCCCAAAAAAAAACCACTAGAGTTTAAGAGACAAAACTACTAGAATCTCATGTCTCTTGTGTGTTCCAAAGGTATCTGATTTGAAAGAGAAAAGTCACAAGGAGAGGGTAATAAAGGGCATGTATGTCCATAAACACCCTCTCCTAAGAAAATCTGGACTCTGTGACTCTTCCTGAATATCTCAGCACCCATCTGCTGCAGCAGATAAACACCTTACCCTCCCATTGGACCAAGGTTCTACACACGTCAAATGTGCTTATTTCTCAATGATTCATGCTCAAGTCCTCAGCAAACTCCTAAAGCCAGCAACCTTAGGAAAATACTGTGGGTTATTCAACAGAAAATGTTGAAAAATGTAGCTTGGAGGTGCCTACAGCATGCAAGGCACCGACTGGGCTATTCCAATTCTATTACGTATTCCCTCAAACTTCCACAGCCTTGAGAAGATTCCATCTGTGAAGTCCTGTTGAGCCATCCTTTGTTCCTACTTCATGGTTCAAGGCTACCTTGACTTTGCCATAAGAATGTCACCTTTATAGGATTTTGCACCTATGTTTGTTTTCTGTTCCTTTCCACAGAGAAGACTGGGGGAAAAGATGGGCTCTGCTTCCAACTGTGTCCTGTAACTGGTTTTAGGTGCTGTGATATAATATAACAAAAAGCTTTCTGCATATTAGATAACTAACAGTGTTTTGGTTTTGTTTTTATCATGAGATTAGTATTAAAAGAGGCACAGCCAACCCGACTACCCTCCATCTGTGAGGAGAGTAGAATGATTAAGCCTTCTAGTCTGATGAGAACATGACTGAAATAAGTTGGGGATTAAGAACGTCTTTTTTTGGTAGAGACCCAAATAAGAATTGTATGAACGAAACGAAGACACTGAAGCCTAGATCAAATAATCTCACTTGATGTCACTATGCCAGGTGATGCAAACGAAACACAAACAAATTTGAATCTTTGAATCTGGTTAAAATTTATGCTGACTGTGCTCTCTTACTTTTGTCAATATATACAGAAGTTATATGTAAATTACATCCTAATCCCTTATCAAATTTAGAGCAAATGATGAAACCTACTTTGAAATTCAACAATTATTCCCATAAACTAGATGGGGTAGAGCAGAGACTCAGTGGGTTCCGTAACCGGCTACCTTTAAGATATGGCTCCCACTATGACTCTCTTTGTGAAACATTTAGCCATTTAACTTAAAGCGTATACGGAAGAGAAATTGTACCTTAAGATGGGTACTTTGTTTTAATCAACACAAGGACATACGCTACAAGACATTTAAGGGGATTTACTTCCGAAGGCTTCTAACAGAATCTCTTGTGTGTTACAAGGTGAAGCATGGAGAACATTGGAAGGAGTAACACACTGACTGTCTGCTCGTGAATCCAAATCCCTGGAATGTGCCACACGGCTTTAGTCGTGTCCCCTGGGAAGAGACCATCCACGGTTCTGCATCTTGAGAGAAAAGGGAAGCTGGCAAGAATGCGTCTTCAATTCAAACTGATTCCTCCAGCGACATCCATTCAAACAATAATACAAGTGAGAAAATTAGATGGTTACCAAGCATTATTTGGCAAAGACACAGCACCGTGCCTATCACTGACTCACAACAGATCCTCTAAGCCTCAGCTAACAGATTAAGTAAACATAGAAATATTTTTTTTGTCTTTTTGAAGAAAACTTTTTATATCCTCTTTTACCATAAGATACGCTGGGGAGTTTATTCAAGAATTTGCTGACAGTCATATCCTTATTTTTCACGTTTCCAAGGTTCTTCTTCAACACTGCAGTCGGCTGACTTTCCGCTGGCTGCCAGAGTTACCTGAAAATAATTATCATCAATATCCAGCTTACGGGCCATGAACCAGAAAACCACTGGGGGGTTATGTGGAGGACCACCAGACCCAGGTTCTACTACACGACTTCAATATTAATTTTAAACGTTGTTCCTTCCAAATCGATTTTGAACTGGTCTTAGTTTTCAACACTGATTTGCGAACATTAAAAAAAAAAATACATATTTGCCTTGGGGGGTATTGAGCGACTAGAGATACTTTGCAAGTTGGGGGATAAATAACTTCTACTATGATTTTAGGGTTATGAGGGTGTCTCGTTACCCATAGACCCCCCACACAACAATGCAGTCCTGAAAACATAGTGCCCTTGTGCTACTCCAAACAACCACAGAGAAAAAAAAATCCAGAACTAGGCAGCTAGCTCTACTCATGCATGTGAAAGGTTCAGTTGCAATGAGGCCAGGTGGAGTTTATGCACGTCCAATTTTCAAATCATGATGGTCTGGCTCTACCATATAAACTATCCAGGCTTTAAAAATTAAAAAGGAAAGGAGGGAATTAAAAGGCTGAAATCAGTATCTCTAAATTATGTCATTGCAGACATTTATTAATCAACTATAATCTCCAGACTGTCAGTATTATGCTTCCCTGGCTCTCAGCGAACTGAACCCTTACACAGAGTGGGAAGTTTTCCCCTCCACATCTAAGTCGTTTTCCTAGCTTACCTTCCATCTGTCTGTCCTCAACGTCATGTGCAAACTTAAACCCACGACTGATATTCCACATAATGGAGAGACTGGATTTATGGAAGCATTAGAATATGGAGACATGACAAACGCAGCAATGTTTGAAAGAAATCTGGCCTTCCTTCTTACCCAAATGGAAGTGAGAGGCATGCATTATGAACGCACACAACATGCTAGGAACAGAAAACCTTTCACGAAGCAAGCAAATGAAAATAAAAACTACTCATTCCTCCGGTCCCCATGAGGCCCCCGCATTGTTTTTTTTTTTAAAGACAGTGCAACAAGCAAATGAAAGCATCCCATGCAATTCTTCTGATTAAAATTAAAAACATTGCATAACTTCAAACTACGGTTACAAGGCAAGAGTTTGAAAATAGAGAGACCAACATGACAGAACAATGCTTAGAATGGTTAAAGTTGTGACCAGAGCGGCAGCAAACTTGTTTCCCCTTCAGTGAACTGTCAGGAAAGACAGCCAGGGACAAACTATCTGCCTGGAGCAAGCTGCCTGTTCACCATGACCTTGAATGTACCTATTTGGCTTTCAGTGATGAACCAGATCAATAGCTGTGCAACATTATGAATCATGGTGCCTTTGGAAAACCAGACAGAGCTCAGGTGGCAGGGGCAGGGAGGCTGTTGTTTTCAAATACCGAGACCTGTGTCTCTGAAGTAGCTGGGACTGCAGCTTTTTTGGCATTTCCTTTTTCTGGCTGGATTAAAGGAAGCAGGGACTCCGTTCCCCCAGTCTATTCCACCCGGCTCCGTCCCAACACCTGGGTAATGGAAGAGCCAAAAGGGAAGAACTGGCAGTAAGCAGTGATGTCTCCCAACTCAGCTTTTAAAACAGTGAGACTGAGAATGGACCAGAAGGAGGTTCAAAGGCAGGAGTAGATGGGACACAGATATTCTGGGAAAGCCTTCAAATTCATCTCCACAGCTCTGACTGCCTCCTTTGCATATAGGTGTCAACTCAGTTAACTGGTCTAGAGCGAGAAGGGTCGACTGGCCTCGCCTCACAATCTTCACTGAGCTGAACCCATCACTTCGTTAAAAACTGCAAACCGCCAAAGAGTTACTAAACCAATATGGCCGTTTCATCATTTCCATGATCTGCTCAGTTTCACCATTTGACCATCTAAACACTAATTCACCGAGTTTGCAGGTGGTTGGTTTGGTGGTCGATTACCTAGAAAGACTGAGCCACTATCTCTATCAAACTGTCCAGCAAAGAAGGTTATCTGAATTAAAGCATGGGGTCGAGATGCTAAACGTATACACTCAATAAATACTTCTGAACAGCCTACTGCATGCCTGGCCCTGCTTTAGGGCACAGCAGTGATAAACAGTGACACAGTCTCTCTCATGGGCTTACTTCACAGTGATAGAGACAGCTGACCAACATTTCCCTTTAGGGACTGAACTGTTTGCTAAAATAAACGAAGCACATCTGTCCTGATGTGCTTGATATGCTTTAAGGAAAAAAAAAGGTGCAGGAAGTCTGAAATCTAAAGACATCTCCATGCCTATGCACTTTCCTCAAAACTTGTCCTACACAGTATCGTTAAGAAGCCTCTCCTGAGACGCTCCAAAAGGGCCGCACCAAAGGCAGTTAACCACTAGGACTCTTCTCATATATAACTGCAAAGTTAAAGAATATATGTGGTGATTTTATTTTGTTTCCTACTACTATTTTTCCTCATAGGGAAGTAATTGCGATCAAGCTGTTATCTCCACTATACAACTGCACGTTCATTTTGCTGTCCTCCAGTGCCTAACTCAGGGCTTTGCCGATTATGGGCACTCAATAAAACTTGACTAATAATCAAAATATAGGAGGTCATAGGAATAAGATGGGGGTGCTCAATTAAACCCCGCAAGGCACACGATGAATACTTGTTAAGTATAATAGAGCATAAAGCTATTCCATGGAATGTTGACCCTTGTTCACCAAAACTACCATTTTGATGGAGAATAATCCGGCACAATCATTGAGATGCGGAAAACACGAACTTTCCAGGAGAATGGAGTAAACCATTTAGGTGCATCTGAATTTCTAACAATTTTAATTGTTTTAATTGAACCACTTAATTTATGCAATTGCCTCTTGATGGGCGGGGTCCCTCCCTAATTTGCATCAGAGCCCTGGTTTACCCACACATGTAGCTTATACAGAGGGGATGAACCAAAGATGGTGGCTGCACCTATGATACAGTCCAGTAGAGGGGGTTGCTTCTGTGTCATCCTTCGTCGTCTGGCAGAAGCCATGGCATATAGTTGGAATGACCCAGAAATAACATAGGGAGAAATTAACTATTAAATGAGATCCATCAACAGGAGTCAAAAAGGTATCAGAAATCTGTGTTCGGTTCAGATTGGCCTCAGTTGCCACTTACAACCCTTAAGAGTTGACACTGCTCACCTGCCAGGGTTTCTCCAAGTTTGCTTCACTCTGGTCATGACACTTTGACAATGTCAAGTTAGTTACAATGAAGGCTGGACAGAGCCCATCAAGCTTGAAGACTTAGCATCCAACAGCTTGGAAAAGAGTCCGGAACATCCATGCTTCAGGAAGAATGGTGCTGCCAGGCAGTATGTGACATATAGTGTTTTTTTAAAGCCATCTACGGATAACTGTCCTGAAGGAGAGTTATTCTTTACTTGAAATTGCTTCCCCATTCTTGGGGCAAAGTGATTGCCAGGTGAAAACTCACCTTCCCACAAAAATAATGAAGAGAAAGAGAGCTGCACAAAGTTATGTGGGTACACTTTTGACCCACACATGATATACAGCAAGAAGGAATACTTGTACTACGTAAGTCAAATGATTCTGGGTATTTCTCTTGATGTTTCACTTGAACAGAATATTTGAAAGCCAGCAAGGCCCTAGAAACCACAAACTCTTGAGCGTAATATTCAAAGAAAACTGATTGAATTTGTGAAGTGGGTGGACGGGGGAGTCAAAATGATTGTTTTATATCACATGGATAAAACAAGCAACCGATTGGCTCTTTCACCGTTAGACTTGTGGATTTCCTGCCACGTTAGACACAGAGTTAGATGATCTGGGACTCACAGACGCTTGAGTTACATGATTCTTTAGAAAAATAAATGTGACAGTAATACATGCAGGGCTTTGTGTTTGCTTTAAGAAATTGAGCATGCACTGTTATATACAGGTCTCGATATCCAGGAATGGGAACGGTACCTTGCACTCATCTACTATGACAGAGTTGTGTGCAGCATAGACACATTGGTTGGAGTTGTTTTCCCTGTGGTTCTTCATGTCATCATAAATGGACTGAGTCTTGGTCATTTCAATATCTTCATGCACTCGGTGCTGGGAGTCAATGGTGTCCAGCTCAGACTTGGAGAGGTGATAGACAATCCCAGCCCCAAAAGAGTCTCCCACAACATTGACAGATGTTCTCATCCTGTCCCTGGGGACAAAGAACAGGACACGTTTAGTGAGGAAGCAGTACGATGTGATGGTTGAGAGGTCAAGGTCTAGAACGGAGAGACCTGGGGTTGAGTTCTGGCTCTACCTTTCCCTCTGCCTGGTCTGGGGCAAGTGACTTACTTTTAGGAGCCTTGATTTCCTTGTTTGTCAACTGGAGATAACAATCATACTTCTCTCATAAGCTCGTATGAAAATTAAATAAGACAATGTATGTAAATTGCTTAGCAAAATGTCTAATGAACGGTAAGCGCCCACTAAACAACAGGAAAAGAGAAAGGAGGAGGAGGGGAGGAAGAATTAGAGGGAAATAATGTGTCCAGATCTCAGAATTAGCTCCCAGACTGCAGCCATTCCTAGCTGTGTCCAGCAAGTCCTCTTGATTTAAACTGTTCTTCGAAGATTCCAGATTACCTCCACTTATTTTATTTACTAATTCTACAGGAAAGTGCAACCACCTGTGAATTCCCCCATAGTAGAAAATTCATCTTTTTTGTAAGGATCAAAACAACACTGCCTTCCCCCTGGGCCCCAGTCTGTCCCTAGCACACACATACACAGACACAGCTGTTGGGTAAGAAACCCAGTCACAATTTCCTCCCTGACCTATATGTGTAGTGCCTATGTGTCCTGAAAAAAACCAAAATGCTTTCTCTTGCGCTCTCTGTTAATTAAAAAAAAAAAAAATCTTCCAGAGGGCCTCTTGAACCAAGAAGGGTTGAGAAAAATCCTTCCTTAAATCTTGTTTCTCAGGTTCTGACTTGAAAAAAATAGGATGGTTGATAACATCCCCTCTTAGAACGTCAGCACCAGGAAAACTAATTAAGTTCTTAAGAGTAAGTTGTAGTCTCTCACCCATAAGTTTAAATCAGTGTGAAGAGTCCTTTTGACCAGGCTTATGAGACACTCAAAGCTCTAAAAGGAAGGATGCTGGAAAACCACAAAGAAAAGAAAGAAAAAGAAGGAGTTTAGGTAAAAATGCTGCTGAGACATCTTAGTTCAGGGCACGCTAGTCTTCAATTTAAAATAAATAAATAGGGCTTCCCTGGTGGCGCAGTGGTCGAGAGTCCACCTGCCGATGCAGGGGACACGGGTTCGTGCCCCGGTCCGGGAAGATCCCACATGCCGCGGAGCAGCTGGGCCCATGCGCCATGGCCACTGAGCCTGTGCATCCGGAGCCTGTGCTCCGCAACGGGAGAGGCCACAAGAGTGAGAGGCCTGTGTACCACAATAAAATAAAATAAAATAAAATAAATAAATAAATAAAGGAAGATACTAGAATTGGTTTAAGGCAAAGTGGAAACCTTAATAGGTTCTTGGAACTAAGGCCTAAAATAAATTCTAGTTGCTATGATGAAATCTATTTCTCATTAGAGAACAGTAATTATGAAGTTGTACTAGGAGGAGTCTGACCTGGTTCTCTTGCAAGGAACTTGGGAGCCAGCTGGCCTTCTGGTTTCAAGCAGGAAGATGCTGCCCATGAAAAAATAAAGATCAAAGCCCAGCTTCCACTCTCAGGGGCATCTCTCCATCTGAGAAGGCTCTTCCCCTCCCTTCCGCTTTGGAGAATCTGCCTCAGCGTGATAGTCTTAACATGAATGAAGACTGGGTCTTGAGGTCATCCACAGAATCAGGCTCTTGAAATCAAGATCACTAAGAAGCCCCAGTATAAGGAGGTGAGCAGGAATATGTATTAGGAAAAGCATGGACTCTGGAGGCAGGCTGACCTGGATGAAATGCCAGCTCTTCCCCTTACCTGTTGGACAACCTTGATCATACTTAACATTTGTGAGCCCTGGTTGTCTCATTCATAAAATGGAAATAATAAAAGTGTTCCCTACTTAAGGGTTGTTGTGAACAAAATGCTTAGCACAGTTCCAGACATTTAATAAGAACTCACAAAACATTAATTTTACATGATGTATACTTTTAATATCACTGTTAATCTTATCAAGTCAATTCATATATATTTTTGGCAGCTCCTAGGTAGAACATCCAAACATGCCTGCTTAAGCTACTCTCTACCCTGAAAACATTAACCCTATTTATAGCCCAATTCCTATGACAGCACACCCAACTAAACAGCTGAGTTATTTGTTCATCATGCAGTTGTAGTCTACTTTGTTGCTTTTCAACTATACTTTCCATCCCTCCTGGCCTGTGCTCTGAGCCATGCACCCAACACCCCTGATCAATTGCTAAATTCCAAAGAGCACTAAAGTCTTGGAGAGGAATGCTTTCAATACTCACTTATCTCATGGCCCAGAAGAATCTGCCTTACTGGCAAGTAGAGGGACCAAAGGTAATGGTGGTGGTGATGATGATGGTAGCTAACTTTTATTTGTATAGGAATATACCTTATAGATATTACCTCTATATCCTCATTTAATCCTCACCACAACTCTATAAGAAGGACTATTATCCACATTTAAGAGATGGAAACACTGAGGCCCAAAGAGAATAAGTGGCTTCCCAAAGTCACACACCCTAGTAGAGTCACAGAACCATATTTGGACACAGGCAACGTGACTCCAGAATCCCCGAACAGATGAACTGGTTTGCAAGGCAGAAAGAGAGACACAGATGTAGAGAACAAACACGTGGACACCAAGTGGGGAAAGCAGGGGCCGGGTGGCGGTGGTGGGATGAATTGGGAAATTGGGATTGACATGTATACACTGATATGTATAAAATAGATAATAAGAACCTGCTGTATAAAAATAAATAAATAAATAAAATTAAACTAAAAAAAAAAAGGATCCACTGTCTGCCATGTGACGCAAAGCACCCAGGAGCCAGGCAGTCCCGATTCTGAATGTAGCTCAGCCCCATACGAACGGTGGGAATCTAGCTCAGCCACATACGAACGGTGTGACCTGGGTGACTTCTCCAACCAGAATTTTTCTCATCCAGTCAAAATACCTACTTTACAAAACTTGGGGAAGATAATGCCAGTTCCTGATCCACAGCTCATACTCATTATGTGCTTTCTCCTTCCCCTTTTGGAGATAAGCATCACTCATATCACATCACGGGGGCAAAAGCACAAAATACTATGCTCAAGGGTTAATTACTTTTCCAGCGTAATGAAGCCATTTCCACTCAAATGAGTGATACAAGTTCACAAACTCCCCCTTCCTCAACTCTTGGCTTTCTTTGACACCAAACCCCACTCTCCTGAGCCGTCACTGAACCAAGTTTGGGGAACAGCATTTCTGGGTGAGTTCTCTCCAGATGTGCACGATGCTCATGTCTCTTCCATACGCTCAGGTCTCTTTGAATTTGAAGAGGAACTCTAGCCAATGGAAACAGTCACCAGGACAGTAATGGATGGAAGACAGAGTGGGGTGAAATCAAAGCAGACTAATGTTTGATGCCCAAATCAACATACAAAGGGCCCTGGACTTAGGGCCAAAACCCTAACCCAAGTGTTCTAACTCTCTCTCTTCTTACCTGAGCATGAAATAGGGAATGAGGCTAATTCCAACTTCACAAGAAGTTGCGAGGGTTAAGTGAAATGAGAGACACAATGGGAATGCCTTAAATACTCATTAAAGATTGCGGGAGCACATAAGCCTGAAAATGGCTAAGTGGAAACAAGAGAAGAATGTGGACTCTAATACTTGCTGAGTTCTTTGTTAGTTCATTGATTCATTCAACAGGTATATAACGAGCATCTTAGTGTGTGCGCTATGCCAGGTGTCCAAGCAGTAAAGAGCAAGAAAAGACCCTTTCTTTGTTCTCTTTTCTGGTAGGACCCACACTCTCTTTACTTGTCTGTATCCCCCACTAGAGCAAGATAAATATTCTAATAGGAATAAGTGCTGCGTTTTGTAGGCAGGACAGTTTATCTACACTTGGGCCCCAGCAAAGGCTTGAATAGAAGTGTCTTGAGTCAGGCGCTAAGGGTGGGTCTGAGATAATGAGCTAGAGAAAAGAGAGAACTAATACGTGTGAAATCTAAGAGGTGGGCGCCCTCAGGAGTGTTCAGGATGACTAGTGAGTACAGTGAGAGGCAGCAAGTAAGGACTGACCAAATCACGTATAGCCTTATCAGTCAAGTGCAGGAGTTAGAACTTTATCCCGTGTGTGACAAGGAGCCATGGAAGGGAAGGATCACGCTTGTTCCATTATAAAAGATGGCAAGACTGAAAGAGCAAAATCCACTTAGTGAAGATGTGGGGAATACGGAGAAAGATGAACTTGAGAGACATTTAGGAGACAGAATTACAGGACTTGAGGACTGATTGGTTATAGAGAATAAAAAAGAAAAAGAGTCAAGAATTCCTCCCGAGTTTCTGGTTTGGACAACCAGTGGACAGGGCTACCACATGTAGGGGACACAACTCGTTGGGGTGAGAAAGATTCTGGTATCATGTCCCGCAAGTGGTTGGGAATACGGACTAAAGGTCAGGAGAGACAGCTGAGCTACAGGTAGGAAATTAGGAGTCAACACCTAGAGAGGCCATGGATGGGGGCCAAGGCAGGTTCAGCTCATCCTTGGGGAGAAGTAGAGTGAGACAAGCAGACAATCGAGTCTAGAACCCTGAGGGACACCAACATTTAAGGACTGGGCAAAGGAGTAAGAGCCTGCAAAGGTGGCAGGAAATTAGAAGAGCCTGGGGGAAGAGTGTTTCAAAAATAGAGGTGTGAAGGACAATACCCATGATTGCCTGGAGGTCGGGTGAGATAAGGGAAACCAGTGTCTCTTGGTTTCAGCAACGAAGAGGCCATGATTGACCTGGCAAGGGTAGTTTTGATACAGAGGCAGGGACAACAGAAGCCTGCTCTCCATCGCTAGAAACTTGAATGAGAGATGAGGAAGAGGGCGTACTATGTAGAATCAACTTATTCAAGAAGACTGACTGAGACGGCGAGGAGACAGAACGGTAGACAGAGGCAGACGGAAGACAGAAATTTCAGTTTGCTCTTGAGGCCACCAGGGGAATATCTGACCAACTCTGGGGAAGTCCGATTCTGGCCAAAAGCAGGATATGGGGATTTATGGTTCACATGTGGAAAATTTCTCCACAGGCAAATACTTTCATTTTCTCTCCCAACAGCCCTGACCCGTTCATGAAACCCTGCTGACCTCTGGAGTTTTTAGGCTGCTTGGTAAAAAGAATTTTAGAGGGCTTGCTGTTATTCTTGGGTCTGGATGTGGTGTGTCAGGACCTTGAGAAGGGGACAGAGGTGAAGGCAGAATCTTTAACTGAATGAATTCACTACAGATGACATAGCTATTCTTTGGGGACTACCGGGAATCAGAACCAAGAGGGGAGCTTGACGAAGCCCCTTCACGCTGCGGCGCCGGGTCTGGTGCCCTGGAAGAAAAGCATTTGCAAGGTGCTCTCTCTCCTTCTCCTTCTTTCAGTCTAAATCTTCTGGCAGGAAGACGGTGGGATTGTCTGGAAGTCCTGCTCACAGACGAACAGAACCAAGGGGGCAGGGTCACTCAAGATTCATCTGGTCCCTGGTATTGGAGTGAACCACGTGAAATTCCCATTTTAATGAGTCCAGAAAGGCCGACTATTGGCAATTTCATACGAGTCAGCTTAATATTCATAAAAACAGATCACTGTGTCTGCCTCTCAGAATGCAGGGTGCACAGTGTGGCAGGTGGGTCGCCTGAGGCCCCAGACCTTGAGAAGGCTGGCACGGTTCCAGGCAGCTGAGAGCTCAAACCACATGGGATTAGGGAAGGGAAGAAGGACCCACAGAAGCATTGGTTAAGAGTGTGAATTTTGGACTCAAGCCTGGATTGCAATCCTGGCTCCAGCAGGATTAGCTGGGAAAACAGCTTTTTCCACTCAGTTTTCTCATTTGTAAAACACGGAAAGTCATGTCCACCTGCAAGCATGTGGAGAAGGTAACAACGGCTAACCCATACGGAGCGCCTGTCCTCTGAGAGGTCCTCAGCCAAACTCTGCCTACAAAAGGCTTCACAGGGCGCCTGACCCAAACTCAGCGCTCAACCTTAACTGCTCACCGCCATCATCATCATTAGTCCAAGCGAAAAGGGGAGCAAGTCACTTCCTATCTTACTCCTCCATCACGTCTTATACGTTCCTCTTTTGCACCTAGCACTGTGAGGATTTTTTGACCACATCTATCCCCATTACTAGACTATTAGCCCTTTGAGAGTTGATACCAATTCGTTTATGACATGGGTAGGACCTGGGGGAAGGAGGTAGGCAGGTATGTGAAGGACGCAGGGTGGGGATGGATCATTATTTAAGAAGTGGCAGATTAACTCTAGAAGGAGAACTGTCTTTTGTTTAGCGAACATCCAGTTGGATATTTTGGTGGTGAAAAGTTAGGATGCAGGACAAGATCTAGAAGAAGGAGAGAGACGCCGAGAGACACAAGATTCCCTTGCAGAGGAGAATGAGAGAGGTGTCTTGAAAGCTGGGGGAAGACACAGAGGAGGAGAGCCAGGAAGCCCAGCGAGGCAGGCAGAGACTGGAACTAAACAGGTGTAGGGAGAGGTTCCCCGTGTGGGGGACACTAAAGGATTTTTTTTTTTAAAGAAAATAAATGCCTATTATTAACATTTTACTTTCTGTAAATTAGTATTAGCAGTGATTACTTTAGAGAAACAAGACCTGAAATTATAGGGGCGGAAAAATTTTCCCTTCCTCCCTTCTAGATTCTTTGGCTGGTCTAATAATTATATTGAAAATTTAATTTTGTACATATACAATCGCTTCTCGGCCTTATGGCTAAGATCAAGTGTAATTTTGTACATATAGGAAAATTTAATTTTGTACATACCTGAGCCTTATAAAAATAGGAGACTCAAATGCAGTCAGGCAGTTGAGGTTTATATCCCATCCTAAGCTAAGGAAGGGGATAAGGGTCTGGGGCTTGAAAGGGGGGCGGGGAAACAATTCACAGGAAGAGAAAATATTTGGTAAAAAAATGTTTGCCCTGCCACGCAGGTAAGTCTCTCTGGTGAAAAAGTTCTCTCTGGTAATAGCATTCTTCCTGGTATAGGCCTCCTTTCTAAATTCTTGTAGGCAGTTAAGGGGAGGTAAAAAGCTTGTCTTGAGTCTGCTGGGTCTTGACTGCTTTCAGCTTAAAATAACCCACATGCCAACTGGCATTTTGCAGGGAGTCGCATATTCTGCTCCTTTTCAAGATTCAATTGTAGGTGAAGGGAGACTTCTCTTTCTCATTTTATAACTCTCCCGAGCTTGGTCCCTCCTCTCCCTTCCAGGAGCACATATTTCTTTTGTGAGCATTAAAACATGATTTCGCTGTGTGGAACTATCGGCCCGCCTCCACCCCACCCCCCGGATGGGCAATTACACTGTGTTGAGTCAGGGACACTTTAGCAGGGGAAGAAAAGACTTAGTCGAAAAGGATAAGGATGTCATGCTAAGGATGACAGAGAAAGAAGATGAGGTAAGATGCAGAAAAAAGGAGAAATCCGTGGAAATAGGAAATCAAAGCAAAAGGCTTAAACATGAGCCCCTAGACTCTTCAGAGATAGGGTAGATGTAGGGATTGGTGTCCACCAGACATGGAATGAGGGTTAAATCAGTTATGTGTGTCTTAAATAAGAGAACGAGAACACAGATGGGCAAGCCTGGAACATCTAAGGAATAGCTGGATTGTCTGACTTTCAATCCCAGTTCAGCCCTTTAATATCTACTAAACTGAGATAAGTTTCTTGGCTCTGAGCCTCAGTTTTCTCAACTGTAAAACAGGGATAATATTACTAGCTGCCTCATAATTTGCTGCAACTTTTTAAACAAGTCTGTGTAAAGTGCTTAGAACAATGTCTGATGATGAAGGGGCACTCACTGAGCATTAGTTGTCAGAGTCCTGTGTCCTTTTGATCTAGTTTCATTGCATGGACGCACATGATGTCAACCAGTGCTCAAAAAAGAGTAGAGATGCTCATATGCTACAGTCAGGAGCTGCTGCTCCCTAATTCTGGTCCATTGCTTCTGGAAGTCAGGTCCCTGGACCAATCATCAGCATCCCCTGGGAACCTGTTAGAAAAGCTACTTCTCGGGCCCCTCCCCAGATCTCCTGAATCTCCACGAGGTTTTGGTGCACGCTCGAGTTTGCGAACCAATGCTCCATTCCATCCTGGGAGGCTAATGAGGGAGCCTCTGAATGCCCGCTGCAGGGTGGAGGCGCCCTCAGGCTTCCTTATAAGTGCCGTCTCAAGTATACCCCCTCATGAGCAAATATGTCCCCAGGAACAATCTCACTAGCAGTCCCATGTGATAAGTGGGCCATAGATGCACTTGGCTTTCCTTTTCCCAGACCCAGTTATTTATCATCTCTTCCTGGTATTGGCCCACAGTTCTCCTTCCATCCTGAATCCTTCAGAGAGAGAGGGGTGTCACAAGATCTCATAAACACCTGCCAAGGACTCCTGTTACAAAGGGCTTCTTAGATTCTGGGGAAGGTTCTGTTTTTACCAGCCCCACCCATCCGGTGTTCTAGGACTCGGATACTTTTCAGGGCTCAGAATCTTGGTTTCCACCATGACATTTACAGAGCAGCTAAGCCTGTTCATTGAAAAACGTCCAGGGCTCGGCGGGCAGTAATGAGGCTGGCTGATCTCCAGCAGCTGGCAAACACTCTGGCACGTTAAATGTCACTGCGGGCTTTGTTTGGTTTTAAATTGAAAAGTTGAAAGCTTACAAATTGAAAGCTTACAAACCTTGCCTGGGGAGGAAAAGAAACGCCCCCCTGTTCTTTGTCTCTGCTCTCCCTCCACAGACTACGTGTTACCAGGGAATCCCTGCACCCCCTCTCTCAACTCATGCCCCTGCCCCACTCACACGCTGATGGGCACCCAACAGCCACGGCGCCCATGACCAAGAGCGTGTTTCCAGAACTCCTCTTGCTGGTGACAAAGAATGTGGAACCATTCCTAATTCAAAGCAGATCTGACCTAGCTACAGACCCCTATGCACACTTTCCCAGGATCCTCTACCCGCCCTTCTTCTTTGCTTCTGAAAAGGAACGTTCATGCTTATTGTATACAAACATCCGTCACCAGCAGAAGCCTAGTCTGGGTCTTAAAACTAGAAGGGCACTCAAGGGCATGGGGTCTAGACTGTGCTTCCAAGCCGGTAAGTTACTGTTCCCATTGTACACACGACACAGCTGAATCCAGAGAGTGAGTAACTCGCCCGCAGCCCCACAGCGACCAGGTGCAGAGCTCAGACCCAGGGCTCCTGCCTCTGCCTTTCTTCCCTTGATCACGGGGCCTCTTTCCATCTGAGATCAGACCCCAGAACTCGAGGCGAGCCTTCAATCACTCTTCCCTTTCCAGCTGCAGCCTGGGGTAGAGTTTTCTCAAATGCAATTTCATCAGTAGAGTTAATCCAAATGTATCATCATTTTCTTGTTGTTCTGCCAGCACGTTTCAGCCCCGGAGTTGAGACGCCCTGCTCTGGGTGCAAGTGTGAGCACCTGAGCGCCCATTCGCTAACATTTAGGTCAGGAGGAGACAGGGTCTTGAATGTTTCATGAGGTGACTCTCCTCCAACAGGCTTGGAAGCACATGACTGTCAGAAAGACAGGGCCCACAGTGAATGACCTGGGGGGGTGGGGCTGGAGGACTTGAATTCTAAGAGTGGCTGAGACCTTGATTGTATCCCATTTGTCCCCACTTAACCTGTTTGTTTTGTTTTGTTTTAGTCCTGGGAGAGGGGAAAAACCAGGTCAAACAAAAAATTCTCTGATTAGCATGTAGAACCGGGGGTGACCCGAATTGGTCTGTTTTCCCCAACGTCTCTGACTCTGGACCCCTCTGTTCCTCCTCCCCACTGTTAGATCTGCTGGGTACCAACTAGGATGCTGTGTGCGGTGGCGTGAAGGGCCCTGACCTGGCCACACAAGCTCCCCTGTGCCTTTTGATGCCCAGTTTCCTCATCTGTTAAACACACCATAGTGATCTTTAAGGATTAACTTTAAACTGATGTAAAGAGTATGGATGGGGAGGGGGAAGGGTAAGCTGTGACAAAGCGAGAGAGAGGCCTGGACATATATACGCTACCAAACGTAAGGTAGATAGCTAGTGGGAAGCAGCCACATAGCACAGGGAGATCAGCTTGGGGCTTTGTGACCGCCTAGAGGGGTGGGATAGGGAGGGAGGGAGGGAGGGAGATGCAAGAGGGAAGAGATATGGGAACATATGTTTATGTATAACTGATTCACTTTGTTATAAAGCAGAAACTAACACACCATTGTAAAGCAATTATACTCCAATAAAGATGTTAAAAAAAAAAAAAGAGCATGGTGGTACCACCAAATATCTGCTCCTTTCCTTCATTCCTGATAACACAAGTACATTTTTCCACTTAAATGCATTTGCATTATAATGGAGGCAGCATCTATAATAATAACTGTTAAAGAGATGAATCTCTAATGGTGGATTTCAAGCCTCAGCAACAAGCCCAAGAAGAGAATAGGCAATGTAATTGGAGCAGGCAAAGGACCCTCGATGACAACGAAAGTTCAAGGGGCAAAGAGGCAGGGGGCTCAGTAAGCCGAAGCCACAAGGGAAGCAGCTGGGACTTTAATAGCTTCCTCTGTCTTTCTTCATGTGTAGAAAGGCCCCTGGTTATCACGCAGCAGCTCTGTGGGTGACTTTTAGCATGCATTTATTGAGCTCCTGCTGTGTGCTCTGTCCCCAAGCGGTTGCCACTGTCTTCATTTCCTCTTTGTCCTCCTCCTAACCAAATCCAACCCCACCCCTCTGTCTCCATCCTATTCCCTCCAAATCCTTCCACGATTCACTGCCACCGAATCTCAGCTGCCCCCATGACTGCCCCGTCTGAATGGACCTCATGAGAAAGATTGCCCCTTGGGGCCAGCGTAGGGCACAGAGAGCAACCAAGGTGGCGCTGAGGACCCCGCCACCCCCGCCTGAGACGGGCAGGGACAGATAAGAGTCATTTCCTTTGCTCGTCACCTTCCCACTAAAGGCATTTCCAGAGCATTTCTCTGGTGACGGAAGAACCAGTCAGGAAGATCCGTGCCCTTCCTCGCAGCCCTCCTGAGTTGAACAGATTCAGTGCACGTCTCAGTTCTAACCTAAACTTCAACAGCAAGCAAGCTTTCTGGAAAGACCAGGCTTCCTTCTAGCCTTCCCAGATGTCCTTCTTCCCTTCAGTCACTTGCACGTTTCTCTCTTTGGAAGGGTGGTTGTAGAAGAGTGCAACTTGTTTTAGCATCGAGGAAACTCAAGTCCATAAAATGTGGCTTCTGGCTCTTAAAATCTTTGTCAATAAATGTCAGAAAGATTGCTAATGGAATGTAGGGTAATAAAAAGAAAATAAGTGTGAGCACTTTGGCCTTGGATCTCTGCACTTGTTACTCCGAGCCTCTGACTTTGAAGCCAATGGCATCCCCCAGCTCCTGTCACTTAGCTCCAGTGCTGGACCAGAAGTATCAGTGTACATCCTATAGAATATCAGAGCCCCAGTGAGACCTTAGCAAGAATTGATTCCAACCTCCTTTTGGGGGACCATCTGGCTAGACTGACCCACCTTTGGGAATGGGCTGAGAGTCCCACACTAGGACAATGCCCTTCACTGGGAAAGGGAGCTGGGCTATGTAGACACTGTCAAGTTCAAGCATCTCTGCATGGCCTCAAGGCTGTCCATCTTGCCTCACCTTTTACCACTCCTTGCCTTACACTTTGTGCTCCAACAATACCAAACCACTCATAGGTCCCCATACGATTTGTTGCCTCCGTGCCTTTGTGCGGGCTGGCCTTGACCAGAAAGTCCTATTGCCCCCAACACAGTTATGGACACCTGGGTAACTTCTACTTACCCGTTATGATCCAGCTCAGCTGTCACTGCCTTTAGAAGCTTGAATGCGGCCATGATTATGAATTGGTGGCCTCCAAAGCCAAGCAGACCTAGGGCCCAACCTCCACTCATTCTCCCTAAACCTCAGGCTTCTTATCTATAAAATGGCGGTTGCTAGAGGCAGCGGCGAAGGGCTCCACGCAGCAGCTGGCGCATCGTAGGCCCTCAAACTCAGCAGCCATCTTCCTTGTTTTCTGACTTCTCCACTCTGCCCTTCCATCCTAGACTGGGATGTGTGTCTGTCTCCGTCGCTATTCTTCTATGTGTGTGCTCTTTTAAAATCTACTTTGTTGAAGTGTAATTTACATACAATAAAATGTACCCATTTTAAGCGTGTGGTATGGTGAGTTTCGACAAATGTGGACACCTGTGCATACCTGTGTACGTGGAACATTTCTATCCCTCCTAAAGCTTTCTTTGTGCCCTTCCCAGTCAATCCTCATGCCTCTACTTCTGGGCCCAGGCAACCATGATCTCTTTCTATTGCTAGAGATTATATTGTCTTTCCTAGAGCATCATAGAAATGGAATCATACAGTATATATTCCTTTGTGCTTCGTTCACTCAGCATAGTGCCTTGAGATCCTTTGCCTGCTTTGGTAAGGGTCCCTTATAGCACAGGCTCCGGATGCGCAGGCTCAGTGGCCATGGCTCACGGGCCCAGCCGCTCCGCCGCATGTGGGATCTTCCCGGACCGGGGCACGAACCCGTGTCCCCTGCATCGGCAGGCGGACTCTCAACCACTGCGCCACCAGGGCAGCCCCCATTATAGCGTTGCTTTTAACTTTGTCTTATAATTTACCTGCTTCCTCCGCTAGACTCTGAAGCCCTCACAGATTCTTTTCCTTCTCTGGTTCCCAAATAAGCACTCAGCAGATGTTGGAAGGAAGAAAGGAGGAGGGAAACAGGGGAGTTCTCAGGGGGATTGGTGAAGATCCTGGCTGCAGCCCTGCATCTTGTCCACCCCTGGGAGGCAGTGTTCACATCCCCAGCAGAAGCACACACACAGACACTTACAGCAGCCAGTCCACAGCCACCAGCAGGCTGATGTCCTCGGTCGGCAAGCCCACAGCCGTCAGAATGAGGAGCATGGTGACGAGCCCGGCACTGGGGATACTGGCTGCCCCAACGCTGGCCAGCGTGGCCGTGAGGCTGTGAGAACAGAAAAGGCCGGGTCAAGGGAAGAGAAAGTGGTCTTGGCAAAACCATCCCTGGCAGGCAATTCTCGGCTCTCATTTCTGCCGGCAATCATAAAATCCCCTTCTCCTCCCAAGGAATAAAGAAATCTGGAGGACCAAGACCCAGGAAATAGGGTCTATTTGGATGCTGCTTAACCTTGGTGGAAACTCATAAATTCATGGATGAGAGTCTTACCCCCATCACGACATCCAGTTCACTGAATATATCACAGGGCTCAAACAAGGTAAGCATGGCTCTAAAAGCAGGCAAGGAAATAGTAAAGAAGAAAAACAAGTCACCCTTCATCCTTCCACAGGAACACCACAGCATTCACTTCTGCTCACCCCTTTACGTCTCTGTGAGAAGCAGAGACTTCTAGTCTGCGTGGCAAGAGTCTGAGAAGGTTGCCAAGGTTAACATGAGAACTCATAACAGCGAGTATCCAGACTCAACTGAGTGGACATCGGGGGAACAAATCAAAAGAATTCCAAAGGGCATTAAGGTTCAGATGCCTGGACGTTCCACCATGGGCTGGAAGATACATTATTCAGAAAGAGGGTGCCAAGACATGACAATAAAATAACAGGAGGCTTTCCTTCTGAAGCATCTCATCCCTTGCTTTCCAAGCAATGCCTAGGGCATACTCAGCACCATTTTGAAGTCGTCTCCGGAAGAGGGTTTAATCTAGGGTTCAAGGGCCCTGTCTAGACACCAGAGGGCCTCTGTGGTCCAGCAAAGGGCAGTGACTTTTTCTCCTCTTTTCCGGATGTTAATTATAAAAGCTATCATCATTTCTAAATGGAAGGAGGCTTATGAAAACATGGATTTGCAACTTGCTTTTCTAGCTGCTGAAAAGAAAAAAGGGGCTGCTTTCTTTGTGGTTATATGATTCCAGAATTTTTTTGGTAGGTCTTCGGGCTTGAAACTAAGAATCAGACTCCCAAACTGGTTTGCCAACTGGTGTGTCCAAGCTCAGAATCCTGGTCTTACGGTCAAGAGGAACCCAAATTTACTTACTCTTACATATGAGGAAAGAAAGGTCCTGGGAGGTCTTGTGTTTTGCACTGGTTTTTCCACATTGCCATCCTTCCCACATTTAGGCTTTCACAGAATAGACACTTCCACTAGGTGGGATCTAGAACCCATCTTTGCTTTTCCCCTGCTCCATTAACATGGAGTTGTTGTCAGGGTTTAAAGAACTCCATTTTGGTGGGAGATCCATCTAGGTCATAGGAGGTAGTAGCGTGTAGTGGTTATCAGTGAAGGTTCTAGAGTTGAATGACCTAGGTTCAAATCCCAACTCTGCCACTTAACCACATGACTTTGGGCAACTTACTTAACCTCTTTGTGCCTTGATTTTCTTATCTGTAGAAAAGAAGATAACAATGGTGTCTCACTTGTAGAGGCATCAGGAGCTCAGAAATAAAGCACTTAGAAGAGGCCAGCACATTGCAACCGGAGCTGCTTTGCAATGAAAACATCCTTAGTCCTGAGAGATGGCAGGTGGGAATTCTCAGTCATTTTCCCAAGATGGATAGAACACCAGGGAAGGGGAGCTTCCCAAGTTCCAATGATCTTGGCCTAGGCAATTTTGTTTACATCAGTTGCTTCTATTACATGAGTCACTCTTACACATCCCTGTGTACTGTGGCCACATTGTCTTGTTACCCCTTGGTTGTGTGAGACAAAATCCTATAAAGAAATCTTCCTGGTGGCTGGTTCTCTTTCTGTTCCTCCATCCCAATTATACCCTCACCTGACCACAGGTGGAGTGTCTGGGGCATTGTAAGTCCTGTGAAAGCTCCCTGGGCGGTGATCTCCCCATGTCCTTTTATCCCCTCCTGCTTTTCCTGTCCTCCCCTGACTCATTTCCCTATGGCTGGTTCTTGGATGTTGTACAAGTTACCACACACACACATTAATCACAGCAGAATGTCACAGTAACCCTGCAAGGTACATACGGTAGTACCACTGATTGGAAGGGTGGAGAAACTTAGGGTCACACAGCTTGAACATGGTCTGCTGGGATTTGAACACTTGTCTGCTTGATTCCAATACCACACTGGCTTTTGATGTCCCTTGATTCCTCCTCACATTGAAAACGCTATGACTTAATGAATTTGCTGAGAATTCCTGGCCACTGTTCTCCTGCCTGCAGGGAAATGAAAAGATGAGGAATGTACTTGGAAGCACAGCAATGAAGCTGGACTTGGCTATATTTTTCTGACTAAATTGAAGACATTGAACTACATACACTCCATGGAGAGGGGGCGGTCCCCCCAGAGACAGCCCTTGTGACATGTACAGATATGGCAGATTCAGCTGAAGTTGCCAGGGGCACAAGTATTAAATATATTTGCCCAACTTTATCCTTTGTCCAGTGAAAATTCTCAGTCGTATCATTGTTAAAATAAAGGATAAATTTAAATAATTCAAGCACAGTCTCAACCACCTGGTCACTCCCTGGTACATCCTCCCACCTCTAAGTCCTCATCTAATGGTGTGAGCTTGATGCGAAGCATGGTTGCTTCATCAATGGGGAGAATTCAGGGCCATTAAGAAGCTCTATTTGTCTTTGAATTTTCAAGCAAGGGAGATTGGCAGTCTCACATGCAATCTGTTAGGACAGGACTTAGATGGCTTGATAACCTGACCCAAAGCACGTTTTCCACTGAGTAACATCACGGCACTCACTATATCATAGTCACATTTTTCTTTCATATCCTAGGAGTACTGTATTTTATTAAGCATCAGTAATAGTAATAATACTAGTAGCTAACATTTATTGACAGGTGACTATGCTCTCAGCCACACTAGAATATATGATTATTGTACCCATTATACAGGAAACTGAGGCTCCCCTACAGTACTGCTATGGGCTGAGTTGTGTCCCCCCTGAATTCATTTGTTCAAGCCCTCACCTCCAGTGTGATGGTGTTTGGAGATACAGCCTTGGGAAGTAATTAGGTCATGAAGGTAGAGCCCTCATGATGGGATTAGTGTCCTTATAAGCAGAGATGTAAGAGAGCTCACTCTCTCTCTCCATGCACCAAGGTAGGGCCATGTGAGCAAACATCTAGAAGGCAGTCATATGCAAGCCAGGAAGAGGACATTCACCAGGAGCTGAACCCGCCGGCCCCTTAATCTTGGACTTCCCAGCCTCCAGAACTGTGAGAAGTAAACATCTGCTGTTTGAGCCATAGTCTATGGTATTTTGTTACAGCAGCCCGAGCTGACTGAGACAAGTACATACCTCATAGGGTGGTTGTGAGGATTAGATAAATTAATATATGTAAGTAGGTGTGATCTTTAAGTTTGCAGAGAAGCGATGTGTTTTTAGTGACGTCTTGGAAAAGTATTCTTTCTGAATTTTTTAAAATGATGAATACATATGGTAAAAATACCTTTAGTAAAAACAACAAAAAATATTTGCTGTTTATTTGTAATATAATGTTATGCTATATTGAGGAATCTCTTCCTCCCCGTATTTCATCATTTTTGCCGTCACTCCTTGGAATGCTGAAGGGAACATATTTTAATGAAAGAGAAACTGGATCCAGAGTCAGTCGATGTTGGCCCCAGTGACAGCCCTGCTGGCTCGTTACTGATGGTATTATAGCCTCAGACAAACTACCACGCCCCTTGAAGCCTGTGCTTCCTCATCTATTAAATAATAGAAATAACTGCCTTGCAATGTCACAGGATTGTTAAAAAATCAAATAATATCAAATTTCTGAAGCAATTTCACATGGGCAATACAAACATAAGGCATTAATATGAGCCTGATTCCTTCTGAACCAATCTTCCCTTTGAGCCTGCCAGTAGTTCCTCTTCTCCTTTACTTCCCTCACCATTCTTCTAACTGGAGAACAGCAGTTCAAGTGGCCTCTGTGAAATGGAGTTAGCATGGAAGGGGATAAGGTCAAAAGTTGTTTCAGTGCTTCACACCACCCATTTCACTCACCTTACGGTCACAATCTGGCCTCCATCTAGGATGACGCCATTCATCTGGGCTATAAAGATGGCGGCTACGGCTTCATAAAGGGCTGTACCGTCCATGTTAATGGTTGCTCCAACTGGTAGGACAAATCTGGTTACACGCTTATCAATCCCCAGATTTTCTTCTAGGCAACGGAAGGTGACGGGCAAAGTTCCGGCACTAAGGGGCAAAGAGAGAGAGAGAGACAAGAGTTATGTCCATTTTAGAGAAGCAAGACAAAGCACAAACCGAAATGCCACCACAAAGCTTTCGTTCTTTTGTTCCAATCAATGTGACTTGAAAAAAGCAGTGTCTGGAGCTAAATTAAAAACCATTGATTTGCCATATAGGCCATTACAGAGTATTGAGTAGAGTTCTGTACTCCAGTAAAAATTTAAAAAATAAAATCCAAATAAAATTTAATTCTAATAATAAAGATAAAAAAGCCCATTGATTTGGGGTCTCAAATACAATCTTATTAACATGGTAATAGTCAGCAAAATATTTTTGTTGGTTCTAGCTTTTGAGATCTACTCAGAGCTTCAAGTTCTCCTTTCCCTTTGGTCATTGTTTCCATCTTGGATTAAATATTGAAGCCCATGTGATTGCCCACATCAATTGGGCTGCCAAAATAAAGTGTCAGAAAAGGATCAGCTACCAACAGTAAGATGGAATGAGGAATTCTTGAATGACCCATAATTTCATGCTAGAAACACTGTTTCCAACAAGATGACTACACGGGTTGTATCTAGCCCCTGGGAATTGCCCTGAGCCGGGCCTGCTAATGTTGAGAAGGCTGGACAAATATGTTAATGACCATTTAGCAAGAGTCCAAGCTTCTAGCAATTCACTGGGGACCCTCACAGACAGTCCAGCTCCCTGATAAATGGTCATTGCCAATTCTACAGTCTCTCCAATGACATAGGGCAGAAAAGCCTGTGCTCTGGAGCTAATCAAAGACCCAACATGGAGTGACTTCACCCCCACTCCTCCCAGACATGGGATGGGAATTCACGACCATATGAATCAATTTCAAAGGCCAGAACTCCTGACATGTTCTGTGCCTTCTAAAACAGGAGACCTATAAGAGTAAGTGTTGCTGAAAGCCAGAATATTATTTCCATGTGGATAGAGGTGATGGGAGGGCAGGCGGATTTGCTTCAAAGTTTAAGTGATATGGAAAGCAATGTAGAACATTCCAACTGCCATGGGAGTACCCTGTGGTCCATTCTCTTCTCTCTTATTCAAACGTTAGCAAACTGTCCCCAGTGCAGACAGCACATTTTTCTCTCTTGCATTTACAGCCTTAGTCATAGCTCCCTCCTTCTACTTGTCAGAATTAGGGCTCCAGCCAAGCTGGACAAAGACATCTGCAGAGGTGTCAGTTTCTCAGAGAGTGGGACAGGACCGTCAGCTGCAGGCACGCTAAGTAAAATGCAGATTCCAGGGCCCACGCAGAACCATAAAAGTCCCTAAAGTTCTAAAATTAGGGTCTCCTAGATCTGCATGTTATCAACCCATGGACCCACAAGCCCTATTAACAACCTTAGGGAAACCAGAGTCATCTTACTGGAACATTCTTTGTGATTTTAGGTCAAGGGTCTTTCTCATGCCTCCTCTTTGGTCTTAGGTGGGGAGAAGAAATGGATGCTTGGAGATCTCTCATTACCAAAGCCTTATAAACCCAGGGAGAAAAGTTGGAGTCTGGCCTCATTCACATGCTGGGCTGCCATCGTACCTGGCTTGCTGCCCCAGCTGTTTTAATGAGAAGTTAGTGTCCCTTTATTCCTCTCTCACACACTCCCAGCCCTTTCCTAAGACCCCTTTGAGGTTACCAGGACACCATGACTAGCCTGAAATGGCAGCAAGGCTATGGTTGGCAGCTGAATTCTCATCGGTATGAATCTAAGGACACTGCTGGGAGGACTGGAACATATCCATTATCATTACTGCATTCATTTTCCCACAGTGTCATCAAAGGGTCTTTAGACAATTCAACAGATTGGAAGAAACAACTGGTAAGGCATGAAAATATTCTTAATGTCACTACCGGACAGGCTTTGTGTCTTAAAAATCCATATGTACCCCATCAGTCCAAACTGGGACTTGAGAATTTTAACTCTTTCCTGTGTTAACAGGCTGACATTCTGACATTGTTTTTTTGGTTCCTGCCTCAGTGGCCATATGACAGTCTTCAAACGAATAATAACTGTCTGGTACTTGAGATTCTTCTTGTTTTTATCCAGATTAGTTTTAACAGCGCACTCGGAAGTCAGAGGGATGCAGAGAGACGTGTCGCAGACCATCCCCACTCCATTCAGCTGCCCTGACACCAGCCTCTGTGCCTATTGAGAAAACGGGGTCAACCCTTCCCCTGCACATCCCCATTCAGTCCAACGTCTGAGGAGGTGGAAAGTATATTTAGCGCTGGCTGTCCCAGGGCTTTTCCCCTGTGGTCATAAGGGCAAATAAACCCTGAGTTAATTCTTAGTACCTGACTCCTGCTACAGTGACTTTTTTAAAAAAGAAATTCCTCATCTAGGCAAGAGCCACATTTTAACCAAAGATTAAAACCATATTTTTTTTTCAGATGAAATACAGGGCAAGGGGGAGATATGAGTCTAATGTTTGTGGTCTTGGTCAGATAACCCAAGATTTTGTCTTTGATTTAAATATGATTTTGGGTTTCCCCTATGCTTTTAAGATTTACCTTTGTCTTATAAAGGGGCTAGGATAATTGTCTAGTCATTCAAAAGAAAAGATAATGATAATATTTTGAAATAGTGTAGTATCAAAACCATAAAGGTATTGGAAGAAAATATAAAGTTATATTTTATAATCTTTGGCAGAAAAGATATCCCTAAGCAAAATCAAAGTTCTAAATACCAAAGGAAAACACTGACGACTTTGACTACATACAAATTAAAACCTGCTAGTGGCAAAAAGCGCTGTAAGGGCTTCCCTGGTGGCGCAGTGGTTGAGAGTCCGCCTGCCGATGCAGGGGACACGGGTTCGTGCCCCGGTCCGGGAAGATCCCACATGCCGCAGAGCAGCTGGGCCCGTGAGCCGTGGCCGCTGTGCCTGGGCTCCGCAACGGGAGAGGACACAGCAGTGAGAGCCCGCGTACCGCAAAAAAAAAAAAAAAAAAAAAAAAGCGCTGTAAGTTTTTCAGACAAATGTCAAGTGAAGGGGGACACTATTTACAACATATGACACATGAGTTGATATTTCTATACATGTAGAGAGCTGAAAACCAATCAGGAAAGGATAAACACCCCAACAGGAAATTAAGCTCACAAACAATTCACAGGGCAGAAGAGGGGAGGGAAGGATGGTCAAAAAGAACATAAAAAAGATGTTTCCCCTCACTAGTAATCAAAATAATGCAAATTCAGTGAGATCACTTTTCACCAATAGGATTTGAAAGTATTAAAGTGACAGATAATGTTCAGTGTTGATGAGCAGGTGAATAAAGGCACACTCGTACCCAGTTTGTGGGTACATAAATGAGTGTACTTTTCTAAATAGTAATCTGGTGACATGTTTCAAAACCATCAGGGTGCTTACCACTGGATTCAGAAATTCCACTTCTAGAAATTTATCCCGAGGGGATCACCAAACATCCTTGCAGAAATGTATTTACAAGGATGCTTGTCACTGCCCTGTTTAATAGACAAGGTTTAAATGTACATTTGGGGTGGGGGATGTATTGTAGTACCTACAGTATATTATTATGAAGTTTAAAAATAGTAGTAATAGATATGTAGTAATAGATATAGTAAGAGCTATATTAATAGATATAACATAACTTTTATGATATGTTGACCAGTGAAAATAGCAGTGTACAATATCTATACATAATAAGACCTGGAAATGTACATAACTGTAAAGATTAACAAAAAGGTTACTACCAGTTATCAGTGGTGTTGCCCATTCTTCTTCCTCCAAAATTTTATACACTGTCTGAACTTTTTCATAATGACCAAATACCATGCTCATAACCAGAAAACAAAAATAAAACTAAACATGATTGTTTTTATTTTTGAAAAAAAAGTTAACTTTTTCACCAAAATGAGAAAATCTTTATGGATAGAGATACTTAGCGATAAGAAATGTATAGGACCAAGAAGGAAAAAGAAAATTTTGAAGTGTTTCCCTTCATCTTGGGAAACTGAATGCAGAATCTAGATCTCCCGAATTGTATAGATTTTCGCTTTTTCTGAAACCTCACACTCTACTAGTACAGAATTCTCACTGATTTGCAAGATGGAAATATAATTTGGCTTTCCCAGGTTGTCACCACTATTGGCCTGTTAGGTCACTTAAGAAAAACCTGACTGACTGCTCAGTAGTTTTGGAAAAAAAAAAAAAAGCAGTCTCCCTGTGTCACAGAGCGGCTGCCTCCCTGGCAGTGAGTGGTCATGGGTTCTGTAACAAGGACCTGCCAACCTGTGACTCCAGAGATAACGCTGAGCTATGGGTTGCAGAGTTTACTTGCCTCCCTGCCACCTGCTTTATGGCCTCAGTCTTTGTTTTGTGACCCAAGGATACACATGCAGAAATAAAAGCAACTATTGCAGGCTGAAAGAATAAAACTCTTTTAGTCTTTGAAATTCTACATTGCTGGCTGTTTCTTATGTATCTGTTTTTGTTGGGTTGTTGGTTTTATTTTTGCTAAATTCAGTCCAAGATGATATCAAAAAAAAAAAAAAGAGGCTTTTTTGCTTGCACATCTCTGGAGTCCTCACTGGCCTCTGGGAGGAACTGGGACTAGGTAGTGAAGAAGGAACTGACTCTCGGTCAATGTTAAGTCAAATCAATGCCAACCTGACTTTCCTCAAAGTCAATGGGGCAGAGTAGTTCCATTACAGGTTCAAAGACTTGTCTGATTTCCGGTTTGTCTGAAAAATCTCACCTAACCTACCGTTTACCCTGCAAAACCTTGTTCTCCTACTTTTGAAAAATTATTCCAGTACAGTGATATAATAGCCTTTCTCAAATCACAAGTGAGAGAATTTCTTAAATAAAATAACATCCTGTTACACCCTTTTGGAAAACATTTAAAACTGAACTGATGCTATATGTGGCAAATTATGTCTAGAGATGAATAGCATGTATTCACCTGGGAAACAATATGAGATCATAGTTCCAAGACAGCTACATACCAGCAAAAAGTTCATCAGAAAGCTTAAAAGTTCCTAAAAGGAGTGAAGAATCTAAAATGTTCCACTTTTTCAAAAATATTTTAAACATATGTGAAAAGTGTTCTCACTGAACGCTGTGATGGGAAGGTTTTGAAAAAGAGGAAGTGACAAAGAAGGAAAAGGAATGAGCAGAGAGAAACAACAGTGATTTCTTGTGTTCTCTACCTGGAAGCGGTACCCAGGGCAGTGATCCAAGCTTGGAAAATTCCAGCAAAAAAAGAGAAAGGGTTTTTCCTGGTCACTAGAAAGTAAATCAAGGGGAGAAAGATGCCCCCATGGATGATGAGGCCGACAATCACCGTGATCATGTACATCCCCAGTTGTCTAGCAACCACCTCTAAGTCCTTGATGGCAATGATCTTCCCACAAATTAAGCAGGCGATACCTAGGGGAGAGTACCTGAAAAACATAAAAGAAAGAAAAAAAGCATTGAAGAGCTGGTGATGGGATTCAGAATTGAAATCAGGGCCCTCCTTCATACCACACCCTGAGGAAAACCCTTTGCATTCTTGTAGAGTGTTGCCAAAAGAGGACTATGAGATTCAATAGATGCTATAGTTTGCTTCCGACTAACTGCATTATCTGAAATATTTCCTATGGACCTGGTGGCCCCTGCTTTGATGAAAAATCCCAAGGCAAACTTTGTTGCTCAGGTAATTTTTTAGGGCTAAAGGAGACATGATTTACCACCTCTTAAGTAAGCACCAAGATAAAAGTTGAGAGACACCCAGGTTACATCTTTGAGAATCTTATTTGATTTCTCTGTTCCAGATCTCCTTCCTTGAAAATTGAGAATAAACTTAGAGCTTCTCAGAAAGCTCATTAGAGTTTCACCAATTTACAAACACTGGTGTTTGCAGATAGTGCTTTGTTTTTGCCTTGGAAGGAATCTAGGAAATACTTTGAGAGAGAGAGAGAGAGAGAGAGAGAGAGAGAGAGCTGCCCAAACAAGAAAACCATCTGAGCCAAGAAGCATGTTTAGAAAAATGTGGTTTTATTCTTCCAAGTCTGAAAGTGTTTCTTTCCATACCTACTCCAAGAGTAACGCTGGCTGCCATCCATCGTGTTTCAAGAATATGGGGACACATCCACACACTTAATTCTTACAAAAACCCTAAAACCAAGGAATCATTATGCCTGTTTGGCAAACGAGGAAATTGACGTTTGGAAAAGTTAAATAACTGGCCCAAGACCATGAAAACAGGAAGGAGGAGGAGAAGAATCTCAGATCTGTGAAACTCTGCCACTGGGGGTTTTCATCCCTGTCAACCAAACCACTTCCTTGAAGGAGCAATTGTAGCTTTCTGTACATAAGCAGACAATTTGTTCTCTACCAATCTATCCTAAAATAGACTTATTTTATATTTCTATATTATTATTATTTTATAGCACGCTTGGAAAGAATCTACTGTTGTCCTCACTCTTGAGTCAGCTAACCACGCTCTCTCTCGTCTTGGGTATACTTTTTGTTTGGCAACACCCTTTTTTTATTGCCTAATCCGGTGGTGTTAGAGCATGAACTTGTTCAGCCTGTAACACTTCTGACTGAAATGAAAATGTTTGTGGGAACGTGGACACCTTATTAAGAATTATGAACATATTTGAAAGAAAGACTGTGGGGCAAATGAAGTCACGCTCCCAGCCTGGGGAGGGGAGTCAGGAAATAGAGAGGGCCAGCAAGCAGATTGGGTGGCTTTTGTTTTTTCAGTTGTTTGGAGCAAAAGCACTTCCTGGGTTAAAGCAAAGCCATGAGGAGTAGACGAGAGTCATGTACACGATTACACGAGACACGGAGCTTGTCCAGCCACTTACCAGCTATATGACCTTGGTTAGTGACTTATTCCCGTTTTACAGATGTGCAAGTCGAGGCGTAGAGAGGCTACCTGCAACCTCATGGGATTGCTGTGAGGATTAAGTTTTTGAACATGCATAGGTACGCGCTATCAAAAGTCCCTCCCCCATCCCTGTCAGTGCCATTAGTTCTCTGACTTCTGACACAGGAGTCCCTTGCAGGTTCTATTTTCACACATCTACCCCACGTCCCCTCATCACCTATGCGTCATGAGTCAAGTCTGAGTTGAAGAGGTTTTCTAAGGCATCTCACAGGCTACTGCCACCCAACTGCGCATGTTTTTATGCGCAAACTATTTTTTCAAGAGGAATCTTCTCCTGAAAGAGCTGATTTGTAACTGACACTAGTGTCAGTTACGTGAGCGTGGCTACTCTCCCTGAGGAGCATCTAGCCTGTAGTCTCCGTTTCTCCATTCCTGGAGGTGAAGCCTGGCGATGTTTGAGGGCTGCTTTCCCGGGAATTAGGGAGTCAAGTCATTAAACCTTCGGCTTTCCCACCATTTTATATTATCTTGCTGTGCCCATAGTCACAACATCTCATAGATGAGTCGGGTGGTCTCAGGGGCCAGCTCTGTGTTGCCTGCGATTGTAGACAACTAAGCAGAATGCACTTTCTGATAAAACCAACAAGCATCCAGCTTCATAAACCAGGAGACTAATTCTTTCCCAAGCACCAGTCGCCCCTTAGAGACGTCCAGAAAAACGCAAATACGAGCTGTTTTGGGTGCCATTCAATTTTCCTGCTCTTCTAGGACAAGCGATTTGTAGAATGGAGAGAAAATGTGTTCAAGGCTCTTTGCCAAGCAAGACCAGCTATAGAGACCCCTGGAGGACACATCTGCCGGAGCCCAATGTTAGAGGGAGGTGACAGGTTATCTCCAGAGCACTCAGCTCGCTGGGAGAAACCTGAGTCCCCACTATCAACGGACAGTGTCATTCAAAGGCCGGAAGGTAGAGTGTCAGGGTAAATAAATATGGCAAGCAGGGGCCCTAGTTAACCCAAACACTTTGGTCTCTGGAGCTAGAATGAGCCTTAATTAGGACAGGGAAAGAGACTTTGTTCTATGATGTTTTTTAGGGTCATGACTTCCCTGCACCTGTTTTCAAAGCAGGTAGCTTAAGCCTCCACTCAGGAGCTGGAGCTTCTGAGTTCCTGGGTTTCCATATGAACGAATTACCTCGTTGAAAATATACTCAATGGAAAAGAAAAGGCAAATGTTCAGGGCTCAAGGTCACCATTTAAAGTTTCTGAGATGAAGCAAACAAAGCCATAAACTAAAGTGCATAAAGAGGCTGAGAGCTCCCTTGAGTGTTCTGAAGCCAAGTGATGCCCAGTAATTGTTGGACCAGTTTCTAAGTTAGAAGGACATAACTACAGAGCTGGGAGAGGGAATGGCTCCCTTGCTGCCCTGAGACTGGCTATATCCTCAGCTCTGGGCTTCATTTTCAAAGCCACTGATTCATCCCGGACTGGCCTGTGGCATCTTTTTCTTACTGTTGCATCACCCATTCTTGCCTCTGCCCACTTTGCGCCTCAGTCCTTGTCATCCTAAGGTTCCAGCCAAGATGCCCCCTCAGGTCTGCTCTCTACTCCACAAACAGACTTGTCCACAGCACTAACATACCCTGAACTCAGTCAGTGCGTCCACAGACTTCTGCCTCAGAATTACCTGGCCTGCCTGAAACAACATGGATCCCCTGGACCCACCACATACCTATCGAGTTAGAATTTCCTGGAGCTAGCCTTGGGACATTTATATTTCAAACAAGTTCCTGGGTAATTCTGATGCGTTTGGAAATCAATGTTTCCAAATAAATCAATGTTTCCAGGAATAAAATCTGATCTGCAGCTGATGAAATACAGATAGTCCTTGGTTAGTCTTTGGAAACCATTTACTTTATTTAGCTGCATCTTATTCAAGGCCTTTGGTTTTAACCCACTAAAGTGATAAATTTGGGACTTTCAGGCATAGGACAGATGGTGGGCCAGACACCTGGAGTGGAGGTAAGTGGAGGGACTTTCTCAGTCCTGCCATAAAGCCACTGTGGTTCTGTCCCACATGTTGCCAACAGCAACACCACTCTGCCAGTTTGGGACAGATTTCGAGAGAACTTAGAGTTGGAAGTCTGTAAATAAAGACTTAAACATGGGCTTCCCTGGTGGCGCAGTGGTTGAGAGTCCGCCTGCTGATGCAGGGGACATGGGTTCGTGTCCCGGTCCGGGAAGATGCCACATGCCGCGGAGCAGCTGGGCCCGTGAGCCATGGCTGCTGAGCCTGCACGTCCGGAACCTGTGCTCCGCAACGGGAGAGGCCACAAGACTGAGAGGCCCGCGTACCGCAAAAAAAAATAAAAATAAAAAAAATAAAGACTTAAACATACATTCCAAGAGTTACCTAAGGTGCTCTCGGTACTCAGGGTAAGGAAGTAACACAAATCTCCGTATTCCCAGTCCACTTAGGGAAAGGTTCTGGCTATCCAAGGAGTGACTTTTGCTGGGAGTTACCATATGAGGATTAGAACTTTTCATCAGGATAGAGTGAAAGTCAGTTCATGGAGCCTCCAGGCTCCATTATATCACCAGTGCCTAAAATTGTTGTCAGCACGGCAGAGGTGCTCAAAAGTATTTAGGAAGTGAAGGAATGAATGGATGGATGGGTGGACTGGTGGACGGATGGATGGTGGTGGTGGTGGGTTAACTGGGAGGGAGAATTGAAAGAGTGAGCAGAGATTTCATTTCTCACTTTATGTTTCTATGGTGGTGAGATTATGAGAAGTTTTACTTTCTATTTAAGTTTTGCAAATTTTGAAAAACATGTTTTAAAGTACTTTGTGAAAAAATGAGGATATGAAAATCACACCGAAATGAAGGTTTTTCTTATTTTTTGGTGATTCAGAGGGCTTTGCGGGGGCTTCCCTGGTGGCACGGTGGTTGGGAGTCCGCCTGCCGATGCAGGGGACACGGGTTCGTGCCCCGGTCAGGGAGGATCCCGCATGCTGCGGAGCGGCTGGGCCCGTGAGCCGTGGCCGCTGGGCCTGCGCGTCCGGAGCCTGTGCTCCATAACGGGGGAGGCCACAGCAGTGAGAGGCCCACGTACCGCAAAAAAAAACAAAAACAAAAACAGAGGGCTTTGCGGGATTCTTAAGGAATTCACAAATACAGAGAAGCAAAGGGTTACAGATTGAATTGATAATAATGGTAATTACAGTGTAACAACAATAATAATGCTAGTTCATACAAAATGCTCAGACAGGTCCTGGCACATAGGAAATGCTCCATAACTATTGGTCACAATTTCACTTAATTCTCACAGCAACCCTATGATATGGATTCTATGATCAATCCATTTCACAGAGCAGGATGAGGGGTTTAGAGTGTTTCTAACTTACCTAAAGTCACACAGCTAGTAAGAGGAGGATCCTGGGTTCAATCCAGTCTGAGGTCAGATGGAAGTTGATTAAGGTAATGCTTCTCTATAATTCCAATTACTTAGGCTGTGCAATGAGTTAATCTCTGTGCTTAGTTTTCTCCTCTGGAAAATAGGGCTCACCAAAGTACCTATTTTTGCTAGGTATTGTTGTGAAAAATAAATGAGTCAATGCATGTAAAGTATTGGAATAGTATTAAGCATACAGCAGGAACCTGGTAAATCTTAGCTGTGATTTAATAATAATTATAATATTATTATCTTCTCGATAATAGGTACAGGACAGTAACTGAAAAAGTATTGAGCATATAGCAAGAATTTAATAATTCTGTTATAATTTTATAATAATTATTGTTAGAATAATAGTAATCTCCTCAAAGATGCATTTTGCTATTACTACCCTTCTTACTACCACGTAGAGAAGACTATGAAAGAACTCTGATGATTTAAGCTTTGAGAGTGTCAGTTAAGGAGTGGTTGGTTGTTTTATCCAGAACCTTCTCACACACATCGTTTTCACTTGTTGATGAAGCAGCTAAGGAATGAAAGAAATGTGTAGGATTGGCATCTCACGTCATAGTACACCCTCCGGACTGTTAGCCTAGATGAGGTAACCCAACAGCTGTCAGAAACTGTTCCATAGGTCTTATTCCTGACTCACAATTGCTCTTCATCTCCTGGGATATGATGCTAAATCTTTAGGAGATTTGGTTTCAGTGAAGAGGAAACTTCTCGATCCACACCCACTCCATCCCTGCAGAGAAGGGAGGCTACACTTTATCCCATGACTCATCTGATTTCCTAGAAGATTCCCTCTGCTCCAAGGGCTCAGTGGAAATGACAGTGGTATGGATAAAGGAAGGAATCTTCATACATTACCCACATCGCTGGCGTCATTAGACAGAAAAACGGACTGCGTATCTAGAGCTAGGGTGCTCACTCTGCTAGGAATTTTAGGAAATGAAGGCAGATCCTAAGGTTTAAAACCAAGAGGCCTATTCTGCTTCATGTATTACCATTTATTAATCTCTCAGCAAGCTCAGAATGGATTTTAAAATATTTTTACAGCATGACCTCGTGTGTGACTTTAAATCTTCACACAAAAGAAATATGCAGAAATCTAGCATTGACTGGGAAGTTGAAGAATCAGTACAATAATCGAAAAGAACACACTACGGCACTAGCATCCTTTCCATGTTTCTAAAGTACAAGAAAGCAATGACCAACACCAGCCAGACCTATTAAATACGGTTCGTGAAATCACGGGAAACATCTTCGTGATCTAGGACCCTGGGGCCTTCAGCGAGCCCCTCGCTCCTCAAGTTTCAATAAGAATTTACTACAGGCACCTCATCATGTTTGGAGATAAAATACAAGAGAACAGACTGTGCCCTTGTAAGTTGGGAGTAAGGGTCAAGGAAAGGAAGAAGAGAGAACGCAGGTGGAATTTCAGGGGAAGACACGTGGAATCGGAGGAGGACCAGAGGCGGAGTGGGGAGGCTGGTGGGGAGCACAGGGAATCTGTAATGCGGAATTCCTGCGGCAAATAGAGCACACATGTGGTTTGGCCTTATTTCTAGGCAGGCATACGGGACCATCATAGGGGTCTGAAATGAACGTATGTAAAAATCTTTCTGTCTGAGAGATACCGGACACGAGAAGTTTCCAGTGACTGGAGGTGACACAATTTCCTTGGTGAAGGAGAGAACACCTGTGCTCTGGGCTTCCCTATACTTCAGAACCACTGACCATAAACACACATGAAATGAAGTGGAGACAATATTGCTTACATGATTCAAACAACAACAAAAAAACCCCACCTGCTTACATATCAAAGGTTTTGATATCAGCATAAACCCCAGCTCTTCCTCTCCCTAGCTCTACACTCTTAAGCAAGTTAACTCACCTCAGTGAGCCTCAGTTGCCTTTTCTGTCCCATGGGGACCATAACACCATCTTTGCAGGGTTGTGGGGATTACATTTGATAGGTATGAAGCACTCTCATGGCTCTTGGCAGATAAGAGTAAATCAATAAAAGATAGTTTTTATGATGATGGTGGTCACGATGATGTTAAAGAATCAGGATTTAGTGTCTCTGGACCAGTTTTCTCTGCTGTAAAACCAGAGAGTGGGACCAGATTTCCAAGAGCACTTACAATTCTAACCTTTTGTGATTTCACTTTTTCTTGCACGGCCTGAGAACTGCCTTTTCTTTTTATATGAGTCACGAGTAACCCAGGTCTAAGGTGCATTGCTTTTGGACACCAGAATACTGGCGTAATGGTTCTCCCAGACACCCTGGGTCATGCCCTATCCCTGAGATCTTGGCCCTGTCTTGGTGTAGTGTATCCTGATACCGCTCGCCTTCAGGATTACTAATTGGTTTTTCAGCTTTTCTGTCCTTTCTTTCTTTCTTTTTTTTTTTTTTTTAACGTCTTTTCTTCCAGGGCAGGGATGGAAGGGGCCATCCCTTTTTATGTAAGGGGCCAAGTACTAAATATTTTAGGTTTTACAGGCTACGCAGTCTTGGTCACAGCTACTCAACTCTGTCCTTTTGCACAAAAGTAACCCTTGACAATACATGAACAAATAGGTATGGTTGGGTTCCAACAAAACTATTTATGGGCACTGGATGTGAATTTCACATAATTTTCTCGTGTGGTGGAATATTACTTCTCTTTTGATTTTTTTTTTCAGTCAAATAAAAACATAAAACCCATTCTTAATTCACGGGCCATACAAAACAAACGGCAGATAAGATTTGGCCCACAGGCTATAGTTTTCCAGCCCAGTTTCTAGTGAAAGCTCCAAAAAAGAGATTTGCATCCCTTTCTCAAAGTCTTTCTGGAGAGCCCTTTGCTTGGTTCACGCCTGCCCACTCTTTCCTGCTGGGAGGGTTCCAGTGTCCTCTGGCGACCCCAAGGCCATCTCACACGCCACCACCGTGAAGTAAGAACAAGCCCACTTACCACATGATCATGATCACTAGCTTCATTACAATCTCATTCAAAATGTTGAAGAATTCCACCATCAGCTTGGCCTGCTCGCCCATCTTCCCCATGGCAATGCCAAAAGCAATGAAAAACCCTATCAGACCTGTTGGGTGAATCACAGGACACAGAAGGACAAATTACCAAGTATGTGTTTCTTCTCCCTTGTTCGTTACTATCCCCCGTGTGTGGAGCCACATTCTTACCACCTGTTACCCTATGAATTAGGCATTAAAAGACAAAAGCATTACGTTTCACACTTCTCCCCTGGATGATTATGGCTTTCCTGAATACTTTCCATACAAGCAAGTTGAACTGTAAGCAGGTTAGTTCCTTGCAGAAAAGGAATTCATTTTCATTCCAAACTGAAAAGTACTCTCTTCTCTCTCCTCCTCACTTACGAAATCATGTGGAAGCAGATTCCATTAGTACACAGATTAAAGAAGGAAGCCTTGTTGGGACTTGGGGATTATCATGCAAACTTTGGAGCCAATATTAGAATAGCAGAGACCAATTAGCCAATTCAGTCTCTGCCAGGGTTATGTCTGTATTAGTTTGGTGTTATCCCAAGTTCATGCGTGGCTGGTGTGTTTCACTCTAGGAAAATCCTAAACATAAAATATTTTTCCTGTTGCTGTGTGCCTAATTGGAGAAGGAGGAAGAATCTCGAAAAATCCAAGGGAAAGCAATGAAAAATCCAAAACAGTTGGGAAACCCCAAATGACCCAATTTGTTTGGATTTAACCTGTTATTTATTAATTCATCATCATTGTTTCCATGGTCAAAATGGTTAGAATGCTTTCTTTTTTATTGTGGTTTTTTTTTCCAGGATCATAAAGTGAGAACATAGTCTTTGTCACTTCCTAGCCCCTTGGCCCTCTTCTCCCTTCACTTGATATCCCTTGACTTCCATCTAAATGCAGCCCCCCTCCCCCCAGCCCCCAGGCTCAATCTAATCCCAGGCCAGCAGGATTTGAGGAACCCTGTCCCCAGGTCTTGATGCTGGCATCAAATTGCACTAGGTCCTGGACCAAGCCCAACAGCCAACCTTGGGTCTTATTTCTATGTTACCTTTTACCTCATTCCCTGAGTATCTGTCCAGGGAACCTGCCTGATACGGTAGCTCCTCCAAGGCAAGACCTGGCTTCTCTCTCCCCAGAATATTTTCTCTGGCTCCACTCTGTCCCACCCCTCTTCCTCAGCCTCTCACCCTGGAGTCTCACCCAGACCCTCCCAGGGACTGGGGCACACTACATGGCTAACGGATGTCCCTGTTACTGCCTGAAGGCTCTCTGGATTTCTGATAACCAGTCGTCATGCGCCCCCCAGCTCCCAATCTGTTATTGCCAATCTTGGGGCTCCAACGCTGAAGGCTTGCATGGACTATAAATCAATGCCATTGTCCCCTTGGCAACAGGCCCTTGCTTGCCCATCTGACTTTTTCTCTGACCTGCAGTACGGGCCATCCACTCTTCCCTCTCTCTCCCTCCTCTCCTTACACCTACCCTGTCCCAGTTTGGCAGACTTCATTTCCGGTCCCTCCCTATTCCATCCAATTTCCTATTGCGTCCGTCCTTTTATGCCTGCAGTCTTGAGCTGTATCAAAGTAAATGACAGCATTATAATATGATTCTCTTAGGGGAAAATTCTTTCTAAACCTCGCTTTTACCTTTTCTCTAGTCACCGAAACCACTCACCTCCCACACCAAGCCCACGTCAACCCAGACTGTTCAACTACCCTTTGCTCCCCTCAGCAAAAAAAATCTAGCACTTGCACTGAAATTGTTAATCCTCGGGAGTTAATATTTCCCCTTTTTAGCTCTTGGCCAGAAAGCTTAACTAGTGACTTATAAGTGAGTTATTGGCCATAAACACAAAGGCTTAATGAGAATTAGCATGACCTAGAATCAGAGTGACAGAAGAGAGTGACCTAGTTCTGTGGTAATGGAGGAAATCAAATTCAGGCTCTCGTCAAGCCCATGGAGAGGAGTTTGCTAGGTGTGTGGTGAACATTCTGGCTGAGAATAGCTAGTATCACTTGGTTAATTCCATTTGGAAATTTTAAGAGAAAATGTTCAAGGTCTCAAGGTCCCCAAGAACTAGAATAAAATAGCTTCCCTGGCAGGGTCACCAGAAACGGGCCATCTCTATGAGTGTCAGAGAGAGATGTTGAAAGGAGCTGTCTCACACAGGAGTTGATTTAAGTGGTTGGGATTGAAGTAGAGCCCGGAGCAGTTTGGAGGTTTTGGGGGTAAAGAAATGAGTCTTTAAAGAAGTGGGGGGCCAGAGCCAGGATTTTTATCTTCACTCTTGCAATGCTTGATCCTTGGGACTTTCCAAAGCCAAAAAACAAACCAAAACCAAAAAAAAAAAAAAAAAAGGCCACCATCTCTGCCCTTGGAAGACAATGGAAAGAACCTTATTTCAGCCATGATTTGTAAATGGGAAGTTTCTCAACAATCTAACTTCCCTTAGCTTTCCAGAGCTTCAATTTGCACTTGGAAACCCACAGCCAGCTTGTGCATTTCCCTCTGTAAACACTGCCTCATTGAAGTCGCTGGAACAGGGGTGTTTCATTTGAACAAAGCCCTCTTAGACTTGGTCACTGGGGTTGAGAGAGTCCTGAATTGTGTTGAAACTCCCTGGTACAGCCAAAGGTCATGTGACTTCCCAGAATCCACCAGAACTCTGGAAATGACCACAAAAGTCTTCTGAATGATTCACCCCAAAGCACTGGCCCCATTACTCATGGCCACAGTAGAAAACAGTGGGGCCACTTTGGGTTTGTGGGGCAAGGTGATTTGGGAATGCCTCAAAGGGTCACAGATATGTGGACAGTGGGAGAGAAGAGCCACTCAGGGTTGGATGCTGAGGATATCTGCAAACCCTCCTTTTCAGAGGAACTCTCCTATCTTCTCCTCACTCCTTCCTCCTCTCGCCTCTCACTGGTTATCAGCAATGTTTATTGATCTTCTGTTGCCTGGCAACCCGGTCAGCTTATCTCTTCCCTCACTCTCTGCTTCCTGCCAGGTCAAAGAAAAAGACACTTTTCACTGGTCAGGCAATCCTTCTCCCTCCGCCTCTGTTTCTCCACCGTTCTGGATAAGTAAGGAGAACGGTTACCAAATTTAGAACAAACAAAAAGGACTCCCAGCTAAAATCTGAATTTCAGAAAAACAATGAAAAACATTTTTTAGTACAAGTATATCCCATGCAATATTTGGGACATACTTAACACTTGAAAATTATTTGTTGTTTATCTGAAATCCACATGAAACTGGGCACCCTGTATTTTATCGGATGCCCCTATCAAGAGACAAGGGCATTTGATCTCCTAGATGGTAAAGTGAGCTCAACCTTTTCTAAACAGCTCTCATTCAAATCCTTAGAAATCTCGCTTGCATGGATCAACATACTTCTTCCACATAGATTTCCCATTTCTCCCAGCTTATGACCAAATGTCTTGTCTTGGGACACCATTCTAACAGTGGATGGGGGTTCTTATGGGTGGGGGAGTGAACCCGGAGGGTGGATGGGGAGTAAAGTGAGCAAACTGGAGTCACCCACACAATGGGGGGTCTCTATCCCCTGTGGGGTGTTTTCTACCGAGCCGCTTAGCACTCCACCCCCGGCCATTAATGATGACAGCGGCTCACAAGATAAAGCATATGGCGCGTACCATCGTGCCTACGTGCGCAATCTCATTGAATCCTCACAACGATCTACAGGAGAAATGCCAACCACATGCCCGCTTTACAGATGAATCTTGAGAAGTGGAGGAGGCAGCCCACGATTAGATAACCGGTGAGTGGTCCATAAGGGATCCAAACTGGATACAAACCAGTCTAACGTCAGAGCCAGAGAACCCCTGGGATGACACTCTCAGAAGGTTCCAAGCTCACTGAAATCCCAGAAAGTTAAGCCAGACAGTCTCCTTTTGACAAGCTCGTTTTGGCACCAGCGCCAACACGTTCGCTCCTGATAGCACTACATTTGTTTACAGACTGTGAGGGCTGGGGTGGGACAGCCCCCATGCCTAGCATAGTCCTGGGACAGACACAAGGGCGCCTCAAAAAGAAACGCTTAGGAAATGAAAGGATTGGACGTGTAACTTCATGAAATGGAGAGTCAGAGAGAGTGACTTGCCAACACCACGCAGAAAGTGGGGGCAAGTGCCCTGTGAACGTCAGTCCCCTCGCTTCGCCCATACCCCAGTCCAGCTGCCACGTCCCCACGTGCTGTTGCTCCTGCCGTCTCCCTCGCCCCTCCCCTCTCAGTTTTTAGTCCCAGTGACCCTTGAATTCGCTCCCCAGAGACAGCCTCTTGCTCCACCTACCGGACAGCAGGGCGATCGGCTTTCTGAGAAGGAAGCCAGGATGCCTAGGTGCTGACCTGCAGGGAAAGCTGGCCACGTGGCCCCGGCAGAGGCACCTCCCCCAAGGAGACAAAGCCCAGTGTGCCTACCTAAGACATTCATGCCGTCCTTGAACTCCAGGCCCTTCTTGATAACCACCTGCGTCTCCTCAGGCGGCTCAGTCACAGTCTCATTCAACAGCGAGAGGACAGCATTGGTGGCATTGCTGTCCTCGTCTGATGGAGTGGCCACCAGGACTTTCTTTGTCACTGTTTGAATCTAATGGAGTGGGGAAAAAAAACCATAAAGATGAGAGGTTTGGTGTAAAAGGTCACCAAAAGCCTGGCCGCTTACATAAATGTTTGAATTCCCAATACGTCAAAAATATTATAATTAAGAAATGGCCAAACAAGGTTATGAAATCGGGGAATATTTTATATGTTTGTGCTTGACAGAGTGACGCTTCATGGCACAAATGCAGTGGGAGACGACTGTCCTCATCCCACGATAATGACGGGATTTATAACATTCTTTTGTAACTACTATAAGCAGTGTGATTGGTAATGGGACCCAAGCTTCAAGTTGAGGGATGCCTGTCTGCTTGTTTCATTCCCATGGAGATAGTAGCAAATGTGAGACCCAGCTGGATGCCCTGCTAGCCCCTGTGGAGGGTCCTGGATCTGGTCACGAACAGGAGGGCAGGGGTCTTGTTGGAAGTCAGATCAGCACCTCATGATCCAGGTGATTGGCTTCTCCCTGCCTGGTTCCTGTCGCACGGAATCTTCACAGGCCCACTCTCACTGAGGCTCCTCCCAGAGCCTGGCTCTGCTGGGAAGCTCCATGTAGCTGCCAGATGTGCCAGCTGCCAGCAGCCCCCATGGCAGGGTCACTGGCTCATATGCCATATGTAAGGTGGGAAGACACCCACTCCTTCGGGGAGGTGGTGCCAAGCCTTGCTCAATGTTCCCCAAGCATCCCTGTGCAAACGGCCCCCTAAGAAGCTCTCACGCTACTCCTCGACATCTGGGCGGCCACCCTATTTTTAAAGGTGCCAGGCACCCTGCATGCTGTGAAAACTCACGTCTAAGCCCCGAGAAACACTACCTCCAGGGGCATTAAAACAGAAGTCATGCAGAATCCTAGAACGTCAGTGCCGGCACGTAGTCGCCGACAGACGGCTGAAGCCTGAATAGATACAGAAGAGGGGGCATGGAGAAGTCAAGTGACTCATCAGACGTCGTAGAATTATTGGGAGAACTGGGACCTCAACTCAGATGCACTGATCACCGCTGAGGTCTTTCACCACCTGTGCTGCCTGATAAACTCTATGGACCCAACCGTACAGCAGCTGGGCCCGAGAGTAAGTAAAGCTGACCTGACCAGTTCTCCTAACTGGGAGAGAGGGAAGCATAGCATTCCCTGAGGCAAGGCACGTGTGCAGGGAGAAGGGCAGCCCCAGCTGAATGGGAACGGGCAGTTCATTGGTCCCCTTGGTCTGGGCAACGCTGGCACAAAGAGAGAACGCAGGAAGGATCTGAAGGGAAGCTTCCATGAACAACAGAGTCACCCTCCTGGGGACAAAGTGGGGATCAGAGCCAACTGTAGGCCTATCCTGAGAAGGCTAAAGAAGCCAAAGTTCAAGTTCAAAGGAGTAACGGCCGTGGGCCTGAATAAATGGTGCTTCCAGGATCGGGGGGCGGCCAGCTGCTCCACCTTTGACAACTATTACTTCTTGTGTCAACAGGAGCCCCTCAAGGCTCACAGGGCTGAGTACCTAACCCCAGGACAGACAGCTAGTAGTTTACTGAAGCAGCATTCAAAATGAGTTATGTTCAGCTCCAAAATCTAGCTTCCAGAGAGCACGGCTCAGCGGCTGAGTTGAAGGTTGGACGACAGGCCGGGTTCTCTGAGTTCTCAGTTCAAGCCTGTTTGGGTTGAAGAACCCCAGCTGGCTGCCAACTCCAGTCCCAGCCACCAGGGTCTCTCACCTTAAAACCTGCAAAAGCCTGCTCACTGACTCATCTCCTCTTCCTGGCTACATGCGATCCCCAGGTAAGTAGCTACCTGGAGCTCTGTCTATATCCAGAGCTACCAGGTTGATTTTTTAAAAATAGAAAAACAGGGCTTCCCTGGTGGCGCAGTGGTTGAGAGTCCGTCTGCCGATGCAGGGGACACGGGTTCGTGCCCCAGTCCGGGAAGATCCCACATGCCGCGGAGCGGCTGGGCCCATGAGCCATGGCCGCTGAGCCTGTGCGTCCGGAGCCTGTGCTCCGCAACGGGAGAGGCCACAACAGTAAGAGGCCTGCGTACCGCAAAAATAAATAAATAAATAAATAAAATAGAAATAGAAAAACAGTCATCTCCTTGCCTAAACTCTTAGAATAAGAACCAGAGTTTGACCCTGGCCTGCCAGGTCCGCCTGTACCCACTCCACTCCCCAAGCAGCAGCCTTGCTTCTCTTCTCACCAAGTGCTTGCCAACCTCCATGAGCCTCTGCCCCTGCTTAGCGGGCTCTTCCCCCAGTTCTCCTCAGGCTGGATCACTCTTTTTTTTTTTTTAATAAACTTATTTATTTTATTTATTTATTTTTGGCTGCGTTTGGGTCTTCGTTGCTGCGCACCAGCTTTCTCTAGTTGCTGGAGAGCGGGGGCTGCTCTTCGTTGCGGTGCGCGGGCGTCTCGTTGCGGTGGCTTCTCTTGTTGCAGAGCACGGGCTCAAGGTGCACGGGCTTCGGTAGTTGCAGCACGTGGGCTTGGTAGTTGTGTCTCACGGGCTCTAGAGCGCAGGCTCAGTAGTTGTCGCGCACGGGCTTAGTTGCTCCGCGGCATGTGGGATCTTCCCAGACCAGGGCTTGAGCCCGTGTCCCCTGCATTGACAGGTGGATTCTTAACCACTATGCCTCCAGGGAAGCCCCGGGCTGGCTCATTCTGACCCCTTATCATCTCAGCTCAGACGTCTCCCCCAGTTACTAGCCCATCAGCCTGCTCCAGCTCTCAGAGTGCACTTACCTTAATTTTTAAGTACCTTGTGCGTTTACCTGACATTTGTTCTGGTCTATCTCCCCGCAGTCCCTGAATGTAAGTCAGCTCCACTGAGCAGGGAGCCCGCCTGGTTCATTCTCTGTGGCGTCCTGTGCACCCAAATATCGGCCAAAGGAGCAAACCCAGTTCAGTGAATTCCCCGGAAGAAAGGACCCCATGTGGTCACTCTCACTGGGCCTGATGAATGTGGTCAGGCCACACCTGACAGCCCATTGCCACCTTGGAAACCTCACCATGGTTCAGAGTCAGCCCGGAGCAGTGAACAGGAGGCCTCCCTGCTCTCAGAGACACAGGTCCTGCCACCTTTGTGGGGGGAGCCTCTGCACTGGAGACAGCACGCCTTTCTCTTTATGTCTCTGTGTCTAACTCTGGTCCTGAAGCTCCCTCCACCCAAGAGAGGTTATTTGAAACCACTCCCAGCTGTACCCCAAGGGCACGGAAGGCACCACCCAGCACCCTTTTCTCTGGTAATTCCATGTCACCGTCAAAGAGCTCCTTTTCTTCCAACCCTCTTCAAGGCCCTCCTAAGCCTGCCGACTGCACCTAGTTTAAGCTTCCTTTCCTCTGGGCTGCCAGGAGTCTGGCTTAAGGAAGCTGCACCCTCCCTCACCCTGTGGTCAAATATTCCACATGATTATTTCTCTGAGTGTCCTAACCCAAAGGACCATGTCCTTGGGCTTCTAGCTGGAGGACTAAGGGCTCACTCCTCAGATGAATTTTGTCAGTGGAGGGGTGGGTCCAGGGCAGGGCTGAGGCAGGGAATGGCGTGGTCCTCTATTCTAGTGTCCCCCAGTGCCCCTTGCCCTGGGGGACACTAGAGATTGCCCATCAACCAGACAGGTCAGGGAGCATAAGCATGGCTGACACCACAGAAATTCACCCCAGCCCAGAGCAACAGCTCTGAGTGCTGCCTGCTTCTCACTTCTGCCTCACTGACTCAGACGAAAGGGACTCCTTCTTGCATGCAGCGTGGGCGTGATGGGGCACAGAAGGGAGGCCCAAACCTGTCCCTCCCCGTCCTTCCGATGCTACTCCTACCCCCAGACTCCTACCAGCTCAGCCTCCAGCTGCTACAGCTCCAGAGCGCTCTTTCCAAAACGTTAAGAATAGACTTGGCACCCGGTTGCGTCTATCACCCCAAAGCAAGCAAACTCACCTTTCTAAGCAGGCTGGCTGAGGGGCAGGCACATTGCACAGAGAGGGTACCGGTAAGCACCCCTTCCCTGGCCTGTTTCTATTCACTCCCCACCCAACTTCCCCTGCCTGGAATGTTTCCTTTAATACAGCTCCTTGCTACAAGTGCCTCTGAAGTGGTGTTGGAAATCAGAGACCATATTCCAGATTTATCCAGAGTCAACTGGGCTCAGCAGTGATGGGCAATGGCACTTTGGGGGCAGCTGGGAATGCAGACTTTCTTCTCTGCGACCTGTTTCCTCAATGTATTCTTCTGTGATTCCCTGGAAATGGTTGAAGGAGGTTCCTTGATTCTAGTTTACTTCCAACCTGAGTTAATGTGAACTGAGGTGTATTGGAACCTAAACTTAGGTCTAGACAACAGGCTGGTGAGGGGGGCCTGGGCAGCTAACTCAGTGGTTCCACTTGAGAGAGGCTGGGATCTGGGACCCGGGATATCTGGGACTCTTTGCTGCAGTGCTTGCACCTGGCCAGACAGCAGGATACAAAGAAACGATAAGGGACTAAAAATAACTGCGTGCATGCGCAGTTGGGGCAAATTATGAACAACCAGATACAAAAAGACCCAAACCCCAGCTGCCACTTCTGAGGTATCTGGAGCAAAAGCAAAAGCTGCCCATGGCACCACCAAGGGGGTGGGCACGCCACCCCTCCCGCCTAAGCCCTGGACCCATCCTCACCCTCACCCCATTCAAGGGACCAGCTTGCCGGCCCCGCCCCCCACCCAGGGAGGGAGCGAGGGAAGCTGTTACTTGTTTTCGCTGTACGGCAGCACAAGTCCAAAAAAGCCTCGCCTGAACTTCTCGTCTGGCCTCTTATCAATTTCTATTGATTAAAGAGTCCAAGAACCCTGGTCTACCGGTAACACACCCAGCAGAATCAACTGGTTTTAAGAGTCGTGTGTTAAAAACTAGATATGCCTGTGTGCAGCTGGTAGGAACATATATATCGATACAAATTTTGTAAGGCTATTTTTGCAACATCCAGCAAATTCAAAATATCAACTCTTTGGCAGGACAGTTTTGCTTCTAGAATTTATCCTTTAGAAATACTACACAACAATGAAAAACGAAAGAGAGAGATGACGCTAAAACACTGTTGAACGAAAAGGCAAGGTGTGACACAGTATGTACGATGCAGCACCACCAGAGCTGAATTTTTTTTAATTTTATGCACACGCGTATGTGACAAAGAAAATATACAGGAGGAAACATGAGTAGCTCTAGGGAAGCGACGTGGGGACTTGAATTTTTACTTTATGTGCATCTATAAACTTTCCAAAATCCTCATGCATTACTACCAGAATTTGACAAATACCCAGTCCCCGGGCCCACCCTGGAGATTCTGATTCTGTAGAGCACGTGCATTTTTAAATGGACCACATGTGGTTTTGTTATACTGCTAAGATCAAGAACCACTGAGTACTCTAGAGAGTTGTGGGCAAGGGTGATCAAAATGTCCCCTTGGACGACACAGAGACAAGAACCAAAGAGAAGAAAAAGAGATCAAAGAAAAAAAGGAGACGAGGGAGCCCAGAGCTAAATGTTATGAAGTGGACTGCAAAAGAAAGGGAAGCTTAAGACAACAAAGACAACACGACTCCAAGCCTAAACTCCTGCCCCAGATGACCCCATACAACCCCTAGGCAGAGTATAAATACGAAAAAAGTTACCCCCCAGAGCTGATTTGTTGAAACAGTCTCTAAGTTACCACCTTTGTAACTTAGGAGTTTGGAGAACAATGGATATCAGAACTCTAGGTTACCTGCTGAAAACAGGCTTGGACAAGGTTTTCAGGGAAGAGATTTCGAATAAGGTCCAGAAAGGCATCCAGGCTGGACACTTCATCGTTCTTCTGCCCAGGCCCCAGCTGCTTCTTGAGTTTGGGGTTCCCCGGGTGGATAGCCAAGACCAGGATGACCCCCAGCACTGCAGCGATGATGGTCGTGGACATGTAATATACCATAGCTCTCGTGCCTAAGCGGCCACTGGCTTTAGCATCCAGGCCTGACAACCCTGGATGGAAAAGAAATCCAGAATTATTAGTTCTGTTATTTTCCTGTTACTAGCCCCTCTCTGCATACCTATAACCAACCCTCGGCTTCGTATTACTCAAACGTATTAATGGTTAATTAAAGCTTCTTCACCTGAATATTTGGTCAATTCCACAGTTTACGATTCAATTTTCCAAGGATATTTTTGAGATTCTAGAGAACTGGGGAGAGTTGGAGAACATCTGGTTCAGGGTTTATAAACTGGTTGGTGACTACTTTTTGTCAGTCTGCAATAGTGAGTTAAAATTGAATACTCTCTTCAATTTTTGATTCTGAGATTATGTCCTTCCCATTTATTTGATATTAAGCTATCCTTTCTTTATGAAGTGGTGGTCCTGGTACATGCTAGGTTTTTTTGTTGGTTTTAATGTCCTCGCTTAGGAAAATAAAAGATTGGTAGCCCTGTTTTCAAAACGTCTCTTGAATACATTACTGGTCATGAAATCAAAAGTCTGGAAAAGTGATTCTAGCACAGCCTTCTCATTCCCCTGAGGTGAAACTTGATGGACACCACATTTTCTGAGCTCAAGTAGGGATGTGAGAACAGGTGCACAAAACACCCAGCATGGGTGGGAGCTTCATCTATATTTCAGGAGCTTCTGTGATGGTTAGCGGAAATTCCAAGCAAGTCACAAAAACTCCAGCCTTCATTGGGTTTTTTTTCCAGTAGTTTCTTCAGTTTTTCTACTTCCTGGTTTCAGTTCCTGCTTTTACTAGACTGAGAGATGCAACCCTTTCTGGGGATCAGTCTTTTTTGCCGTGGGGGAGGAAGTTATCACTGATGTTAATAATTCTCTGAATGAAGCTGACCCACATGTGACACGTTTCGCCTTACAACCTGAAGTCTAATTCTGGCCAACGGAAGTGAGCTTTCCTTACCAGGTTGGCCAGTGTACAATTTGTTAAACAGGCATGGAGAACAAATTTTCTCTGGTTTAAAAAGGAGCATTTAAAGTAAAACATAGCTTCACTCAATCTGAGGCTGAATGATAAGATCCTCCTGACACTGAGTCCTAGCTTTCCCTCACTGGATTCACTGATCAACCAGCTATGAGACTGTAGCATCTGAATCTCTTGGAGTTACCAGAGCTTCACTACCTTCAGAAGGTGGATGGTCCAGAGGTACAGCTTTCTCAAGGTCACCCAGCCTGTTGGCACCCAGATATAAACCAAAGCCCAGTTCTTCATCCCTAACTCAGAGCTTAGTCTCTAAACTTCATCTATTTATACCTTGTTTGAATAATATTATTTGGTAAGGAGGAAACTATCAGTATAAGCCCAGGGAGGGGAAAAAAATTCTTTCAAATAAAACAACTCTTTCAGCCAAAGGACAAGTGAACATGACCTATACATTAAGGGTACCTTTCTTCTGAAAAACTCGAAGGGTTTCATATCTAGTATTTCATTTATTTTTAATACCCACTTCCCTCTACACCCAATTAAGTAGTAAAGAGAAAATTTCTTTTTCTATTTGTTACCTTTATTTGTCAGTTTCTGAACAAATACAATTTGGGAAATGAGAAAAGTATACATTAAAAATTAAAATCACTCGATATGATCACTTTTAACATGCGGCTATTTCCTTTTTATCTTTTATTGCTAGACAGACAGATGGACCAACCAATAGATGGCAAACTCTATTTTTAGGGATGCTTATCCCAATTTTAGAGACAGGAAAAACCAAGGCTCTGAAGTGAAATGACACAGATGATCACATTCACTGATTCAACCAAATTGAGAATCTATGGTCAATCCAAAAGCTGGAGTGGGAGTATGACCCGCTTTGGCCCGGTGCCACAGAGGTGGTCTTACCTGTGATTAAACTGGAGATGATTAGAGGCAGAATGAGCATTTTTAGCATCCTCATGAGTATATCCCCTGGGAAGGCTATTAACATAACCACATCAGGGTGGATAGGAGATGCCAAGCGAAGAAGCCCTCCACATACTGCCCCCAGGATGACACCTATAAGAAAGGGGGAAAAATATGAATTTAGCTTTTGCCCTCATCAGATGAATAGCTCTAGAGATGTAGTTCAATGACATTGACCTTCCTCATACTTCTCCATCATCAGATGATGACTAACACATAACAAAAATACCATTAGAAAAGTGAAGTTGATTTTGATGACTCGTGAGAAAATACTTTGTATCTCCAACTATTCTAAAAGGCAGCACTAGAAGAGTCAAGAAGAGCCTTCTCAAGGCTTTGTGGGAAATATAACCTGGCAACTTGACTCTGACTTCTTTGAGGATATCATCCACTTGCAGAGTCACAGATTGTCAGCAGAAATAATCCACAGTGCCAGATACTGCTTCTCTTCACAGCCTAGGCTGGCCACATTCCATGGTGTTTAATGTTTTTCTTCCCTTTTGAACTGAATACCAAATAAAAGGAACATTTAAGGGACCAAGCTGGGGTGTTTTCTTTATTCTTCTATTTTCTTTGACTTCTGATCATTTCCCCATGGCTTATCCTCAAGAAGTTTTGTCTTTGACTTCTATGTCCTTGTACATGATTTTGAGACTTGCTGATCTTAGGAGAGGTCAAAGGGGGTGTCTAAAAATATATAATTTGGGAGGAAACAATTTGGGCAGAGATGCTAGCAGGAGCCTTTCACTTTGCATACGCAGGGATTCCACAAGAAAACCTTGGATCTCTCCAAACTGGTGGCCAACATAAACTACCTTCTGGAGTAAGAGGGGGAGGGAGGTCCTAGATATGTGGCTATGGTGTTAATGCCAGATATGCAAAGGGAGTAACATGGCCAAAAGCCTTATCTTTTTTTCCTCCACAGGTGAAAAACACACTTCTTCAAAACCTATGATGAATGAAATTTGCTTCTGTGGAGGGTAACCCTTGGAAAACCCTACCACACCTGTGGTCTTCTTCTATTAAGTGAACTGAGCTGGGGGGCAAGTTCCCAGTCCTGACTCTAGTCCACCGACATCCAAGATGACTGACTTGAAGGAGAAGCCATGGACGATGTGTGTGTGTGTGTGTGTGTGTGTGTGTGTGTGTGTGTAGATGGCTCTTCATTGCTTCACTGTATAGCCTCATAAGAGTTGAAGAACAAGGAGGGGGAGTTGAGAAAGGAAAAGATGTGGTTGTCACTATAAGAAACCGCAACTTTCCCCATTTTCAATCAATCCTGGTTGAAAACCCAAGGCCAAGTCTGTATCAACAGTCACACAAAAGGACAACCAGAGCTTGGGTGAGGCCAGAGGCAGGGGAGTAAGGCTTTTGAGGTGGAGCTGGAGTGGATCAAGGCTTTGGGACAAGTCTCTTCCACACGGACCTCGTTAGCCAATGTGCTAACTGAATCTAAGTTAATGAGGTGCTTGAAGAAGGTCAGACCTTGGGAGCCCTGTTAGTGGGGTTTAGGGCAACTGTTGCCTTTTTCTGGACACAGGTACTTCTCTAAATGTGGTATACTGACCATCTGCTTTGGAATCACCTAGAAGGTTTGCTAAGATGCAGATTCCTAGGTCTCACTCCAAGTGGCCCAGAGTCTCTGTGAGTAGGGCCTGGGAACCTGCATGCTGACATACCCATGGGAAATGTACACGCATACTGAAATCTGAGAACCACAAGAATCCCAAGGGTGCAAACATGGCTAGGGCAGGTGGCAGGGAAGATGGCATCACTGAGGCAGCCGTGCCTGGGTAAAGGCAGAGTTAGGCAGTGTGTGTGGCTTGCTTTCCAGGGTGAGGGCTGGCTTCCAGAACCAGCTTCCACACTTAGCCAGGAGAGACCAGGGGAAGAGGGGAGGGTGGGGCAGGCCTGTCACCTACCGAACACGGTCAGCGTGAGCAGGAGATTCTTCCCCAGCTTGTCACACAAGCGCAGCCCCAGATGCCGGGGCTTCAGCTCCTCCGAGCTGAGGTGGCTGTCGTGCATCCGTACTTCCACCTGCTTGGGCATGTTGTTGGCACTAAAACAGAAGGGGAGGCAGTGCTTAGAGTCCACTGGGCATCTCTGCAGTTTGAGGGTCTCAGGTTGTAGGAGGTGAAACAACCTTCCCCAGGCACAGCTGGGAATCTGGAACCATGGGCAGAAAAGTAAAAACCAGGGCAATTCAGGGCACCCTGAATTCCAGTTTGCCTATAAGCAGGTTACTAGGACACACCGAACACGAACACGCCAAGTGCTTTTATCCCTATTATCTTGGATCATCACAGAAAAAGGCATCACATAGGCAGTGGGAGGTTTTTCCAAGAGTTGCCCACCATGGTAACTCTCTGAGGCAAGTATCTCTGCCCTGTTTTACAGAAAGTAATTTGCCCAGGGTCACAGGCTAAAAGGAATGGATAGTCAAACTCCATATATGCCTGGCTTCAAAACCTGAGCTCTTTCATTCTTGTATCAACAGCAAGAAGATGGCTTTTGAATAATCCAAGGCCAGGAGCGTCGCAGCCTAAGTCACCGCTAAATTAAATGCCTCTGAGCTCAAGCCTTCCCCATTCTGGACACAGAAAAGTCATAAATGCTAGCAGTCCAAGTTTTACCTCTCTTTTGGAAAAGATGGTTTATCTAGTAAAAAAAAAAATTCATTCCATTGTGGTTTTTAAAAGGTCACTTGCATTATCAGGACTCCTCTAAGCTGCCAATAGTCATGCTACCCCGTGTCAAAGAAGTATGGCTTTAAGAAGCACGCGATCACCTTCACCCGTAGAGGCACCCCAGCCCTCTTCCAGAAAAACCCCATGTGAACCCAAGCTATGCTAAGACTCTGCCAATGGAGCCCTTGCCAGGATAATGAGTATACTGCCTTTTTTTCCAGCTATGTCACTTCCCAGGCCAGTAAGATTTCAAATTTAAGCTTGGGGACCAACATAGGAGGCCAAGTTTTCACTTTGACGTCTTAGGACGCCTTTGTTAGCTGCCATTTACCACCACCGTCATGTGACAAACACACAAAACAAGTTCTTTAACACCTAGAAAGACAAGTCACAGTCTCCGAATAAATGACAATACCTTCCCAGATAGGCAGGTGTCAGCTTCACCCAGATATTCTCACCACAGACTGGGGAGATCTTCCTTTGGAACCAACAGAACTCTTCAGGTTAGTGGTCTGGAATCACTGGTTATAATGGAAATGGTGTGGGTTTTGGAAACAGAGAGCCTGGGTTCAAATCATGACTCTATCACTTGCTAGCTGTGTTGTTTATAGAAAGAAGGGCTCGAGGCCTACCTTGTGGAAGTTAAACATGATAATGTATGTTGGGGGCCTGGCACGGCAGCCAACACAAGTGGTTCCTTTCTCCAGGGAACATTCACGACAAGCGTGACATTTAAGTTCGGGGACCCACCCAGTTGCACCATCGTTCTTTCAAGACACCAAGCTTAGCTTCCAGAGTCTCAGAGTCAAGACCAGGGACCCAACACAAGACTTACTTTTTCATAACAGGCTGCCTAATATACTTGCTTCCAGAATAAAACGATACAAATGAACTTATTTACAACACAGAGACAGATTTACAGATTTAGAAAGCAAATTTATGATTACCAAAGGGAAAGGTCAGGGGGGGATAAATTAGGAGTTTGGGATTAACATATACACACTACTATATATAAAATAGATAATCAACAAAGACCTACTGTATAGCACAGGGAACTCTTCTCAATAGTCCGTAATGACCTATATGGGAAAAGAATCTGAAAAAGAATGGATATATGTATATGTATAACTGAATCACTTTGCTGTGCACCTGAAACTAACACAACATTGTAAATCAACTCTACTTCAATAAAAAATAAAAATTATAAATAAATAAATAACAGAATATTTTAAAACTAGGAGTAATGTGACATGGTCTGGTAGGACGCCCAGATGATAACATTAGTCAAAATATAAGCTTCTTGGGCTTCCCTTAATGGCCTAATATTCTACTCATCTGGTTAGTCTGGGGGCGATCTCTATCCGGCATACGTGTGTGTTAATGATCGCTCAGACAGTCTAAAGAAGAAAATAGGGCGTGAAGCTCACAGCAAGCAGACGGGGGCTTTCTGACCGGTGAGCAGTAAGTACCACTTCCTCCCGTCACCAAGTGAAACAGACGGAAAAGTTCTTTTTACAGCACAGCAGGGAAAATGATCAAAACCATCTTTTTAACACGGATAGACCATATTTCTATGCTTGCATTAGGATCTTTTTATATTTTTTAAACACTTCTCCAGCCAGTAATCTGAAGCTGTAAACCAGGAAGCTGCCAACGGAGAATGGGGGCCGTACGCGTTCAGAAGTGGTGAATGCGTTCGTTAGCCAGCCCTTGGCAAAAACTCTAGGAGCCCCTTGAGAGCGGAATCCCCTGCCTTCTGCTTCATTCGAAGCCCTCCTGCCACCGAAGTTAGAATCAGGCACGTGGCTGGTATTTCAGTGAGACTCACACGTATTTAAACCAGACATCCTGGCAGGATCCGTATGATGTGATGAAAGTGTCAAGCATCAAGGCAGCCGTGTCCAAGTGAAAACACACAAATATTAGGTTAACGTACACACCCGATCCAGCAGCGTGGCCGGATGCCTACTGGCCACACTTCTTAGTTGCACAAAATCGCTGTATGTTTAATGATTTGTCTTTTAAGCCATGACAAAATGTCCCTGAAGCCCTGAATCAAAACTGCCTCATCAAAGTGGCAGCATCAAAATGTCATGAACCCACAAGTACTGAGAGAAGCCTGTCACTTGCCCTCTTGAAGTTAAACATGTGCTCCAGGCTCAGAGGCGCTCTTAACCTCTGCACATAGAAAATCATTATTAAAGTACATCAGAGCCTTGGCTGGCCTCTGGGGATGCAGGGAGTCCCCGGAGAACTCTTTGTAAAGATCCTAGACCAGTCTAAGTGATCCCTGCATCCCCCAGAACACAAGGAGAGCTTGAAATGGAGACTATTATAGAACATAACATTAAATAATACTGTATAACATAATACAGAGCTGCTTCTAAGCCTTATATATCTTCAGAAGAACAGATATAGTTTTGTTTTTGCTTTATTTTATATTCACCATTTCCAATGCTCTTCATTTCTTCCTATAATTCTGGGGTTTTTTCTTCCAGTTTTATTGAGATATAATTGACACACAGCACTGTATAAGTTTAAGGTAAGCACCGTGATAATTTTTTTAACATCTTTATTGGAGTGTAATTGCTTTACAGTGGTGTGTTAGTTTCTGCTGTACGACAAAGTGAATCAGCTGTACATGTACATATATCCCCATATCTCCTCCCTCTTGCGTCTCCCTCCCACCCTCCCTATCCCACCCCTCTAGGTGGTCACTAGTGGGAAGCAGCCGCGTAGCACAGGGAGGTCAGCATAATAATTTGATTTACATACAACATGAAGTGATTATCACGGTAAGTTTAGAAAACATCCGTCATCTAATATATGTACAAAATTAAAGAAAGAGAAAACAATTTTTTCCTTGTGATGAGAACTCTTAGGATTGACTCTTTTAACAACTTTCTTTACATCCCTAGAACAGATACAGTTTTTCAATTGAGATCACACACGTCCACAGCTACGTGAATGCTGGTTACTGAATGCACATAGTAACAGCAGTGATAACAAGGATAACTGGTGTTTACTGAGGACTCTGTGTGTCCAACACTATAGCCAGTGATGAGTAAGGTGTAATCCTCGCGCTTAAGGAGCTCTTAAGGGGAAACACAAAGCACGTTGTGTGGTACTTGTCTGCTTTACATATGGGCCACGATAAGGCCCTGTACAGGATGCTATGGGACACGGTAAGAATGGTGCCTAACCTAGCTTTGGGGAAGAAGCCTGTTCAAGAAAGGCCCCCAGGAGGGGCTGATACCAGAGCTGGATCTTAAAGGATGGATTTAATTTAAATGTCTACATCCTCTACCAATATTTGAACCCTAAGAGCACCTTTAACACCTGGTCCCAAGCACTTGATAAATGTTTGCTCAAAGAAATTAAGAATTGGAGAGCAGCTATAGAGGGCACTGTGCTTTCTCCTGGGAACCAGGCCCTTCTACAGTAGACTGGCAGCATACCACGTAGCACCCCTCATACCATTCTGCGTCTGTTCCACAAATTCCCATTGGCCATATATTACAGGCCCCATGCTATTCTAGGTGATAAAATATCACAATAGACAAAAGAGACAAAGCCTTTGCTCTCACGGGCTGTACATTTTAGTGGGATAACAAATAAACGAATAAATATATTTCAAGTGGAGATAATGTGCTAGGAAGTGGGTGACAGGTGGGAAGAAGGCAGAGTTATTTTGCATCCAGTGGTCAGAGAAGGAGGGCTTCGTGATAAGGGGACATTTGAACAGAAACCTGGAGGAATAAGGGGTCTCCTAAATTACCTATGCAGTTTGTCCAGAGCTTAGCAAATAAATGGCATACACACAATTTGGAAATCTGTTGGTCCAAACCAGAGACCGAAGCTCCCACCAGATGCCAATCTTGGTGTCCACGCATTGGTTTTTAGCACAGGCACTGATTCAAATAAGAGTCAAGGCAGTAATGCTGCATCCCATTACCATCATGAATATGGTGGAGGTTCAGTGACTGTCCCAGTTCCAAGCAAAAGAAATGGATATCAGAGAAAGGTGAGTTGGACACAGGAGGAGGCCCGAGGTCACGACAGCCTGCAGATTTACTTCTTTGGCAATGAACAGAAAGGGCAAGGCCTGATCGGGTAGGTCCACTGTATAAAGACAATAGGTTATTTCGAATGTGCACACTTATTCCCTCATGAATGTTCCCTCCCTACAACTTGTGGCCATGCAGACGGAACCAAGAAATAAGGATTTTGAAAGCCCAGGCATGGCTTGGTTATACCAAATCCATCAAGCCTGATGCTCTCCCCACACTGTTCACCACCTCTATTTCTACCCGGGTGCCTTCCGGATGGAAGATTTAGCAATATAATTCTTTAATACAGTATAAGCCAATTAGGCCACATCTCTCTCCATTGCCCAGCAAAGTAAGGCCATGCGATGGGAGAGCTGTTTGTATAATTTAAACTTGAACCATGAGCCTATAATTGCCTTCAGCCTTAGCTTCTCCACTAAACTGTTTAAACAGCTGTTAATTTTGCAGTCACTGCCCCGTCCTTCTCACACAAATCCATGTGAGTCCTGTTTCAAAGTCAAGCTCAGCTTATCATGCAAAACATCCTCTGTGACTCCAAAGGGAACGTGTAACGGGGCTGGTGCTAAATTTTCAACAGTTCTCAGGACCTGCTTTGCATTTGCATTTGCTTTCCCTTGCTCTGCCAAGAGCCTCTAATAACAGGCTCATTAGACGTGGTGCTGGATTCGGATTTCCTGCCTGCACACTTCTGTGTCAACTTAACTGGCACCAAATTATGTTTCCTCCTTCGCTGGTTCAATGAGGTGACAACAGAATGTTCCCCAAGGAACCTAAAAGCAACCGGTGTGTTTTTGCCTGGAGGATGTGAGGTCTGCAATGGGCATCACCCGTCTGACCCTCTGCTACCCAACTCTAAAGACCTCAGAGGCACAGAAGAGACAATGTCCAGAAATGGCCCTAATGAGGGGACACTAAGTCAGACCCTCAAGAGCAAAAATAGTGTTTGTTGATGGGGCCTTCCCCCAAGGTGGTCAAGGTATTTGAAAAAGAATGCCGGAAATACCAGTGCTGTCAGCTCCAAGCACCACAAAACGCTGATTACAGTTGTGACTGTCCCATATCTGGGAATCCCCTGGTTCCCTAAAGAATGTCACACCCACAGGAAAAGGGACTGGAACTCTAAAACAGCTGGGAATTTCCAACAACCAGTCTCTTCACCCGGCACTACGAAATGATAAAAACACACTCTTAATATGAAATACCAATGGGGTTTAGGTATCAGTTTGGGCAGATTTTTATATTTGAGGTCCCAGGCTCTTAATCTGTAAAATAAGAGGTCTGGATTAGAAATTCTTTAACGTTCTAAAATTCTGTGATTCTCTAATTCTCCTGGGGTGGGAGGTGGTAATCAATAGCCTTCAGTTCCAGAGATGCAGCCTCCTTTCTATTCTATCCAGCACTGAATGAGCTTAGAGATCATGGGTGACTTAGAGATAAGAGACAAACCAATAATAACAGTGACAACCATTTCTTTATGTCTTTAGCTCCGTTTTTACCTTTCCTATCTCTGCTACATAAACATGTTTTTCTAGTGCTACTAAAGCTGAGTTTGGGGTCAAATTCAGTATACAATTCAGACACAGGCATCATCTTAATCCCCCATCCACGCTTGACCAATTCTCAGTCTAGACTTCTAAGGTGGGTAGGTCAATGCCGTGGGAATATAGTCAAACAGGTGAACTGGCATTGGGACCAGCCAATAGCCAAATCCACCACTGAATCACTGAGAGTCCACCTATCTCATTCATAGTCAACTCCCGTGGAACTGGACAGGATGCACTCACAGGAACATTCAAGATGAAAAATTGAGGGAAAGGAATCCTTTCTCCATATCACTTCCCAGGCCAAGGGGCTCAAACTGGCTAATGACATGAATCGCAAATACAGAGTCAGGTGGGACTTCGGATGTTCTCACACAAGAAGTAGTAGGAGAGAAGGAAGAAGTAATGGGAGACAAAACCATGAGGGAGTAAGTAAAATCGCACTCACTCTGCCAAGAGCCGTAAGTCAAAACACTGGGTCTGATTAGCAGCTGAGAGAAGGCACCTCAGTGGAATGAAATTACATAATAACGTGGTCATCGGATTCTTGGTTAAAATCTACCTTTTCCAGCTGTGGCTGGGACAAGGCATTCATTTAACCTCTTGGACAATAACATTCAACTCACTGGGTCATTACAGAGCCTTCAATAAGATAATACTTATGAAAGCACCAACAGCGTCTAACATATGATTGATATTCAATTTTAGTTTGCTTTCTTTGTCTTAAATGCCCCAAATGGTGCAAAATGACCATTCAGATAGCTTAGCTACTGTTGAGTTTTAATAAGTCACTTTAGCAACAAATGGTATTTGTGCTTTTTACAAAAAGAAAGTTCTAGAAGGGGGTCCAAGTGGGTGGGAGCCTGGGAAGTTCCCACTGCTGTAGGCTTCCACACTGTGGAATGGCCTAGACTACCTCTCAAAGAGCATCAGGAATACAGTCTCAAGTATAAAACCTTTGGACTTCTGTGAAGTCCTCCCCAGGGTGGAGACTTAAGTTGGCCTTGACCCAGTGGAATTGCCCATTTCCAGAAAGGCTCACCACCCAAAACAGAAATAAGACACCAAGGCACAGTAAACCTCCAGGCGCAAGAGACAGAGTGGGATGGGGGTGTTTGATCTTCCCAAATTGGGAACCCTTTCGAAAAGTAAAGATGGAGCCATGGCCTAGGAGCACACTGGCCAGCCCAGTCCCCAGAGGCATGTCGATTCTGAAGTAACCGCCACCCGCTCTGGTTCACGGAACAACATGAAAATACATTTGAAAACTTCACATAACTTCAATCAACTGGAGGAGATTCATGGGGAATGCACTCTGGGTTTGAGCCACACGGAACTTGGCCCCAATCAGTTTGCCTTGAGGCAAACCGTCTCTTCCGGCTAAGATGTCCTCCCCACCCTACCCTCGAACCCAGCCTTCATAGACTAATTTCTATTTCTTCTTCAAAACTCAATTCAAGTGTGACTTCCCTCGGGAAGTCTTTGTTGACTCCCAAATTTGCTTTTTGGACGCTCCTTCTGCAGCTTACCCGAGCTTACCTGTGCTTACCTCTCTCAAGGTATTTATCACAATTTACTTGTCTGTTTCCCCACTAGAATATAAACTCTTTTTTTTTTTTAGAATAATAGTTCTATTATTTGATTAGTGAATTTCTTTCTTGTTTTTCCTTTTTTTTTTTTTTTTAAAGAAGATGTTGGGGGTAGGAGTTTATTAATTAATTAATTTATTTTTGCTGTGTTGGGTCTTCGTTTCTGTGCGAGGGCTTTCTCTAGTTGCGGCGAGCGGGGGCCACTCTTCATTGCGGTGTGCGGGCCTCTCACTTATCGCGGCCTCTCTTGTTGCGGATCACAGGCTCCAGACACGTAGGCTCAGTAGTTGTGGCTCATGGTCCTAGTTGCTCCGTGGCATGTGGAGTCCTCCCAGACCAGGGCTCAAACCCGTGTCCCCTGCATTAGCAGGCAGATTCTCAACCACTGCTCCACCAAGGAAGCCCTAGAATATAAACTCTTTGAAGGCAAGATCTTGACTTACTTGACTCTGTCTTCCCCACACTCAGCATGGTTTCTGGCATATAGTAGATGCTCAATTATTGTATGTTTAAAAACATAAATGAATGAATGAATGGGTGACTAGATAAAAAACATGTTCTAGTCACAGGTTCTGTGTGACACAGTTCTAGAGGGTAGTATTCTCAAAGACTAGGAAATCTGAGAAGAAGAGAGAAGAGAGCAAAAGCACAAACACCTGCATTAGAAAAACCAGTGGGTGGCAGGAAGGGGTGGGTCAGCACCACCCAGGGCTGGCCCTTCCCTGCTGCTGGTTTTGATCCAGCTGCCCTGCCCAAACGTGGTGGCTCCAGGGATTCCAGCATTCTTGGGGGAGGGTGGAGCCATGAACCAATCTGGGCTCAGCTAACGTGACCTTCAGGGGAAACTGATGAGGACAAAGGAAGACACCTTAGGACTCAATTGCCAAGATCAACATCCCTAAATTTGGATTCTCCAAAATGTGATCTTTCAACCAAAGAGCCTGGGCATTTACTCCCTTCCCAATGGGATTCTGATTTTAAGGTGCTCCCTTGATTAACAGAGCTCTGGATTTGGCCCTGAGGCCTGAGAATTTCTTTCTCTAGCCCCAGAAGCTTCCCAGACTGAGCCTTCCCAATCAGTCCCCCAGACAGGGGAGTGGCTGGAATGTTGACTAAGTGGCTTAATTAGCTGCAGGGCCTTCAGGCACCAGCAGAAACTGGGTGAGGCGTCCAGTAGCTGAGACTTTCTGGGCGTTTTGGTCACACCCTACAATTGCTTTTCTTCAGCGCAGTCCTCTCTCTCTTTGTGAGCAGAGCAGTCTGTCTGTGGGCCTTTTCTCACCTTTTAGACCAAGCAGATGAGCACGAAACACAGTGTTAGTTCCAAGCAAGAAGGCAAGTCACCACGGTGACCATGCCAATGGTCAGTTCTCCCAGGGCTGGCGTTCAAAAGGCCACACCGTGGGGTGAGGCTTCAGGGCTTCTTTAAGGTTTCTCTATTGCTCTTCAGAGTCACCCGCTTCTGGCTCCCAGAGGCCTTGAAATTCCTTCTCGAGAGAGACCTGTTCCTTTGTATCCCCGCAGGAGGCCAGATTAAAGCCAGAAATCCAGGGAAAAGCATTCACTGACACCCCAGTGAGAAGGAGCTTCTCAGATCTATCCTGAAGAACAAGACTTGCTGGGGAAAACTTCTTGACACAGGTCCTGACCAGAACCACACCCAGAAGCCAAATAAAAAGAGGGGAGAGGGCTTCCCTGGTGGCGCAGTGGTTGAGAGTCCGCCTGCCGATGCAGGGGACACGGGTTCGTGCCCCGGTCTAGGAAGATCCCACATGCCGCGGAGCGGCTGGGCCCGTGAGCCATGGCCGCTGAGCCTGCGCGTCCGGAGCCTGTGCTCCGCAACGGGAGAGGCCACAACAGTGAGAGGCCCGCGTACCGCAAAAAAAATAAATAAATAAATAATAAAATAAATAAATAAAATAAGATAAAAGAGGAACACAAAGGGACGAGCCTTCAGGGAATCTTCTTTTGGAAGATAAACTGTGTGTGAGAGTACGTTGTAGTTATGGGCATGGAAAAGCAGAGGCAAAGACCAGGAATTTCTTTTTTTGGCCTGTGACACCACTCTCTTGTAACCTGGGCTACCCAGAAGCCCCACTGCTTTTGTCTCACCTGAAGGAGACCTTTACATGTTCCCCAAATATAAGGTGTTTTCTGGGTCAAATTAGTACCTGTTCTTTTGTTGGCAAATTCACCAGCATTGGAATCAGCCATTTGGGGTCCAAGCTAGAAATATAATATATATTTACTTCTAACACCATAATTTATTTAGTTTGCTTGTTTATTTTTAAAGTCTTTATTCAAGTCTAAGGTGCACACAAAAAAGCACATAGATCTTAAGTAACTAGCTTGATTAATTTTCAGAAATTGAACACACATGTGAACATAGCTGCCAAATTAAAAAAGAAAGGAAGAAGAAAATTGCTAGCCTCAAGAAACCCTGTTGAGGCCACAGAGTTTTGAACTCAGTGACTTCAGAACTGCCTGGGGCAGTAGCAAAGTTCACATCCAGTGTCCTGACCTCCCCCCTTTTTTTTTTTTTTTTGCGGTACGCGGGCCTCTCACTGTTGTGGCCTCTCCCGCCACCAGGGAAGCCCTATTTTATTTTTTTAACATCTTTATTGAAGTATAATTGCTTTACAATGGTGTGTTAGTTTCTGCTGTATAACAAAATGAATCAGCTATACATATACATATATCCCCATATTTCCTCCCTCTTGCATCTCCCTCCCACCCCTCTAGGTGGTCACAAAGCACCGAGCTGATCTCCCTGTGCTATGCGGCTGCTTCCCACTAGCTATCTGTTTTACATTTGGTAGTGTATATATGTCCATGCCACTCTCTCACTTCATCCCAGCTTACCCTTCCCCCTCCCCGTGTCCTCAAGTCCATTCTCTACGTCTGTGTCTTTATTCCTGTCCTGCCCCTAGGTTCTTCAGAACCATTTTTTTTTAGATTCCATATATATGTGTTAGCATACGGTATTTGTTTTTCTCTTTCTGACTTACTTCACTCTGTGCTCATCTTTTAAATTATAAATGATAACCAACATTTCATTTGTTGACCTTTAAACAGATAAGTTAATAATAACTTAAAATATGCATAGTTCACAAAATATTTTCACACCCATTGACTTATTTCCTCATGACACCCCTGAGAGGAAAAGAATGAGTCCATCTCAGAAATGGAGATTCTGAAACTAACACACCATTGTAAAGCAATTATACTCCAATAAAGATGTTAAAAAAAAAAAGAAATGGAGACTCTGAAGCTCGCCCAAGTTCAGAAGCAGCAGAACTGGAATTTGAACCAGGTGGTCAAGCAGCCAGAATTAAACCTGTGCTGCGCTCTGCCTTTGAGTCCAGGGTCCTTGGCTACATCCTCTCTAGGGATGTTTGCAGTGACGGACACAACAAAATTCCGTCTCTGCCCAGGCACTAGCAACTTATGGGACATGTGATCCTAGCTCCTGGAGAAGGACAACAGAGGAGTGCGCCCCTAGGGGAAGGAAAAGGCATTGTGAGCTCTGGAAAGCCATCACCTTGTTGCCCGTCTTGGACAATCCATGCTCCTGGACGCCCACGCCCCGCTGCGGCCTCAGGTGTACCAGAGCGGACTGGCATCCACTGAAGTGGCTCCTCCCCTCAGGCAACCACAGCGTGCAGGAAGCACAGGCTGGTGTGAGATGCCTCCAGGGGTCACTCCAGCTCCCCCACTTCTTCACCAGGAAGGACTCTTCACTTCAGAGGCACTCACATGTCTGGTAACTTGTAATAATAAGGATAAAAATGATGATGATGACAATAATGATAGCAAGTAATGTTCATGCAAAGCTTACTTTGTACCACGCAGTTAGACGTGCTCTTTCTAAACGTTTTATGTGTATGAACTCATTTAATACCCACGAGAATCTCAGGGGGTAAATATATTATTAGCAACCTTTACTGAAGGGGTTAAAAGGTTGGTTAAAAGATTTGCCCAGGTTGGTTAAAAGATTTGCCCAATGTCACAGTTAGTGGGTAGCAGAGTCTGGATTTGAACCCAGGCAGTCCTGAACTTGGAAGAACAGGTCAGCCCACTCTCTGTCTCCAGAACTAGAAAAATTGCTCTTTATGTTAGATAACTTTGTGCTAACCACAAACATCGACACTGATCCTTTGATCAAGAGAATGATTTTGGTTTGGGGGAGAAAAGTCCAGAGAGAGGGCTAATGCCTAGTCCAAACCAAAGCCTGATGCAAGAACTACGTGGAATTCTAGAATTTCAGAACCAGGGAAGCTTTCAGTCTTCCCTCAATCTCAACCTCAGACAAATTATCTGGTTTGTCCTGATTATCTGGTCTGGAGCCCCAAATCTGTCTCTGGATTACTTTTGATCTCCAAAATACAAAAAGCTACACACGGATGCTTAGAGCAGCTCTATTCATAATTGCCAAAACTTGGGAGCAACCACGATGCCCTTCATTATGTGAATGGATAAATAAACTGTGGTATATTCAGATAATACAGTATTATTCAGTGCTAATAGAAAAGAAATGAACTATCAAGCCATGAAAGACACGGAGGAAACTTAAATGCATATAACTCAGTGAAAGAAGCCAGTTTGAAAAGGCTACTTGCTGTATGATTCCAATTATATGACATTCTGGAAAAGGCAAACTAGGCAAGCAGTAAAAAGATCAGTGTTTGCCAGGGGTAGGGATGAAAACACAGAGCATAGAGGAGTTTGGGGGGCAGTAAAACCGGTATCTATATGATACTATAATGGCAGATACATGTCATTGTACATTTCTCTAAACCCGTAGAACGTACAACACCAAGAGTGACCCCTGATATAAACTATGGACTTTGGATGACAATGACGGGTCACTGTAGGTCTGTCAATTGTAACAAACGTACCACTGCGGTGGTGGGGTATTGTTAGTGAGGGAAGATGTCCACATGTGGGAAAAGGGGGTCAATGGGAACTCTCTGAACCAGCTGCTCTATTTTGCTGTGAGTCTAAAACTGTAAAGTTTCTAAAAACTTTAACTTTTAAACTTTCTATAAATTTTCTTTAAAAATTAAGTCTATTTAAAAACCGGGTATTCCCTGGTGGTGCAGTGGTTGAGAATCTGCCTGCCAATGCAGGGGACATGGGCTCGAGCCCTGCTCTGGGAAGATCCCACATGCCACGGAGCAACTGGGCCCGTGAGCCACAACTACTGAGCTTGCGCGTCTGGAGCCTGTGCTCCACAACAAGAGAGGCTGTGATAGTGAGAGGCCCGTGCACCGCGATGAAGAGTGGCCCCCGCTTGCCACAACTAGAGAAAGCCCTCGCACAGAAACGAAGACCGAACACAGCCAAAAATAAATATAAAGATAAACAAATTAATTTTAAAAAACCCCGCAGATCTCTAAGCCCCATCCCTCAATATCCCAATTCAGCACATCAGGTGGGTCCTAGACGTCCCGACTTTTTAGAAAGCACCCAGCTGACTTTGGTGTCGTCAGTCCATGCGCTGATGTCTAGTCAACACCCAAACAGGTGCAGTGAAGGAGAGCTTTTGACTTCACACGTCTCATCATCTCACCATTGGACAGCTTTGACTATTACAAAGCTCTTGCTCTACCATAAGCCTAAATCTGTTTCCCTGTAGCTTCCACCCACTGGTTATTTTTCTACCCTGTGGAACCAGTTAATAATAATAGTAGTTAGCACCAGGCAATGTACTAGACACTTCACATGCACTATCTCATTGACGACTCGAAACACTTTCACGAGGTTGATACTATTATTATTCCTTCTTTATAGATGAAAAACTGGAGATCAGAGAGGTGAGGTCATTGGCCCAAAGCCAGGCAGCTGGTGAGCGGCTGAGTTGGGATGTGAACCCAGCTCTACCTGTGCAAGGTGCATGCTCTTAATCACAACACGCTTGTAATATGTGAAGCCTAATTCCTCATCCCCCCACCAGCTTTCCAGGCACATGAAGGAAGCTCTCCTCTCTGCCCAGATTTTTCTCTTCCTCAAATTCCTCACCATCCTGGTTGCAGCACCTCAAACCATTTACATCCCATTACAATGTTCCTCCTAGACCAGACACAGCCCTCCAGGTGGGGTCTGGCCACGTCCCTGCCCCCCTGAGCCAGTCAGGAAGGCTTTCTAAAATCTACCAGAGCTGAGGCTTCAGTCCTGCATTTGAAGAATGAAGGCCAGTAGGTAACTTCACACTTGAGAAGGAAGTTACTAAGAGTACTGGTAATAAATAAGGACCATTGATTGACTTTTTATTGTGTACCAGCATAATAATACGGATACAGAATAATGCCCACTCCCCCTAAATGCCCATGTCCTAATCCCCAGAACCTGTGACTATGTCAGTTACATGGCCAAAGGGAATTAAGGTTGCTAATTAACTGAACTTGAGATGGAGAGTTTATTCTGGATTATTCAAGTGGGACCAATATAATCACCAGGATTCTTAAAAGTAGAAGAAGGCAGGTGAGAGAGAGAGAGCTAGAGAAATGGCAACATGAGAAACCCAGTCCAACATTGCTGGCTTTGAAGATGGAGGAAGGGGCCATGCGCCAAGGAATACGTGGACAGCTTCTGGAAGCTGGAAAAAGCAAAGAAACAAACTCTTCTTTAGAGCCTTCAGAAATGGACACAGACCTGCTGACACCTTGATTTTAGCCCAGTGAGACCCATTTTCGTTTCTGATCTGCAGAATTATAAGAAAACAAATAAATCTGTGCTGCTTTAAAACACTCAATTTGTTCAATTTGTTCCAGCAACAATAGAAAGCTAGTGTAGTACCAGATCCCAGGCTAAGTATCTTATTTGATGTTTATCATAAGCCTAAGAGGCCAGGTGGCAGATACTGAGAGTTTTTATCAATATCCACTCCTCTCCTTCTAGAGTTCTGTCCAGAGAGGCAGTATGCTCGAATACTTGCTTCTCAGCCTCCCTTACTGAGATGCAGGCAGAATTCTTCGACGCCACCCTTCCTTCCTTCTTCCAGCTTTGAGGGAAGCTCTAGATAAACACAGGCTAAAGCAACGTCTTTGCTTAACCACTAATCTGTTTCAAAGGTTGGTCAACATCATGCTTCTAAATGGCTCCCATCACCTGTAAAAATTCATGAACGGAAACCCCGCTACAATGGAGTCAGAGGACCAGAAGGGAGAGCTCTCATGCACAGACCAACAGGAAGAGACATACTTTGCATCCCCAGCAGGGAGAGACCCTACTTTACTACCCTGAGCAGGAAGAAGAAAAATTTCCGCTTGTCTGGCAACAGTTCAGCCAGTGAGAGACTGTCACAACTCAGCCAATGAAAAGCCCCTAGACTTTGAACCCCCAGCTTCCTCCAATGGACTTTTTTGTTTATAACAGCCCCTCCCAACTTCCCCTTCTCCTCCATAGAAGAGTCGCCTCTCCTTTGCTTTACCAGATTTGCACATGTTTCACCATAGTTGCATGTTCCAAATTGCAATTCTTCTCTGCTCCCGGTTAAGCCTCTTTTGCTGGTAAAAGTAACTGGCTGTTTTATTGCTTTAGTTTAACAATAAAGCCCAAGGAAGCATCTCAGGGCCTCCTAGATGACTTGTGTTTTTTCTTTCTTTGGTTCCTTCTGATATGCCGCTAAATATGTGGCTATCGATCTGTCAACTGTTCAGTTCCTGCTGATTCCACCAGACTGACTGCCCAGTCTCCTCTTAACTAGTGTTATATGTTTATTTCACAAGTGATAAACTGAGTCATTCAATCACCACAGAAGCGTAAACCTCTCACCAGGAAAATTCCTTCTTAAGAGAAGAATGTGCATTCCTCAAACTGGTAGCTTATTGAGACAGATTGATTCACGGTGCTCTATGTAAACGTGGCCCAGCGCACAAGTGGACTACATCCTTTTTCATGATGCATTTCCCCCTTTTTAAGAGCCAGTCGCAGTTCATGGCGTTCTAGAACTGTATTACTTCTTACATTAGAACCTGAAATCTTAATTGACTCTGATGTCATTTCTTTGAGTAATCCTATCTTGAGCCCCCAACCTACTTTTCATGCCTGTAATATCCTGTACTTCACATTTCATCACATTCAGATTGTCTCCTTGATGTCTGAATGTCTTCCCCACTAGACTTTAAACTCTGCAAGGGAAGGGCCTGTATCTACCCCTGGACCCAATACTCATTAGGTGCTCATTAAGACTTTGTTAAGGTACAGGTACAAGGAGGACCCAAGTCTGTAGGATCTAGGAGGTCACTTTGGTAAGTGGCAGAAGCCTTCCCAACTCAGGCACTGAACAAGAGGCTCCTCCTACGGATACAGATTTGGAAAGGAGCCTAGAGAAAGCACAAGGAAAGGATGTAAAAAACTCCTTAGCCTTGAAGTTGACCAGAAGCTCAAACTAATGTCTGATGACCTTGCCAAAAGCAACCAGGGCTTCTAATTAACATAGGTGATCATACCTTGAATCTTTATGCATTCCTGAAGTCATTCCAGCAGCAACTCTCCCTGACACCCCTGGAAGTGGTCTGGTATGTTGGCCACTGGACCACCACCACCACTTCACTCCACAGTAACTGAGGTGAAAGTCCTTCATCCCAGGTGCTTGGGAAGAAAGGCTCAATCTTGTCCAACTTGTAAAATCTTTCATTTATTTGAGTGTGGTTTCTTTCTGTGTCAAGGCCTTATCTGGTTGGCTCTTAAATCATGACATCAAAACAAGGATCATGTCTTGTCATTCCTTGTATCCACTTTATAATGGCATGTACAATGCCAGACACCCAAGGTGTTCAGTGAAAACCAGTCGATCCCATTAAGTGTTAGGATAAAATATGGTAATAGCGAGGCAGGAGATAGATGGGCTTCAGGCTAGGCATTTACAACTGGCCTCCTGTTCACATTTCTTGGGGCAGGAAAGAGATGGGCTCTAGGCCGGACATTTGCAACTAGTCTCCTGTTTACATTTCCTGAGGCAGGAGGCAAGTGGGCTCCAGGCTAGATATTTACAACCAGCCTCCTGTCTGCACTTCGAGATGGAAATAACAACAAGAACAGAGTAAATAGCTGGACTTTGCCTCCTGTGGACACTTTAATATAACAGTTATGGCAGGGACAGGGAGGGGCTAGGCCCTGTCTGAGTAAAAGATCAAGAGGTCACATATTTCCCATCCTTGGGGCAAGGGAGACACTGCACAAGCGCAGAAAGTTTCCTTGGGGGTCAAAAAGGAGGGGTTGCCACCCCATAATAGGTGATGCCAAGGCCCCCATAGGCCTCTGGGCTGGAATCCATCTTGGAAAAGAGTTGTGCACACATGCTGAGGAGGGCCCCAGGGCAGGTCAGGTGTGGAAAAAGAAACCAGGTAATTGGCCAAAGGTAAACAAAGACCGGAAGAACTGCGCGATATAACTGACTTAACAGCCTCTTTACTGCACTCCTCCTTATTAGGGGGGATGCCCACACCCTCTCTCCTGGTATGTATCTCTCTGCTTGCCTTCTGCCTTAACTAAACTGTTTCCCTGTGTGATCTTCCACGTGTGCTGTGTCTCTAACAATAAACTTTGTACCTGGTTTTACAGTTTTTGCCTCCTTGAGAAGTGCATTTTTCAATGGGGGCAAGGGCCAGGGGAATTTTGCTTCCAGCCTCTAGACTCTGGTGGACGAGCAGCCAGGATTCCTGGTTTTCATCCAGGCTGCCCTGGTGCAATTCCTGGGCAGAAAACTAAGATCTTACTTCAAGCCACCATTCACTGCTGCCTCTCTGAGATCTGTAGGGATTGGGTGAGATCTGCAGTGTTCCTTGATATCAGTGTCCTGGACTCCAGGACACCCTAGGGCTTTGGGTTAACACAGAAGTGGCAGGCTTTCTTGCCATGGGTGACTTTGCCTCCTTCCTCTACCCACCCCATCTAGGTGCTCACAGTCAGCCCACTGTCCCTTACTTGAAAACAGATGCAATTCCACAATCCAATACACGGTAATCACTATTGTATGGGGAGAAGGGGAAGAGGTTTTACATCACACACCACCCAGCAAACACCTAATAGAAGTTCGTGGGAAGCATCTTTGTTCTTCCTCCTCAGACTCCCCCAAATTTCTCACTCTCAATTTCCATAGTCTATTGAGCAAAACACGAGCCTGATGGATTGTCCAACAGCTGCCCAGCTGTTTTCCCTCCAGCACGCTGCTTGGAGTGTGTCTCTTCCCCATGCCTACACAGCGTGTCAAGTCCTCCCAAAGAGGTCTCTTTCTCAGCCACTAAGAATATATTCATATATTTTTACACTAAAAATAATGGAGAGAAGTCACAGAACGCATTCACTCCTTTAGGCAAGTGTTCCTTTTCTTTACTGTTAAGTTCAGTCAGCAGTAACTTATTAACACTCAGTAACCCTATTAACGATAACAAGTTGGGAATTCTAAAAACCTCTTAATTTGCAGTGATAACTGCCAATATATTGTTAATCATTTAAATTTTTCTTAACTAAACATCAATACTCTTCGTTTTGACCTTGTTATTGAAAAGTACTAAAGGTGTTTGACCACTTTCCTGCCTTAGTAAGTAATGTCTAAGGAATGTGACAAAACTTGAATGAAATAGGCAAGCTTTTCCACTTGGAGTGTGTTACAAGAAAGGCTGTATACAATTTTTTTTTTTTTTTTTTGCGGTACGCGGGCCTCTCACTGTTGTGGCCTCTCCTGTTGCGGAGCACAGGCTCCGGACGCGCAGGCTCAGCAGCCATGGCTCACGGGCCCAGCCGCTCCGTGGCATGTGGGATCTTCCCCGACTGGGGAAGACTCCCAACCACTGCGCCACCAGGGAAGCCCTGTATACAATTTTTGAGGTGTTGGTCCACATGACCATCTTCCCCCATCCCAACTTCATTTTTTCCCCACCAGTTCTCTCTTTCAGTTTATGTAAGTGCTTATAAATGCAAGAGTAACACACAGTTGTTGTTGCTGTTTTTTTAATTTGAATTATTTAACAAAATGTAAAAGCTAGTAGATTTCACATCAAAATCCAGATTTCTCCCATCTCTTAAAGTACTGGAAAAATCTAGCTATCCTCAGACTTCATTCCTGAGTGGCAACAATCAGCTAGAACTGAGAAGTGATTGTCCTTTAGACAGACACAGATTTTCCAGTCTGCCACAGTCCCCACCAGTCCCTATTGCTCCCTGACATGAAGGCCAAATGTCAAATACCACTTGTCATCATGCTTGCACTGCTGTTTTGCCTGAAAAAAAAAATGTTAACAGGAGAGTAAACTACCTCCTGATTTCATCTGCACACCTGCCTGGCTCCTGTTAAGTTAGCAGGCCTTGTCCCATTTAGTTTCATCACTGAATAGATGGCGGCCTTTCCCTGTGTGCTGAAATAAAATCCCCAATCAAGGAATGAAGATTTATTGGCCAGGCTGCAAAGCAGGTAGAGCATGGTTTAGAGCGAATCATGTTGTTACTAAAGATGTCACATGACTTACAACTTTGAGCAAAGGTTCTCAGGGGACAATTGTGAACACAGAAAAGCAAGTGACCTGACAGCAGATAGAGCCAATGGAGGAGGTACAATCAATGTCAGGCTGGCAGGCCACAGAGGGTGGAGTAGGCTTTACATTGTCTTCTCAGCAGGTCTCCTTGATATCATGGTTGCAGGATTAGAACCTTCTAGAGTCATGACTCAGCGTGTGCTAAAATGCTGAGAATCACTTCGGCCTTTTTTTGTTCCAAGTCTGCCACAAAGGGCAGGGTGTGCAGATTTGGTCATTTGGATCCCAGCCTGTACGGTCCGGCTGGGCAGCAATTATTTGCAGCACCTTTTAAGACAGACATTTTGTACAGTGTGAGAAGTGATTGTAAGTTAGTGTACAATTGAGGAAGCAGGATTCAGTAACTTGCCTGCTGTCAAATAGCTAGGAAAGGGCAGAGCGGGAAATGACAGGCTGATCTGTGTTCATTCAAAACCCAATCTCTTTCCACCACAATATGTTGGCTGTGAGAACCTGGAACTTCCAGATGAGAATGCATTCTTAGATATTCCTTGAATTACTGCATCACAGACCTGTGCTTGAATTGTTCCAGGTAGAGTGAGTGTGTGTGTGTGTGTGTGTGTGTGTGTGTGTGTGTGTGTGTGTGTAGAAGAAAGGGATTATTGTTTTGCACTTTCCTCTGAATGATGTAAGGACTCATTTTGTGGAGAAAGGAAGACGGTCTGTCAGGAGTTAGCACTAGGTTCCTAGCAACAATGCAAAGCCAATGTGATCCAGTCTCAGATTTTCCCCCTTAGAAGATGATGATGAAAAGAGCTTTCTTGGCATTCCCTACCTCGCTCCCTTTGAAGGTAAACAGATAGGTCAGTTCCTCAACTGCATGCTATTGAATAGTCCCTCTTATTCGTTGGTCTTGGTTATCAGTAATAGTGCTAGTTATACTATCATTTAGAGATACCAGCCCTGTGGCAAGTGACTTTCTTTGCTTGATCCTCATGAGTCTTTAAGGGGAGACTATTATTGTCCCCATTTTATAGACAAGGAAACTAACATGCCTAAACTTACCCACTAAGCAGCAGAACCACAGAACTAAACCTACATCTGTCCAACTCTAAAGCTCGTTTTTAAAGATTACATTCAAGTAACTGGGCAGCCAGTTCAAATACTCCATCCCTTGGTCTTCTTTTTCTAACTAACTAGAGCCTAGAGCAGGAGTCAGAAAGTCATGGCCCACCAAACGGACCACAAAGCATGAGATACTTACTATCTGACCTTTACAGAAAAGGTTTGCTGAGCCTTCGCTTAGAGAAACAGTAAACCAAACCCCAAATGTTCCATTCTGTTTACCGAGGTCTCTGTAGTACTTGAGACCAGAGGACTATATGGCTTGTTTTTGATTCATGAAAAATTTCTTTTCATTGATTTATGTAAATGACCCTGAGTAATGAAAGTTGGAAATAAATTTGCAAAAGAAAAAAAAGCTGAAGAGCTGTGGTCCTATAATATCCACCTCTGGATCACTGCAGGATGACCGGTTAACCAAAACCCACAGAGGGCTTTGCTAGTCAGGAAGAATTTGCCCAAAGCGTATGACCCACTTAGTGTAGATAAAAATGCCCATGGGCCTCTCTCTGTCCATGTTGATGGCGGATTTGAGGGGAACCCTTTCATCCAAACCTAGATGTTTGGATGGCTACTGGCATACCAAGCCAACAAATAGTGGCAGAGGGCAGTAAGCAAGGCAATGAGTAACTATTCATTTTATACACTGTTTTCAAAAGTACCAAGAGGTGTTTGGTAATCTTCATGTAAAACAAACATCGGAGTCATCCCAACAGCAAGGAGTTCTCCTGAGTCATAAAAACACATGCTGGTCCAGAATAAGGTCTTTCCACTGGCTCAAGAATGTGCCAAGATAATACCGATACTAAGTCACCACGCTACCCAGTTTGGATCCAAAAGTCAATGAATGTTTATGGTCTGATTCTACCTCTGTTTAAAAATGTCCTAGGTGTACCATGTGTCTACAGGGCAGAGTCCTTCAAAACTGCAGGAGAAGGGCCAGAGGCAACAGCTACAAATTCTGAAGCGCCACTAGTTTGCTGTATAAACTTGTTCATGTGTTGTCTCTGGTCTGGGCCTAAGATTCATTGGTAAAATGAGCCATTTGCATTGGATATCCCTGTGGTGCCTTCTACTTGTGACTATCCCGTGACAAGGCCCAGTAGAGTACTGGCTTCTCACGTGGTAATTCAGAGGAAGTTGTAATAAAAACTGGGGTCTTAGCCATTTCTCAGCCCTTCATTCTTGCCATACTTAACTGGGAAAAAAATTTGCTGGAGAGACAACTTACCTCCTTCTGTTGGAGCATACGGTTATCTAGCAATCAACATTATGTAAAAAGGTAGTCTCCATGTAGGGAGTAGGATTATAAATCAGGATCCTTCTCTAGCAAGGGATCAGTAAGGGCAGTCTTCGCTGAAGCACGGATTCCATGAAATCTCACCCAACTGGATCCATCCATCCCACAGGGCCTTGAAGGGGAGCAGAACATGCCACCCCAAAATATGCCTCTTTGGTATGAGGATTATTTTGAGTTGAGTCAATCAAGACCCAGCAGGCTCAGTTAAAGCTTTTTACCTTCCCCTTAACTGCCTAAAAGAATTTAGAAAGGAGTTCTGTATCTCTGGAAGAAAGCTATTACCAGAGGTAACCTTTCCATCTGAGAGACGTAACTGCATGGCAGGGCAAAGGTTTGTTTGCCAAATATCTGCTCTTCTTCTCTCCCTGCAAACTGCCTCCCTCCCCTTTGAAGCCCTAGACCCCTATCCTTCTTCTTAGCTCAGGATGGTATGTAAGTCTCGATGGCCGGGCTGCCTTTGGGTCTCATATCTTTATGGAGTTCCTGTACTTATGTGCATAAGTAATTAAATTTGTTTTTCTCCTGTTAATCTGCCTTTTGATTACACGAGCTATCAGCCAAGAACCTAGAAGAGCAGAGGGAACATTATCACCCCACTCCTACAGCATCGTCTTATATTCTGCTTTGAAGAGAAGGACAAACACCAGGAGGAGTATGGTGCAGGGTGTGGCAACACAACCTCTCAGGGAGGTTGGTGTGTGACTCGGTGCTATACCTTCACCAGCTAGAGGACTTTATAATGAGGACTGGACCTCAGACAGGCATCCCAGGGGACACACAAGACCTTCTGTCAGGGGTGTACTGGTCCTAACACACCAAACCAAGATGAGAAAATAAATGTGAGAATATCAAATGATTTTCAACAAGAGTTAAGCATACGTTGGAATAGAAGGATGGATGGTTAGATGGATGGACAGATGATTACATAGATACAAAATATACACACTTGTTATTGTATACAAAAAGATTACAGATAATATTTCTGGTGGATCACAGGACACTGTTAATAGCAATGGCCTCTGAGGAGAAGAATGAGTAAACGGGCATCTCAGGTGAGAGGGAGACTCATTGATTGTTACCTCCTCTTTAGCAAAATTTGAATGTTTTGCCTTGTGTGTTAATTACTTTTTCAATGTAAGGATTAAAAATAAGAGAATTACCAAAAATATGTTTAACGACAAACCTTCTAGTTTCATCTCCCAATGACTCAAAAGTTAGATGACCAGAACCCCATTTCCTCAAGCTTCCTAGTTAAGCTTTTTCTTTGAGGCTTGGTGAATTGGCCACTGCAAACATACACCCTGGCGTGATCTCTTCTCCATGTCACTTCCCTGAACAGAGAGAGAAGAAGCAATGGGACCCAGCTCGTGACAGGCAAGTATGTGACACAGGACCTGCTGCTTTGGGGTCCGCCATAGCTCTGAGGTAAAGGGGAAGGGGATCATTAAGGAGCCAGGGTTCCAGCCACAAAGCCTCCAGTCCATCTGGGCACAGCCAGGTCCAGGGAGGGTATCTCTGGCACAGAGATCAAAGAGCTGGCCTCAGCCTGGCCCCCAAGGCACTGGAAGTCTTCAGAATGGTCTCAGCTTCCTATCAGCTCTATGTCAGTGGGCAAAGTTTGTCTTCAAGAGAACAGGACCTGAAACAGAGCTGTCCACACACACACACACACACACACACACACACACACACACACACAGGCACATTCTATAGGCAGAACCTGGGTCTGGCTTTACAGCCCAGGGCTGGTATCTCCAGCTGTATGAGCCTCAGCTACTCATTTTCAGCCCTCCGTCTTCTTAGAAGGAAAGAGGATTTCAGAGAAGATTAAATTAGATACAGTAACTTCTGCTAAGTGTCTGCCACAGAGTAGCAGTACTGTCCTTTCTTCTTGCCCCATTTCCTTCGGCTATTTTTGAAATAACAAAATGCTTTTTAAAGCATTCAATTGACTAAAAGAGACAACATAAACCCTTGTCAAAGTGAATTTTCACACTTCTTAGAAAACTCAGCAGACACTCCAGTGAGACTTGGATCTTTGGACTCGTGCGTAACAAGTTACGTAAGGGGCATCTTATTCCCCCAGTGTGCCCTCTGGGGTTATGGTGTGCAGCCTAAGGGCGAAAGGAAATTACGTAAGCGTAATCCTGGGAAATCGGCAAACAAAGCAGAGACCAGTTCAAGAAGCAAGCCAGCGGTATGTTCCAGTGAATGTCTCAGAAGCCAGAAACTTCCAAATGGCTTCAAACACTGGTGGAGTACATTTGGTTGAGAGTAGGGGAGAAAATTGTCGAAATGTTTTTTAAATGGTACGTCAGGGTGCCCAACCACCTGAATTAGAGCTGGCACTGCAACAGGGCAGGGCCTTGAAGGTCCCCTGCCGCTCTAGCCTGCTCATTAACCTCTTAGTTGCTGCCTCCCAGGCAGGTCCAGGGCAGGAGGTGAGGGAACAGAAACTTGAGGTCAGGGCACTCTACCAACAAGTGTGAAAGTATTTCAATATTTTATTTATTTATTTTTGGTTATTTCATCTGGTTTATTACCTAGCCACAGACCACATCAGTGACAGAGGGAGTCTCATTCTTCTAACATTAGTTTTAAAAGTATGGTTATAAGCCAGCTATGTACACCAACATATTCCTTTCCATAGGATTCTGTGTTTTCAGAGTTATTAAAGTATATAACATAACCAGAGCTATGTTTCCATATTGACTTCCAGATCAGAAAATGCTTTATACCTCCAAATCACTTTCACATCCCTATCCATACACATATGGTAAAAGCCGGTTGTTTTTGCAAAATATTTCAACATTTTAACTACCACCTGAGTGTCAGCCCTGGAGGAGAGGCATTTCTGAAATAGTCTTATTAACGAAAATGTGTGAAAACCATGTTAAAAACCCACCAACCTAGGCAGTATCACAAGCAACAGACAAAAAGATTCTCAATCACCTTGGAAATCAGGGCAGAGCAAAGGAAAACAGCAGCTCTCACATCAAATTGACAAAACGCTTTGAAGTTATAACATCTAGGATCGGCAAGGACATGGGAAATTTAACATGGGAGTCTAGATTGGTAAGGCAGGGTGGAGGGAGGGTTGATGTGGTAGTTTCTATCAAAATAAAAAGTGTGCAATACCCTTTGATCCCCACCCCGGAAACATTTTATCTTAATATCTGTCCTAGAGAAATGTGTATGTCTGTGCACAAAGACGTACATTCTTTGCTGAATTGTTTATAATAGTAAAACCTGTGAAATAACCTAAATTCCATCAATATGTAATGGTTGAAAAAATTCTGATACACTTTGATGCTTTGAAAGACTATGTACGTGTTAAAAAGGCTGATGTATCACTATTTGGAAAAATCTCCAAGATATAAATATGTGAAAATGTTATACATTTATAATGGACATTTATAATGCATGGAGACAAATTCTGGAAGGAGAAGCAAAAAAATACTCTCAGGGTTTAACTCTGGGAATAAAAGAGGGTTTTCGAGGCAGGTGTGTGTATACACATTTTTTGCAGGCTTTTTTTGTGTGTAGGTTTTGACTTTTTAAAAAAGTCATGTGTCATGCTCTATAATTAAAATTTATTTTGAGGAATGGTGAATCAGCCATCTAAAATGTTTTGAAGAGGACATAAAATTTTTTAATGCAGGAAAGTATTAACTTTTTAAAAGACAAAATTTAGAAGCTGTCCTTTAGAAAGGAGTTGTTATCAGGGAGGTCATAAGCCCTTTGTGCTGAATTTACTTTCAAGCTCACCCAACACAGATATTGACAAAAGATAACCTTAAGTCCGAAATGATTCTGAGGTTTATGCCCAAGAAACAAAACAAATAACCTGTCCAGAAGGACCAGAGGAAATGTACTTCCTGGAAAACTGGGTACATTTTATCTTCTTTAAAATTAGAGGGAAATGCAGAATCTCTTTTCCTAGTCTGAATTCCACTTTTCCTTGCAGTAACAGAGGCAGTTGCATCCCATTCACACAGCAGTTCATGTAACAGAAAATACTAGCCCCAAACTGGTCCTGGCCACTTACGTTCAACACTGGGACATCTTCCCCAGAATGTTAATAATAATGATTCTAGGATAGGGCTGCAGCTTGCAAGTGAGACTTTCATCACTGTCCTGCCCTGACACATTGTGAGGACCCAGGCAAGTCACAACAAACACAGTGATGTGTCTGTAATGTCAGCACTCCATCTTCACAGGGGGTAACCCATTATCTGTGCACCAGAATAATAACAATCAATAATAATAATAATATCGGTGCACCAAGATCTGACCCCTTCATTTTGACACACAGACACACACACACAGACACACACACACACACACACACACACACACACACAGAGATCTGGCAATTTCGAAGGACTGATGAAATCAATGATAGATGCACCAACATTGTGAAATCCCTAGAAGGCTTCTGCCTAAACATCCATTGCAGTGCCCAGGTGAGCATTTCACAGCAGATGAAATTCTTGAAACCCAAGGTACATGGCTGAGAAGTGGCCACGCTAAGAACTCAGGTGGCGGAGTTCACAGCAGCACCGTTTGCAGCGGCCAGGACGTGAAGGCAGCCTGGGAAGCCATCGAGGGATGGATGGAGGGGAGGATGTGGTGTGTGTGTGCGGTGGAATATTGCTCAGCTATGGAAAGGAGTGGAATGCTGCCACTTGCAGCGACATGGATGGCCCTGGAGATTATTGTGCTGGGTGGTGTGGGCCAGACAGAGCAGGATGAATTTCATGTAGTATTGCTTGTGTGGCGAGTCTAGACAAGTGATGCAGGTGAACTTATTTGCGGGACAGAGATAGACTCACGGACTTGGAAAGCAGACTTGTGATTGCTCCGGATGGGGGGAGGGATAAATCAGGAGTTTGGGAATGGAATACACACAGTACTGTGTATAGAACGGATGGCCAACAGGAATATACTATATAGCACAGGGAACTATAGTCAATGTCTTGTAATAACCTATAATGGAAGAGAATGTAAAAAAAGAATACATATGTTTATATACATATGTGTGTAACTGAATTGCTTTGCTGTACACCTGAAACTAGCACAGAATTGTAGATCAACTATATTTCAATAAAATTTTTTAAAAAAGAACTCAGACCTTCATTTTCCATCATTTAAAAAATACTTTTTAGGGCTTCCCTGGTGGCGCAGTGGTTGAGAGTCCGCCTGCCGATGCAGGGAACGTGGGTTCGTGCCCCGGTCCAGGAAGATCCCACATGCTGCAGAACGGCTAGGCCCGTGAGCCATGGCCGCTGAGCCTGCGTGTCCGGAGCCTGTGCTCCGCAACGGGAGAGGCCACGACAGTGAGAGGCCCGCGTACCACAAAAAAATTTAAAAAAAAATACTTTTTACATCTGAGACCCAAATATGATCAAAGTTATTAATTTGTTCATTTACTCATCCATTCAGAAGATATTTACTGAGCATCTACTCTGGGCTTGGCACTATTCTACATACCACAGAAAGATCAGTGAACACAATGGAGGCTCACAAAGAGTGAGGTCATGAACAAATAATTAATGTCATAGGGTAATAAGTACTGTAAAGTACTGTGAAAAAACAATGGAGTGATGTAATGGTGGGTGGGACAGAGAGTGACGGGGGACTATTTTATATAAGGGGGTCAAGAGGGGACATTTAATCAATGACTTGAAGAAAGTAAGGGTGAGCATGTGGAATCCCTGGGAAATGTATTCTGAGAGTGAGAACAGCAAGTGCAAAGGCCCTGAAGCAGGCAAGGTGGTGAATTCTAAAAACAGCAAGGAGGATTTCCTTACCGTCATGCACACAGGCAAATTCTGCAAGCACATGTTTGATGCAGTTCAAGAAGTTTCCCCCTGAAAATGCACAGACAGAAACATTTTCCTTACCCCAAGACCCCTGGAGCCTTCTGTCCATGGACCCCAGTTAAGAAGCTCTATTCTACTCTAACCATTGAAGATGGTGGCTTTGGAGCTAGCGTGGCTCCAAATGGCTGAATCATGGCTGCCATCCCTCATGGGATGAAAGAGACAAAGAGGAGATGAATTCCTTCTTCAGACAACCTGCTGGCTCTGAATTTCCAAAGGGATGGGAGGCCCTTCCCTCATCTTGGGAGTCTGAGAAATTAACCTGGGGCAATGATGAACAGGCTCAATCGCAGGCTCGCTCACTGCCCCCTCTCTGTGCAGGGAAAGCCTTCTGGGTCCTGAGCACTCTGATTGGATCCGATCCCACTGCCTTCTGAGTTGGAAGTGACCCAGAGGCACTTTTAGTCTCCAGAAGGTATAATAGTAAGAGAATCGAACCATTCAATTAGGCTTAGCAGCTCTGTTTCAGAGAGACAGCAAGTAACTGACAAATACTCCTGGTTTGTCTCTAAGTTGAGTTTTGAATGCCCCAGAGTAAAAAATTAATAACAGTCATTAAAAAAACAATAAATAGGCAGATTTAAGCAGTGCTGAATCCAACCAACCCACTCTGTGATGTTTACTTTGTCTGTTTCCCCTGCCAGTTTCTCTCAGGTCCCCACAGGACTCTCGGTGTTAAGACCATCACACCTAATAATTCTTGCTAAATACCAGGGTTCCAATTACAGCTTCACCATAAAACACTTCCTAAAATGTGTGGACTTGGCTCCTGCTTTTGCAAACGTGAGTTTGGCCCTCCTTCCTTTCTCCGCTTGGCGTTACACACACCTTCCCGCTTTTGGAGCCCTCTGCGCAGTCCTGAGGAACCCACCCCGGCCTGGTGCGCCTGCCGCTGCGTTGATCAGCGAATTCTCTCTGCGAGGGAACCCTTGGGTGATTTCATTCCTTTTCTCCATGCAAGACTTCTGGGCATCAATCATGACAGCATCCAGGAAGGTTGGAGCTTTACACTGTGAAACTCTTAGACTAGGAGGGACCAATGGGGACAGACAGGAGACAGGGGGATCGAAGTTTACCTCTCCTACACGAAGTGCACCAAGAAATACACACACGGGGCAAGGAGCAGGGGCTAGCAGGGCTAACGCTGACCCCCTTACCCACCAGACTCTTTCCTCGTCTCTTAAAAAAAAAATTTTGTCTGTTTCTCAGATTACATAAATAATATGCACTTTGTTTACAGAAAGATATAGAAAAGAAAATCCCCAGTGGGATTTTCAATATCCCCAGTGGGATATTGCCAGGAAAGTCTAAGTAATAGTCAATGCATATACCAAGCATTGTTTTCAGTGCTTTACACTCATGTAAACCCATTTATTCATTTAAACCTCACAGCCACACTATAGGGGTGACATTACTTTAAGACCCATTTTGCAGATGAGAAAACCAAGGCAAAGAGAAATTAAGTAACTTGCCAACATTTCTTAGTTATTAAGCAGAAGAGCTGGAATTCAAACCCAGACCTTGTTCTTATGGCATTTTAATCGTAACTGCTTTCCATTTGAGGTGTCCATCTCTACCCAGCTCCCGCTGCTCTGGGGTCCAGCCCCCACGGGCTGTTCCTTCTCCTGCCAGCGCTCCAACCCTTTGTGAGCTTCCCTGAGCACCACATATTCAATGGAGTTGACAGCAAACCAAAAAGGAAAAGAGGCCACTTTTCAGTCCACTCAGAGTGTGGAGAACATCAACTATATGTACAGGATGGTGTGGACACAGTGACCACAAGGGGTTTGGTCTGATGGCAGAGACATGACATGTGAACAAGAACAACTAACAGCAGGAGTGTGGCCAGACTCTAAGCTCCTTGAGGGCAGGTTTGTATTGTATTCACTGCAGACTCAAAGGAGGCGGTTAGTGGCTGTTTGCTGAACGCCTGAAAGAGTAAGACAATAAGAATCTCGGCCCGTGGTGCTCTTCTGAAATCATAAAGAAGTTGGGTATGACTTTCCAGGTGAAGTGACAGTTCAGCTGAGACTCAGAGGCTGGATAAGACGTGACCAAGCAGAGAAGGGGGGCAGGATGCCCCACGGCTGACTCCACAAGACTTGGACCCAGGTGCTCCCAGCAGAGGTTCTGGAGGCAAGGGGCGGGGGCTGGGGAGGGAGTGGGAAAGATAAGTAGGCTCAGGTCATCCCGGTGCTCCAGTGCCAAAGGAAGGAGGGGAGACTTGGGAAAAAGATGTACCTAAAGATAAAGATTTGGGAGTTAACCGCTCTAATTAGCTCTCCAAGTGAGAGAACAGGCAAGAACGAAGACCTTAGAAAGGATGAGAGTTGAATCTCGCAACTAGTTTTGTGGGGAAAGAGGAGGAAGGAGAATCCTCCAAAAAGGAGGCAGAAAGGAGTCATGAGGAGCAGGAGAAGCATGAAGGCGTCATGAGCAGCCATCTTAAGGGGCTTCCCCCAAAGCAGTGCTACTTCTTAGCGCTCCCACCAAAGGGACAGACACAATAACTCAAGGCAACGAGCCTCCCGCCCTCTGTCTCAGTGGCCTTTAGACCACCTTAAAGATAAGAATGGATCACAAGCCAATCAGCTTTTGGGCAAAATCCAGTTCAAAAATAGTGGCTGCCTGGAGCAATGTATTGAGAAGGATTCTGAAGCTCAACCCAGATTCAAAGTGAATGAGTTCTATGATCCATTAGAAATGTCTGCCATGGACACATAATCGATTGCCCATATTTGCCATCTTTGCCTCAGTAATTTGCACACACTTTATTTCTTAGATGTAGGGGCTCATTTAGAGCAGAGACTGTCATATATATATTTGGTTTTGTTTTGTTTTGTTTTGTTTCGGTACGCGGCCCTCTCACTGTTGTGGCCTCTCCCGTTGCGGAGCACAGGCTCCTGACGCGCAGGCTCAGCGGCCATGGCTCACGGGCCCAGCCGCTCCACGGCACGCGGGATCTTCCTGGACCGGGGCATGAACCCGTGTCTCCTGCATCGGCAGGCGGACTCTCAACCACTGCGCCACCAGGGAAGCCCCGAGACTGTCATATTTATCTTTGTGCCAGGCCCTGTGCCAGGCAGGCACTAGGGAACAGAGATCACTGTGCTCAGCAAATGTTTACATGAATGATCACACTCATTTGTTCCTAAGAACGATGACGACAAAGAAGCTGGGTGCTGTGAGCTTTCGGAATGCAGGGGTGGCAGAAGGGCCTTCTTCCGCCGAAGCCAGCTTTCCATTCTGACCCTGCCAGGGGCCAAACTCCCTATGACAGTCTGGGCTCCTCTTGGGCTGAGCTGAGGTTGCCCTCATTCAGGGAAAGTACCCAGCCAATGGACAGCATCCATGCATTGCCCTGCGAGAGATGTTACTAACATAGCTGATAAATTCTGGAATTGATGGGCACGGCCTCACTAGGAACAGGCCTGTGAATCCAGGCTGACACCAAAGCATTCCCCAGGCATCTGCTTCTGCAAAGGAGGCTTGTGGAATGTCAAAAGCAGAGACACACCCAGCTTGGCTTCCCCTGCGGTTAGTGAAAGAACTTCTAGCAATGGGTTGAGCCAATGAACAGCCATTTCTGGGGGTCTTCCCTCAAGTATTTATTGATGAGCAAACCCTATAATCCTCTTTGCTGTCCCTCAACCCTCAGCAGAGTGTCCTGTATGTAGTGGAGGCTCAGTAATAAGACAGACACTTAAAGAACTCCTGAAAAGATGGGGAGGAAGGAAGCACATGATTAACTGCCAAAGCAACGATGCACACACGCATCAGTGCTACCGGAGTTACAAAGAGATGGATGGGACAGTTTGGAACAGAGTCACAAAGGAGAAAGAAGAGTGTGGGCTGAGTTTGGAAGGCTGTAGGTAGACGTTCGATAGGGATAGAGAAGGGGAGACAGGCATCCGGCAGAGGAAATGGAGGGCAAAAGCTCGGAGGCAGGACGGGAAAGGCAAAGTTCAGTAACAGGAGGAACAATGTGGGAGGAGTATCTGGGAGAAACAGGGAGCAAAGATTGGAAGCAGGGATGTGAATGGGGGGCACTGCAGGGGCCCAGGCAGTGAGGAATGAGGCCGGAATTAAGGTGTGGACTATATGGATGAAAATAAAGATGATAAATAAAAACAAGCCCACATTGAAAGGGAGAATCAGGAAGGAATCAAAGGTGCAAAGGGAATCAAAGGCCAACAGGACCCTAGGAACAAACATCAAAGGACGGATGAAGTGGCAGTTTTCCGTAAGTCCTTAGAAACATGGATTATTTGTGGACTGCAGACCACCAAACCTTGTCTGGCAAATGCCCAGGGCCCAGAAATCAATCATTCAGATAGTTTTTTTTCTTTTGAAACCTACGGAGCTGTCCTCTTCGTCCTAGCTCCTTTTCCTCCCTTCCTTTTGTAGAGGAACAAAAAGCGAGGAAAGGCCCTTCCCCTCCAGATTTGCAATCTCCTTTGCTCTGGGCACTCACCCAGAGACCTGACAAAGTCCTGGTGTCTCTCATAGCAAAGATATGTATCTAACGCACTTACTATTCACAGGACATCTGCATTTAAAGGAAGCCTGGCTCAGATGCTTAGATTTTCTGGATGTCTGTCCACAGTTTCCTGTTTGCTGCATGCCTGGGAGGGGATGGAGTGAATAACCCCCAGTCCTTGGGCTCAGGGAGCTTACAGTTAAGCAACTGAAAAGGCCATTCTAGTCTGTTTTGTACTTATTTTTTTCATGGGGGCAGAAGTCTTTAGTTATGAACAAGCTCTCCAGGGTACAAATCCCAGCTCCACCACTTACCAGCTAAGAAACTTGGAGTGAGTTTCTTAATGTCTCTGAGCCTCAGTTTTTCTCCTTTTTGGAATGTAAGCTCTGAATGGGATGACCCATGCAAAGGGCTCAGTTCAGTGCCCGGCACATGGCATTTACTCTGGTTACCTGCCAGGATGTGCCAGGAATCACTACTGACTTTTAGGACTCACACTCAGAGGACAAGACAACATCTCCCAAACCCCAGAGGCTGAGTGAGCCATTAAGTCTTATCAACCCTTCTTATTTCCAGATGGAGAAACCAAGAGACTCTCTTCTTCTTCCTTGTTTTATCTTGCAGAGCGTAGGGGTGGAAGATGCTGTCAACATTTATTGAGCATCTACAGTGAGTCCAGCAGGGCATTAGGCATGTCCTAGGCTTTATCTCTTTTAATCCTCACAACAACCCACAAGGTACAAACGTTTAACCCAGATCAAGTGAGAAAGAAAAGAGAGACTGAGGGTGTGAAACTTCCCCAAGGTCCTATAGCTACTGCAGAGCTGGGCTTCAAGCCCGGGCCTCTCCAGCCACCTCAGATGCTTCCCCCCTCTTGACTGGAGCCATACCTGAACCCCCGGTACCTGGGGATCCTTCCACGAAGGCACACCAAGATAAGATGTCATCCCAGTGTGTCAATTTCAGGCCCTAACAAGCTTGGCAGAAGCAACAAAACTTTCGACGATGTATTAAATACTCTTAGCTGCTCCATCAAGTCTGATTGGGAAGATGCCCGCCTGGGGTTGGAGCCTCTCTCTGGTCTAGACCCAGACCCTGGGGTGGGTGACCTCCTAGCAGGCATTGGAAGCACCCTCCACTCATGGCCTTAAAAGCGTGATGGAAGGAGCCTTAATTCCATTCTTTGTATCATCTTGCACCTTGACCATACCACCTCTCTGAGAGAACATATAAATCCCGCCCACATTTTTATTTCCTTTTAGAGATTTTCTTACACAGTGAACCCATCTACCCACTACCCTTATAGAATGGAATCAGCTGACCCAGTCTTCATTTGAGAGATTAATCATAATAGTATACTAACAATCGCTACTGAGTACTTACTCCGAGTCAGGTACTCTCCCAGAGAAATAGATACAATCAATCATTAGTTCCACTTTACAGATGGGAAAACTGAGGTTTAGAGTATGAGATAGGTTAATCAAAGTCAGGCAACTGGTTAGTGGCATAGACAGAATACAAACCAGAAATGCTTTCCTTAGGAGCCCAGGCTCTACTCACTGTGTCACACGTTCTCCAGGGAAGCTGGGGCAGCCTCCCATTCCTTCCCCACCTCCCTGAATGGCCAGCACGTCTCCGCTCTCACAGATGGCATGTGGGCACCTGGGACTGTGGAGTCTGAAGAACACTCCAGACTAGCATATTTTCCTACCAACATGGACATGTGTGCCACCACTCCACCGCACTCAGCCCGGCCACGAGGAGGTTAATAAGCCAAAAACCATCTGGTTTTCAAGTAACATTTAGTGACCTCATGAGATACAGTATCGTTGTGAGTGCTCTGTGTGTACTTTTAGAATGCAAGACAGAAAACTGCATATATCACAATTTTAGGAAAACCGTACATTGCATCAAGATGCCAAAAAAAAAAAAAAAAAAAAAGGCACCAAAAGTTTCCAGTGGCTGTAATGGTAGGATGACGGATGCATTTTATTTCCTTATATATTGACGGATGCATTTTATTTCCTTATTGATTCTTTCCTTTATGTTCAAGCTTTCTACAACAAACACAAATTAACCTTTAGAACAAGAAACAAAAAACTGACAAAAATAAGCCGATTGACCCCCAAAAAAGTCTATATTATTCACGGTAAAGACAAAGAATAGTTAATCTGTAAGTAACCTCACTGGCACATGCTCCGTCACCTGGCTGCTTAACACATCGTGCCTGGTTACGAATTTACACCTCCATGTAGCACTACGTGGTTTCCAAGCCTGCCTCTGATGCTAAGAGAGGAAAGTCAGGGTTGGGAGTGAATTACCTTAACCTGTCCCTGGCCCCTTTCCAGTCTGAGCCACAGCCTTCTGCAGAGGAAAGGTTTATTTACCGACAGCTTTGTGATGCAGTTGGCCTATTTTTGGCTGGCAGGCGGGGCAGGATAGCTCTTTATCCACTCCTGCCTTGGCCGAGCCTCAGAGGTCACAGAGACAAGGCATTTTCATCTTGTCCCGGTGCCAAGGTTGTTTTTCTAGAAGCCACTCCAATGGCTGAGGAACCAGCCAGGTTCCAGCTCGCTTCTCCAAAGCACTGGCACAATTTCTCCTCCTAATATCATCCCCAGTTAGATTTGTAAAAACATCTCAGAGTGAGCTGTATCAAATCTGAGAGAGAGAGAGAGAGAATGCGAGCTGCCCTTCTTTTGTAATACACCTTAAAGGACACAGTTCACTCCAGGGGTTAGGCTGAGACAGTTGGGAGTAAGCTAATGCAATGGCTAAACAGTGCTGCAGAAGATGTAAATGGTAAATGGGAATTCAGGGCGTGGGGGAGAAGGGATCTGGGGAGGAAAAGGGAGGATCTTGACCAGGAAGAAAGAGGTCCTATCAACACAGTGGGGAGGTGGGAGCTTGCGTGGCAGAGATGGCCAATGAAGATTATCCTAGCTAGCAGGGGTGGTCAAAGGACCTTCAATAATAATAGCAATAATAATAACGTTGATAGTAATGATAGCTGACATTTCCAAAGCACTTAACTCCAGATGTCCTTCCAAGCACTTTATACCCACAACGATCCTGTGAGGTAGGTACTACTCTCATCCCCATTCCACAGGTGAAGAAACTGAGGCACCAAAAAGTACAGTTATCTGCCCAAAGTGACAGAGTAAGTGGGTTTTGAAAATCTCAGCCTGACTTCAGAAACTTTGTTCTTAACCACATCACTACACACTCTTTCCCTAAGAACAGAAATGCCAAAGGGACCACTGTATCCCACCCGCTGTGTTGTTCTGCAGTGTAAGCCACCGCTTCCCTCGCCGCTCAGACCATCAGTAAGCTCTGCTGTGTCTGCAGCCTCAAGGCTGTGGAACCCTGGGAAGCGGGGCATCAAAACGGCTTCCAGGGAGGGAAGGCAGGGTGGAAAGAGCCTGCACAGATGGTGACAGGGTGGAGAGGAAGAATTCGACAGAAGCAGGACTCAGATTGGGAGGTGCCTTGGAGAAATGCAAGCCTCTAAGAATCCATGGAAGAGAGGCTCAGTGGCCCTTCGAGTATGAGCTTCAAGTCAATTTCACGTAAATCATAAAGTACAGTAACATCCTGTGCCAAACTGGATGATTTGTGAAATTCTGAGACTCTGACACTTGAATCTTGATGCCTTATTTCCTTGGTTCTAAGGTAAGCTTTTTTCTTTCTTTAAATATTTTAGAACTTCTGAAATTGGAATATATACTTGCATATAATATTCAATATATACATCTATTGTGGTGTTTGCCTTTCTACTTGAAAAAACTATTATTAAATTGCTTTTGCAGATTACAGCTAAGGGTGATTTAGGATGGAGTAAATGCAGCTGTTTAAGAACCTTCTGATCGGCCTTCCTGGTGGCACAGTTGTTAAGAATCCGCCTGCCAATGCAGGGGACATGGGTTCGAGCCCTGGTCCGGGAAGATCCCACATGCCGTGGTGCAACTAAGCCCGCGCGCCACAACTACTGAGCCTGTGCTCTGAAGCCCGTGAGCCACAACTACTGAGTCTGTGTGCTACAACTACTGAAGCCTGTGCACCTAGAGCCCGTGCTCCGCAACAAGAGAAGCCACTGCAATAAGCCCGAGCACCACAATGAACAGTAGCCCCTGCTCGCTGCAACTAGAGAAAGCCCACGGGCAGTAATAAAGACCCAATATAGCCATAAATAAATAAATAAGAACCTTCTGATAGAAGCAGATGCACTGACTTTCTCACTCACTTGTCTCTTTACTGTTAAGGTTTCCACTACTCAAGCTGTTCATACAAATGTACAGAAGCAAATCCCCGCCTCTGCCTCACCCAGCAGACTCCTGCTCATCCTTCTGGTCTTGGATCAAATATTGCTGCCGCCAGGAAGCCTTCCTGACCGCGAAGATCAGGTCTAACTTCCCTATTCGTCTGTGTAATGGATTGATGTCCACCATCCTCCACTAGACTGTACCCACCATGAGGGCAGGACTGGGCCTTTTTTCCCTCACAGTTAAATCACCACTTAAGAGCACAATACATAGCAGTACTATTCCCAATAGCCAAGACATAGAAACAACCTAAATGTCCATCAACAGATGAACGGATAAAGAAGATGTAATATTATATATATATATATATATATATATATATATATATATATATATATACAATGGAATATTACTCAGCATAAAAAGAATGAAATAATGTCATTTGCAGCAACATGGATGGACCTAGAGATTATCATACTTAGCGAAGTAAGTCAGAAAGAGAAAGACAAATACCATATGATATCACTTATATGTAGAATCTAAAATACAACACAAATGAACATATCTATAAAACAGAAACAGACTCACAGACATAGAGAGCAGACTTGTGATTGTCAAAGGGGAGGGGGCTGGGGGAGAGACGGATTGAGAGTTTGGGATTAGCAGATGCAAACTAGTATATATAGGATGGATAAACAACAAGGTCCTACTGTATAGCACAGGGAACTCCAGTCTATATCATGTGATAAACCATAATGGAAAAGAATATGAAAAGGAATATATATATATATATATATGTATGTATGTATGTATAACTGAGTCACTTTGCTGTACAGCAGAAATTAACACATTGTAAATCAATTACACTTCAATAAAAATTTTTTTTAATTTTTGAAAATACAAAAAAAAGAGAGCAGCACAATAGGAATTTCAATAATTCTTTGCTTCATGAATAAACTTGAGTCTCTAATGAGAGCTGGAAGACAAATGATTGATTCTTGCCTCAGATGATTCCAAATTCCTTTCAGAAATTCTTGGCGGGCTTCCCTGGTGGCGCAGTGGTTGAGAGTCTGCCTGCCGATGCAGGGGACACGGGTTCATGCCCCAGTCCGGGAAGATCCCACGTGCCGCGGAGCGGCTGGGCCCGTGAGCCATGGCCGCTGAGCCTGCGCGTCCGGAGCCTGTGCTCCACAACGGACGAGGCCACAACAGTGAGAGGCCCGTGTACCGCAAAAAAAAAAAAAAAAAAATTCTTGGCAAATATCACCACCTACAAGGGTGGACACGAGCTAGACTTTCAGGAGAGAAGAAAGTCTTGCCATCTTCCTACCATCACTGGACCATGGTGATATTTAATCCACTGCCTGTTAAATAATATTTAGGCATTTATTATTTTTCTGTACTGGCTCCTAGTGACTCTTTCTTACTCCTCTTTCATTTATAAGCCAAATCCTCACTTGAATGAATGTTAAATAAATAAATCATATGACCACAACATTTAGTACAATAATAGTATACATTTTAAACCTTGAGGAAGGAAAACTTCAACAGAGGTATTGGAATGGTGCGATAGGTTATTATTGATACTCTTTCAAATCCTGTAATCCTTTCAACCATTGAGAAAAATTTCACACTTAGAAGGATCCCTAGAAACCTTCAGATCTGGCCACTTGGCAGATAAAGGCCAAAGACAACATCAACTGCCAGATGACAGAGGTGTCCTACCGGTGTATCCTGGCACAAGAGACCCCCTAGAATAAAAGGCAAAGCTTACGGCCAAAGGCTCTGTATTGGTCCACTGCTTCAGGCGCTTCTCTTTCACCCTAACACAGCGGTTCTCAACCGGGGGCAATTCTACCATATCTGCAGACATTTCTCGTTGTCACAACTGAAGAGAAGGAGTGTTCCTTGCAGACAGAGGCCAGGGATGCTGCTAAACATCTCCCTGAACAGAGTTAGCTGGCTCCAAATGCCAACAGTGCAAAGGTCAAGGAGCCCTGCCCCGAGAGATGTCAGAGAAGGACCCAGAAGGAGCTCTGGGCAATTCCTCACGCTTCCCGGCCCCAACCACAACGTGCTCCCCTCACCACAACACATCTAAGCTTGTACATCATATACCAAGGCACTTGTCTACTGCTGTATGTACACAAATATGGGCCAGAGGACAGCCCCAGCGCCACCAGAAACATGACACATCTTCTGGGAGCAGCAATTTTACTCAGAATTCACTGAATTGTCTCGATTCTCAGATACATCTGGTTCCCGTATTTGAATATTTCTGAAAATGGAATGTGCCTTATAATTAATGCAGGTTTACCCGCCCCCGTGCTGTTATGAAGTCAATGGAAACTCTTACAAACGATTATGTATCAGAAGCAGAGAAACATGGTAGTTTAAAACACAACACATAGAAATAAACACAAATAGACGATGGAGTGTGATGTAAAATGTGCTTGAAAGACAAAGACCAAACACAAGCCTTCAGAGAATTTCTCTCCTGCAGCTCTTTCCACCAGTGTGAGGTCACATGCCCCCACCTCGTTGGTAGAAAAGTTCAAAGCGTAGACTTTACTCTCAGGATGAAAAACAACCAGTAGCCTGAGGGTCTGTGATGAGACCAACCATGGTGGGCTCGCTTTAAAACCTCAGATGGTCTGCCCTCCTCCTCCTGGCCCTCAGCACCCTCCTCCCGCATCTCCACCCCATTCATCCCCGCTGTCTCTCTTCTGTTCTCTCCCATAACTGGTACCATTTCCGGTGGTCAGCACTTGGCGGCATTCCGAGGCTCACTAGGAGGACAGCACCCATGGGTCCTGCCTGCTGACCGCCTTGTTCGACTGCATGGGTGCTGCAAATCAGCAGGGCGTGGTCAGTACAATGGCTCTGGAGTGAGTGAGGCCAGTTACAGACCTAGACTCAGCACCTTGGCCGACTGTCTCCCGGACAAGCTTAGGTAACTCTTTACAGCTCGGTTTTCTCCTATGGAGAATGGCAGGGGATTATAATAGCACTTGCCCGCTACAGAGTTGTTTTTTCTTTTGGATATAAATAAAATAATCACGTGAAATACACAGTGCATGGCCAACTACCCGTAACAGTTGTTTTGGTCTTCTGAGCGGGTTGTAAGACATCCAGCCACAGTGATTCTAAAGACTCCATAGCCTGGTACGTAGTCACACATTGGGTAATCCTGAATGGGTTGAATGCTATCAAATACATCTAAATGGGGGCAGCTTGTGATTTTTTTTCCAAGTTCATCCTCACAAACCTATAATAAACCCATACAAAATCAGTAATTGATTTTTTAAAATTATTATTAATTTTTTGGCTGCGTTGGGTCGTCGTTGCAGTGCGTGGGCTTTCTCTAGTTGCAGCGAGCAGGGGCTACTCTTTGTTGGGGTGCGTGGACTTCTAATTGCAGTGGCTTCTCTTGTTGCGAAGCACGGGCTCTAGGCACATAGGCCTCAGTAGTTGTGGCGCGCAGGCTCAGTAGTTGTGGCCCACAGGCTCAGATGCTCCGCAGCGTGTGGGATCCTCCCAGACCAGGGATTGAATCCGTGTCCCCTGCATTGGCAGGTGGATTCTTAACCACTGCGCCACCAGGGAAGTTCCACTAACTGATTTTTAACAATTAGTTAAAAATAAGGGATACTAGGGGCTTGTGTTCCTTTGTTCTATAAAATGTACAGGGATGAGATCTTTGACCCCACTGGTATCCCTGCATCGTAGAAAGGTTTAGTTGGAGAGAATTTAATAATGTTTATGCATGTCTCTGGTCAAGTGTTATGACTGTGCATTTGCTAAGATTAAGACTCCAGACAACAGCCAGGGCTCACCTGGAACTCTGGGCAGAATGCCTTTGGTCAGGATGTGAGCAGAGAGGGGTTAACATTCCAAGACAGTCACTTTGGGTCAAGAATACATTATGTCTTTTCTTTCTGAGGCAAGGAAATTTAAGGACCCTGCTCTGCCACTTGAAAGCAAACTGGTTCTGAAGGTCTAGAATATCACTTTTCTCTTGCTGTTTAGGCTTGCCTTAAAACATTTAGGGCAAGTAGGTGAATGGCATTGAGAGGTGTAAAATTTGACAATTTGGGGAGAAGATAAAGAAAAATGAGGGAAAATGAACATGGAAGCAATCCTTTTCTTTCAGAGCTTTTCCCCAACACAAAACACCATGTTAATTTTATTATTTAGTAGAAATTAACTTTCTACTAGCACATTACATATTTTAAAGTATTGTTTATCTTTAATAATTAACATGCTCTTTTAATTCGCACAGTTTTTTTGCAAGCATTGCATGTACCTCCGGTTATGAAAAGGTACAAGTTTTCAAAAGTAAATTCAAACCTGTTGAACTTAACTTTAGATCCCTGTTAAGGCAGCAAATATAAAATAATGACTTAAATCAGACAAGAGTGGGGCTTTGTGCAAACAAGTACATTTGGACATCATAAGTGGGAGTATTAATTGGAGTTAGTAATTCCGGAAAGAGGTAACAAGTATTACAAATCTGTTTATATTCATGGGCCTGGTAACCCCATCTTGGGAACAATGTCCAAGAAAAGTAAATTTAATTCAGACAAAGATGGTCATTTGTAGCACTATTTAGATAATAAGAATATTACGAACAGCTCCATTCAATCACTCTGAAGAGGTTAAGCAAATGATACCACAACAGTAGTGAAGTATAACGAAGCCAGTTAAAGATGTAATTTCTTATCCACATTCCCACACGGCAACCTAGTGCCTGTCCACACGGCTAGGCATAAAGCAGGTCCTCCACAAGGCCCGCACAAGACAAGAACGGACATAAGAAAAACCACGAGGATAGAAGGGACGTTAGAACAGGAGTTTACAGTAAAATGATTTGAGTTCGTTTTCTTAAAAAAGGGAGGAGGGGGAAGGCAGCCTAAAAAACAGATATAAGACTAAAGATACATAACATGATCTCAAACATTATCCTATATTATGACTAGAAAAAGATTCATTCTAATAATGATTATCTCTGGTTAAAGGAGTTGCAGGTGATTTTTTCCCCCTTAATTATACTTTTAAATATTTTGACAGTTATCTGAAATGAGCATACAGAACTTTTATGATCATATTATTAATAACCTTTTTTTAAAAAAAGAAACTATAGGGCTTCCCTGGTGGCGCAGTGGTTGAGAGTCTGCCTGCCGATGCAGGGGACACGGGTTCGTGCCCCGGTCCGGGAAGATCCCACGTGCCGCGGAGCGGCTGGGCCCGTGAGCCATGGCCGCTGAGCCTGTGCGTCCGGAGCCTGTGCTCCCAATGGGAGAGGCCACAACAGTGAGAGGCCCACGTATCGCAAAAAAATAAAATAAAATAAAAATAAAAAAAAAAAAAAAAAAAAAGAAACTATAAACAAATGAACCTTTAGGACTTAGTTTTAAACAGTGAGAGAAATGAGGCAAAATGTGAAAAGAATAAGTCATTTATATTACTGTGAAAAAGGAAAATCATCAGGTTTTTCACAGCTTGGTGTCATCCACCGTGTCAAACACATAGAGTCCTCGCCCCAAATCCAACCGTTCCACAGTTTATCTCTTCTTTCTGATTTCCTGAATTATTGCTATCAGCAGTTTCTGCTTCATTTGACTCATTTTTTAAAAATTAATTTATTTATTTCTGGTTGCGTTGGGTCTTTGCAGGCTTTCTCTAGTTACGGTGAACAGGGACTACTCTTCTTTGGGGTATGCTGGCTTCTCACTGCGGTGGCTTCTCTTGTTGCAGAGCATGGGCTCTAGGCACATTGGCTCAGTAGTTGTGGCTCGCAGGCTCTAGAGAGCAGACTCAGTAGTTGTGGCGCACAGGCTTAGTGGCTCCGCAGCATGTGGGATCTTCCTGGACCAGGGCTCGAACCCATGTCCCCTGCATTGGCAAGTGGATTCCTAACCACTGCACCACCAGGGAAGTCCCATCATTATTTTTTTATCATCTTTTTGAGCTTCTAAAAACAAAAATCAGCATGTAAAAGGATAGAGTATTTAAGTACTGTCCCAATTGTGGTAAACCCTAAAACTGGGCCCAAAACATAGAAAACACTCAAAAGATATGATTGAAGAACAGAATGAACATAAGCCATTGTCTTCCCAATTATGGAGGAAAAAAAAAAAAGAGTAATTTGAAGGGAAAAACAGCATGAGGAGCTGGTGGTCTTTGTAACACCTACACTTTGTGTTGCAAGAGGAATAAGAAGTGCTAGGGTCCCTGAGTAGAGCGTTGGACCAAACACCTTACATATTTAGCAATATCAGAAAATATCTTTCCATCATGTAAACCAAGCCTGCTGGCTTTTCCATCACACCAAGTGCAACATCGCTTACACTTTTGCTTTTCGACCTTTGGTCCCAAGACCTTTTGCAGCAGGATTAACTGGTTGATGATACAGTCTTAATAAAGTCATTCACATACCGTGCACTCGCACAGGGGAATACAGTTACCGCACAACAGGTAAATGGCAGAGCTGAGGTGCATGGACTTTTATCTGGACCAATTTCTTCAGCAATGATTGCTGAAGATGCTAGCTAACATTGGAACTTCTAGAAAGAGTCTGGGGTTGACTGCAGAAGACATCCTCGTTAAGGACTCTGTGTCATACTTCTGGGTGCTTAAGTTCTTCAAGATGCAATCATGGATGATGATTTTGGTACAAGGTACAGTTTTTCCAACTCATCCCTAAACACCTTATTAATATGTTATTTAAGCAATCATCTAAAGGAGAAAACGTCTATATGAAAAAGTATGAATATCATTTATTCATTCACTGATTCATTCAAAACATACTCATTGAGAAGCAAACCATGTGCCTGGTTCATTGCTAGGCATTGGGGTGCAGGGACCCACACATTTCTAGGGAAGCCCTGGTTCACAGAAGGAAGCCCACGTTATCTCAACCACTGGGAAAAGCAAGAGTCTTTGCCAAATACCAAAATAGGCTCCAATAAGTGTTTTATAATAACCCATTGTCCCACTTTCTGCTTCTCCTCTTCCTCCAGGAATATAAGGGGATTCCTCTCTTCTCATCGCCCCGCACTGTCCACCACCACCCCACCCAAGGCTTCTGACCTGACCATCCTCTCGTCTCCAGGAACGCACTGGCCACGTAGCGCCGGAATGAGTTCTGTCTTCCATCTCGGTGCTGTTGTACCTCCGGGAAAAATCTGCCAGTTGCTTTAAAGTTTACCTAGCCAGAGTTCTGATGTCACAGAAGTAACAAACTGTCCTACTGACTGTTGTCACTTAGCTGAAAAGCTCAAGGTCACTAGGTGTTTGTTTGAACATTGTGTAATTATGGGAGTTAAAGACCTCATCAGGATCATCTTAGGCCTTTGATGTCCCTTTCCTCTCCATAGGCAAGAACCGTACCTGTTTCCTATCCAGGTGTTGTGACTTTCCACTTGGCGAGCCCAGAAGCTTGCTGGCAAGCCCCAGTCACTGTCACGAGACCATCCTCCCTTGGCACTTACCCTCACTCCTCTATCACTATCCTTACAGCTACTGCGATCATTAACCATTCCATCCCTGGCAGCCTCGCTCCCTGACACTTAACCTGGAATCATCAAAGTACTGAGTCTTTACCTTCTAATTCCCAATGTAAATGAAAGTAACCCTCTCCTTTTAAGGTTCGGAGATGTTGTCGCCTTCCAATCGATCCGAAATTTTCACAAGAGCTATGCATCTGGGAAAAAATTGTATTTTATTTGGTTCCTAATCTCAGCCATAGGTAAGTCTATAGCATGCAGTGGACACCTTTTGGGCCTCCACCTGAGACTTCAGTCCTACTTCCACCACTCATGATCTGTGTAATGCTGGGCAGATTACTTAACAACTCTGAACCTCAAATACCTCATTCATAAATAATAATAATAATAACATAATACCTCACAAGATTGTTGTGAAAATTAAATCAGTCAATATACATGTACATACCTAGAACATGGATAGCATGCAACACATAGTAACTATTATTTTCATCAGTATTTATTCAATCCACAAATATTTCTTAGGTACAACAGCCATTGCCTTTATGAGCCCTTAATGTCCTTTGAACAATTTTGCTATTGAGAGCTGCCATTAGAAGCCATGGCAAATCCACAGCCAACTGGATTTTCAGATCTCAGATCCCCTTGGGAGCTTGACTACATTCAAGCTCTTCTAGTTGCAGCATCTTCATCCTCTGTTGGTGCCATTTGTCACTGTAAGATCTTGATATTAGCTATTCTTCACTGCAGACTTACTATGTGCCAGGCACATTGTACATGCTTTACATGTGTTTGGCGAATTTAAATCTTTCAACAACCCTGTGAGGTAGGCACTACTATTATTTACATTTGTAGACCAGGAGAAGGCACAGAGAGGCTGAGTAACTTGCCCAAGGTCACACAGCAGCTCCATGGCAGAGCTGGGATCCAAACCCTCAAACTCAGACTCCTGAGCCTATGCCCAGAACCATCGCATGACCCTGACTCTCCCTGGAGGGGTTTACTGTCTCTCTAGAGAAGGGGCAGTGTGAGGCATGAATATTCGAGAAAGAATGGGAAGTGGAGGAGGCAGGGGTGGGTGCTGGTGAGGCATAGAGAGTGAGACCATCTTTTGGGTGTCGTGCAGAGAAAGCAACCAGCTAATCAATTAGTCAGGCACAGTCTGAGCCGCATTCACATTCTACCCCAGAATGTTCTGGGGTTGCCGCAGACCCATGGACGCCTGAGTAGGAGGCAGAGAGCAGGTTGCTGCGTGGCAGCAAGGAAGGGGTCCCAGCTGGAACCTGGGACACAGCTAATGAGAGCAAAGCTACTACAGATGCCTCTTTCTCTAGGTTGCCAAGGTGTTTGTCACTTGTAAAACCGGGGGTCACCAGAGGGTTTCAAATATCACTTGGGGTACAGAACCAGAGGGTACCTTAAGATCCCTCCACATTGTGGAATTCTAGGATGTCAGTCCTTCTCCCCCGGCCCCATCAACAGAGCCAGCTCCATTTTCGAAATGACAAACAGAAGAACTACCACTAAGAGTACTTTCTATAAGCCGGGTGCCCTAGGCTGAATTCTTCCAGCCACTCTCTGTATGGAATTATTATTCTCTCCACCTTACTGATGAGGCGTAGAGAGGGAAAGAAATCTACCCCGGAACATGAAGCCGGCAAGAACTGGAGCCACGACCTGAGCCCAAGACGGGAGACACTCAGATCAGGTGCAGTCTAGGCACTCGATGGGCGGTGCTGTGACAGAAGGAGCGTCCACACCTTTCGTTCACTGACTCTTTCTTGCTGGAGCCTCTACAATGGGTCCAGGACACAGAACTACATATGGCAGGTCCATATGCAGTTCCATGCCCTCACTGAGGTCCATGCCCTCACTGAGCTGTATTTTCTTTCCTTTTTTTTTTTTTTTTTTTGAGCTGTATTTTCTGTTCCTACAAGAAGAGGCTATCAGAGATGAGAGCTTAGCAAAACACAGGGCCACAGGCAGAAGAAGGGCATCGCCCAGACGCTGGGATCCTGTGCTGATCTCCATACCTGTCACCAGGTACACAGAGGCTGGAATTAAAACCAGTCCTTGGAACAGAGTGCTGGTCTGGGAGGACCCCGCATGCCGCGGAGCACCTGGGCCCGTGCGCCACAACTGCTGAGCCTGCGCTCTAGAGCCCGCGAGCCACGGCTACTGCGCCCACGTGCTGCAACTACTGAAGCCCGCACGCCTACAGCCCGTGCTCCGCAACAGGAGAGGCCACCACAGTGAGGGGCCCACGCACCGCAACTGAGTAGCCCCAGCTCGATGCAACTAGAGAAAGCCAGTGCACGGCAATGAGGACCCGACGCAGCCAAAAATAAATAAATAAATAAATAAATTTTATTTTAAAAAAAAGTCTCTGCTCACCCACCTTCTTATTAATAATATGTAAGTGTATTAAGGACCTTTAGCCAACAGTGAGAAAAGTTCATTTATCCAAAAGTTGGTACACTGGCTCTAATTGGTGGAAACTTTATAACCAAGCCCTTGATTTCTCTTCAAAACGTTAAGGGGAAATGCTAAGTACTAAACAATCCAGCAAAGGGACTGCCTGTTCAGACAGTCTGCTGGCGTCTGAGTACCACTCACCCACCATACATATTACTCTGTGCCTTGACCTTTCCATACGTAAAACGGAGATAATAATCACAATAGCTATTGTACTCAAAGCTTAATACATATAGGCCCTTGTGATGGTGCCTGGAGCATAACACGCACTCAATAAATGTTAGCTATCATTACGCAAATTCAGCATATTTCATAATATTTATGGTAATGATTAACTGTTATTTATTCCTCTCATACTGTGTGCCAGGGCTGAGAGTTATAGACATAGCATGATTTGGTCCTCAAGGCAATCCCATAAGGTAGGTATTATACCCATTTTACGGGTAAGAAAATGGGGAGGGAGTCAGAGAAGCCCACAGCTGGTGGATGGCAGAGGAGAGCTGGAACCCAGGTCCATCTGAACTCAGAATGCTTTGTCATCACAAGGTAAAGATGATTCAACTACAGTCCTGCATACTGGCCTGAGTGTGAGAAGGCTCTGAAGTCAGCATTTCCAACATCAATTATTATAGCATTCCCAAGTCTCCACTATCATCAAAGATTATATTTAACTTCTACCTGTGGTATCACTCATCTGGAAAACTCCTCTTCATCCTTCAAAACCTTACTCAGCTGTTTCTGGCTCTATACAGCCTTCCTTGTCCATCCCATCCTTCAACGAATGGATGTTTTCCATTCCTGAACTACTTCTGCTTCTTTTACATATTTCTGCTTCCTTTCCATATTTCAAAGTGCTGCAACACTGAGTGACTTGCTGTTTGTCTCCCCAGTTAGGCTGTGAACTCCTCTATCCAGGCACCTATGATTTATTTTAATTCTTTGGGAATTAGCAATTTATTTCAATTCTCTGGGAAATAGCAATGCATGCATAATCCACATCAGGGGTTCTCTGCGGGGGCAATTTTGCTCCCCAGGGGACACCTGGAAATCTGGAGACATTTTTGGTTGTCACAATTGGAGGTGGGAACATGCTACTGTCATCTCATGGGTGGAAGCCAGGGATGCTGCTACAGTGCATAGGATACAGTGCATACGATATCTCCTCCACAACAAAGGATTATCCAGCCCCAAATGTCAACGGTGCCAAGGTCAACACACCCTCGTCTACCTAGTAGTTCTCAATTAAGCATCACTGATGCTCTTGACTAAAGAGTTTACTGTACTCCGTACGTCATGGCTCAGGGCCTGCTGCAAACTGTGCTTCAGACCTCAAATATTTGTTTGCACCTCTGTGGGAGGATGATATGTCTCCATTCCTGATGCCATGCTTTGCCTTTCCACTTTGGCCAATGGGATGAGAGATGTCTCAGATGTCCTCCCTGCCTCACCCATAACACACGCCTATCACTCTAATGCACTCCAGCTGACTTCCAACTGCCAGTGTCTCTGTATCGTTGCCTGAGGGCTTTATCAGAAGCTAAAAGGCTACTCTGCCCCCATTCAGGTCAGAAGCACCTGGGAATTAAATGCCCCAGCCAGGAGCAGCCCTCAACCAGGGACTGTCAGGTTTGAATGTGTAAATACACCTGCTCCCTCATTCCTGGAGAGGATAACAGGACACATGATTCCAAGCATAACAGGACATGTGATTTGCCCTGTCTCCACAGACTTCCCCACGGGTTAAACTGGAGCTGCCCACAGTGGTAGCGGGCTTGATAACCCACCCTCTCTTGGCTGCCCTTCCACTTCTCCCTTTCCTACTGGTATTTCCTGCACCTCCCAAATAAACTACTTGTGCTGGAATCCTTGTTCTGGAATCTGCCCTTAGGTACCCGAACCGACACAGATAGAAATAACACATGTCTCTTCCCAGCAGAAGCATCAAGAACCTTCACATGATTCTCTCATTGCTCTTATTCCCTCTGCTACGACAATGGCATGACCCAGCTAAGGGCTGCGTCTTCAGCCTGGGTCCCACATGGAGGAGACATGGTGGATACCTGCAGCTGGCCTGCAACCAACAGGTAAAGACACAAGAAACAAACTTCCGTGGTTGTAAGACAAAGACATCGGGGAGTTGTTGTTACTGAAGCATAACCTGGTGAAACCTGACTAGTACGGGGCTTATCACTCCTAGAGGGACCTTCCTAACTGATGCTATTCTAGAAAACCTGGGCTACTTACCTCCCAAATGATGCTCGTCTAAGGGCAAAATCATACAGCAGAGCCTTGAGGTTGGAGATGATTATTTACTTTCTTCCCTTTGTGGAGTTTCCTGTAACTCATGGTTCCTCATGCAGTGCTGGGAACCGGTGAGCACCTAGAGAGGTGGACTGAACCCTGAGCCATCTGGGTTTTACCACGAACCAGTTCAGGCCTGGTGACTATTTTGGGAAAAGAGACTAAGACGAGGCCTTTGGCCTAGAAACGGATGAAGGCACTAGTCACACTGCGGCTCTCTCTGCCCGGCTGACCTTGGGGGAAACCCCTTCCTCCTCTGGAGCCTCCCCATTTGTAACCTGGGGTCTGACCCTAAGAGCTGAGGTCCACCGCCAGCACTCAGCCTCCGTGGTTCGCTGAAGACCAAAACCAACCTCATTTTCTTCATCCCCTGCTTGATCCATCAGCCTTTAGAACAAGCTAAAATCAGACCCAAAATTTCAAGGGAAAGACCGTCGCATGCAGTTTACCAACAGCTCATTTCTTTTCCTTTGTTCCCAGATGGAAAGAGAGAGTGGGAGCCTCCCTTCCCTCTGTCCTTAACATTCACTTAAGTATGAACCCTGTGCAACCCATCAGGCTGAAACCTACTCATGATGTATCACAGGATTTCTCATGCTTGAGTCACTCACATCGGCCTTTGCTATTTTTGCCGTATCTGAATACCACCTCTACTAGTACTGACTTAATAATATTTAGCACTGATGGATTCTTTGTACTTAAATACATGTATCTTCAGAGGCAATATTACATGACTACTGTCAATGAAAACCCAGTAACACTTGTCATAAACAGAAGGTAGCCGTGAAAACAAATGTGACAACAAACATCTTTATTGAATTGTACCTGGATGTTTGCTGAGGCCTTGGCCTCCTGCTCTCCTGGTTTAAAAGGGAAGTTGAGGGCTTCCCTGGTGGCACAGTTGTTGAGAGTCCGCCTGCCGATGCGGGGGACACGGGTTCGTGCCCCGGTCCGGGAAGATCCCACATGCCGCGGAGCGGCTGGGCCCATGAGCCATGGCCGCTGAGCCTGCGTGTCCAGAGCCTGTGCTCCGAAACGGGAGAGGACAAAACAGGGAGGCCCCCAAACCCCCAAAAAAAAAAAAAAAAAAAAAAAGGGAAGTTGAAAGGTTTTAGGACAGTGATAAAGGCCTGGCAGCACCTAACCAAGGTTTTAACTTTGTCCTAATCAGAAAGATTGGAAGATATTTGAAAAGGGAGTAATTTTCTCACCACGTGATGCAATGTTCCTCAATTTGCTGCCAGTGAACAATCATCTCATGTGTCCTCTAAAATCGTCTTTCATTTCATTGAGCATCTGTTTCACGCTTTGAGTAAAGCTGTATCATTGCCTTGGATCCTTACTTCATGTGCTTTCATTATTAACAGCATAGGTTTGAGTCCTGCTCTACCACTTCTTAGCTGTGCAATTCTGGCAAAGTCACTAAACCTCTCTGGGTTTCTGTTTCCTCATCTGCAAAATGGGGATAATCATAGTCCCTACTTTGTAATGTGCAGACCTTTGAAAAATGCTTGGCCCACAGTCAGGCTCACTAAATTATGCCTGTCATTATTATCTATTATTGTTCACTCTGTATGGTAGGTATTTTGATGCCCATTCTACAGATGAAGAAAGGAAGGCCCAGTTGAGTAATCTGTCAAGGTCACACAGCCTCGCTTTTCCCACTCTTATAAGCAACTGCCCGAAAGAGCAACCAGGATTGTCATCTATATTAAGTCAGGTATTTTTACTCCTGTCCTGTTTTATTTTATTTTTCCTAACTCCGCAAGCTTGCTTAGTTGCCTCCCACTAAAATACAGAGGGCATTGTTTCCTGGACATAAGCAATAGGGAGCAGATTCAGGCCCAATTTGTGACGCGCCTGCCTTGTCTTTGACCCCCAAAGTGTGCCAACCTGTGCTGGGGTTTATCATTTCATGGAGGCAGCACGTGAGGTCAGAGATCTCATCTAAAACCACTGGAGACACATCGTTTGTGTGGAGCCCTGCTACTTGTTGTGATGGGGGTGAGTGTGGACGAGGCTGTCATCCCTGTGCCTTTCTGTTTTTAATATTCCATTTATACATTTCTCACCTGATTTTACTTCGACTCTACTTCAGATCACCACCTGCAGAGAACACTTTAAAATGACAGAGAAGCACAAGTTCGGAAAAGAGAGAGAGCGTACGACACATGTCACTTGCCTTCCCTCCCCATACCCTGGTCTTAAAGCACCAACATGAAGTCCTGCTCTGGAGTTGACAGTGTGTAGGCAGCAGAAATAACACACATCCCGGAGTGGAGTTTTCTTCCCCACCGCCTTCCCAGAGACTAGGGGCTCTGAAGACTAAAGTAATACCCAGGGGATGGGTCTTTTGTCATGGGACTCAAGGCATTGGTGAGGGTGGAGTGAGTCAGACACTCTTTTAGCTTAAAAATTATTAGTTATATTTCAGCATCACCTGTGTTGCAGATGCTCCGTCCACAGAATCTGCTTACAAGGCTCCAGGTTCCTTAGCAGCAGCCTTGCACCTCCCTGCCTCTCCCAAACTGAAGTAAAACAAATGTGCAGAGAATGAATGGAAACCCAGGCTGGAGGCTGGAAATAAAGACACGGGGCCTTGGGGATAAAGGAGGTACGTGGTCTGTGGGACTGTGGGAAAGGGGACCCGGGGTGTTCTTGACCCACCACAGGGCCACACCCAGAGTGCACCCCAAAAGTCCCTGGCTGAGGTTGGGAGTCCCAGGACACGTGGAACCGTCCAGAAAAAGCCACTCTGCATCCCCAGTGCCTGCTGGATGCTGTCTGCTTTGGATTTGATCACTTGATTCTGAAGCAAAGGACTGTCTGGACATTCTCAGGGAGCCCCCCAAGGGACTGGGCCGGCCAGCAGCTGAAGGACACTTAGTGCTGTGGCTACGGACACCCCAGGTTGCCCATGGGCATTCATGGGAAGCAGGAGGGGGGAAGTTCTGGATGGAAACTTATGTTCTTTCATTTATGAAAATGGCTTGGTGGATACTTGTCAAAGCACTGTCCCTAACTCTAGATCCCTCACACCCACCAGAGCATGATACAGCCATACCTAAGGGCCTGAAGGGGCTTGGCATTTCCATATCAGGATTTGACACATTTATTCTGAATTTTCATGGACTGCCTTCTATGCCACCCACTGCAGGCCGAACAGCGCTAGACCCCACTGTCTGACAACTGATCATCATAGATGTTGGCGGGGTGTACATGGTGAGGCAGGGGGCTGGGTAGGATGGTACGGTAGTAGCTCAAATACATAACTAATGCTAACGAAAATCAGAATACGATAAGTATCCTGAGCTAGAAAAGTAAGAAACTGTTCACATAGGAATAAAGTAATGAGCTCATCTGGTTGTGGAAATCAAGGATCGCTAGGGGAAATGATGGGGGAGGGGTGACGGCAGAACATTCCACTACCCCTTCCTACTTCCCTTTGGTGGTGGTCCACCTGTACTCCAGGCAGAGCTAAGCCTCCTCAAGGAAGGAGCCGAGACTGTCCTCCGATAACTGCATGAGTTACCCGAGCTTTCAAGTGAGCAAGGATGATGCTGGCACGGCGGTAACTATGCCCCGCCAGCCACGAGAGAAGCAGCCTGGAGTCTCCACACCCAGCAGCCCGACAGACAGGATTATAAATTGGAAGAGAAGCGCAAAGAACAGAGGGGCTGTTAGAAGGTACCCCTGCGCTTTAGCGGGGGGCAGCGGGACTCTTCCACGTGGAGCGGTGAGTGAAGAGAAGGGCTAAGCGGGGGCATGGGGACCAAGCAGGGTGAGGTGAGATCTCTTTCCATTCCGTGTGAGTGGCTGTCTCACTTGAGTCAGACGGCAGAGGGGAGAAACTACGGGCAGTAAGAGGGCTCAGGGCTGAGTCTTCTTTCCCGGCATTTTGGTGGCCAGTTAGAGATTCCATAACCTCCTAGACCAAGAACAGAATGCGCTGTCTCTGCTGAGTAGCGAAGGGGAAGAAGAGATGGCCAGAGTGGGTGGAAGATGTGAACTTTTGCCCTCCCTATCTGACAGCCTGTGAGGGCTCAGAGAACCAGAAAGGGGGGGCAGCCCCTCTGCCATCAGCAGGGTGAGTGTTGAGCTCTTTCGTCACCAGGTGATGGAATGAGTTGACTCACCCGTATTGACTCTCATCCTGCACCTTTAAGCCTGGTGGCCACCCTGAGTGAGAACGACCTTGCCTCCTGCATCCTGAGCAAGTCCCCTCCCGCAGCCCATCAGGGACACTTCCGGTACGGCTCCCATCCCCTTGCTTCCCATCATTCCGTTCACCCCCTGTCTATGGCCTCCCCTTACCACCTGGATATGACACCAGCTCCGCCAGAGCCACACTCCTCCCTTCCCGCTGACCTAGAGAAGCATCTACCATGGACCGGCTGGGCCCTCAGGACCTCATCCCTCAATCACAGTGGATTTTTCTCTTCCCCTCGCCGGCCCTTGCATGTGGCTTTGGTGGCCAATGGCTACTGAGTTACAGCCTACATCTGCGGAGCAAAGTAAAGCTGACTGCTCCCTGGAAAGCTGGTTTTGAACCTGTGGCCTCATTTTCCTTGGTACCAGCAGAGGCGGGAATATGCCAGCAATGCCTGGAAACCTTTGCCAAGGCAGACTGTGACCCCATTTACCATCTCTAGGAGGAGGCAACACCTGCAGTGAGGCTCAAGGCAACACCTTTGTACTTTTAATTCTTTATCGAACAGTCAGAAGTGCCACTGGCTGAACTAATGTGCTGGAGTTCTTGCTTATCAGCAGATACTCAAGCAACCGTCACCTAGGAGACAGAAATGCTGAGTCTCAGGCCCCGCCCAGCCCTGAGGACTGAGGAACTGAATTTCTAACGGAATCCCCAGGTGATCCTTAAACCCTCTGAGGTTTAAGAAGCATCCCTCTACCTGATCTTGAAACTCATTTGACTAGGCTGCGGGTCTAAAATTTGTTTAATTTGAAAAAAACAAAAATGGAACACAGTAAGAGCAGCCTAAGAGCCATGAAACCACCAATCCTCATGGGAAGTTTAGGAAGGAGACCTGGGGTCTGGCCCACAATCCGACTCCCCCTTCAGCCCTTGGTGCCTTTGCCACCGTCGGCAGCTCCCCCAGGTGTGGGCACAGTGTAGGCAGGGAGAAGGGCGAGCAAAGAAGCGACTTGGCGAGAAGGCAGTCAGGGAATGGAAAGGGCAAGAGAAGGAAGCGTGCCTGGGAAGAGTAATGATGAGGCTACCCTCCCCCCGCCCCCCCATCACCCCTCCAGGCAGCCACGCCATGCTCCCTGCCGTCTTGTCTCTTAGGATTGGATGCTTCTTTCATTCATGTTCAGCCGGACTTAGAATCTCATCATTTCATACAGAGCCTCCAGCAGCAGCTCATACCACCCAGCTGATGGCTTCGCTCGGTTACTATTCTCCGTGGTTTCATCCTATATGTTAGCCTCATCTCCCCTGCTTCTGTGGTTCTGGAGCCCAGGCCTGGAGCCCACATTAAAACCCTCCGAGCTAGACTATTAACTTTTCTACTTCTTGGAGTATCTCCCAAGTGCACACTCCATACAACTTGAGATATTTATTCTCAAATCCTCAGGTACTTATTGCAAACTTATTCTCAATAACCAGGAAGGACCTAGCCCGGGACCAGCCACAGATACGAGTAAGATGTACATGGCCTCGAGAAATTCCCGCTAATAAAAGTAATTAGGATCAACACTTTCTGAGCTTCCTTAAAATTACTTTGTGAGGTAGATACCCTTAGTAGCTCCATTTTACAGTTGAAGAAACCGAGGCATGGAGGATTGCAGTAACCTGCCCGAGCTCATTTGGCACGTGGCAGTTGGGATGCAAACCCAGGCACTCCGGCTGGAGCATCTGGACTCTGCCCACTACACCTCCCTGCTTTACAGCATGGTCAGAGATTCAGGTCTGTGTACAACCCAGGGGGCAGACTTTCAGAAGCACCGGGATTCGCCAAAGCAGGGCCTGAGCCAGATCTAGGGCATGGAGAAGGCCTCCTCTCAGACACGGTGTCTGGAACGGAGCCTGAGGCAACAAGAGGGGCCTCCAGTCACTGGATGAGGAAAAGGGCTTCCTGGGACCAGGGAACAAAACGCTGGCTGGCTCCTGCCCCCTGTCCCTTCTACAGCTGTCCTTTTGCACTCCCCTCTCCTTGAATACCTTCTTTCAGACCTTGAGGACCATGGCCAAGTGCTGTTGTTTCCATAACAGGGTAGAGTCCCTTCATGAGATGGGCAAACCCAGCAGGGACACCAGTCACAAGGACCTGCCTCAGTCTGTGCCACACGACAGGTCCCAGGGGCTGAGCCTGGGGACAGGAAGCAACTGGTCCAGGGTAGGCATGAAGCCAGCTGTGGGTGAGGGGAAGAAGGCAGAAACAGGGCCAGAGAAGCAGAACCAAACACTGGAGGTGCAGGTGAAACTAAATGGAAAAGGAGCAAAGACACTAGAAACTGAGTAGATCAGAAACAGATAGAGGACTGCAGGCTGGGCTGTATCAAGGTGAAGGGCTGTGGGTGAGCCCATCTGCTGGTAGAGGGGAGGTTGCGGGACTAATACAGCATGGCCTGGGGGTACACTGGTCTGGGAACTGGGCAAGGTAGGGGATGCGACAAGTACATTCTAAGAGCTGAGCACCGCCAGAAGGCCCTGGAGACTGAACCTCTATATGGTCCCGGCAGCCAAGGTTCAATTCTCCCGTTGAAATGGATTTTCTCCATGGGACCTGAGGCCCATGTCCAAAACCCCAGGGCTTTGCTGCAAAGTCATCACTCTGGCCAGAACCACACCTGAATTTGCAGACCTGAGAAGTGACACCAGGATATCACTAGGCCTGAACTTCTGTGGGGTGGGGCTGCAGAGGGCAGCAATGGTAGCAGCTAAGACACACTGAGTGATGGCTACATGCAAGGGACTGTTTTTTGGTTTTTTTGCAGTACACGGGCCTCTCACTGTTGTGGCCTCTCCCGTTGCGGAGCACAGCCTCCGGACACACAGGCTCAGTGGCCATGGCTCACGGGCCCAGCCGCTCCGCGGCATGTGGGATCTTCCCGGACCGGGGCACGAACCCGTGTCCCCTGCATTGGCAGGCGGACTCTCAACCACTGCGCCACCAGGGAAGCCCGCAAGGGACTGTTTGATGCACCTTGTATTTTAACTCAATCTTCACCATAATCCGAAGAAGTCATTTCTATCCCCATTTTGTAGTTGAAGACACTAGGCACAGAGAGGTCAAGTAACATTCATAAGGTCACACAGTAGGTAAGTCATAGAGCCAGGAACAAAACCCAGGCTCTCTGCCTCCACAGTCCATACTCTTAACCTCTAGGCTCTCTAATACCCACACCAGGCTAGCCTCAGAAGCAACTAGATTTATTAGTTCTTGAAACATTCATTTGCGACTGCTTTCTTGGCCTGGGTAGTCAAGTGTATATAGAGCAGCCAACTAAAAAATTAGAAATGGAGAAATTATTAGATACTTCCAACTTGAGTGGCATTCTACAAAATAACTGATCAGTCCTCTTCAAAAGTGTCAGAGTCATAAAAGACAAGGAAACTGTCACAGACGGGAAGAGACAGGGCAGTTAAATGCAACGTGGGATCCTGGATCGGATCCCAGAACAGGAAGAGGACCTTCTTGGAAAACCTGGGGAAATCCAAAAGAGTTCTAATAGCATTGGAGCAAGGTTGACTTAGTTTTAATCAATATTCTGTGGTTATGTAAAGTGTTACCATTACAGGAAGCTGAGTGAGGGGCATACGGGAACTCTCCATATTATTTTTACGGTTCTTCTTTAAGTCTAAAATTATCTAAAACTTTTCTAGAATTTGTTGTTGGAAAAACAAAGAAATACAAATGACAAAAGGATCAAAACCACTGACATTCTCGGTTTATAAACTAATGTGTTTATCTTTGTAATTGTAATCAAGCTACATTGTTTCCTCCTATGTATATGAATAAGTAGTTATCTTGATTTGACATTAAATCTGTTAAAAACCGTACACAACAATAAAAAAGAAAGCTGGCAATGATTAGGTTTAGAAACCTGTATCTTCTTCAGAAAAACCCATCACTACAGTTTTAAATGTATAGAAATACTGAATCACAATGTGGTACACCAGGAACTAACGTAGTGCTGTAGGTCAATTATACTTCAACAAACAAACAAACAAACAATCTCACAGAAAAAGAGATCAGGTTTGTGTTTAGCAGAGGTGGGGATTGGGGGAGGAGGAACTGGATGAAGGCAGTCAAAAGGCACAAACTTCCAGGTATCGGGCTTCCCTGGTGGCGCAGTGGTTGAGAGTCCACCTGCCGATGCAGGGGACACGGGTTCGTGCCCCGGTCCGGGAGGATCCCACATGCCACGGAGTGGCTGGGCCCGTGAGCCATGGCCGCTGAGCCTGCGCGTCCGGAGCCTGCGCTCCGCAACGGAGAGAGGCCACAACAGTGAGAGGCCCGCGTACCGCAAAAAAAACAAACAAAAAAAAAGGCACAAACTTCCAGTTATAGATACATAAGTACTGGGGATGTGATGGGCAACATGATGAATGTAATAACGCTGCTCTACACTATGTATGAAAGTTGTTAAGAAAGTCAATCCTAAGAGCTCTCATCACCAGGAAAACATTTTGTTCTATTTCTTTTATTTTGTATCCATAGGAGATGATGGATGTTCACTAAATTTATTGTGATAATCATTTCATGAGGTACGTCATTCAACTCATTATGCTGGACACCTTAAACTTATACAGTGTTGCATGTTAATTATAGCTCAATAAAACTGGAAGAGAAAAAAGAACAGATCACTTACACGTGCTTCCAGATGTGACCGTCTCATCCTTCCCTCTCAGATTCCCACTCTCGGTGTTGCTATCCGACAAATCTACTCGATACCCACAGGTAGACGGCCGCTGCCCAGGGGGGGCCTGGATCCCTTGGAGGCTGAAGGACCACCTCGTAGGCACGGGTTTGACACACACAAGGAGGAATGGGCAAGCCAGAGAGAACCAGGTCTTCATGAGGGTCAAGGTGGCTGGCAGCCGGCAGCCAGAGGGGTAAAGGAAAAACAGATGCACGGCTCCCTGAAACTACGTACAGGGCACTGAGGTAACACTCTGCCTGCATTAGCTCGTTTAATCCTCTCTACAGCCCTTGGAGGAAGGAACCATTGTTATTATTCCCACTTCACTCATCAGGAAATTGAGGATAAGCGAGGTTAGACAGCTTCTCAAGGTCACACAGCAAGTCAAGAGCAGAGTTGGGATATAGCATGAAAACCATGTTATCGTGAGAGACTGTAGGCTTCCCTTTCTTTGTTGACCTTCTTATTTCAGCCGAAATTGGACCGGCTCTCTCTATCAAATCATCCTCTGGTTTGTCCTCAACTCAGAGAGTGAGATGCAAAGTGAACCAGATGAATATCACACAACACACGCTATGTACCAGCTGCTCTACATCCATCATTCCATTTGATCATCACCAAAGAGGAGTGATTATCAACTCCATATTCAAATGAAGTAACTGGGGCTCAGAAAAGTTACCAGACAGCTGAGCGGCCACACCAGAATTTTTTTTTTTTTTTTTTTTTTTTTTTTTTTTTTTTTTTTTTGCGGTACGCAGGCCTCTCACTGTTGCGGCCTCTCCCGTTGCGGAGCACAGGCTCCGGACGCGCAGGCTCAGCGGCCGTGGCTCACGGGCCCAGCCGCTCCGCGGCATGTGGGATCTTCCCGGACCGGGGCACGAACCCGCGTCCCCTGCATCGGCAGGCGGACTCTCAACCACTGCGCCACCAGGGAAGCCCCACACCAGAATTTTTTAAGCCCGGATCTTCCTGATGGCCAAAGCCCATGCTCTCTCCATTCATTCTATTTCCAAGGCAGAGTCACAAGGTGAAAAAAAAAATAAAGTAGCCAAGAATAAATGAACCTCCTCTCAAGCCCCTGAAAAGTAACCCTAAAAGATATGCCTGAATAGGCACATTCATGCCGATTTTACCATTATCCTTGATTGTGCCTGTCACATTGATCAAATCCAGATTATTCAGACCCTGAACAATTAGAGTAGTTTTCGTTTGTCTCGTTTGTTTTGCTTGTTTTCTTTTGTTTGGGGCCTACATCTCTTATTTTAGACACCTCCATGACTTAAGCTTTCTAGAAAATTGCAAATACCCCTCTCCTGCATTCCAATGTGAGTTTTTCTTTAAGAAACTCAGATTCACAATCCATTTCACGAAATAGGCAATTCTAAATGAAAACACTCGCACATGGCACATGGGACCAGCCTTACACCTGGAAGTTCCTTAAGCAGTTTCAGCCAGAGTAAAGCCACGCCGAACCAGACAAGCTCTCCCAAACGCAGGCCCAGCCCTTTGGTTTCAAACTTGGAAACAGGATCAGCAATACCACTGTCTCCTACCTCACAAGTGCGTTCGCAGTGTAGGACTCCACGTTTCGAAAGGAAAAGCAATACATGAATTTAGGAAAGGATCGAATCCCCAGATTCTAAAACACAGGCACAGTGGAAGTGGCCCGATGCCTTTGTACTGTAGGACTTTGGGTACCGATTATTCTGAAACGTTGTCTGGGTGATGAAACACAGGACACTCAGGGGACCCTACCTCCTGGGAAGACAATAGTCTTAGAGCAGCTCGTGGCTTCATATTATACATCTTTCCACAAAGGCAGAGGAAGAGCTAGAAAAGAACATTAACGACTAATGTGAAGCAGTTTAAAATTGTCATAAACCTGAACTGATTTGTCAAAATCTTCATTTCTGAAAACACTCACCCTTTCCGTTCACATCAGCAATTTGTGTCTTTATGAGCAACTCTAAAAGTCCACTGCTCTTCTTATTCAAACTTACAACACGTGGCTCTCTTCAGTTAAACTCTATTAAAAGTCAAATCTGTATGGATACAGTTAAAAGTTGGCAATTACTTGGCCATCTTGGAAAGGGTGTATAGGCATCCTGGCTAATTTTAGCTCTGAAAGGAGGAGAAGATGGAGGGATAAACCTGAAACCCCACTGTTTGTGGATTAAATGTATTAAAATTTGTGACACATAGAACAGTGTCTGGCATAAAGGAAGTGCTTTAGAAATGTTAGCTCTTATTCCTGCTATGATCATCATTACTAATATTGTTATTGGGCTGCACAGATTCACAAAACTATCAGAAACCTTCAGCACGTTTAGGCAATTCAATTTAAATAAGCAATGCAGATTTTTTAAAGAAGGGACACGCAATCCTGAAGGAGCAAACTCCCACCCACAAAGAGCAAAGCACCCCTGCCTCTGACACGTGCCTTGGGAGAGACCACCTAGCAATTCAGGAGCTTAGAAGCCTTTACTTGAGGCTTGAGAAGATGCCAAGGACTTTCCACGAGAACCAGTCCAGAGAGAGACATTTGATCGCATTTCCCAATGAGAAGCATATGTCCAGGGTACATATGCTTCCTCCACTCACACATGGGTGGAAACAATGCTAAGTACATTCTGTCCCAAGAATTGACTCATGCTTACCCTACAAGGCTGAACTTTTTAATTTAAATCCCAGCATCCTGCCATAAACCAGCCAACTGAAAGGCCGCTCTGAGAACAACTTCTGGGCAATCTATTAATCGCGTGGCAATTCCCAACAGCTAAAACAAAGGTTCAATGTAGTCCAGACATCCGCAGAGTTAGTAAAAAGCTGTGTTTTTTTCTCCTTTCCATGATCATCACTCGTGACATCTATTAGATTCCATTTAGGCACCAACAGCAAAAGACATTACTTGAATGCTTCCACTGGGTTCAGGTTCATTACCTTAAAGAGGATGTCTGATTCTTCCAGGCAATCTATAAAAGGTCAGATCTGTAATGACTCACATATTTTCATAACCCACCTGATTTTATCATTTAATCCCTTGGTCGGGTTTCCAAAAACCCCAGTACTCACTGATTTGATCAGACAAACGACGCTAGGCAGCTTCCCAAACCATGTGATGCCAATACTCTTAGGTCCTCAGTCCCACAAAATGGGACACCTCCTTGAAACAAGAAAACCTCAATTCCCTGGATGGATCAACTCCACCTAAGAATTTCACAGAAAGGGGATGGGTTTTTGCTTTGCCTTTGGAAAATAACCCAGGTTGTGGCCCAGGTCGTTCGTGAGTACTAACCTTCTCCGAATATGGTCCTCGGGTCTCTTCATGGACACATACGTGAGAGTTATTCTAGGTGACCTCTGGTTAAAGAGTTTTATGTTAAATGCCAGCTAATCTTTGCTGTTCCCTGGACTGATCTGATCTCTTGACACATCTTAGTTCAGGTCTACAGCGAGCTGCAAAATGACAGCATGAACTAGTTTGGTGTTTCTCTTTCCCTTTCTTCCAGTCAATTCTGTTCCGTCAATAACCCCTTTTTCTTCCTCTGCATAAGCAGCAGTATACGTGGGCCAAAACTGAAGATAAAGAATGAAGAACAGAGCCGAGGGAGCCAATGGCTGCCTTTCCAGTGCCAGCACTAAGGCATTTAGGGAACCTGGATGCAGCGGCGCCTGCGCACGCCTCGGCCCCACTGTTTGTTTTGAGTGCCGCTGGGTATTTTTAGAATCTGTAGGGAGAAGTTAAGCTGCACAGGGTGGCTGTTATGCCACTAATGACACCCTGAGCTTAAAGAAGCAGGATGCACGCAGCGACTGCCAAAGTTTCAGGTGAAAGGAAGCCACAGCTGACTTAGAAATCACACATAAGTGGAACTAGAGGTGGAAAAGGGAGAAAAAATTCTTCGTAAATTAAGTATTGCAGAGCTCAGGTGTACGCCACATAATCATGAGATTTTTAGGAGTTTGTAGTAGCCAGACATATTTCTTTTTCTTCCTTCCTTCCTTCTTCCCCTTTTCTTTTTTTTTTCTTTTTTCCTTTCTTTTTGCTCTTCCACCCCTTTCCATCTGCTCCTAGAAGTGAAGCCAGGGATCCAGACCTGGCCAATCAGACAACCTTTCCTGCAAGGGTCAGACCAGGAACAGGTGTGACTGATAGTCTAGCTAATGAGACTGTTCCCTGGGCCTTTTCCTGGAAGCATCAGGAAAGAGGCACTTTTTATTGCTGAGATCATCAATGGTGAGGATGCTATAAGCCCTGAGCTGCCAGAAGCCATCACTGCCTGAAATGAGACAAGCCAGGAATACCCAGCCGAGAGATGGGAGGGAACAGGATGACGCTCGTGGTGTCTGTGCCCTTGGCCCTGCTCTGGCTGCAGCCCACTGACTCCTTAGACATCCCGGTGACCTGAAAAATAAAGCTCCCCCTTTTCTCCCTTTGAGTTGGGGTTCTACCAAGAACACCCAAAAGAAGCTTAATGCAGAGTGATCTCTAAATGTAGATTTCTAAACACACCAGAGGAATGTTGAAGTACAAGCCATAAGCCTATCCACTTATGCCCACCCGGCTTTCTAAGATACAAGCCCTGTCAACAAAGGCCTCCTAACTGCCCTCATGTGTCCCAGAAAGCAGATGGGAAATTCCAAGCTGATCCTACTTTGTACTTCCAGAAAAAGAAAAAAGTGTAACGTTCATTTCCCACAGATATCACATGGCATCCTTTCATTTGTTGTCATTCCCAGAAAAGCAAACTTCCCTGATGGTTTCATGCCCCCACAACTGTGTGTGAGTGCTAACCTCCGATCACACAGTCCTCTCCACTGAGTGATGCTGCTGGTAATGAAAATAATGATAATGAACTTGCAGTGGTCTAGTGCCCTGCACAAAGCAACCGTTAGACTTCTACTTCCATGATCTGGTTAAATCGCCAGGACAGCACTTTGAAACAGATACTGTCACACGCCCATTTTACAGATGTAGGTACTGAGGCTCAGAAAGATGGAGCAACTTGTGTGAGGTCACACAGCAAGTAAGACGTGGAGTTAGGCTTCCAACTCAACCCCACGTGTCTGCAAAGCCTGTGGTCGCCCACTATGTGTTGAACCACCCACTGCTTGATGGACATTTACTTGCTATTCATTTCACACTGTGTTTTCCCTCCTGGCCTGTCAGACTCTCTACATTTTCACTCCTACAAAGTTCCCGTTAAATTTGTGTGGTGTCTTCCTGACCCTCTTGTGTTTGATTCTCCATCATTCCATTGTGATTCTTCAAAAGGGGTGAAGAGGGGCAACCAACCAGTTACATCTTGGTTTAGTTAACCTTTGGTAGAATCATGAATCCAGTTCTCAGGAAGAAAATTCTCTATATTTCCAAGAGAACAAATCCTAAGTTTTAAATTTTTTTCCTAAAAAAAAAAAGATTTAAATCATGCTTCAGACATTTATGATATTACTATTTCTCAGCTCTCCAGGAGTAAAAAGAACTTAAATTGTTCTTTGAAACCTGATTCTGATATCTGATTCTGCTTTCCCCACCTAAACACCACAAAAGTTAAAAGCTGACAACCACCTAAGGGAATTATCAAACATCTATGAAAAAAATGTATATACAATGATGTGCATGACCATGTGGTTTATGACAGTGAAATGTAAGTTGTAACCTAAACGTCCAACAATAAGGGATTAGTTAAGTGAACCGTACAGTATAAGTGTGATTTGAAAACACGTACACCGATTAAGTCATTGAAGTTATGTTGAGGAAGAATACAGTGGGGAAAAAACAAAACTATCATAATCCTCAACGAAAAATGCAGACTTTAAAACGTTTATTTTTACAAAAATAACAAACACACAGGTTTAAAGGACATAAATTAAAATGGTTAACAGTAGTGGGATTGTGGGTGATTTTTTTTTTTTTTTTGGTTGTTTGTTTTTTTGTCTTGTGCCTTTTTGGTTGAAAGTTTTTTGTTTGTTTTGCTTTGATCAACATTATCTTTCTAATGGTTATTGCTTGATAAATGGTTGTTTATAACGGTTATCAAGAAAAAGGCTACAAGGATTAGGGAGATGAAGATGTTAGTGAGGTTATCAGAGAAAAGGAAAGTATAAGCAGAATATGGGTGGGAGCCCAGACTCAAGTCAACTGCTTGAGTTTGGATTCTGGTTCTGTTACTCACTTGCTTTGTAACTGAGCAAGTTACCCACCCTCGCTGCATCTCCATTTCCCCACCTAGAAAACAGGGATGAGAATAATAGTACTGACCTCATGGAGTTGTTCTGAAGGTCACATGAGCTAACACACATGAAGCATTTAAAACAATGCCTGGCATAGAGCACGTTCTGTACAAGTTGTTGCCGTCATTACGGTGTAAACCACTCAAGAGCGAGCCCCTTATCTTATCCATCTTTATGTTTCCAGCATGTATCACAGGGCCTCGTGCACAGTGGGTGTCTGATCAATGTCTGTTGAATGGTGCCCAGTTGGATTCCAGGGGGCAATGCTAGTGTTTTGAGCTGCGGCCACCATGATACCACCTCACTCATGACATACATTGCATAAATCCCCCTCCAGATCCTGTCTTTGGGGCTTCTTAGTACTGAAGGGTCAGCAGTTGTTCTAGTGGCCAGTTTGGAGGGCTGACTGTTCAGGGAACAAAAGGGACAGTTGAGAAACGGTATGGCCACAACCCAATAAAGTTTATCAATGGCCTGCCATCTTCCTCCATTGACCTGGTCTGGACTTTTTTGGTTGCTTGAAAGAGAAATGCACTCACAAAAAATAAGAGAAGACTGTGATAGTGCGAGGCATGGGTATGTCATGGAATCCAAGAACAAGAAACAAAATAATAATGGAAGCTGCCTTGCCAAATGCAATTTGGACCAGTCATTGGGTGACTGGTTAGCTAGAGCTGAGAATGACTTTTTGAAATATCATAATACTAGAACTATTTTAACTGAAAGTGTATGAAAACATTGCCAAACTCTGGATGACCTCAGATCCCAGGTGGAATACAGATGATGACTGTTCTCATCCCTATGGCTTGATCCTAGTGTGCCTGAACTCTGAACTCATCCTTAGAATCCCGTGAGTTTTAGAAAAGTACAGATAAATGAAGATGACCTCTTCCCTGTCAAACAAGGAAGACCAGCCCCGAGGCCATCTGCACAGCATGTGACCATAATTCAAAATGACAAGCGCATGGAGGATCTAAGAATCCTAAATGAGCCTCAGACAGCTCCAGCCTTAAACCCTATGGATTAGAGAACATCAATTCATCACTGAAGCTTACTCACTTGCTGAGTTACCTATCCATACTTGCACTATGGCAGATTCATCAGTGTTCCAACTTTCAAATCTTCAGAAGATTCACCAACTTCAGGGAAGAAAAATACCACCTCAGGAGTTAGGCCATTTACCTGCTTATGCTATTGGACAATTACACAAAAAACTGAGAACTTGAACCATAGAATTTGGAGGATGTAGAAGGATTTTAGAAACCCAGTCATCAACCTCATATTTTACATATGAAAAAAAGAATAAAGGTTAGAGAGGTCAAGGTGATTGCCAAGGCCAGGAAGCCCACAGTCAGTGCAGTATGGTTTTCCTACCCTTCTGTGTACCCAACAGGTAACCATCTGCCTAAATATGGCACAACTCATAGAGAGGCACTTGGTAAATTTCCCAGAAATTTGTTGTGCATACAAGGAAAAACTAAAGAAGTATGATTATAAAAATTTACCCACAGGCTGAATGATTGATAAGATCATACTCTATGTGGTGGGCCTCAGAGTGAACCAATAAGAGCAAAATAGAAATATTCAAAAATAAAAGCTCACTCCTAAATGTAACTTATAAAGACCAGTAAATCTCCCAGGTGAAACCATCCCTGCCCTCTTTATGTATTAGAGAAATGGACAGCTCTTTCAATACACAGAAGAGGAATAACAGATGTTGAAAGCCAATGACATGACGAGCACATCACAGATTGCTTCTCATTTCATCCTCATCACAACCTTACAAGGAAAATATTATCTCCCTTTTTTCAGATGAGCAAACTGAGGCTCCGATAGGTTAGGCAATTTCTCCAAGGTCACAGAGCTAGTCTGTTTGGTTCTAAAGCTTCCAGGTTTTGCAGTGCTATGTTTCCCACTCTTGCCAGGCAGAAAATCCTCAGAGGGGCACAACTGGCAATAAAATGGTCTTTGGGGAATTCCTTAAAGGTACACTGTTTGGGGCCCCTAAGTTATCTCGGAGCACCAATTCCACAAGGAACCAGGCCAGCCCATCTGCTTTCCTGATTTCATCTGTCCCCAGGGTGTGCTCTTTCAAAGACACAGAGTTTAGTTTCATTTCTCTCTGGTCCCCTGGATTCTCCTTAGCATCTTCTAACTAAACTCATGTAATAATTTTTTTTTATCTTGACCCTACAGGAATTTGTCTCATCAGAATTAGAATTTAGGCAGAGGAGGCAGAAAGCTACAAGCAAAACCATTAGAAACTATTATCTCTGGGCCTTAACCATGTTCCTTGCTATGTTTCTTCCACACCACCAGGTCTTTCTCTTCAATGGAATACTCAAAATCTTAGGCCCATCTTGCTTTCTCTCATCTCTCACTCTTTTACTGTGTCAGTAAAGGAACATGTCTTTTAAAATGTATATATTTTCTAGATACTTTCAGACACTGACACCCTCAGACACCATTGCAGTGAAATTCAGAGATGTTAGTATAAACCAAAACTCGATACTGAAGAAAAAGCCATCAAGATGTTCTGACTTGGATGGCAGGTTCAAGCATTTTCTTCGGAAAGAAAGGGAAAGAAAAGCAATACTTATTTTTTAAAATGATAATAAAATCAGCTTTAACAGGTTTTATTTTGAACATCCTAACAGATTTCAGGAGATTTGACAATGTCAGAGAAATACTGAGGTATGACCTGGGGATCAACCATTTTAAGAACAACAGCTAGCATACCAAAGGATTGCTGTGTGCCAGGAACTTCCTTCTACATTCTCTATGCACTTATCTTCACAACCACCCCTAAAAGACTTGGTCAAACCTTCGGTTAAACCTTACATGTGTGGAAACTGAGGCTCAGAAAAGTTAAGTAAGTTGCCTTAAAATTACCTTGTCTGGGAAGCTTATCCATGGCTAACATGCAGTGCTTCTTAATTTAAAATAAAAATGAGGACAGCCATTTATATCTCAATAAGTTGCAAACATGTACTTTCTGACTTTCTCGTCTTCCAGCGGCCTCCCCCATTCTCTCATGGACTTGGTATAAGAATTTGTTCCTGGTCAACCAATCGCCGTAGATGGCCATCTTAATTTGTGGGAAGGATTTTCTGAGCAGAACGGGTCAACTCTTTCTGGGAATGAAAGAAAGTACTAGTTCAAGCATCCTGCTTCTAGAAAAGTGACTCAGAGAGGCACTCAGCCTTTTAAGCAACCTGAAATGCCAGGAAAATAGACTCTGGCCATGCAAATGGCTGGCTCATCTGGGTCTTCCTCCGTGGGTGGGCTGAGAAGGCAAGACCATGCCCCACTTTCCCAGCACTGCAACCGCTCTCTCGCTATTAGAGCCACATAACCTTCCCCTCAGAATGACTCTCTGGACAGGGCTCTTTAATAATTCAGTCTGGATAACTGACAGGAGAGGGTTTGGGTGTCATGGCAACAACATAAAGCCCTTTTTTTTTTTTAAGTATCTAAAACATGAGGCCATTTCTTCTCGAATGTTGCATTCCTGACGGAAACTGTATATGTGTGAGAATGAGATGGGAACGGGTGGAGGAAAGATATCTTAGAAATGCAGTCTGTAAGTCATTAAATATCAGGACATTAAAATAAACTAAACAAAAGCATTTCTTGGCTCTACACTGCACCCTTCTGGAAGGAAGAGGAAGTGAAAAAAATCATTTTCTATACTCAACTTGGCTCTATTATTATGAAAACATATTCATATGGAAAATTCATATATAAAAGTATTTTCCCACACTCAAACATTTTTATCTTAACATATATTTCCACAACTAATCTTTACCACAAATTTATGAGGCCAAAATTATTATCCCCATTTTACAGAGGAGGAAGCTGAGTCTTAGAGACCACAGCTAAGCCTCACAGCCTAGAAGCCATGCAGGCAGGATTTGTACCCAAGTCAGCCTGAATCCAAAGTCTGTGTTGTTTCTACACACCAGTCCTGTGGGAAAGGAAGAAAACTGAGTCCAATTGGGAGTGGGATAAACCCAGAATTTCTTTCAGGAAAATGGACCTTAAATAATTTTAACTATACACATTATTTAAAATATCTTTCATCACATAGCTAAAGAGAAGAGGGGAAAATGAGTTTTATCAATTTCCTATTTTCTTCTTTTATGGAATTACGAGCCAGACACAACAACATGCTCTTTTCCACCACCCTCTGAAAAATATTAGACATATTTTTATAGAAAGATAAAAGCTGAGCTGTTTGAGAGCAGAGCCTGAACCTACTTCACCTTCATTTGGGGGTGCTCAGAAGAATGTGTGAATCAATGAAAGAATCAAGAAGAGACGGAAATACTTTAAAGCAACATCCCTTTAACTTTTGTTTCATAAATTCCAAAGTTCCGAGCAAAAATGACTCATGACACTTAAATCACCAGGTGAGCTGGCCCAGGCTCCCATCCGCCGTCCACGTGCACAGGTAGAGCTCCAGCACGTGAGGCAGGAGCTGTCCCCAAGCTGGGCACATGGAGCGTCTCGTTCTCACCCAAAATCACGGCTCACGCTTGGGATCTTAATTACGCATTTCAGCTCTCCGGGCTTCAGTTTACTATCTGTAAAATGAGGATTCTGTGAAACTAAGTATAGCGATAGTAAAGGTTAAAGTTGAGAGCCTTGATTTGTATTTTTGAAATGGTCAGCCTAACACTTAGTAACTGGTTTGACTCGTTTTACACCAGTCATGTGGTCAACAGTTGGCTTTGGTACAGCACAGGCACGGCCTAAGTGAGGAGGAAGCTAAAAACCTCAGCCTGAGTTTAAAAACAAAAACAAATAAACTTGACTTTAGCTTGTAAAAGAGTGAATTTCAAGCATGTTTGACAACAGTCCACAGGAAGAAATACACCTGCTGTTTTTCATCGCGACAGCACACACATACATGCATCACACACACATGCACACACACGCAAGCATGCGCACACGTGCACATATATACACACATGTGCAAGTATGCACACGCGCGCACACACACAGGCAAGCATACACAAAACCGCAGGAAACAACCTATACTCTTTCTATATGCAATGTACTCTGTTAGATTCTATTCTCCTCTAGCTCATTTTCTTAATTTGACATTTTTCTAACAAATGGATTTCTTGACTCACCAAACGGTGGGGACGTGCAGTTTGAGAAGCACTCTCCAAAGCTGTGCTGTCCAGTTTCATGCTGGAGCACTTGAAACAGGACTAGTATGAAATGAGAGGGGCCGCAAGTTTAAAATACCCTGCAGACGTTGAAAAATATTACCAACCATTAAAGGAAAATACCTCACTAATGATCTTTCATATTGATTGCACGTGGAAGCAATACCAGTTTGGATATTTTGAAGCAAATAAAATATTTTACTAAAACGAATTTCTCCTGTTTCTCTTTACTTTTTTCCTGTGGCCACAAGAACATTTGATATTACAGAGGAGACTCACATTAAGCAGGGTCAGTGGCCACCGTCCACGGTCAGATCCACCCCGCTATTTGTTTTGGTAGATAAACCCTTATTGGAACACATCCTCACTGCTTCATTCACGTACTGTTGAGGAGTTGCGACACAGACTTCGTATGACCTGCAAAGCCTAAAATATTTACCACCTGGCCCTTTGCAGAGAAGGTTTGCTGACCCCTAACAGAGTGCCAGATGCTTATTATCAGCTAGTTAATGTGTGTGAATATATATATATATATGTACCTATACATGTTATTTGACTTGATACTGAGGACGATCCTGCAAGAGGAGTTTCATTACCACACTTTCTAAAGGAAGCCCCAAGCAATTAAGTAACTGGTCCAAGATGACCCAGCTGGGCAGCAAATAACAGAGCTGGGATTTGACCCCGCGCCAGTCTGACGACAAGGCCTGGGCTATCATTTCTACCTCGTATGCACCCTCCCCTCCCTCAAACAATCCCTTCCTAGCTAGATGTAGCACTAAATTCTACCTTTGGGGCTGGAGAACTGGCCCATGGGACTGTCAACCAGTCCAGAGGGAAACGGGGACAGGTTTGGGGGAAGAAGGCCTCTCCTCAGGGAATTTAAGGGTGGTAAATACTTGTTTAGTTCTAGGGAAAGTGAGCTGCCTGCTACCCACCTTGCAAATAAATACTGCTCAGATGCTGCTCTAAGACTGACCGAACTGCCATCATTTTAAGCCTCTCTTGACTTCAATTAGGGCTTTTCATTAAGGTGCCTGGTTGTTTATTTTCAACCCTAATACTTTAGGGCTTCACACCTCAGATGTGATGGTCCCAGACAGTTAAACAAAGTCACTTTGAAACAAAAATAGCGTGGGAAAGACTGAAAAAGTTCACTGGGGCTATTATTAAGTGAAAAAGCAAATAACAAAATAGTTTTCAGAGTGATATCCTATTTTGGTGAATAAATAAAAATCAATTGTAACTGTCGTGTGTGTGTGTGTGTGTGTGTGTGTGTGTGTGTGTGTGTGTTGAAGACTATTCTCACAGGGTGTGTGGAATTCTTTTTGCTGGTACGTTCTTTTAAATATTTGTTACAATGAAAGTGTATTGCTTGCAAATTTTAAAATTTTCCTGGTTGAAGAAGCCATGCACATTTTCTGTGTGTGTGTTTTTAGAGCACTGCCATCCTTCCACTGATTTCCACATAGGAAGACACAGAGAATAATCACTGAGTACAAAGGACTGGAATCTTCAGGGCTCAGTCAGGAAACCCGGGGAGGACCACCAGCCGTCTTTGAGGAAAAGTGGGGCTGCAGCGCCCCCCTGCGTCCAGGGTCGGGGACGTCACCAGCAGCCGGCAGAGGAAGCCGGCCTCTGCTGCTCCGGGGCAGGGGTCCTGCGGGGCAATTCCATATAGACTACTAGGAATGCCCAGGGCCAAACAGTATTTATGCTTATTGAGTTAGACAAGTGAGAGAGCTGGAGCTCCAAAGCCCACCTTTTGCCTGCCGAACTAAAGGCTTCCAGGGTTTCCAGAATCTTCCCGGCGGCAGTGGAGGGGCTTGGGAAAGCCACCTGGAAGGGATGCCCTGAGTCCTGCACAGTATCTGTCCAGGCTCAGCATCATCGAGATCTCCCTTTCTGGCAGATTCAGCAGCAATGAGGTGCACATGTGTGCTCGAAGGGGGAGCATGCATAAATGTAGCATTACTACACTTTGAACAAAGGTTTTATACATCTTGAAGGCTCAGTTTTAAGTGTTCCAGGGAGATTTAAGCACAACTGTGCTTACATGGCAATATGTTTCAAAACAGCCGCCTTTTTTTCAAGCACCTATTTGTTCCAGTACCAGTCAAATGGCAGATGACCTTCATTACAGTCCTGCAAGGTAGGTGCTATTTTCTCCACTTTATAGTAGGGGTAGAAGAGGAATCTGGAGCTCCAAGAAGCGAAGTCACTCATCTGGAAAGTAGCTGGTCCTAGATTCAAGCATCTCTAGCTCCTTCTAGGTGCCAAGTGTCCTGTACTAAGGTTCTGGCCAGGCTGTGAGGACAGCAGGTAGCAGAAGACCGAGATGCATCCTCTCCAGGCACCAGGCTGCTGGGTCCCACCAGATGGCTGTATCTGACCCACAGAGGGTCATCCTTAACACCTAGCAGAGGGCCAGCCACTCCACAAGCATCTGTTAAATCAATGAACGGCACCATGTTTTATTGCGGCTTAAGCTGGGGGTCCAGGTGATATGTCAGGGGACTCCCCTGATTTCTAAAGCTGCCACGAAGAAGGCAGAGGCCAGGCCAGCCCCTGATCTCACCTCCACCCCCCACCCCCCACCAGCTAATACAGGAGTCCCTTCCCTCGTCACTTTAAAGCCAGATGGCTGCAAGTGACCCAGAGCATCTGCAGCCCACCCTTCCATTCTTTTTGCTGCCTTTGTCCCGAGCAAAGATGGCAAAAATGATTCTAAAACTGGTATTCATTGCTAAGCCTTCAGTCAAATTAATATTTGGTAGTCAGGAAGAGGCACTCAGACAAAATGGGAAGGATGTTTCATGAATTTGAAAAAAAGTCATCCATCACTTTTCCTGCAAGCTTTGAACATCCCCTTTAGTGATCTGTGCCCCCCTCCATATACAAAAAGTAACCAAATGAAAATCATTATAGACATCAATAGAACATGCATCTTCAAATAGTATGTGGGTATTAAAAAGGCATTTTAAAAAAGTCTTTGCCTAAAATGTTCTGGTTTTTTAAAGATGGGAGAGAATAAAGATTCCCTTTTATCATCATGGGCATTTCCTTCACAATTTTCCTCTTCCTCCCCCGAGCTTGTATTCTCATGGGAACGGCTAGAGGAGGTCCCAGGCCCTTGAGACCCTTTTATAACAGTGACCCAGCATTCTCCGGTCCACATGTAAAGGAAGAAGATGTCTTCGTTTAATGGAGCCCTTCCACCCTCAGCAATTTGCAAGTTTACTGCCCTCCTGTCACCAACTCCTGCCCCTGGCCCGGAACAAATCCCAGCCTTAACCACAGGCATCTGGAAAGGTAAACTCCCCTGCCTTGTACAAGGTCCCCCAGACATGATCCTTCCACCCACCTTTCCATGGTACGTGTGGAGGGTGCACTGCCCCCTTGGACCCCTGCTGTCCTCAGGAGCCCAGATGCTCTGTGTGGTGAGCATGGGCCACGGCCTATAGTCGCTCAAAGGCCCCCAGAGACCCAGGAGGAGGTGAGCTCTCACAGGGATGCTGCCGCTGTGCCATCCACACTGATTAACTCTGATCTCAGGAACACTCCACAGTGAACAGCTATGAGCTGTCCTGGAGCATCGAGGGTGACAGAGATCCAGGGACAGCACCCACATCTCCGTGGGCAGGCGTGCTGGTGTTCAAAAGGGACTGGTGCCCGCCCACCTGGTGAAGGACTGAAAGAGAGGTTCTTTCTCTGCGCTGAGACCTCAAGCCAGAACCAGGAATGAGCTCATCTCTCAGGAGACCCCTCTGTCCAAAGTTCAGGATTTTTTTCTCTTAAGCACTGAGAATAGTCTTTTTTATGGTTATCTTTTTTTTTTTTAATCATTATTCCCTCTGGTAATTCCCGTATCTTCAATAAAGATTTATTCAATAAAGATGTATATTCACAACCCCCTTTCATGTGAGAGGCTCTGGGGAACTCAGGGGTAGGGGAGCTAAGGAAGTTTGGCTTTCCCACCTCACCCTCCACTGAGACTGCAGACAGAGCTGCACCATCCCAAGGGACAGCAATGGTCCCAGGGACCCCAGAATAACCAGCGGAGGCCCAAGGTGAAGGGAAGAACACAGGTGAAGCGAGCAACACATCTTCTAAAGCTCACACACTGGGAAGGAAGAAGAAAAGCTCAGAACACGCCTAAGGCACAGTCTTTGACTTTAGCTGAAACCTCATTTCCATCTTTCTCCCAATCTTTGAAACTCACAGAGGGTATTAGGAGATATAACGGTCCAGAAGCCAGTAGCAAGCAAGGACTAAAGCCCAGGTCTCTCAACTCACTTTGACTGTGGGCCTCAGGCTAATGAGGGGGCTGGCCCAAATGTTCTGGAACATTCTGAGTCCTTGGGGACAACAACGAGGAACCCTTTATTATCCTTAACGTGACCTAGAAGCCGATTCAGCATTCATTTCCAAGGCAATTTCACACGCACTGACCACTCTCCCTTTTGAAGGGGATGGAACAAAAAGATGGTCCAAGTTTGGCCAAGGAAACACAACCCAAACTTGAAGTGCTACCCCGGGGAGTAGCCCAAAGGATATTAAGCCCACAGCAACTCCACACTGAGTTAAGTAAAGCCTGCTCAAATAGATATTTGGGGTCCGCTGTTTGCAGAGGAATAAAGAGCAATGCCCCTGCTTCTCCCTCAGGGAGATGACGTGATTTACCTAATCTTAAGAGAGCTAAGTAAAGGTAGAGTCTTACCCTAAGCAGCAGCAGCTTAGCCTCCTACTCAGCTCCACGGGGCTGTGAAACACGTGAGATGAGAAGAGAGGCCATTTGGAGACTCCTGGATGGGAAGGAAGGACACCACACTAGCCCGGCAGAGCCTGCCCGTGACTGGACCACCATCTACTCGAGGGGAGACTCCATTTGCATCAGCCTGTAAGTTACTTGCAAATAAAAATTTTCAGCTGCATCTCTTCCTACCACCCTAGGAGGAGCCATCCCATCCACGTTGACCTTCACGTTGACCATCCCATAGCATGTCTGTACTATTCTCCTCTTCTCTTTCCCCTGCACCCTGAACTGCCATCCTCCCCATGAGGTCCCCCTTTACCCTTAAGGAAGTCGAGGGCTGGCCTTTAACAGACTCAGCCCTCTACAGACATCTCCTAGGACACGTTGGAAACTGAAGCAAGCACTTTGAATGACTTGGTCCCAACACCTTAACTTTGACCTGCCCAGAAAAGAAAGACAAACGGGATGATTCTCCCTGTTTGCTTGTGAGGTAGACGTCACCTCCTTAGAACTGGGGTACAAAATCCAGATGACCACAGCTGGAGGCAGGGAGGTGGCCAGGGTAGGGGCAGGGCTGGGTCTGGAGACAAGGAGTCTGAGAACGCAAGAAGCAGAGCTTGCACCCGATGCCTGCGTATGGAGGATGCCTTTGCCAGGTGTGCACAACTGGAAATAGTCGTTCCATCATCTATTCCTATTCAGCGTAGAGGGGATACTTAGTTCTTTCCATCTGCAGCAAAAACACAGAGCAAAAAGGAAGAAGCCAACCCCACGTAACGTCAGAAACCACCTTTTCATGCAAATCACTCATCAGAGGAGCGATAACCCCTTAGAGACATAGTGTGAACAATACACGGTTACAGACAGACATCACTAGAACATTCTGCAATTTGTCTAAAATCTCTGAAACAAAGCATGTGACCATTTCAGTATAGACTGATGTGGGATATAAAAGAGGATATGTAAAACAGGAAAAACCAACACAGAAAAAAAGAAAAATGTTTTCTAACCAAGTGCAGGAGAAAGGCATTTCTCAGTCTACACCTGGCTTATGTTTTTGCCAGGAATTAAAGTTAACTACAGAGCCATCCTATATTAGAACTAGAATTAATAATTAATAGACACTGCAGTGAGGTAGATTCAATAAGACACTGAATTCACCCGAATTCATTCACCTGAATCTCCCGCCCCTCCCAGTCACTGCACAATTGATATATACGTGTCAAACTGGTAAGTATGTGCGCCATTTGACCAAGTGATTCCACTTCTAGCACTCCACCCCAAGGCATTGATGAGACAGGTTTGCACAGATGTATGTACAGGGATGTTTATAACAGTGGAAAATTAGAAACAAGCTAAATATCTGACAACAGGAGATTGGTTTTAAAAGTTTTGATATCCACAGAGTGAAAACTGCACTCATTAAAGTTTACAAACTTACTTATTAACAGATGTTCATAACACATTGCCAAGGCAAAAAATGAGTTCACAGGACAATCTCTAGGCTCTGCTTCTACCTTTATTAAAAATGTATTGACATGTAAATATGCATAAGTCCAAACTGAAATATACCAATATTAAAGGTACTTACCTCTGGTTAGTGAGATAATAGGTATTATGGGGTTTTTTTATCTTGTTTGTGTCTAACCAGTATGGATTTCACGTATAATAAATAAATTTGTTGTAGATAAACTCTCCACCCTTCCAGAATAATGTCTTAAGATGGCTTATGCCTGCCACAAATGATACAGAACATCCCTGAAAAGTCCGAGTCCCATGAAAGTTGAACAGAGGTAACATTAAAAAGAAAAGGGAAAAAGGAAAAACCCAGAAGTCTTTCTATTTGAGTTCCCTTGAAAATAATCCTATAGTAATATTTTAGTGCCCAGCTGCATATTATATTTTATGTTTTATTTGGGAGATACAAGCATTCTTTTCTACAGCACACAGAGGTCCCTTTTACCCCGTATACCAGCTCACCTGATAAAAGAGTAACATTCTGTCACATGTTTTTGGTCATTTACAAGGCGATTACCAATCAAACACCCATGAGATGCTTTAAGGCGGTTTAACGTGTTGGAAATCTTGAACCACCAGTTGTTGGAGTTGATGAGGGTAACTTGACAGAGAGGAAATCCCAGACCCTCAGTGTTACAGGAAACAACAGTCATCTAGCCCACCTCTCTTTCCAAGGCTTGGCTACCCTCCATGGTGCCCCTGCCTGATGGTCGTCTGACCTAGGCCTGAAGACACCTTCTGCCCCATCTCCCTGCCCAGCATCTCCTGAAACAATTCATCTTATCTTTAGACAGTTTCAGAACAAATGAATGAGCAGGGAGAAGGATGCTTCTTGCTTGGGGAGACCTTCCTATTATAGGACTGTGATAAAATTAAAAAAATAAATATTTGGTCTTTGTCCCTGGTTTCTGGAAGGCACATAGCTCCCCAAACTGTAGGAGTCTCCAGGGCAATAAGAGCGTCTTTTGTAGGCTAATTTGATGAGTGGTGGCTAGGGGTCCCATCTCTTGGTAGCTTCAGGCTGGTGGCTGTCTCCAAAAAGACCGAGGCATTAGAGGGTTGGAACTTTCAGCCCTCTCACCCTCGACACCCTGGGGGAGGGGAGAGGAGCTGGAGATTGAGTTCATAACCAATGGCCGGTGATTTAATCCATCATGGAACATCATGAAACCCCCATAGAGATTCCTAAAGGATGGCTTCTAGAGCTTCCAGGCTGTAAACACATCAAGGTCTGCCCAGAGAGGGCACCAAACTCCCTCCCCCGTACCTTGACCTATGCATCACTTCCATTGGCTGTTCTTGACTTGTATCCTTTATAATAAACTGGGAAACGTAAGTAAAGTGTTTCCCTGCGTGCTGTGAGTCATTCTGGGGCATTATCAAACCTGACGAGGGGGTTGTGGGAACCGCCTGAATTTACAGCCTGTCCATCAGAAGCACAACCTGGGCTTGCGACAGGCATCTACAGTGGGCGGGGGCAGCCTTGTGGGACTGAGCCCTTAACTTGTGGGATCTGACGCTAACTCCAGGTAGACAGTGTCAGAACTGAATTGAATGGTAGGACACCCAGCTGGTATCAGAGTGTGGTGGAAAAGGTACCATTCATTTTGAGTCAGATGTATTATGAGTAAAAATAGTTCAAGGGTTAAAAGCACAAGAAAAGAAAAATCTTCAAACAGACCTTCACTAGTGCAAATACCACCACAAGATCAAAGAAGTCTAGGACCTACTTTCTAATCTTATCACCTGGGGCTCTCGAGAAAGAATTAGCAAACATAACCGTGGGTATGCACCGAGTGTTAACAACCTAATTTGCAAAGTTAGGAGACTGAGGGATAACCCCACCTAAATTCAGGAGGCTAAAAGCAACACAGTAAGGCTATTCCAAGATATAGAAAGACAGTCATCATTACAGGGTGTCCTCCGTGTCCCAGGCACTCACATCCTGCCTTAATCCTTTCCAAAACCCTATTGGGTGGGTGATATTGTCCCTATTTAGCAGATAAATAAATCGAGTCTCAGAGAGGCTAACTAACTTCCCTGGAGTCATACCGTTAGTAAGGAAATTTGGCTTGGGTCCGAGTATAAAACACATCCTTTCAACCACTGTACAACACTGGCCCCCAGAAGCTGTTTTATGCAAAATATCTCATTATGAAATAGTCTAGTGCACTGCAAGAGGTCAGGTATTCTCACAGTTATCATCTTCTTCATGGTCACCGTCACCACTAATAGCAGTATTTCACACTGGCCTGTTTCTGTGTGGCTTCCCTACAGCACTGGCCACGTCATTTGTTGGGCCCAGTGCAAAAAGAAAAAGCCAAAGCCTCTGCTATTAAGAATTTCAAGATGGCAACTGCAGAGCATTAAACCAAAGACAGGCCCCTTCTGAGCCCTGTGTGACTGCCCGTCGCGGCCCACGAAGCACGCCCTGCTTCCCTGTGTTCCTATGTTTATAATCAATAAACTCAGATAATCCAAGGTTCTCTTGAAGGAGGGCTCAGGAATTCTTGCAGCAAAGAACTCATCCAGTGAGCTTTTCGACTGCTTTCATTTATTTATTCAGTAAATACCCTGCGCTTCTATGACATGAGAAACTCAAAGGTTAATGTTAAATGCCCCCTTGACTAGACACGAAAGTTACAGCTGCACAGAAGCCTGATTTTCCTGCGGCTTGAAAACTCGGGAACATCTCCACCTCGCTGGCTGGCCTGGGCAGCTCAGTCAAAGGTGGAGAGGAGAGTCCTCTTTCAACCAACATATGGACACATGGCTAAGCCCCTTCCTCCTCTACAGCCTCCTCCTAAGAGAGTGAGCCCAGTCACAAAAACACAGCATTTTCACGCCTATTTTAATTCCGTTTCTTGCTTCCAATTGGGTTGAACACAAGCTGGACTTCTGGGGTGGCTGGTTAGTCATTTGGAAAAGAGGAATATCTGTTTTCATGCTCCCATTCTTGAATTGTTTATTCTGGGGCCTTTCCAACCCTTTCCAAATGTACTTTTCAATCCCTCGTCTGTTTCCTCCCCTTTAAAGGCCTTTCTCCTTCTCCGGGGTTGCCCCTTCATTTTAAAGTCTGCCAATAACCCAGACTAAACCCAGGTTGGACATACCCAAGCTCTGGAACCAGCAAATCTCGTTCGAACCCTGCTGATGACTCTCAGGAAGTATCCAGGAGAACGAGGACAAGAACGTGGACCCAGGACCAGGGTGTAAATGGCGACTGCGGTCAACTCACGCTCAACCTCAGTCCCGTGGACCCAGGTGTAGCCTTGGGCTCAAGAGCTCTGGTCCCCTGGTTGTTTTAACAACTCCAGGTCACTTGGAATGTAAACAGTCAAAGCGGAAGGGCTTCTCTTCTCAAAAACCCAGGCAACAGCTGGTGCTGGCCTGGGGACAGAGGCAGTTGCCTTCTGACTCTTGATTCAGGGCAGCAGGAAAATCAGCCTTGCCCTGCAGCTGGCCACCGGGGGTCTCCACCGCGCCCCTTTCTGGACAAACCCGGTAGGTCTTTTAGATTGCGGAACAATTAATTACGTGGGGATTGTGTGTGGAGATCTGGAGTTTACTTTCCTGGAAACCCACTGAGAGTCTTCGGAGGGAGAGAGAAAGCAAAGAAAGTAAACACACGACCCGTGGGTGCTCCAACTAACAATGACTTCTATGTCAGGGGAGACTAGAAAACACAGCGACTCTACTTTGATTCTTTCAACTCAAAAACAGCAGTTTGAACGCCCTAGCTCTGACTCTAGGAGGAATCTAGCATTCGCCATAAGGATGAGGAGGGATATTTCAGCTGAAGACTTTCTCATAAGGCTCAGGAAGCGGGTTCCATAAACTGGCCCTTCATCCAATCACAGAATTCTCCCTGAGAGTCAAGAAGCAACACGACGGGCAGAGTTTTTATTTTCTTATCCCACCGGGACACAACAAATACCCCTCAACATGTCCCGGCCCTGGAAAACTCCAGAAAAGAACTCCACTTCAAGAAATATAGAAATATCAAACTTTGTTATTTATGGTACCAGAAAACATATATAACCAAAGGCAAGACGTATTATTTTTAGACCCATGGCTCTTTTTTTCCCCCGACCACAATAGGAAACCAGAGAAGAAAACTGTATTGGGAATGATTAAATACATTCAGAATCTCTTTAAAAGTTAAAAAGCGTCAAATTTGACAACAGTGCTGTCAGCTTCTGGTAACTTTTTCTAAATCACTTTCACTAGCAATTGCACTGTCTGTAGAGCCTTGGATTTATTCACTGATGTAATTTAAACACCATCTTTGACTTAAATCCTTCCTTGCATCTGAATATCAAATGCATGCTAACTTCTTGTTTTCCTTCTCAAGGAACAAGGAAAAGGAATAGAACGACATCCCTTTGAGGGGAAGCAGGCAGTCTTAGGAAAGATGCGGGGGCATGGGGGAGGGGGCGGACGGGCTCAAAAAATCTTATCTGATTCCATTTTATTGCATTTTAAAATAACACCAGCTATGTGAGTTTGTAATCATTCCCAGACAACAGCACTGGAACATGATTGACTGTGACAAATACATTTTGGCTTCACAAGATGAGCTGCTGCCCAACTAATTATTCTTGTAACCTACTTGAACCCATCAACACTTTGCAGTGAAAAGGCTGGTTACTGACTGCAAGACAGGGAAGTTCAACTGACCACCAGGGACGACTTGTCCCAACAAGCAAAAGAACATGTTTTTTTCAACTTTGGTCCTGCTACCCCCTTAAAACCCTCCCTTTCCTGCCCTCTCTATGCCTTTGCATGTCTCTTTCCCAAAGAGATTACAATTCAATTACTACATGCATTGTGATAATGATAATAAATTGGGGCACAAAGAAATGAATGGAGGGACTTCCCTGGTGGCACAGTGGTTAAGAATCCGCCTGCCAATGCAGGGGACATGGGTTCGATCCCTGGTCCAGGAAGGTCCCACATGCCGCAGAGCAACTAAGCCCGTGCTCCGCCACAAGAGAAGCCACCGCAGTGAGAAGCCTGCGCACCGCGACGAAGAGCAGCTCCTACTGGCCGCAACTAGAGAAAGCCCGCGTGCAGCAAGGAAGACCCAACGCAGCCAAAAATAAATAAATTTATTTTTAAAAAAAAAGAAATGAATGTAGTCCTGATACTCAGAGAGATCTCAGGATGGCGATGGTTCAGACAGACAAGAAAACACTTAGCACCCTCTGTTATAATGAAGTGCTGTAATAAGTGTAATGGGGACAAAGTCCCTGGAAAAGGCTCAGCCCAAATGTCACCTCTCCTGAGAAACCTTCCCTATGTCCCTAGGCTGAGGTGGGTGAATATTCAATCAATAAACGCTTACTGAGTGCACGGTCATTAGGATCCTGGGGGAAGCCATGATGAACCAGCCCTCAGAGTGCTTACATTCTGGTGAGGGAGGTAGATACAAATAAGAAGATAAATAAATGAAATATTTTAAAATTGTAACTGATGCCATGAAGAAAGGAAAAAAGGAGGAATGATGTAGTACTAAGAAAGGAGACTTATTTTCAGTGGAATGATGAGAGAAGAGTTCTCCGGGAAATGTCGTTCAAGCTAAGAACTAAAGGATGTTCCAGGATAAGAGGGTGCCAGCCAGCTGAAGAATGGTGGCAGGTGGTGGGTAGGAAGTGGTCCAGACAAAGGGAATGGGCCCTGAGGTGGGCGAGAGCATGGGGTATTTGAAGAACTCAAAGTTAGGAAGCCGTGAAGCTTCCACTGGAGTGATGACAGTTGTCTGGGCTGATGTGATGGCCATGGCAGTGGAGAGAAAAGGCCAGACTTAGGGACATTTTAGAGGCAGAACTGAGAAAGCTTATAGGTTGGGGCTGACAGAAGAGAAAACAACAGGGGTAACACCTACATTTGTGGCTTTGAATCTCTAGAGAAACTACTCAATACTCTGTAATAACCTATATGGGAAAAGAATCGGAAAAAGAATAGCTATATGTATATGTATAACTAAATCACTTTGCTGTATGCCTGAAACTAACACAACATTGTAAATCAACTGTACTCCAATATAAAATAAAAACTTTTTAAAAATCACGATTTCCATTGCACCACAGTCATTTCAACATGTCTGTGTGTTGCACAAATGAAGATGTCTATTAGGTGGTACAATATAGGAATCTGGAGCTTGGAGAATAGGTCTGGGATAGAAATATACATTTGAAAGTTATAAGTATACATGTGGTGTGCAAAGGCCCAAGAAGTGATCCAAAGAGAATGCAGAGCCAAGAGAATGGGGACCAAGAATGAGTCCAGGGCTTCCCTGGTGGCGCAGTGGTTGAGAGTCCGCCTGCCGATGCAGGGGACATGGGTTCGTGGCCCGGTCCGGGAAGATCCCACATGCCGCGGAGCGGCTGGGTCTGTGAGCCATGGCCGCTGAGCCTGCGCGTCCGGAGCCTGTGCTCCGCAACGGGAGAGGCCACAACAGTGACAGGCCCGCGTACCGCAAAAACAAAAACAAAAAACCACAAACACATTGATAATCAATGTCCTGGTCTCAAAGCAGACCAGGTCACACCTGCTGTGAGAAAACAAGGGAAACTACCCACAGAGGTATAATCTGCAAGGCCTTGGATTACGTACAGAAGTGTTCTTTCGTCTCTGAACACATCTTAATATTTACCAAGGGAATAGAGCAGAGAACATTCAACATACAAGCAACGTGGGCCCGAGGTTGACAGAATGCATGACTTGAATCAACAGAACAATGTAGTGGATATTCCAGAAAGGGGTGACCCAGTTCACTGCCCCCCTTTTCTCAAGGTAAGGACTCCATGGAAGACCACACTGGTAGGAATATAGAAACAGCTGCTGTGAACACTGGTTCCCAGGATATTCATCTATGGCTCTTTCTGGCCCCTCCATTCCCTAGAGCTGATTTCCCTTTCTTAGGCAGCAGTTTGAGATAACCAGCCTCCCGCTGGACCAGACACCTTTGGAAGGTCTGGAGTGAAGAGAAGGGCTCAGTCATCTGTCTTTCGGGGCTGTGTGGGTCACAGCTAAAACTGAGGCAGGTGACGTCCGCTAATTCTCCCCAGCCTTGCCTACCAGAATCCACCTTCCCTCCCTGCCCCACAACTGCACACTCCTTTTAAGGTACAGTATTTTATTACAGATGATAGCTTTGTGGAGGCCTGGATATTCAGATGGAAAGCAACAGAACCCATTAATTTATACTCTCTCAAACATTTGAATCTGGAGTTGATAGTGGATGGTGTGGTCTGCTCCCCTGGCCTCCTTTCCCCCACTTAAGGACGGAGGGATTTATCCCTCCAACTGCTGGGAGTGTTGATAAGTGACAACGTTGACCAACTATATCCCCCTCTAAGGCCTTGCTGTGTATTCACCCAGGGCCAGGCCCACTGCCTGAGCACAGCCCTGATCCAGGGGCTGGTTGATGTAAGAGTAGAAGGCCTCTTTTCTCTCAATTCAGGACCGTTCTGCACCAGAACTTCTTGAGGGATGGACTGAGCACTTTGTTGTACTGTTTCAACTTCTCCCTCTGCCCACCCTTGCTCCCTGCTCTCTTCCACGGGGATTTATGCTGGGAGCTCCCCCCCAATAAATTTCATGCACACAGGTCTCCATCTCAAAGTGTTTCCCAGGAGCGACCAGCAACAATGCCTCAACCCCAATGTATCAATATCCTGAAAAGACTCCAAATTTGAATCTTCTCAGACTAAGAAACGCCTATAAATGATTAGTTCTTCATTGAAATGTTAACAATTAATCATGATGGAAAAATCAATGATCCCTTCAGCGCCTCTATTCTATGATGGTTTTACTAATGTCTGCTGATTGATGACTTGGAATCCCAGAAAAACACTAGGAGAATAGATTCAGTTTATAATTCCATTACACTCTATTCTTTTCTTAGAAATTAGTCCAGTATGTATTTTTGACACTTTTTCTAGACCATATGCTGCATTTCAGTATAAAATGTAATAGCTGAACCTGGAAACCTTTCGCTTGTCTGAGATGAGTGTTGTCAGCTGATACTCTTCCATTTCACCCCTAGACAAGTTGATCTAATTGTGCTTTGTTCAGGTGGACTTCTGTCCACTTCCCTAACGAAGCTGATTATCACATCACAACTGTCCTTTTAGGTAAAGACTGAGATAAAAACAAAAATACAATTTCGTCTGCAGCAGTTGACCTTGTCTGATATGTAATAGACAAGAATGCTTTCCTTCTTTTATCTGTTTTCTTCTACCTTATCTCCCTTCATGCACTGCAACTGCTTCTTCTATTTCAAATTCTCCAAACTAATGTCTACAACCTTGGTCTGACCATCATTCTCTGTTGCTTATACTTAAGTCTCACTTTTTTTAATGGTGGCGTTTTCTTCTGAAGGTCACACCTCCATTCAAAGGCAAGTTAACTTCTTTCCGTAACCATTGCTGTCCTTCTTGTGCATTGCCTCTTAAATTCTTTATTATCTCTTTTTGCAGGAACGCTTGGCTATCTTGCTACCTTGGACCAAAGTGATTGGAGACACCCACTGGGGCAAAACCAAACAAATGAACAAAGGGAGGGCTCGTGAAATTTTAAAGACATATGAATTAATTACAAAATGTGGATAATATGAAACAGTAGAATTAGATGACCCAAAAAAAAAAAAAAACCCCAGACACCCAATAACATCATAAAATCAAAATGTCTTGAAGCTTCAGTTTCTCCATGTGTAAAATGAGCATAATATTCCATAAGAGTTAATGGGTTAATTCCATAAGAGTTCATAAGGACTTAATGAAATCATATATGTATAGTCATACAGACTTGGAATAAGTTCAAACAAATGGTCCTATTTATGTTTGTTTATGGTGATATCTATAAACATTGTTGATATATGACAATCATCTCACAAATACTAAATGATATATCTGGTGGAGACACTTTTGAAACAAAAGAGAACGGGATGCTGTAGGAATTGTGATTCCCTAAGAACCAAAGGGAGTCAAACCCCCAGTCTGGACAAAGTACTGACATTTACTGCCACCTACTGGATGATCAGCAAACTGTGCCACTCTTAAAAATACACAGAAATACAGCCTCTGAATGATTTTTCCTCAATCTAAAAGGCTCCCCGGCCATCACTGTTTGCATATGTTGCAAACAACAACAACAACAGCCCTCCTCCTAAAGAGGTAGGACTAGTAGCTGCTTTAGGAAAGTGGGTAAGTTAAGTCACAGCCCTAAACAGCCAGGCTTGAAAATCACATAAGAATAAATTCCAGGGCCTGCTAAATACTCCACTACATTTACCACTAAGAAGTGCATGTCCAAGGCTCAAGATTCCAAAGGGTTGGACCCGTGTGGTCATGCCCTGGGCTGTTTCAAAGCACTGCATCTGGATAAGACAATGCTATTGGTGTCCTGACAACCAATAATTTACAAAGGAACGCTTCATTAAGAACAAAGTTAAAAGGGATAACAAGAAGGTAGTGTTTAAGGGGTTAACAGGAAAAAGTAGGCACAACTGCTAAGCAGTGGCATACCCTGAGAAGATGGAACCCAAGCTCTTACTCTCTCAATGGCTGCCTTAGAAAGGTAAGGGGTCAGGCAGGTAGCATGAGCGACTGGTCTCAGAAAAGACTGCGCCCAACCTGGAAGGCACATGCCCTGTCTCAGGGGACAGCCACGCTTCAGCCCCAGCTGACTCGCCCACCACCTTGCAGGTATAGCCTGTGGTTAGGGCCATGGGTCCCAGAGACAAGCTGCCTGAGTTTAAGGCCCGGCTTTGCCACTCACTAGCTGTGAAACCTCGAGCAAGTTACTTAATCTTTCTGTGTCTCAGTTTTCACACCTATAAAATGGGGATAATAAGAGTCCCTGTGCATCACATTTTTGTGGGGATTAAATCAATTAATACATGCAAAGTGCTTAAAAAATGGTAGGGCTGTAAGCATTCAATAAATGGTACCAAGACAACAGGGCAGGTCCTTTGTCATCCGATTTCCCAATGTTTAAGAGAAGCCAGAATCAGGATTTTTTTTAGGTGAAATCTTTTTAAATATAAGCAAATAATTCAAATGTTTTCAAATTCCTGTGTGAGGCAAAACATATATGTCTGTGGGCCACATACAGTCCACAGGCTGCCAACACCTCGAGTCTGGTGTTGTGGGAAGAGCAGAGCTTGGGAAGCAGACAGGCCTCACCCCACTTCCAACTTGGCCACCAGCTCGGTGATCCTTCAAGCACAGCGGCTGGGAAGTCAGGATGGCAGGAGCACGTGATGGAGAGTTCTATGCCAGATTACAAAGAGCGAGTGACAGATGGCACGCCTGACCGAATGTAACAGAAGAAAGTCCTCTCGAGGGTTTAAATGAAGCCTCTAATATACAGGGTGTGTAAGTGTAGGCGGAAGTTGTCTCCCCCCTTCCCCCCAGGGACTTGGTTCAAGGTCTTTAACACGGACCACCACCTATCTCAGAGAGACCCAGATTGACATATCCAACTGCCAAAACAGAGTTCATTCCATTTTTAAAGGACAGTCCTTGCTCAATGAGTCCATAACCCAAAGCAGCCGCGAAGATGGCCAAGAACACCAGACGGCCGTTCAGCAGACAGCCGCGAGAAATTAAACAGATACACGAATGAAAGATAAGCAAATAAACATCAACACTGTTGGAAAACAACCACTGAAATTAAAAACAAAAAACCGAGCACTAAGAGAATGAGGTGTTCTTTTTTAAAGTTTAAGGATCTCCCCTTGTCTTTACTCTCCTTTAATATGGCTGGCCCATTGTATTTCTGCCACCATCTGATGCCAACCAGACAGATTTATAACGAGATGCTAGTCCTTCTCTATTCTACTGACAAATATGCAGCCCATCTGCCTCCAATCAACGACAGAGCACGTGGAGATGGAGCAATGAGATATTTTTAAACACTCCTTTAATTAATTCATTCCAAGGACTTGGCCCTTGGTGAGGGGAGGGGGGAGGGGCGGGCAGAGGGAGGAGACAGCAAGCTCAGGATCTGGTAAATAAAGAGATTTGCCGTAATCTGGATACTAAAACCCTTGCTATGAAACATTCTGCTGGCCCCCAACAAGCTGTTAAGGGCATGGGAGAGAAGACAGCAAGCAAGGCGGTGTGTGGCACTTGTTAGCTTTTTCAGACTTCCAGGACACGTTGTGAAAATGCAAACAAAACTGAAATTTCATCTTGAGAATGACTCTTTTGCCTACTGTTGCTAGAAGATTTTAAATGATGGGTGTCTGATTCGGTGAAAATAAGTATAGCAGGTGACCGAAATGAGTAGATGCCCTTCGTTCCAAGAGGCAAGGCAGTCCCAAGGGGGAAAGAATCAGTATGGAAAACAATTGAGTTTGCCTTTGAAAGGGGGAAAACCAGACATCTGGGCATTGTGTGACACAGCCATGGAAGAGGATGGGGAGATGAGATTTCCATTGAAATCAACCTGTGTTGAGCTTCAAACTGTCAGTTTTGCAATCCTGGATCTGTATGATTTATGGCACAATGACCCAGAAATCTCACACTTTGCTGTTAAACAATGCTCGTTTCTGCAGCCAAAGCACCACCATCTCTTAAAGACGTTTCCCTGTCCGACAATTCCCTGAAATCTGAAGCCTGAGGAGACAGCCCCTCATTATGTTGCATTAAAGAAGAAAAGAAGTGGCCATTGAAACTTATGGGCAGAACTGCCTTTTGGTTTTTTTTTTCTGATGCCTTTTGGTTTTTAACATCTCGGCTCTTCCACGTCACAAGCTTCATTTGGATTTAGCAATTATTTCGTGAGAATTAAGCTTTCAGTCACTCACAAGAGGCCATGTTAGTAAACATGACATGGCTTTCTCATTTGAGTTTCACTCATCTTTATTTTACCCAAGGAGGCTGATTTCTATATTCTTGAAAATGAAAACTGCAGTGAAGCCTGAGGCATGCAACGTGCAACCAACCTCCTCTGGACCCCAAACCCCATGCCCTCCATTCCCTTCCCGATAAGTCTATTCCATGGGATCTTCCTCCTGCTGACCTCAACCTCATTCCCAAGGGGGGGGGGGCGGGAGAAAGCAATCGTTATGTTTTGCTTTTGTTTGCTTGAAATAATACATCCAGTGGTCTCTCTTGTGGGGTTTTTCTGCCGTCAGCAGTTTTCTGTTTCGCTGGCTTTCTAAGTCAAATTGAAACCCAAGCCCTCACACTTGGCTTTCGCTCTGACCCCTTGGCTCCTGGGAGCTTATCAGAAGATAGATCGCCTTGGACCTGTGACACACATGGTGACCTAGCTGTCTCCCACCCCCAGAACGTAGCTCTAAAATGCCTGCCTCTACAGCATCTGAATGCTCCAACATAATTCAGTCTATAATGGACACTAGCCCGTCTGCCACCAACTACTGATAACCTCTTTCCAATTTGGATCAGGGGCCAAAACCATAATTCTAGCTGTGTCTGAGGACTCAGAAAAACAGAATGCTCAACTATCAAATTAGACGTTGCTTTGCAGGAAAATACCTCTCAGGGCCTGGGAACTACCAAAGGGTCCACTGTTGAGTTTTCTAGAAGCTGGATGCTAATGATCCCAGTTCCAAGTCATCAGAAACCTCAAATAACCAGACCGTGTTTGAGCATGCTTTGCAAAGGCAATGACCAAGTGCACAGGCTGAAAATAAGAATATTCCACAAGGCAATTTGCACAGTGTATGCCAAAGTTTTGAGAGAAGGCTGGTAATCTCCTGCTCCAGACACGCCTAGCACACTCTTCCAGGATAATTGACATTTCCAGACGATAACTCCAAAGTTTAGCCAAGTCCTGGAATCTTTTGGGAAAGATGACATTACATTCTATATCAGTTTATTCTTAAAGTCTATCCTCATTGGACCACCTACTTCACAGTTACTGGAAGAATCAAATGTGATGATGTACACAAATGAGCTTTGAAAGTGAAGTGCTAAACAAACATAAGATGTCACTATTGCTTCTAATAATTCTTTCAAAATTGGTAATCAGCATATGCCGTTGACTGTAACTACATCACCAAATAAATGGTGACCGGAATGGTCAGTTTGCCACACTCTTCCATTCCCCAAACATTCTGGATCAAACAGAGTTGAACTGAAAATACATACGTTGGGGCTTCCCCTGGTGGCGCAGTGGTTGAGAGTCCGCCTGCCGATGCAGGGGACATGGGTTCGTGCCCTGGTCCGGGAAGATCCCACATGCCGTGGAGCGGCTGGGCCCGTGAGCCATGGCCGCTGAGCCTGCGTGTCCGGAGCCTGTGCTCCACAGCGGGAGAGGCCACAGTGGTGAGAGGCCCATGTACCACAAAAAAAAAAAAAAAAAAAAAAAAAAAAAAATTTGGAAAATACATACACTGAAAGCATAAGACTCTATTGTTATTTTTGCTTCCTTCTCAGCAATGCATGTCTCAAGGAAACAGTTTCAACGTTGTTAGAAGACACAGGCTAACAAAGGCAACCAGCTTGAGGATTCTTAGTGAACGTCCCTCTGTCAGGCACATTAACCAAAGACATCAGAAGAGGCGAGAGAATCTCACTAAACCACGTGAACAATTTACTAATCAAACTCTTGTGTCTTTGTAGCCCCCTAGAGTGCCTAGCATGTGAGGTCTACCCAACAAGTACTGAGTAAATGCACCTGGAAGAAAAGATGGAAGAAAGGAAGAGAAGAAAAAAGGAAAGACCAGGGCTTCTGAGAATGTCACCTGCTCATCAGTAACTGCTCTGAAGTGACAATGTGTCATGCTCTTTCTGTATTTGTTTCCCAGCCTTTCAAATGTTCTCAATTCTTTCCTCTCCTAAATGCAAATTCCTTTGACCAATCTTTTCCTGACTATGCAGAGTGTATAATACGACATTAATTAATTGAATGTGAATCACTTCTGCTCTATATTTAAATCAAATATAGAGTCATCGTTGGGCAGGTCTCATTTAGGACACAGGTGAGATAAACACACTTAATTTGGGGACTTTTGTTGTTGTCTTAACATCTCCCTTTACTATCTGGCCATCGAAATAAGGATGCAGGATTTGAAAGACTGCCATCATCAATCTCTTTCACAGATGTTTTCAACCTAGCCTTTACAAGCAGGGACACATCTAGAAGGGACCTTAAGGCAGCCAGAAATGCCTTTATATCTTTTCTAATATGAAAGACTATTTAATTAAACAGGCAAAGACACTGGGGTTGAGACATATGAGCTCTGAATATTTAATTCTAGAGATCTGTGTTAGCACAATGTACCGCCCTCCTTGTACACAAGCATCTTCCTGGAGCATCTCTTTGGAGAACTAATAATCAAAAAGGTCCACACTGCTGAAACATTAGGACAAAAAGAGGAGAAATCTCATGCAACCACAAGGTGCTAGCCCCTCTTTGGAAGGACTCCAGGGGCCAGAAAAGGGATGAGTTCCTTCTCTTGGACACAGAGAGAGTTTTAGAAATATCTGCCCTTCGCTCGAGGTTGAAGTCTAGAGATCTAACTTCGAGCCGCGCTATACTCCTACTTAGAGACCTATTCCCCCAAACAAGCCTGCAGAGTTGGTAAAATTTATTAGGCAGAAGCCCTGGGAAGCTCCAGCACCAAGGACCTTCCACCTGTGCGCAGAGGGGCCTCTGATATTTGCTTTCCACTTAATACGGAGCCAGTGGTCTCTTGCAAGTATCTAGTGCACTTTTGTGAATTAACCAAAGGGCTGAGCTCCCCAACCAGTCTTTCGTTCCTATTCAGACTCTACCGAGCCGGGAAAGTTTCCTGGGAGATACTGGTCCAGGGACGTTGTTCTGGACACTTCCTTTGAGGTACGAGTGTTCAAGGGATTCTTGCAGCCCCATCTCCCTCTTGCTAAAGACACTCCCTTTATTTATCACTGAGATCATTCTCCATCCAACTGCAGCCTCAGGAGGCAGGAGACAACTCCAAGACAGCGGGCAGAATGGGGGCGGGGGGAGGTCAACGCTCCGCTGGAGTTTGGGGACTCCTGTCCCTGCCCAAAGCCACTGATGTTCCTGCCTCTTCCCGGGAAGCACCCAAATCTTTTCCACTTTTCCTTAACACTGGCCAGGGAGATTCCGCCATCCAGGGACAAGAAGAGATCGGAGCAGGCCGGGTATCTACTCCGCGACTCTGCAAATCTGACATTCAAGACGGCGCGCGCCGGTCTTCGCCCCGCCCCGGCCCGGGTCCCAGCTCATTCATTCCCGGCCGGTCCCCACCATACAACCGGCGCCGCGCTCCAAGTGCTGCTTCCCTCAGCAATGTCTGCCGCTCTTACAGTGCCCAATCCCTTATTGTTTTCAAATCTCAAAAGTAACCTCAACAGGATTTTTCGTCACTCTTTTTCACACCTCCACCGAACCTTTTTAATTAAAATAAAGCAATCCTCCGTCTCTCGCATCTTCAAAGGGTTAAGCAGCCAGCTTCTCGAAAGAAAATCAATTCCCCCCACCACCACCATCCCACCGTCCCACCCCCAGCCAGGCCATCGCTCTGCCACCGTCTCCGAGGCCCGGCGCCGGCGTCTCTCTGTTCCCATCCCGGATAGGCGGACACCACACCGCGCGCGCCCCCCGCTTCGCTGCGGGTACAGTGAATAAGCCCCTCACCCTTCTGTCGATGCCATGGCCTGGGGAACGCCCCCTCCTCTTCGGCACAATCCGGCAGCGGCGGGCGAGAAGTGAGCGGGTGCCGGGGTGAGCGCGCGAGTGTGGCCGAGCGCGGTATTTAAGGGGGAGCCTCTCCCCGCCCTTCCACCCCCCTCCTGGGTAAGCCCTTTAGCGCCTCAGCGGGCGCAAGAGGCTCCAGCCGGAGCTAAGCCGCGTCTCCGCTCGGCACCGCGCTCCCTCCGCCGGCCTCGCTAGGGCTTGGCTGGGCGCTCGGGGGGCGTTGCGGGGACCTCGGAGGGTGGCTTCCTCGAGAGAGCGCCGTCCCCCGGGCTGCGGGAGTGCGCGCAGGGACGACGTGCCGCCGCTGCCACCTGTATTTGCTGTGGGGCTCGCCGCGGGGCGAGTGGCGGAGCGCGGGCTCGGAGGACGGTGGCAGGGGAGGGCGACGAGTGCGTGTGCCGTGGGTGTGCAGGGGAGTGTGTGCGTGCGTGCGCGGGTGTGTGGGTGTGTGCGCGCGCCGGGGGAGGCGGTGGAGGCCGCTGCGCCCTGGCTCCGCGCCGGTCGGGGAGGGATTGCAAGGTTTAGCCCCGCCGGAGCGGGGGATTTGCAGGCGATCCCTCTCTATTTTCGTCGAGAGCTGACATCACCAGCGCCGCCGCCTCAGGAGACTCCTTTAACTGCCGCCCCCTCGCCCCCCGTCTCCAGACGCCGTCCCTCCTCTGCCATCCCTACCCCCAGCCTCTCGCCATAAATTAGCCAAATAAGCAAAGAAGCCCCGCTGGTCTCCCGGGAAGGCCTGGGCCGTCCGTGGCAGGAGCCCAGGATCTAAGGAGTCTCTATTGTTTCCCCTCAAGCCCGCGTGGCCCGGGGTCACCCCGCGCTGGGCGAAGCACAAGCCACGTCGCGGAGACCTGGGATGCCCCTCCATCCCCGCCTCCCTGGAGCAGCCCCCAGCACCCCGCCTCACTCCTTGGCACAGTCGCTCCGGCTCACTTCACTCCCAAGCTCATCCTCACAGACGGCACGCCCACCCCACCCCCCCACGTCCTGGGTACCAGGCCCCGCGGAACCCAAGCGGCCAAAACACGAGTGGCGCGGCCGAAATACAGCCCAGTTGCGCGCCCTCCCCCGCTATGGCCCGAGTAAATCTCCGGCCTTCAATTATGCATCGGGATTAATATTAATGCAAATCCCTGGGGCGGCGGGCGGGTGCTGAGGAGGATGTAGTTTTTTGGGGTTTTTTTTTTAAGCCAAGGGAGGTCGGCCTCCGGGGCGCTGTAGGGGAAGGCGCGATGAGACGGCGAGGCAAGTGGTGGGGACGCGTTTTCACCCACTCTGCTCCGCTTGCCTTAGGCTTCTGTGCCCTGGGGGCGGTGCGCAGAGACAGATGGGCTCTGTCAAGAGAGGGTCCGAGCCTCCACGCCGGCTTTGCATAATAAAGACAAAATCCGTGCAGATTTTATTATCTCTAGGAAGAGGCAGACACCTACAGACACCCACCCCGGGAGGGCAGGCCTCAATTTCCTCTTCTGGAAAATGGGGCCAAAATAACCCCCTTTGCAGGGCCGCGGTGAGAATTAAACAGGCTCTCTTGAGAGAGAGATTTGCAAAGTGTCAACGCGCCCGAGAGATATCTGCGGTGCAAGCCTGCCCCTTGGAATTTTCCAGGCTCCTCCGGGAGGGGGTTTGGGACGCCCGTAGTGTCCTCAGTCGCCGCCTGTCTAGTCTTATTCCCCGGGAGAGGAGCTCTCCAGCCCCGTGGCTGTGCTGACCCCTTTCCGAAGATCGAATGAAGCGGGCCACGTGGAAACTCGCGGAGTTCATCCCGGGGACCGTGCCAGGGGAGCTGGAGACTCAGCGGGGACGCTTCGTGGTTAAATGCCTGACGCTGGTATCTGAGAGCTTGAGTTCACCTTCCAGTGGAATAATCTGTGAGGAAAGTCCTCAACTGCTCTTCATCCCATCTGCAAAACGGGAGTACCATTCCCAAACTCGCATAGCTAAGAAATCGAAATGAAATGTAAAAGATACGCAAAGCTCTTAACTAGAGTCTGGCGCCCAGTAAACCCTCAAAAATTGTTCAGTTTAATCTGAGGTTCCTTGGAGGATAGTTTCTTGAGCACGATATCCAAGGGTGAATAGGCAGATTAGAGAAATAACAAGAAAAAGAGAAAAGAACTAAATAGAAGGTTTTAAAACGTTTCTGCTCACCTCCTCCTTTCACCTCCCTTCCCAAAATCTGAATCCAAACATCTTCCTCCATCTCTCCCCTTCCCTCCTGCTCTCTCTCTCTTTCCTGTGTGCCCCATTAGATGAACCAGACCTATATCGTATCTATCCTAGGACCCTTCATATCACCTCTAATTGTGCATTTTCTTTTTTAAAGTTTAGTTATGATTTATAATAATTTGTAGATGAAAAACTACCTTCCTGAACCTTCGTGTGATGCTTGGCACTGCCTTCTCTCTAGTCCTGTCAAGAGTGGATGTGTGACTTTGTATGTGAGGTTGTCAAGGGCAGAATATGTACAGTCTCATTTTCTCTTTATAATTTAGGGATTTTGCTGCCCTTTCTGCCGAGGTGGCAGCTGGAAAACAAAGCCATGGGCATCTCTCTAGACGTTAATGATCCCAGCAGCACGACCTCAACCCCCTTTACAATGAGCACAAAGGAAGACCTCCATCAGAATTCCTCGGTGTCTGCACACAGGTGGGGAGGGCCGAGCCGCACCATTCCTTAGCCCTCACTGCCAAGGGCAACACACCTGGTGGTACAGAAACAGAGTTAAGTAAAAGACCAGAGAAAAGGAAATGGAGCTGATTTCACTTTTTAAACCATCCAATGGAAAAACAGTCTTAATTATATTTTCAGTGTTCGGGACCTGGGAGAATTCAGTGAACCAACAAGCATGGCCAGATTAGACAGAAGCGGCTCCACTTTGCCACCTTTCCTGCAAACGACTATGTTTGGGAACCTTGACACCCATCTTATACTTGAGAGACATTTTCATTCAGCTGCCCTTGGAGATGAGGCCTATTAAATCATGTGGAATTTGCCACAGCTAATTCTGGATAATAATCATTAACTAGAAGGAACTGATTCTTTTTCCTCGCTCCAGAGGGCCCTGCCAACATTCCCACTAATTCTTCATTTTTTAAGCAAATTGGAGGAGTGCTTTTCAATATGGACTGCCCATTAAAATGTACTGAGGGAGCTTTTTAGAAACAATAATGCTAGGGCCACCTTCCAGAGATTTGGAGAAGGGCCCTGACTCAGGTTTTTTTTTTTTTTAACTTCCCCAGGTGAAACCTCCCCTACTATGCAGCCAGCATCGGGAACCACTGAACTAGAGATGATTCAAAAAGATGGAAAGGGGTCCAGAAACATGGCCCTGGGGAGTACTTGAAGCAGATTGGTGTGTTTAGCCTTTGCAAAGACAATAGGAAGATACCAGGCTGACCCTCCTCTCGCCAAATACAGGGCATTTAAAAATCTATCCAGGCAAACACGTGTGTGCTATTGTGGACAACTAACATGAAAAGCTATAAAACATGGAGTTTTCTTCTCGGTTTGCACATATATGGAACACTGAGGGTAAGCCACACTCCCACACTGCCTCGGTGCCGGGTCCAAACTCAGCTCTGGGTCAGGCAGACACGCATCAAATTCTGCCCCTGGCGTCAATTAGACTGTATTCTTAGGCTGGGCACTTGAGGTGTTCAGCTTCCTCATCTCAAAACCAGAGAACATAATAATACCACCTCGTGGTTGCCGTGAGGTTAAAATGGGATAACTAACGTGTAGGAAGTGCTTAGCTCTGAGCCTGGCACCTTAAGTGCTCAAGAAAGGGTCATCCTGGACTTGTGGGAACAGCAGCACGCACCCCGTTTCATTTCCCACTGAGCCCATGTGAAAATCTAGCCTCCCCTCAAGCCACCTAAAGTGTAACCCCATTAACTCCTTTCTATCTTCACAACAAACTATACAAATCTCCCAGCCAACATTAAGTCGATAAAGCCCTGATATGAGAACAGAACGAGGTCAACGCTACAAGCCAGTAAGAACACTTTCGAATTTTCTAGCATCTCTCAGTCTCCTCTAGGGATTCCATGGTTATGGCAAAAGCAGAAGGGGTGGGATGCTCTCACATTTGCATGCTGATTTACCTTTCTTAAGTCTTGCCCACAGGTTCTCAGACTTAGCAGGAATAAAAACTACAATGCAGGACTGAATACCAAAAACTTGACTGTACTGTCCTCTGATAGGTGACGTAAGGCATGTTCAAAGTTAGTTTTTACTCTGAAGGATTTTTTTCTTTTCTGCCTTACTGATGGTTGACTTAAGGCTTAACCCAAGCTGTGAGAAGTGACTTACCACGGTTGAATTAAGGTAGTGTTTAGGCTGGGACTTCATGGTCCCAGTTGGAGACTATGTTGGAGCATTACCCTAGCATTTGCTGAGTCCTAACTGTGTGTTCAAAGTATCTTAATATATATATTATCTCATTTGATTCTTAAGATGACCTTCTACAGCATATATTATTATCATTACCCCCATTTTACAGAGGAGAAAACTGAGTCCAAGAGAGGTTACAGAATTTGCCCAGCATTACGCAGTTAGTGAGTGGTTGTGTCAGTCAAGGTCCCAGCTAGAAAAAGATGGCATGTTCAAATTAAGTACGTTGTGCAAAGGTTAACAAAGAGACTATTTAGAAGGGTATGGGAAGGATGTAGGGAAACTCTAAGGGATAGTGCAGAGCCCACAGACTGTAACAGTGGGGCACCATTACCCACCCTAACCTGAACCCAGAGGGAGCGCTCAGTTCCAGCTGACATAAACTGAGACGTTGTTGCCATGGCGACCTGCTGGAAGGGGGCCTGGGAATAAATAACTTGACCCCTACTTCCCTCCTGTTCTCTCCCCTGCGGGGCTGCCTGTTGGCCAAAGCTGGAAGCAGAGGGCAGGAGAGCACATTGGCACAACTCATATGCAGACCTTGTAGTTCAACCTCCCGAGGAACAGAGCAGGATGGAGACAGTCGGAGAAGGAATCTGCAGGACCAACAAATGAAGCTGGGGCAAAACTGGTGTTGGAGATCAGGCAGCCTTCCTGCAGAACCTTGCTTTTAACCTCTCTGCTATGCAACCCATAGCAATAATAATGTCATCATTACCGGAACAGGTTGCCCCCATGCAGGGTCCTCTCCACCACGGAGGATCTTCTAGCAGAGAGGACTCAGCCAGACCATTTGCTACAGATTAGAAGACGGTATATTTATACCATGGAAGAAATCACCAGATGGCCTCAAAGGTTCCAGTCCTAAATCCTATAATTCTCAGTGCTCTTCTCCAATCATAATAGGAGCTTAGTTGAACCAAAGAAGGGATAAAAGCGTCCCCTCCTCTTATTTGCTCTTCTAAGGAATTCATTCCCCGTCTTGCTTTTCCTTCAGATTGCTTGAGATTGGTTATCGCGTCTCCGATTGGGGGGTGGGAGGACTCCTAATATAGAAAAGAGAAAAAAAGCCCTACACTGTTTTCCCATAAAAGGCTGTTAAATAAGCCCATTCCCCTTCCTGATGACAACAGAGGAGAAATGTCTCAATGTCCAAAGTTTATCAGGAGAAAGTGACCCAGAGAAAGAGCAGCATGTCTGGATCTGTCTTTTGAAACTTCGGCTTGATCATTAAGACTATAAAATAAACACCTTAAGGTTTTTAAGAAATAAATAAAACAGAGAGGATGCTGGAGGCCCTTTCATCAACACAATTAAAACGAGTATGCTAATTTTTCAAAACTGTGAGCTATTTTTAGTATGAATGAAAACCATGAATGGAAGTCCTCGTACAGTGTTCTATTTTAGAGGAAAGAATATTCTCTCACAGCACCGGCCCTGAAGCCAAGAGCATCTGAGAGAGACGTTGGAGAAACTAAATTGAAAATGAAAAGGTTTTAGAAAAGGAAGGGAGTTTAGGGTGATAACTGGCGGGAGGAGAATCTTCACAGCAGCAGCCCCAGATCATTGTATTAAGAATACAAAGGTGTGTGCTTGCTTCGGCAGCACCTATACTAAAATTGGAACGATACAGGGAAGGTTAGCATGGCCCCTGCACAAGGATGACACGCAAATTCGTGAAGCGTTCCATATTTTTCGAACACTCCCTAACACCATACATAAAAATAAACTCAAAATGGACTAAAGACCTAAATGTAAGGCCAGACACTATCAAACTCTTAGAGGAAAGCATAGGCAGAACACTCTATGACATAAATCACAGCAAGATCCTTTTTGATCCACCTCCTAGAGAAATGGAAATCAAAACAAAAATAAACAAATGGGACCTAATGAAACTTAAAAGCTTTTGCACAGCAAAGGAAACCATAAACAAGACGAAAAGACAACCCTCAGGATGGGAGAAAATACTTGCAAGTGAAGCAACTGACAAAGGATTAATCTCCAAAATATACAAGCAGCTCATGCAGCTCAATACCAAAAAAACAAACAACCCAATCCAAGAATGGGAAGAAGATCTAAATAGACATTTCTCCAAAGAAGATATACAGATGGCGAACAAACACATGAAAGGATGCTCAACATCACTAATCATTAGAGAAATGCAAATCAAAACTACAATGAAGTATCACCTCACACCGGTCAGAATGGCCAGCATCAAAAATATCAACAAACAATAAATGCTGGAGAGGGTGTGGAGAAAAGGGAACCCTCTTGCACTGTTGGTGGGATTGTAAATTGATACAGCCACTATGGAGAACAGTATGGAGGTTCCTTAAAAAACTAAAAATAGAACTATTATATGACCCAGCAATCCCACTACTGGGCATATACCCTGAGAAAACCATAATTCAAAAAGAGTCATGTACCACAATGTTCACTGCAGCTCTATTTACAATAGCCAGGGCATGGAAGCAACCTAAGTGTCCATCCACAGATGAATGGATAAAGAAGATGTGGCACATATATACAATGGAATATTACTCAGTCATCAAAAGAATTGAGTTATTTGTAGTGAGGTAAATGGACCTAGAGTCTGTCATACAGAGTGAAGTCAGAAAGAGAAAAACAAATACTGTATGCTAACACATATATCTGGAATCTAAGAGAAAAAAAAAAAGAGGTCATGAAGAACCTAGGGATAAGACGGGAATAAAGACACAGACCTACTAGAGCATGGACTTGAGGATATGGGGAGGGGGAAGGGTAAGCTGTGACAAAGTGAGGGAGTGGCATGGACATATATACGCTACCAAACGTAGAATAGATAGCTAGTGGGAAGCAGCCGCATAGCACAGGGAGATCAGCTTGGTGCTTTGTGACCACCTAGAGGGGTGGGATAGGGAGGGTGGGAGGGAGACGCAAGAGGGAGGAGATATGGGGATATATGTACACATATAGCTGATTCACTTTGTTATAAAGCAGCAACTAACACACCATTGTAAAGCAATTATACTCCAATAAAGATGTTAAATAAAAAGAAAAAAAGAATGCAAAGGTGGTCTCTGTAGAAGTTATAACATGGCCTTCAGAATTAGACTGACCTGGGAGCCATTCATCTCAACCACATTTGGAGCAGTGAGTTTCAAAGGGAATCCATCTTTCCCTCTTTTCGTTTTGAATGAACGTAAGTCACTTAACCTTCTGGGTATTGATGGGACTAGCAATGACCCCATCCACCGGGCTCAGAGGAGAACTAAAGGAGGTGATGTCACATAAAGCACTAGCACAGTTCCTGGCACACAGCGGTAGCTATTGTCATCTTTATTATGTCAGCCTCCTGGCTGCCATGCTGTCATCACTCAGAAGTGATAATAGTGGTAACACTTCGGATCCAACAACACAGTACAGCTACAGATGAGCCTGCCTGTAGCTCTATCTGTCCAGTGTGGTCACTGAATAGAAAATAAAGGGACTCATCCCTCTCAGGGGTGTTTGGAGCAGTAAGATACAAGTTGAGTTCATTCACTCTTTTCTTGTTAACACACATTAGCAGAAGAGAAGTAAGGGAGTTCTATTTTTACCTGACTCTCTATGCTGATGAGAAAAGAGATGTCACTTCAGAGAAATCTCAATTCAGACTGAGAACTTGGTCGAAATATAATCCATTCTTCAGGCAGAAGCCACCTAGTAGATGGTTTCCACCATTAAGTAGAAGGCTCAGGAAGACCAAAACATTTGTTAGCTACACTTATTGCCTGATGAATTCTAATGGAAGGAGTGTGAATTCATTCCATTTACTTCGCAAAGATGAAAGAGGAAAGGACACAATGGAAAAAGGTGAATCGTGAGTTCCTGGTTTATCATTCCTAGATGTCAGCATCTTCTTCTAGGAGATGGCTTGAGGGTAAATGTCAGGGTTGGTGCAAATTCTTTATGCCCAGCATAAAAACCATACAATTTTGAATTAGAGTGACTGTCTCTTTTTTAGTAGCTCGATTCCGTATAAAGCAGAAATACTTTTTGAGAGTGATTGCTGGTATTTCCATTTCTACCCCCAGTTCCTTCTAATCATGGCAAAGAATGCCAGTTATGCATCTTTCCTTTCCCTTTGTTCTGCTGGGACAGTGTTCAGTAGTGAGATCTTTATGATGGTCAAAAGGATGGAGAGAATTTTTTTATCTTTGTGGGAGATTTCGTTGCTTGATGACACCTCACTGTGGTTAAATGCTGAATGATTTGGCTAAAGGACCAAATCAAGGACCCAAGCTAGGCTCTCGTGACCTCAGAAGATCCAGTGTTGTGATTCTGGTTCTAATATCTGTATTCATTTCTTTTATGAAATCACTTAATAATTCTGAGAGAGACTTTGTTATCAAATCCCAAAAGTATTTTTCTTATGAAGTTATTTTCCTTATTAAGAGAAAGAGAAAGATCGCTACCAGGTAATTTACTTCTAAGTTGAAATTCTAGATTCAGATATATATTCTTTTTAAATCAAAGGCTGAATTATGTCTTTGGGTAAAAACAGTAAATTAGAAGGGTCCTAATTCACTTGGAGGTTTCATTTATTAGCACCTGGATACTGTTTTATTTGTAACACCCTGTCCCCTTTCTAAATAAGGATTAATAACGTTCTTTCTTTCTCTTTTGTTTGGAGTTATCTTTTCCTAGAAACCATAAGTTCAGGAATATAACACTGGTTTTTTTTTTTCCTCTGAGAATTCAATCTCTAAAATTATTCTTCACCCGAGAAAGCTATTCCCTAATTTTATCTGCTTTTTTTTTTTCTCTTTGTTGACAAAGCTCTCCGTCGTGTCTGGTCCACAAGCTTCTGGATAAACACTCGGTGAATTGGAATACAAACGTGAAGTGAGCCTTAAAAACCTCAGCCATTGAGATGTTCTTCTTAAAATGCTGGGCCTCAACAGCACATCCGGGCAGAGCCCTGCCAGGGAAAGCAGGTCCCACTGCCAAGAAAAGCATAAAGAGACCACAAATTGCTACTAAACCACTCCAAAATGCTCTTGTCTTTCCAACAGCCCTAAAAAGATAAACTTCCCCAAGCCCTAGGGATCCCAAAAGTATTTCACTCAAAATTTTCACAGAATACTAAAGATGGAGAAAAAATAAGGCAGGAGGGTAGCTATAAGTGTCTCACTTCTTTGCCTCTTGCATTTACTGTCAGCCTTCTTCTTTTAGCTTATCTCACTCATTTAAGATATTTCTCCGTTAGAACAATATGCAGTTGTGTTATTGCCATGAGACTCAAGGTCTTCATTCATGTCCAGGTTAGAAGGACAACAGAAAACTTCAAAGTCAAAGCCAAAGGCTATAGTTGACGAGTTGATGGCCTCACTAATAGTTCCTAGTGCACATTTCTAGGAGTTCATGGGGTTTGACATATATAGTGTGGTCCTAGCAGTGCCTTCTCACCTAATTCTCCCAGCTGCCCAGGTGGCCATACACACCAGAACTCCATCTCCAGCCTCCCATCACACCGCTCCCCTCCTCACACTTTCCCACGCTTTTAGAGAGCCTTATTGGTTCTCTAGTTCTTCAAATATGCCAAGAGCCCTCCTCTCAACATCTTTGCACATGCTCATCCCTGCTTGGAATGCTCTTCCCCACTCCCCACCCTCCATTCATTAGTCACCTCCTTCCCAGCTCAGCCATCACTTCCTCAGGAAGGCCAACCTTTTATCCCGCCCCACCCAGATTAAATCGGTTACCCTTGTTATACAGTTTTACAAGATGCCGTATGTTCCTTCCTAGTAGTCACCATGATTTCTGATTATTCATGTATTTCTGGGATTCTATGACTGAGGGCAAGCACCAAGTATTTGGTGTCCACCTTTAGTATTTCAGTCCTTAACACTCAATTTTCGTTGATGGATAAATGACAGGCAGAAAATCAATGAACTCACAATCCTTGATTGAATTCAGGATGGAAGAGATTTTATCGACTAATATTCTGATGTAGGTGGTAACTGTGGAAGGCCCATTAAGTTCTGAGTAGGTGATGAATTTGAAAGCATGAAAATTCTTATGTCCCAAAGGACTGTAAAGATTCATATTCAAACCTCATACCCATAACTCCAAAGAACAACAGGTTGCATGCTGAGAAGGGTTGATAAGATGGCTGCAGATTTCCTACTAGTCCAGCGGCACCTGATCCCTTTTAATAAGTCCAGCCTGTACACCGTCCCCCCCCAAAAAAAAAAAACACTCCCCAGCGAACACGTACACATACATACGTGCAGATGGGGAAATGCGTAAAAACTGACTGCAAGCTCTGGTACTTTTTCTTAGAAATTTATCCAGACTACTTCCACTTACACAGTCTCACTGCGTTTTGCTCTCAACTCTCTTGGTTCTTCTAACCTGTGGCGCCCATTTATTTCTGCCCACCCTTCCCTGTTGTCAAGCTCACCCCACAGATTGCCAAACGTATTTCCACATGCGTGGACCACAACAGCATTCTAAATCCTCTCTTCCTCTCTCCACCCCTTGTAATGTCTCTTATAACTGGCTTCTCCATCTCCAGTCTCCCCCTCCTTCAAGAACAGCAAGGAAACAACAACCATCATAACAGTGGCCAATATTTATAGAGTGCAGTGGGTCAGATGCTGTTCTACATACTTCACTCACATGCACATTAACTCACCGACCCCTCATATCATTTCGCTCCCATTTGCAGATGGAATAACTGTGGGATAGGGATTGAATGTCATGCTCAAGGTCACAGCATGTAAGTGACAGGGCTGGGAGTTGAGATCAAGCTGGGTCTTCTAACCACTGTCTCTGTCTAGCACAGCCAGCCTGATGGGCCTTTCTAGAATTCCACTTCTATCCTTTCACGCTCCTGGAGACATCAACGTGAGCTTGATGTTTGCAAACAGGCAATGAGAAGCCAAATTATTGATCCTAGCATTTGAGATCCACCACCAATTGGCCTCACCCTGGCTGGCTTCACCTTGGCTGGCCAACCTGGCCTGTCATTGCAATAAAGGATTCATGTTGGGAAAGAATTGGCCCTTCTTTAAGCCAGTTCCCCTCCATGTTTAATCTTATGTGCTTTCCAAGCTCTTCCTGTATTTACAATATTCTACTTCCTTCCCATCCACCACTCCAGAGACTCAACTGAAGTTCTAACTACCCTGTGAGTGACAAGTTAACTGAAAACACAGGCCTATTTGGAGTGCCCCTTGCTCTCGATTCCTGTTGGAGTTTATGTGAGAGAAAGCAATATGGGTTGACTACTCAGTAATTCTTGAAAGTCCACTTGATATGTAAACCTGGACACTCCTAAGGAAAGCAAGAATCTGGCTTACATCATGCTGAGTTTACTTAAATTTTATGCATCATATAAATGTTAACATAGAGTATGGAAATTTAAGTAAAATCTGTATGACTTAGGCAAGGTTCTTACTTGTATACCTATATGTATATGTGTGTGTCTATATATTTTTCAATGCCTTACAGCCAAAGACCACCAGAAATACACCTTAGTTGAACAAGTTGAATTTATTGCTCCTTGAAGTGAAAGAGAAGGCACATCATGGGGAAATGTGGGGTATTTCATCAAGGGAGGATTAGAATGAACTTCTTATAGGATTTGGGCTTCTATTAGGTGATTTGGGGGAGGGTTCCGAGGAAGTGGGGTTTTGTTCTGGATCGCATGCTAACAGTTAAGTGGGGACAATTCTATAATTGGCTGTCTTTATAAATCTTATCTAGAAGGAAGGAAGAATAGAGGCTAACACTGTCATTGGAAAAGAAGTCGCAGTCACTCCTCTTAACCAGGAGAGGGGGATAGTTAGTATGTTTTGGTTTGAATAACAACCTTGCTTTTGTCTCTTCATAGACAAGTTCTAAAGCAGTCTTGTTTCTGTCTTGATCCGTCAGAGTCACAGAATGATCGTGACTGATACTGGCATCCTGTGAAATGATTGATCTTCAACAGGAGAACACCACAGCTTTGCTGTGAGTGCCAGGCCAGCTCCTAGGCACCAAGGCCTCCCCGATAGAATGTCAGATGTCAGGGGCTTCATGTGCATAAAACAAAACAAAAAACCACTACAAAAGAAACTAGAGCCAAACCATTCTGGATGAATCAGGAGCCTTCCCCAGCTCTCCACAAAGGTGTCCCCCGTTGACAACCACATTAATATTTCATGCATTAATCTTCGATGACTTGTGATGACTTTTGTTCCGTGTCAACTCAGAGGCTGGAACTATGTTTGCAGAGGTCCCTTCCCTGTATGGCTCCAGGTGAGAGCGGGCACAAGAGAAACTGACATGAGATTTGAAAAGGAGAGTGAAGCAGCAGTTGTCTCCGTGCTCTGGAAATTGGTGAAGAGCATCGGGCACTGTGGCAGCTCATACACAACGTCACTGATCCGCTCGTTCACCTTTTGCTGGCACGGGACATCACCCAGGCCCACAGCTCCTCCCATACCTGCTGGAAATCCTCTTCCGGCTTCTCCGAGTGTCCTGGACCAGGTGTGTGTGTGCGCAGGTCACTCAAATCATCGAGGTTGGGGACAGCAAGAGACAAACATAGGTTTCCATTTGTCCTCATGGGTTCCAGTTTGTCTTTGCTCTGCCAATTTCACAGCCAGCTTTCCTTCCCAACGGCTGGCCGGCTGAACCCAGATCCAACATCAGATGCAAAGGCAACAGCCTGTAAAAGACTTTGCCACGAGTGCCCACAATTGTATGTGGCCATCGTAACCCCTTATTCTAGATGACCCTTAAAAGTTCTGAATGTCTGAAAAAACCCTGAGTGATATACGCCCCAGATTTCCAGCTAAGAAGAGATTCCTCATCCTTGGAGTTCTATCCTAAGACAAAAGGGCCATGTGATGAAGGGAGATGGGTGAGATTCCTCCAGTGCCGGGTATGGCCAAGGGACAGGCTCCTGTCTGACTCTCTCGTCCTGACCTGGAGTCTTAGTTTAGTCTGGTTGAGTGCTTGCAGCCTGTGAGAGCAGTGCTGGGGTAGAAAGATCTAGGGCGAGTGGCAAGTGGCCATGAGGCTATTAACTAAGCAGCCCCAGGTGGTGTCACCAGGACTGGGGGCCAGATTCAGCTTCTAAAGGGAACAAAGTCATAGCTGAGATGACATCAAGGTGAACCAAATCTGAGTGGTGAGGCAAAGATGGAAAATGACGCTAGATAGTAAAGAGAGTGTCAAGAAAATAGGGAATGTGATGGTCCAGGTGAGGGGTCAGGACAAGTTAAAGAATGGAAAGTATGAGCATGGACAGCCAGGTGAGACGTGGCAGATGTGGAGGCTTCGTGGAGCTGTGCCCCGCTGGACAGCCCTGCCCCTGCCAGCTATTATAGGCACCAAACTGCATGCCAGGTACTATGTTCATTGCTTTACACAGTAGCTCATTTCAACATCACAGCTACCACAACAGACAGAGTTTAGCATGCCAACCTAACAAATGACAAACTGAGGTGGAGGGGTTAGGTGACTTGCCCAAGATCACTTAAAAGAAGTTGAAAGACAGGAATTTGAATTTAGATCTTTTTGATCTGACTTCCATTACACCTCTCGAGATCCAAATTTTCTAGGCTTAAAAACAAGAAAGAAACCCTTTGAGCAGCCTGATACATATCGGTCAAATCCAATACTCCAGCTTAACCACTACGTGTTGGATGTTTGTTACTCAGAAGTTGATAAGTAATACGTTGCCCTGAGATTAAGCTGTGAGGATGCAGCGGATGGGTGAAAGGAGGACGACGTGAGCTACAGAAAGCCCCAAGAAAGCCTGACCAAAAGAGAAAGCACCAGAAATTCCCTTCTGGCTCAGGGAATTATGTAAAGACACAGAATTGAGGAGGCAGGTTGGAAGACAGATGTGACCTCCCGCCTTGGGGATAAAGTCCTTGGGGTCAAAGTTTTCTCTCATAAGTGGAGGAAAGAGTAATGTTTCTGCTGGGGTCTGTAGGAAGTGAATGTACCAACCCTTGACTCTCAGGCCTCAGGAGGTGAGGAAAAGACCAAGAAGTTCCCACAAGCCCCTAGGGGAGGAAGAGGAGGTTACTGAAAGCCAGGCTGGGTAGCCACCAGAGAAGGCTGTCACTGTGGCCAGGAGGCTGAGGAACCCAAACCAGTGTCAAGTCGGAGTCCCCCCGGATCTCAGGAGTATCAGTGCCAGCGAGACCTGACGAGCACCTAAGTCAGCAGGGAGGACCGCCGGCCCCAGGGAAACCGAGAACACAGCACAAGTTGCAGTAGTTACAGACACGAGCACCCAGTGCGGGCAAAACGCCCAGGAATGAGAAAGTCCCACCACACACACCCAAGAGCCAGCAGGAACTCAGGAGTCCTACTGTGTGTGTCCCGGGGCTAGAAGCCACGTAAGCCTCCATGGGACATCTTGGAAAGGAGGAAACTGGTGAGGGTAGGGGAGAAAGGATAAAAGAGTTAGTCACCCAAAACAGAGAACGTTCCTGAAAAGATCATTTCAGGGATTGGATTGGATTCATTTTTTTTTCCTCCATTATCCAGTGGGAGCCAGGGGTGGGGCTTGAAAGGAAAACCATAGAAGTTATAGAGAAGAATGAAGCTGCAGTTTCTTGGCATATCTCAATCGAGTGTGAGTATATAGGTGATTCCAGTTCAGATGCTACGAAAATAGGTCCTAAAGATTTCTAGAGATTCAAAGCAGGGTTTTGTGCTTGATCTAGAGCATAAGAACAAGAGGGGACACTAGAAATCCTCAAATCCCTGGTATTTTCCTCTGTTTGTGCCTTATCTGATGGTGCCCAACCTCCCTCTCCCCCACCTGAAGGCCCAGCAAGTTGCAAGCACTGGTATTGAAAAGATGGCATCGGCTTTGCTCTATGCATTATTTGGGAATGATAATCTAGGATCTCTCTTAAAGGGCTGCCACCCAGCCATTGGTCCCAACACACGTAGCTCAAAGAGGCTGCATGCAGGAATCAGAGCCATGGCACATTCGTTCCGTGGGTCAGAAGCCAACCCTTGTTTTATTAAAGTGTGTACAGGGGATTGGGAAGGAAAAGGACCACCCCGTGACGTGGCAGTGTGCACGGACACCAGTGCCGCAGCCAGGCTCCGCTGTCCGGGACTGTCCTGCAGGCGGCTCTCTGGAACTCTGTCTGGCTGGAGCCTTGGAGGAGACCTCTCTCGACCACAGCTGACCATGGCATTCGCACCACTGAAGGGCAGGTGGGGAAGGCCACTGGGGCCAGTTGAATGGGGAGGATTGCTTTGCTATTCATGTAGTCTATTTTGAAGAAACTGAGTTCTTGCAAGCAGCCCTGGTATCTTCCAAATGGTCCCAGCAGTCAGGGAGGCAGTGGCCTACCAGAAAGTAAGCTCAACTCGCCCTCCACTGGTTTTGACATCAGAAGCCCTGGCACAGCCAAATTCATGGGCAGATTCACATTTCAGGTCCACGATGCCTTGGGCAACACACATACGGAAGGATGCACGGAAGTGCTTCTCGACGGGCCTGAGGCTCATTTCATGTTTCTCTCGATCCAGTCTTTAAAGGGCAGCACTTTGGTGAAGGCTGTGTAGAGGCTGTGGCTGCATGTCTTGTCATAGCTCCAGCTGACCAGCCCCACCAGATGCCAGCGGGGCTCAGGGGACGCCCGCCCCGGGAAGAACGCGGCTGCAATGCCGCCCGTCTCTGCTGTGCAGATGTCAGAAGGCGCAGCGCGGTCCCAGCCGGCACAGAACATGTTGTCTGTGATGCTCACCGGGATGCCGTGCTCTTCGTGCTGCTCCTCACACAGCAGCGAGTCCGCCACACTGACTACCCCCGAGCGCAGCGTGTCATTCTTGAAGCCGGGGCTCCTCGCATCTGCCAGGACATTCCAGCCCGCCACGGTGATGCGGGACTCCTGGAGGGAGGTGCTGAGGTCCCGAGGGGCCGCCAGGCAGATGGGCTGGACACGGGTGCTGATGCGAGCCTTGTCCAGGAGCTTCAGGACGGCAATGTCCACATCCAGCAGGATGGGGTCGTAGTTGGGATGCAGGATGATTGCAGAAATCTACCAAGGTAAGGAATGGACAGCAATTGTGAGCGACCAACTCCATAGTGACAGGAACAGGCAAGCCCCGGGGCTAAATGATTGGGAGAAAATGTCTAAGAGACAGCTACAATTATACAGAGAAACTTTTCTCAAGGGATCATAGAAAGCAACTGCTCTATTCCCAGGGTTGCAAACTGAAACGCCCGCCTGGCTGGCAGGTTGTTTTAAATAAGTTGAGTGGACAGGTGAGGTTTCAGAGAACGGGAGTGCATGCCCCATGCAGAGGGGGCAGCTGCCACTTCGCTCCAGCTGACCACTGCCATGCAGAAGTGCTCATTTTGCCAGAGAATAGACTCCAGATCTCTGGCTGAAACCTCCTGGTTTTTAAATGTTGGCAAATAACTGATTAAAAAAATATATGTTAGCGCTATCAAAACACAAACCCCTACAGGCTACCAGTTTGCAACATCTGGTCCACTGTAAACACTGCATTTACCCTCAAGCCAGTAAGATAGAGCTACACCCAGGGTGGTCCACAGACTTTTTCCACAAAGTCTCTCCTGATTGTCCCCATCCTTGCTGATCATCTTCTTTGACGGGGGCCTCCAGGAGCTTACATCTGTGATATGCCGTAACATTCTCACGGATGTGTTCTATTCCTTCAACTACATTTGGGCTCATCTACTCAGGGATTCTATTGTGTTGGACTAGTCACGATATACCGGTCTGTCTCTTCCCCTAGCCTGTGGATTCTTCAGGGCAAAAACCATGCCTTATTCCGTTCTGTATGTATTCCCAGCAAATGGCATGCTGTGGGAACTCAACAATCGATGGATGGATGGATGGATGGATGGATGGATGGATGGATGGATGGAAGGATGGATGGACAGATGGATGAGCTGGATGGGTGAGTGGGTGGATGGAAGAGAGGGAGGGAGGCAGGCAGGGAAAGAGAAGAATCTTACAAATTTATTAGGAGTCTCTATTTTTCCTCAAAGCCTACCTAGCACAGTGTCTTAAACGTAAGAGGTGGTTACATTTCGATGACCCCAATGAGAGAAGATATTTGTTACTATCTTTTTTTTTTTTTTTTTTGCGGTACGCGGGCCTCTCACCGTTGTGGCCTCTCCCGTTGCGGAGCACAGGCTCCGGACGCACAGGCTCAGCGGCCATGGCTCACGGGCCCAGCCGCTCCGTGGCATGTGGGATCTTCCCGGACCGGGGCACGAACCCGTGTCCCCTGCATCGACAGGCGGACTCTCAACCACTGCGCCACCAGGGAAGCCCTACTATCTTATTTTTAAAACAATTTTAGGGGGGAAAGACTCCATAGTCTTTCTAGATGCCCCTTTCTAGTATCTGTCAATATATATTAGCCACCTACTATGTGCCTAATATTTCCAGGCTCTGGGCTGGATGCCAAAGGACCGACACAGTCACTGCTCGCCCAGTACTGGGAGTTGCTGAGCCAGAGACCCGGTTTCCAGGCTGCAGCCCTCTCTCACCCGCAAGCTCTGGATGCTTTTCTCTTCCTGGTCATCATCCCTGTAGAATTTCCCCAGGACGACTTTGAGGTCTGCTGTCTTGATCACGGTGACCCTCCCCAGGTCGGTGACGCAGTGGGCAGCCACCACCACGGTGCGCTCATTGACCAGGGCACCGCTGCAGACGAGGAACCACGTGTCCTTGTGCGGGCTGCTCCCGTGCACCCCACCGGCCCTTCTGTAGATGGCAGCCTGCCACGGCCAGCGTGTCCTCTGGGTCTTCGGAGCAGTGACGTTCTCAGTTTTCCCACAGACTATGGAGAAAGCACCAGCTCAGTAATGTAAACTCAGACCTTCCCATCCAAAGGGGAATGTGTCAGTCACCCAACAGAGCACAAATCTGGAAAGGTGGACCCTATGGATGTCAAGACCACAGAGCATCTAACCCGTTTTTCTTTTCCCTTTAAACATTAATCAACCACCTTGACATGGTTGACTATAAAGTCTAGGATTACGACTGGAGGCTTACCATCCCAGCCACTTACTGGGCAAGTTGCCTAATCTCTTACAGTCTCAGTCTTCCTGCCTGCAAAATGGATACAGTAATCACAACTGTCTCCTAGGGTTCTTGAGGAGAGTGGATGAGATGATGTATATAAACAGCTAAATTCAAATATCATGACTATTGCTATAAAGATGACCACCTCGAACTAAGCCATATTCTTCTTCTTTGACAAAGAGGATGGGGGTAGCTTAGTATGTGCAAGACCCTATTCCAGACACTTCCATGTATTACTGCAGTCATCATCATTATAACCTTGTGAGTAATCAATACCTCATAATCTAATTAATAACAATAGCCTAATTAATACCATTGGGTGATGAGAACGAAAACTGGGTTAGACAGGGTAGCCAAGGAGATATCACCAGAAGCCCTCTAGCACCTTTAGCCCCCTCCCCACTTGGTGTTTAATAACTGCTCTGTCCCTTTTCTCCAAGTAAATATGAAAGAATTATCCACAAAAAGTATGCCCCCCTTCCCAAAAACTTCGTCTAAGATTTAACGAGTTCATTTCTCCTGGGGAATAAGTTTAAGCCAAAGGAAGGAAGCGCTAACTGTGGAATTTCAGACTTCACCAAGCTAGGGAAAGTGTTAGAGGGCCATTCTTCTGGACAAGGAGTTTTTCCCAAAAAAGTCTTCAGTAGGGTCAGTGGCTTTTCATAGGCAGCAATGGGAGATCTAAGCTGCTCTAGACCAAGGACAGGCATTGACTCACTAGGGATGCAGGACGGGGCACGCCCACTCCACTTCCCAGTCCTCAGACATGTCCTCCGGCTGCTGCCCAGGCGGCGGTAGAAGGGTGAGATGCACTCATACTGGATCTGGGTGTGCAGGTATTGGTACCCAGGGGGCAGGTCTCCAAAGGGAAGGGCTGGCTTCTTGGTAGAGGAGTCCTGCAGCTTCTGCTTGCTGAAGGCTGATGAGTATAGCTGGTGTAATGGCGTCTCCCTACATCGGAGCACGCGGCCCGGAGAGAGAGGAGGGCCAGAGACAGTCATTGTGGCTCTTTTAGTATCCAAGCCCATTCCTTACAGAGGAAGGGAAAACAGCTATCTCATCCTCTGTGTGTCTCTCTCCCTTTCTCCCCTCACACCTCTCTCTCTCTCTCTCTCTCTCATACACACACACACACACACACACACACACACACACACACACATACACATGAATGCCTCTTCTACCACTGAGCAGATTTTTTTGCACACTTCAACCTTCAATTTATTCCTCCATTTCCATTTCTGGCATGCCTCCAGCTGCTCTGAATTTTAACCAAAGAGCATAATATCTGACATAATAGCTGCTATCCAAAGCTATGCTAGACATGCACACACACAAAAATTAATAGTGAAATTAAACAAAAAAGGAAGTTAATTTCAAGGGGAGAAATCCAAGCGGCTGCTTTTCTCTAACCATTATCATAATGGGGCAGTATTAGGAATTGATTTAGCAATTAGCAGATGTAATTAGTCCACCTCAGAGAATAAAACCTTCTCTCAGAGCACATTGATTGGGAGAAATAAGGAGCGTTGTGTGCGAATGTGAAAAGGTCTTTTAAATGAGCCCCGAAGTTGAAGCACCCAGAGACCACTCTGGGATTCTTGGGAGAGAGCTATGCACACTACACAACTTGTGCTCATTTTATATCAGTGCATAATGACTATTAAGTGACAAGTTAGAGTTCCTTTAGGAATCAGTGTTTTCATCCCATTTAATGAATGGAGGAAGGAAGCCCAGAGAGGTAGGTAGGAGTGCTGAAGGGCACACAGGAAGCTAAGACAGTACCCCAGGCAACACAGGGCAGTCATGGTTCCCACCCTGGTTTCCCTGCCATGCCAATCCATCGTAAGATATCTGTTTCACGTGTCTGTACCGTGCTGTGCTCAGAGCAAACATTCCATCCACATTGATTTCATCCAACAAATCTTTAGCTCAAGTTTAGAACCAGGTCTGCAGTTCAGGGAGCTTCTGGACTTGCAAACAAACACAGCTTTTGGCCATTGAAGGTTTTGCGCTGCCTTTGGGGGTTCCTGGGTGAGCCTGGCTGCTGGAGACCATCATATCCCCACTCAGCAGCGTATCTTCCAGAAAGATATTTACAACCAAGTTTTAGGCTTGCTTTCTCATCTACATGAGACACCTGGCACCTTGTCACCTAAGCCCCCATTACAACCGCTTTACAAAATGCAAAGCCCAGTGGTGGTCTTTTTTTTTTTTTTTAACATCTTTATTGGAGTATAATTGCTTTACAATGGTATGTTAGTTTCAGCTTCACAACAAAATGAATCAGTTATATATATACATATATTCCCATATCTCTTCCCGCTTGCGTCTCCCTCCCTCCCACCCTCCCTATCCCACCCCTCCAGGCGGTCACAAAGCACCGAGCTGATCTCCCTGTGCTATGCGGCTGCTTCCCACTAGCTATCTACCTTACGTTTGGTAGTGTATATATGTCTTTTTTAACAGCTCTGGGCCTCCTCTCCAAGATGTCTCCTTGGGAAGAATACTTACCGGAGAGTCCAGCCCCAGGTAAATCACAAAGGTCAGAAAGGAGGGTAGGTAGAAATACTGGATTCCACTGCCACTGTCCCCAAGGAAATGCCTTGCCCGAAAAGGAAATGGAATGAGAGCCAGAGGCAGAGTGAGAGATGAAGGAATATCCTGAACTTTGAATATTTCAGATCACTTGTTTGGGGTCAGCTCCAGTCACTGGGATTCATTGTTACCATTTCTAAAAGCAATAGATACTGCTTACAGGTGTTCATAGGTGCAAGGTGTTTTTAAGGCCTTTATATAAGGCTTAGTTCAAGCTTCATGCATCAGGGAGCAGCCCCTGAAGACCCTGGATTTACATCCTGGGTTGCTCCTTCCTCTAGCAATGTGACCTTGGGCAAGTTCCTCACCCTCTCAGAGCCTCAGTTTCCCCATCTGTAATAAAAAGTAATAAAATCTAAAATGAAATGGTAATAATAATACTTACCTCAGAGGTTGTAGTGAAGATTAAATGAGCTAATATATGTAAAGAACTCAGAATTGTAACGGGCACAGAGCAAACACCCAGTAAATGCTAGCTATTTGCCTTGCATTTAATCCTTAACAGTCCCCAGAGACAAATGTTATTGTGATCACCCTTATTTTTCAAAAGAGGAACTAAAGGCTCAGTAAGCTTAGGAATTTGCCCAAGAATACCCAGTGCTAAAGAGAGATGACAGCAGGTCTTGAACCAACTGATCCAATCCATTCATTCATTCACTCATTCATTCAATATTTTGAGGGTGTCCACCATGTGGCAGGCACCGTTCTAGGAACTAGAAGTTCAGTGAACCAAACAGAAAATGTTTCTGCACTTATAACTTTCACATTTTTTTGGTGGGGTACAGGGAGACAGAAATTGAACAAATAAATGAACAAAATGTCAGTAGGACAACAGGTGGAGATGGATGCCAAGGTGAAAACTGGAGAGCTCTGTAAAGGTCAGAGAGCGCTGGCTAAAGAAGTCAGCTCAGCGGTCAGGGTGGAGGTGGGGTTGCTATTTTTATTTATTATTATTTTTTTTGGCTGTACGCGGGCCTCTCACTGTTGTGGCCTCTCCCGTTGCGGAGCACAGGCTCCAGACGTGCAGGCTCAGCGGCCATGGCTCACGGGCCCAGCCGCTCCGCGGCATGTGGGATCCTCCCTAACCAGGGCACGAACCCGTGTCCCCTGCATCGGCAGGCGGACTCTCAACCACTGCGCCACCAGAGAAGCCCGGGGTTGCTATTTTTAAAAGGATGGTCTTGGAAGGTCTCTCTGCCAGGTAAAAACTAAGCAGGGAACTGAAGGAAACCAGGCACTAAGCCTCGTTGAAATCAAGTGGAAGCAGGTTCCTTCTGGAGCCATGGGTGTAAGGTTCCACAGCTGCCACCAGGGGTCCCCACCTCTATCTTTCCAGGAAAAACGCTGGGTGGGTATCCCTGAGGCCTCACATCCCTCCTCAGGGGCAAGTCATTCATCTCCGGTTCCTGGCCCCACCAGCCTGCCTCATCTGATTGGTCACTACCAAGAACATCTTCCTAAGCCACAGCTGGCTGCATAATAAATACGTAGTAATTTCAGGAAGACTCGAGTATTAAAATCCAGTTCCTCAAAGACCGTCTTAAAGTCTGGCTTCCCACCACCACTTACTTTCCCACAATCCAATGAAATCTGTGCATCTTCCAACAGTTGCTACCTCTTGGCTAAAGGCAGCTGGCTAATAAGCCTCCATCTAACGAGCCCTATTCTTCCTTGGCCAGTCAGCACTGAGTGTCCCTAAGAAACCTCAGACTGTCTTTGGCCAAACACCAGTGGGGAAAGGAGGTGGGAGAGGAACGTTCATTCGCCTTTAAAGCAGAGTTCAGGTGTTTCAACCTCACCTTGACTGAACCTGCATTGGAAGAACTCTCCGTCTCACCAGGTCTGAGATCTTTGGTTCTCGACAGGCTAGAAAAAAAAAAAAAAAAAAAACAATGCTGCATAATCCTTTTCCATATTAACTGTTCACATCATTCAGTTCAGATTCATACCTGACCACCCTTTCTGGAGACCTGGGCACATTCCTCAGGCTTTCAAAGGTAAGATACATTAGCCAGACTTGGACAGCTCGCTTAGCAAAAGAGCATGCTGAGTTTTATCTAAATTGGCAACCCCCTTTGAAGAACCCAAGTAGAATAAACACCTCTGCAGAGATGCTCCCCCCAGCTGATATGAAACAATGATAATTAATAGATTAGGATTATCTGTTCACATAGATAGTATTGGCGAACTTAATCAATACAGAATAAAAGCCAAGGTCAAGGTTCTAAAATATAGCCCAGCATAGTGAATCACAAGGCTCTCATTTAAAGCCAGACAGCAGTGTCAACCATCAATAAATCTTGAGTAACTGATTCCTCCATGTGCTGCAACTAAGGCTCCTAAAGGTCCTTTGAGGGCAACTCAAAGCCCAGTTTAATTTTTTTGAAGTCTCTCTTTCTTCACAAGTGAAAAGGAATCCTTCCCATCTCACTTTCCCAATCAAGCAGCCAACATTCGTCTAATTAGCAACCTAGGGAACTCTGCTTGTATTAATTTGTAAGAGAAGAGTTGACAAAAATCTCCAAGGACATATGCAACACCGTTTCCATACTTAATGAAATCAAGAAGCAGAGTCTGTGCTGGTGAGGATGAAGCTTGCTCCTGGCTAAAGTCTAAAGTGATTTCTTCCTTTCACAAATCTTTCTTTCGTTCCTCTTCCCATGATTCAGGTTGTTGACAAACACTCAGAAGGGAAAGTGGAGGATTGAAGCAATTATCTGGATAATCTAGGCCAAGGAGATGCTTTACTTCCCAGGAAACAGCTAGATAACTGTGACCTGCCACCAAAAGGAGAGGGGCTGTCGACCTGGAGCAACTAGGAAATCAACTCAGCAAGAAACTATGCATGCCCACTCTCAAGTGCGGTAAGGTCCAAACTTCCCTATGCAACGTTCCATTTGTTCTGGCCCCCAACTACCTTTTAAAATGTACCTCCCAGATTTCAGGACTGATTCACTTTTTGTTTACCATGATTCTTTCACTTCTGCCTACACCACCTTCCCTTTGTCTTCTAACTGGAATATCATCCCAACTCCTCTTTACCTCTATAAATCCTTCCCTGCTTCCCAGACAGGTTCCAGTGCTCTCTGCTACATGCAATCATCTCTATTTCACTCCTTCTCGGAATATACACCACTCATTTGTTCTATAACTCTCCTTTGAATGTTCAAGGGTTTACTGTCTTTTTAAGATACTTTTAAACATCTTAACATCTCAAACCTCCCTCTACATAGGCCGGCAGGGATGATGTGTCTATTGCGTTCTTTTATTTCTTGCACTAATTTAATATGGCATAGAGAGTAGATAAATGTAGCCATATAAATGCATTTTAATTGCTTCAAATCTATGCTTGGGTTTGCATGTATAAAACTCAGCCTTGTCATCTTTCCTAAACTGCTCTGTTAACTACATCACTCTTCTTGATCACATCAAGTCATTGTGATTAGGATAAGCAGGTCCTTCGGCAGTTCAAAAAAGAAGCAAATGTTTTATGGATGATTTCCAACCTAAAAGTAATGTATGGTTCCAGTGAGAACTTAAGAGAGAAGGCATTTTTCCAGGGGCTCAAAAACATGTATGAGAGCTACCAAAATGCCCAGCAACTCCATCTATTTCTACAGACTTCAAAATTATTTGCAAGTTACCTTTTATGCAGATGGGTTGTTTCCCCGACCACTCTCCATTCTGCTGGCAAGTTCTCATCTCATTGCCGCTAAGAACATAGGAGTTGTTACAAAAGAAGGTCAAGACGGTGCCAATTTTTGCATAGCGCCCATTGATAAGCTCAGGGCCTCCTGTAATTTTCTTGTACCCATTGACTGGGCCCCCAGGGTCTGAGCAGTTTCTTTCTTCAAGGACTGAAAGTGGAAAGGAAAGGAGAGCTATTAATAGTCTGAAGCATTCCATTTTAGCATCAAATCTTTTCAAGTCCCATTGAATTAAAAACGCAGTGATACAGAACCTGCGAACAATGGTACTCAAAGGAATTACTAAGAGAAAACTCATAATAGAAAAATGCATGCTTTAGACATATCTTCCCCTTGCTTTTACGATTTATTCTTAAATTGAGAAGTGTTTCATCCCAGATACAAATAAATTTGACACTACGACGGTCTCTCATATAATCATGTTCGTTTGTTTCTCAAACTGTGGGAGATGGCCAGGCCTGGACAAAATACACATTTTGCCTAAGTTTTTATGATCAGTATACAAGGGTTATTGGTTTTCAGTGTTGTAATATCATCTCCTTCGTTCCCTAAAGCTCAGGCAATTAAACCAGACTATTCAGTTTCCTATTTGTGTTGTACCCAGAAAGTAGAACAGATTCGAAACGAGTACATATATAAATTTAGATTTTATATTTCATCTGCTGGAACATTAGTGTGTTAGAAGTTGTAATTAAAGAACACTAGAGGACAATATAAATTCAGAGATACAACAAATTCCCTTGATCTCCAAATATAACGTTCCATCTAAACATTTAACAATATTCATTACAAAGATACCTCTATTCTCTAATTCATGTTGCACAGCTACTTAGAGTAAAATTGGCATCACCAGCTATTCTAAGCACTGAACAGGATATTAGATATATCCTGGAAATATTCTATCAGCTAGATAACATATTTTTCTCAAATGGATTATGGCAAATTACTGAATATTACTTGCCTAAGGACACAGAGTAAGTCCCCTGAAGAATTCAACCTTTAATTACTGAGTTTGGGTACCAATCACTCTATCAGCCTCCCTAGTCTCTTTTTAATCATTTTTTCTAAGACACAGGTTCATTCCTCACGCAATACAATTATGCACTGGACATGCTTTACTTCCCATAAATGTCCCAGTTACCTTTCAAACAACTTACTCGCTTGCCTCCAGGCAAGAAATTAATGTCCATTCATATAATACTTCTACAATATTTGAGAATGAAAAATTAATGAATATTCCTCTGTGCAATTTGGCAAGGTTGCTAATATTGTCCAAGTTTCTGGTTTGTCTGCTCTAAGACTGCCTGTAGATCACATGACAGATGATCTCAATGACACTCTGTGTGTTTTGGGCTATGTACTTTGAGCAGTTTCCCTGAGGGTTGACTCCAAAGCCCCATTTTAAGTGTCAAAAAAGGACCTCACTGAGTGAGCTGTTTAAAAAAATACTGAAATGCGGGCTTCCCTGGTGGCACGGTGGTTGGGAGTCCGCCTGCTGATGCAGGGGACGCGGGTTCGTGCGCTGGTCCGCGAAGATCCCATATGCCGCGGAGCGGCTGGGCCCGTGAGCCATGGCCGCTGAGCCTGCACGTCCGGAGCCTGTGCTCCGCAACGGGAGAGGCCACAACAGTGAGAGGCCCGCGTACCGCAAAAAAAACCAAAAAAAAAACCAATACTGAAATGGTATAGTGAGGGCAATGCACTTTTCTGAAGCTTCAAGTGGACTCAGAAAGTCCCCCAGTGCTTATATTTCCAGGAACCCCTCTATGGCGCGAGAGCAAGCATTCCATATTGCTTCAGTCATGGGGCCACCTTCCTATAGTACAGACTCATTCAATGCTGAACATGTAGCCCAGAAACAACCAGCAAAAGCCCACAGACTTCAATCATCTCCAAAACATGTGTTATACATGCAAGTTTTAGAAAATGGAATTCACTGTCAACATAAAAATCAGGGCATTTCTCACAGAAATCTGTGTTCCTGGCTTCTGACAAAATTCAGTTCCGGAAACCCTGGGTCTGTATGCTCACACAGCAAGAATCAGCTGGTGTGGGGAGGAGCTCCCTGCCTGGACTGGACCACACAGCCTTGCCTCGGCCACAGGCCCCCAGCGACCAGCTGCCTGGCTCCAGCAGACACTTGAATCTGTGGCCTGTTAGGCTATATCAAAGGGCTATGATTTGTGTAATTCAAGTGTAGCTCCTCATCCATTTTGAGCTTTGCTTGCTAGAGCTCATGGCCAAGAACGATCGGGTGATACTTAAGACCCATCTTGGAATACTGAAAGGAAACGAACTAGCCTCTAGCCACATCAGTCTCAGCGGAAGGCAAGAAGAGGCTTCTACTGTAAGCCTAATCATTGCATTTTTCTCCTCTTAGAAGTAAGTAGCTTCCTGGTCCAGTTGGCTCCCACTCCATGATCTCCTACGTGCAGGATTCTCCTGGATCCTATTTCTGTTACATTTCATGTGCGTTTAACTGGCAGGAACATTGGAGAGTTCTCGAGCACTTGGAGGTAATAAAGCCTCATGACAATTCAGGTTCTTTCTTCCTCTCACTGAAGAGGCTTTAAAGGAAGGTTTAAAGGGAAACGGACTCAAGATATCCAAACAGGTCTGCCCACGGCTGAGGAATTCTGCCATATTTCTATAATTCTTAAATGCCTATTCCTTTATAACGTGATGTGTCTGAAATCAGGTCACATGCCTACATTTCCTGTAATATTTCTTTACTCCCAATCCCCAGAACAGCTATAATTAAATCAACGGTGCACCTTAAACTTGCTAAAATCTTAGAATGGAGAACTATTTATTTGGTTTTAAGTTATGCTCATGAAATGTCACCAGGGTTGAGCTGAATGATGCTTCCAAGTGAGGGTTCAATGGAAGGTGAGACTGCACAGCTGAAATTCAAGAGAAATGCAGACATTAGAAACAGATTCATAAAGGATTCAGATAATGTAGTTGTCTGACACTACTGAAAAATAAATAGACTGAATATATTCAAGGAAATAAAAGACAAAATTGAGAACTTTGGTAGAAAACTGAAAACCTTAAAAAATAGCCAAAGGAGAAATCTAGAACTCAAAAAGTTATAATGACATAAAGTAAAAATTCAGTGGCTGAGTTTAATAGCAAACCGGATACAGTGTAAGGGGATTAACAAACTGAAAGATAACTTCAAAGAAAAGATTCAGAACAAACCCCAAGACTCAAAAAGGTGAAAAATGTAAGGAAAATGTAAGGATACAGTGAGGAGGTTAATTAATACGTGTAATTGGCATCCCAGAAGAAGAGAGAGAGAATGGAGCAAAACCAATATGTAAAGAGATAATAATTGAAAGTTTTCTGATGAAAGACATCAACCTACAGATTTACTAAGTCCCAAACCAGATAAATATGAAGAAAACCATACATAGACATATCATATAAAACTTCAAAACCAAAACCAAAGAAAAACAATTTAAGGAGCCAAAGGGTTAAAAGACTGCAAAAACATCCTTTAAAATAATTACAGTCATTATCTCTGGTTTGTAACACTGAGAATGTGTTTTGCTTCTTTCTACTTTTTTTTAGAAGTTTTATAATCAGAAAATGCAGCCATAAAAGTTTGTTATTATTTTTGTTGTTGTTTCTATTGTTATTATTTTTTAAAGTATCAGGCAAAACGGTTTGGATCCTCCCCACTAAGCCTATAAATCTAGCATTAAGTCTTCGTGCCTTTTTTTTGTGTGTGTTCCCATACCCTCTCCAACCCATGCCAATCTCTTTACCATCTTGCATAATCACAGACTAATCCAACTTTCCATGAACTCAGATTTAAATGAGTTTTGTCACTAGACTCTGGTGGAAAAACAATGTTCTCCAGGATCAGATAGCTATAGGCTTAAATAATCATTTGGTCCTCAGTGTCCAGAATAAGCACACAGTAGGTGTTCAACAAATGTCTGTTTGCAGGTGGAAGGGATAAAGGCTAAAATGTATTCATTCTTCCACTTAATAAACCAGAGCCTGGGAAAATTAATTAATTTCTCCAAGACTTGCTTTTCTCATCTATAAAACAAGATAATAACATTTTTCTGGCTGGGCTGGTTTTGAGGAGTAATTTAAACTACACATAGTCTCTAATTCGCATTTTTGCCTTTATTTACAAAGCACACTACTGCCTTTAAAAATCAATTCCCCAAATTCATACACCTTAAAGAAAAACCCATAAAGGAATCTAAAGGCCCATTATTGGGCCTAGTCAAGTATAAAGCAATATTTTTTGGCTTCTTGGTAATGTGATGGGCTTCCAGATCTGGGTCCAGTGTGTTGATTCAGACTTCTGGGTACCAACCATGGTCTCTGTACATTCATCTATTTTAATCCTGTGTAATGAAGGCTTAAAATTATATTCCTATATCAAACATCTACTGGGCATTATTCTCTCTTCCTTCTGTACCCTCTCCTATGATGTTTCTTTCTGCTTTTTTGGTTTTTTGCGGTTCGCGGGCCTCTCACTGTTGTGGCCTCTCCCGTTGCGGAGCACAGGCTCCGGACGCGCAGGCTCAGCGGCCATGGCTCACGGGCCCAGCTGCTCCGTGGCATGTGGGGTCTTCCCGGACCGGGGCACGAACCCGTGTCCCCTGCATCGGCAGGCGGACTCTCAACCACTGCGCCACCAGGGAAGCCCTCCTATGATGTTTTTGAAGAGAATTCTAAGACTTCCTCTATCCATCCTTTTCTCTCCCTGTTTAGACTTCTACCTGTTGAGTTCATAGAGCATCTGCGTCTCAAAAGAGCATCTCCCCAGGGTTAGCCTTCCAAACTCTCTCTCCCTTACCCCTGTGGGTTCTCTGGTTAGAAACCTTTGTTATCTCCCCACTGAACAGACTCATGATTCTTTTCTATTTGATTTTTCAAGAACTTTGGATTTCATTTCTCCTCAGTAGGATGGATGTTTTTCCACAAAGCCAAATGAGACTTTAAAACATCTGCATCTCCGGTGTGAAGGACCATCAAGCTCTTGCTTTTCGCTAAGTAAAATATCACATGATTAGTAATAAATAGCACATTGTCCTGTTACTTTTGGGACTCGGCCCAGGGATATGAACACATTAAGTTTAGCATGCCTTTACAGGCTCTCTTTCGAACAAAATAGTACTTGGGATGCGTTTCTATGGATACCGTTTCAGATAAACATTTAAAGAAAGACCTTCCCTCGTTTTCTTTTTTTCTCAGGGCAACAGTATTAGGCAGCTGGCTGTGATACCACTTTACAGAGGAGACGCAATGGCTGTGGGATGGTTCTTGCAGTGATCACTACTGGTGCCCCACCCAGGTCTCCTTGTATCCTTTTACCAATCAGCTTCTACAGGTGTGCTTTGCTGCTGAGAGCTGGCACCTGCCACCTTCACAGGACTGCCCCTTGGGCATGGGCACCATCTTGCCCATGGGAAGAGCTAAAAAAAATGCCTAGGTTTTGGTTCCCTCATGCCCACCCCAGGGTTGGCTGTAGCCAGTGACTGATGGGTGTGGAAGTACAAAAGCCCAACTCCTGTTTCTTGAGGTGTAATTTACACTTCCCAGCACCCCACAGGATCAGGCTGAGTCTGGGAGTTCAGTTGAAATCACTCGTGCTGGGTTTTTTCCTCTTTCCTATTTTGCTTCTGCAATTCCCTTACTGGTTGATCCTGAGAGTACTTCCTTTAATAAACCATTTGGACCCAAATGTGGCTCAGGGTCTGGTTTGGGAAGAAACTAAGCTAAGACAGCTCTGCTGTTTTCTTAGCCCTGAGTACCAGAGCCCCTCATGCCTCCCTAGGGCAACACTTCGGGGAGGTGATGAGACCCGAGAGAGGTTGTTATCTCAGCCCTGGGCATAGGGCCCTGTTTGCCTTTCAGCACTCCTGGGAGATCTTTGGGAGGATGACTGCAACTAGAAAGGCTGCATCTCATCAGAGGGTCTCCAATCTCATCAGAGGCTCTCCAGCCTCCACAGATATCTCAGGCTCCAGCATCACACCCCCACCCCCACCAGCAGGGCTGTTTTGACCTGAAGGGGTCAGGTGCTCTAAGACAATGGACTTCCCTAAGCTAAACAGTATAGACGTGGAATCCACCATCCAAGGATTCTCCCTGTTGATTTGGTGCTGTCTGTGGGAAGCCAGGGACCTTTTTACAACCCTGGGGTATAGAACTTCTCACGGGCCTGAATTGTGGGTCTTAGATTTAAGTTGATTTAAAGCAAATAAAGTCGTAGCTTCTTCTCCCCTGACTGGTGCACGAAGATTCATACCCAATATAAAGTAGCTAATATGACCAGGTCCAGAAGGTCTATAAGAAATGGACACAATGATGAAGACGTCAGGGAGTATGTCAGGATAACGTAGAGACATTTTAAGGAAAAGTAGCTTTTTGGTGCACACAAATAATACCACATTTTTTGCCCTCTTGTCAGATCAACTATATTGACTATAAGAAAAGGAAGTTCACACTCTTCATCCCTAATTTAGGGAGTGGACCCACTTTCCCATTCCCCAAATAATCACAAAACTCAGGGAGCAGTTCCAGCTGTGGCAAGAAAACATACCTCTTGCTCCATTATATTGCTCTCTACCAGTATAGCCCTGTTCACAAACTATCTTCTTATGAATGAGTCTAGAATTTCAGTATGATATACCAGACTTCAAGAAGATTTGTCTTTTCCTTTGGTCTCAAAGCTGTAAGTTCAAATTTGAAGACAACATCTAGAAAAAGCCCCTAAGAACCAAAGAATCCAATCGCCGCTTTGCCTCTTGGAAGCCCTGTAAGTCTCTCTGGAGAGAAAGCTGGTGAAGTGCTGCTGGCTGTCCATTTCGTTGACTAATTTCTTGCACCACCTAGTGTTCTCCTTCGCTTGTTCTTGTCCCACTTCTAAATTGTTTTACTTTAATTATCACTTATACCCTACTTGCTTTCAGGAATGGTTTGATGTGATTTACAAAACTGCACCTAAAAAAAGCATACTTTTTTCCTCTCATTTTATATTAATGATATATTTAGGGTAGCCAGAGAGCCACCTGAGCAAAACACTGAGAGGACTGCTCTGTCTCTTTAACAGGAGCTGGGTTTCAGAGCTGTAAGATTATCTTGAGAGTTCCAGCAAGGGAAAAAGATGTCAACAATATTCATTACCCCATTATCTAGCTGGCAGTGTGAGCTGGGGTGTTAGTCTCAATCCTTAACATACTCTTGGTATCCACCCATTCTCACTCATCAAAAAGTCAAGGGAATGATTTGTGACAGAATTAAAGTTCTGTTTGGGAAACGCATTAACTTTCTCATCGGGACTTCCTTCATTCTGGAAACCAACTTAATCTGAGACCAATACCCAGAGACAACCATTGGACGGGCTCGCATCTCTTCCTAACTTCTTCCTATTCAGCTAACATCTGCGTCTGGTGCCTCTGGACCCAATGTCTTTTACTTCCCCAAAGGTCTCCCCCGACCAGGAATAATGATACCAACTGGTGACATAAACCCCCACTGAAAACCCTTTTGATCCCTGTCCAGCCCATGGAACCCTGCCGCCCTGATGGCTTCCAGCCTTCCGAAGTTGTGAATGAGGCTGCCCGTGTGAAATTATGCTTGGACTGCACACACTGCTATTTGTTCATCTGGCAGCAATCTGGAGGCAGAGGCTATTGATCTTAATCAGTATTGTCCTTGGCTTTGGGTACACTGTGTCTTTTGGATACCACTTCTCTGGTATTTGGATGGCCTATTTCATTAGGCAGCTGAAACTCCCTGTGCCCAAGAGATGGGTCAGCTTCAAAACATCCTCAGAAAGTTCTGGTCTTTTGGTGGGGGTTGGGATGAATGGGGAGATTGGGATTGACATATATACACTACTATGTATAAAATCGATAGCTAATGAGAACCTACTGTATAGCACAGGGAACTCTACTCAATGCTCTGAGGGTGACCTAAATGGGAAGGAAATCCAAAAAGAGGGGATATGTGTATACGTACAGCTGATTTACTCTGCCATACAGCAAAAACTAACACAACATTGTAAAGCAACTATACTCCAATAAAAATTAATTGAAAAAAACAAAACAAAACAATGAACTTCACACATCCTCCTTTGGCAGAGCCGATGAGCAACCTACATAATTATAGAAACTGAGCCGTCTTCTACCTAGCCGATGTGCTCAGTAAGTCCTCTTAGGGCTCCCACAAATCTCAGGTTTCTGAGTCAGCTCCTGGGGATGGGGCTGGGGGTGGTGGTGGGTAATAACACTAAACTACCAGGGGAAATGTCCCCCATGGCATTCATGGTTAACTTTTCAAATATAAAATACACCCCAATGAAAATGGCCCAAACAAGGCAATACTATTCTGTTTAGCCTTGGGGATGAAGAGAATGACCTTGCGGAGGAGTCCTGAGCTTCTGAGAACATGTGAGTCCTAAGAGATCCTGCCAACTTAGTAATTCTCACCATCATCACCATTACCAAAGGCCTTTCTAGAAAAAGTTGTCGCTGGGAAATGTATGGCATGACCACTCTCCTCTGCACCAGAAAAAGGCTAAGATTGGAATTGTTTTACAGTTCTGCCTAATGAAGGGGGGAAATACGCCAAAGAGCCCTGCCTTATCTCCTCAGTGCCTGGTACCTAACAGACACTCAAAAATGTCTGGCTGGATGAATCTGCAAAGTGGGGAGGATAATAGTACCTACCCCAGGGGGATGTCGTGACAATGAAATGAGACAGTGTCACATAAAGCACAGAGCTTGACCTATATTGAGAATCGTGAGAATAACTACTGCTGTAATTTTTAATACTTGGATACCAATAAGGATGTCTTGTGTTTTGCTGAGAGGAAGCCTTCACCTTCTGAAGCAGGGTGAGGGACAGGTAGTGAACACCCCACAAGGCAGGAGGCTTTAAGGAAAAGTGGGAACTCTGTAGCCTTTGTCAAGGGGCTGGAGTCTCAGGGTCTGTGACAGCAGGGATGTTTGTTTCCGTCAGAAGTTAATTCTGCTTTGCTCTCAAGTTCTTCTACTCTGCATCTTCCTCCCACTTCCCTGCATGGGCATACAGTCCATCCCAGCTCTAATGGGTTACCTCTTAACCCAAAACCAAAATAAAACCCACCCCCTGCATTAGGTCCTGCCTCAGTGACCTCGTCTGCCAAAGCAAAAGCCAAGGGGGCCCCAACAAGGAGCAGGCAAAGTCTTAGTAAAACAATGGTGGACGTGGCCCATTCCACACTCATGGGTGCTCCACCCCAAACTCTTGGAGACAGTCAGGCTGGAGAGTTGTTTAGGAGGCCTGACCTGTCCTCTTATTATTTGGCTGGAATGCCATCCATAACTAAAACAATTACTGACTAGCAAAATGCATCCCTTATATACCAACCCCAATCATCTTACTCTGAATGAGAAGAGGCAATGCCTTAGTTAAGAGGCCACAGGCGCATGGAGCCCAGCAGAGTTAACACTAAAATGTCACTGGGTCTATGTAGACTCAGAATTACCAAGAAGGAATGATCCAAATGAAAAGGAAAATTTCCCCTAAATTATAAAAGCAAACAAACAAATACCTTGATAACTATACAAGGGCAGCTTCTACTGTGTTCAGTGACCTCTTTGGCTTTCCAGATCTAAATCCAAATGAGACAGCATCCCTCTAAACGTGCTAAGAAGGATGGCAGAGATTCACCTCCATGTTAGGGAGGGAGAGGAGGTGGGAGGCTCAGGTATAGGGGATGTGTAAGAAGTAAGCCGTCCACTAGCTAGTCATCTTTCCGGGCTCCTCCACTCTCTGAAGGCTCTGGGTTACCAAGTGCTGGTGGGTAACAACTACAGATTCCCCGGGACTGTTTCCCTTGGGGTTATCCCTATACCCCTCATACCCTCTCAGGGCAGACTGTGTATTCTCTTTTCTACCCTGTTACTCTAATAATATATGTAAGGGATGCTCTGGAGGTTTCCTGCATAACCACAGGGGACTGACATACAGCCCACCCCATGTTAAATGAGTGACCATTAAAAAGTCCCATGAGAAAAAAAGGAGGCTGACTAGATAACGTGATGCTTGGGGCAACCTGCTCTGGAGTTTCCCAATCTAGTTCCCCCTGACATTACTCCACTTATCACCTCTAACAGCCCCTTCCTGGCTGTTCTAGTTCCAAAGACTCCCCATCCATCATGGCAACGTGCATGTCTTCTCCTGGGATCCAGGGTTCCTTTATGACAATGGCACTGGCAGTATCTACTTGTCCTTTAAAACCCGATCTTTCTTGCCTGGATACTGGTGTAATGGTAGCAATACTTAGCGTCTGGCAATGATTCAGGAGGAAGAGTTCACAGAGAAAACTTAGAAAGTCTTGTGAGAATTTTCTTAAACCCTAAGAAAGGTTTGTCATGATCATCTAGTTCGTAGAAACTAGTGCTGTTACCCTAACCCCTTGTCTAGAGAATCCCTGCTTTCTGCCAAACCTTGAAATGGCCACATGGGGCCAAAAGTAGTAATAAGAATAACTGCTTCTATTATTCAATATAATAACATCAATATCAATATATAAGTGCCTTACCTGGATCATCTCATTCCATCCCTGCCATCACCCCTAAGAAGAATTAGATAATATTTTCCTGGAATTTATAAGTGGCGAAACTGAGGCTCATAGGAGATGAATGACCTGCTCGAGATCTACTGGGCTGGTTAATTGCAGGCTTAGAACCAAACCAAAGTCTTTCTGACCAGAGTCCAAGCTCTTCACCCAGGATTGCATCATCTCACTGTGAACAAAGGTGCACCTGTCTTCCACATGTTAAGGATGAAATAGGCCTTTAGAACTGTAAAAAAAGCCAGTGAAATAATTCCATTTTTACTATACCTCCCCTAAGAGATCTTACAAGAATTTGCATTAATTCCAGCTAACCTGAGGCACATTATTTATCTGTGATGGGAGAGGCAATCGTGACCCACTAGGGGTCTCAGTACATCCTCGCTGCATCCGTGTTAACGTCTCCTTGAAAACCCCAAAGTTCCCAATCACTTATTCTGCTGAGAAACGCGGGTTGGCCCTTTGAAGCTGAAGTATAAAGTGTGTCTCTCATCCTGGGCTCTTTTCTTCCCAGTCCTTGGGACAGGCTAGTGGGAAACCTTCTGAGGCTCCAAAACCCCGATGAATCCAGAGACACCATTTTTCTTTAATTGGTGGAAGCCGATTCGTGGTGTTCAAAGGCGCGTCAGAGCCTGCAGCATGAGCATTGTGCCCCAAGATTTAGCCCGTTTCATCACCCTTCATTAGGATGCAGAGGGGAGACCCCGGCACCGTCAACTGGGCCAGAGGAACAAAGGCAACATGGAAACTGGAGCGGGGCAATGAATCCCTCGCTCTCCACTTTTTCAAAACAAGATTCCGACCGTTTACTCAAGAACTTATTTTGTCCTCGTGTTCCATACAAAGAAACAGGAAATTTCAGAGGGAAAGAAAGGGGCCCCAGTTTCTTACATGGTGGCCCAGGGAGGTTGGGGTCACGGAGGGTGCTGGCAGGAGGTTAGCTTGGCCCCAAAGCCGAGGAGGGGCCACTCCCCTCTTTTTGTTCTCAGAGGAGTTCACCTGGGAGCAGGGGAAGGTTGTTGCTACTTGTAAAACGATTTGAGGAGAAGGCTGGGGTAGCCGTCCTTGAAGGTTGTCCTTGGGGCTCTTGCACCCTCTCCCTAACCGAACAGGGCAAACCTGTGTTGACAGTATCTTATTCTTCATCTACGACAACACAAAACCTGAACGAGACCTCTCCCCTCAGACCCCCAGAATTCCTTCTAAAATAAATCCGTTTCCAGCTTGACAAGAATAGACCCTGGCTTCTGACCTGCAAGTTCTGATTCTTATTTTGAGGACTGGCATTTAAAATGGTTCATCTTGTAAAATCTGGTAAAACCTTTTGGTGGCCATGTTGACAACAGCTCTCCGAAGTTTAAATACGTGTACCCTCTGGACTAACAGTTCAACATCTAGGAATTTGTCTTACAAACATAGCTCTACATGTGAGCAAAGAAACATATGTTAGGCTATTCATTGCAGCTTTCTTCATAATAGTAAAAATAGTAAACGTGATATCAAGTCCATCTTAAGGGGTGGAGTGATTATATGATTGTATAGACACCCATACAATGGAGTTCTGAGCAGTCATTTCTTTCCCCCATGAGGGAGACCAACAAGGAATGACCTGGAAAAAATATCTATGATATGAGCACGGAAAACAAAAAGTTGAAAAATTGTATGTATACTTTAATCCACTTTTGTTCAAAACAGGGTTTCTCAATCTTGGCACTACTGATCTTTGCCAGATAACTCTTTGTGGTAGAGGCTGTCCTGTGTATTGTAGGACGGCAGCATCCCTGGCCTCTACCCACCAAATGTCAGTAGCACTCTCCCCCCTTGCTATTATGACAACCAATAAAGTTTCCAGTTTGCCAAAAGTCCACTGGGGGTGGGAGCAGGGGACAAAATCTCCCCCAGCTGAAAACATATAGACAACCTAGGTTTGCATGTCATAGAAAAAGTTTGGAAGGATACTCACCTAGTTGTTATATTTTATATACCTCTGTACTGTTTGATTGTTTTTACAAGTACATATTTCTTCTGTAGTTTAGTAGAAAATCTATTTCTATTCCACTCCCACTCACCGACATACACAGACACAAAGACAGTCAATCGGGACTCTAGAAAAGAGAGACAGGTGGGCTTTACCTGGGAAGGGAAGCCCTCTGGGAGGACTTGATAATGAGACAGGATGGTAACCACAGCTCATCGATCCATCATCTGGAGTCTCATCAAGCCAGAGAGATTGTGAACAACGTGGGAAATGAGGAATTCTGGCCTCTCGTTTTCAATTTGACCGAGATCAGGGTCTTGCACCCTGTACTTCAAATCCTTCATTTGCTTAAAGGATCATCTACCTTTCCACAAAACCGTTAGGAAAGCAGCAACTATGAAGTGGTTCCCCCTCATCAGATTTGGTACTACATAAACAAAAGATGCAATTCTCATTAATACTGGCTTTGGCACTTTTTTTTTTTTTTTTTGCGGTACGTGGGCCTCTCACTGTTGTGGCCTCTCCTTTTTTTGCGGCACGCGGGCCTCTCACTGTTGTGGCCTCTCCCGTTGCGGAGCACAGGCTCCGGACGCGCAGGCTCAGCGGCCATGGCTCACGGGCCCAGCTGCTCCGCGGCATGTGGGATCTTCCCGGACCGGGGCACGAACCCATGTCCGCTGCATCGGCAGACGGACTTTCAACCACTGCAACACCAGGGAAGCCCGGCTTTGGCGCTTTTAAAGCCATTTTTAAAGAACATATGCCTAGTCCAATCTGGACAATTTAGAATTTGGAGAATCCCAGAATGCTTCAGTTTCTTATTAATTTTGAAAGAATTTCCTCCAGGGAGGTTTGTTCGGTTTTTTGATATACTCATGAGAAAAACAATAGTTTTTTTTTTCTTTTCTTTTTCTAGATGATAGACTGCTCAGGAAAAATGGTTAACATTTGTTCAAAAATTACAAGGTAAACTGCCACAGCCAACTGTGATCATTCCCTCACTGAGTTAGTTGGAATTCATGCTGAATTTCCTAAAAGGAAAAATAGACCTAAATCTTACAGAAAATAATCAAACATTTGGTCCCCTACATTGATGCTAGCAAATGGCATATCAGATATCCACCACCAATATCTTCACCCAGTCACAACTATAGGGTACTACGGAAATCACGGTTTTTGAACAACATTTTGTAAAGTAGCTAGGAAGAATTCTCTTGACCATCTATACTGATGTTTTGAGACGGAAAGTGATTTGAGACCAAAAGTGATTTGAGACAGTTTTTGAACCAAGCTAGGAATCAGTTCATAATGACATATTTTACGTGTTTTTCGTCGTGGTTAATTGTTTTGTTTTGTTTTGGTATTTTGCTGGATAGAATAACAATGATGAGAAGTCGTTTTTTTTTTTTTGGCTCAAAAGCTACTCATAAATATTTTACTCAAAACTTTTGGACCAATTTCCTTCCCCCCCTCCACCCGCCCCTCCATGATTTGATCCAGCTTCTTAAAGGCATTTTGACTTATTTGGTGATGTTTTAACTTCACTCCAATTTTACCTTTATTTATCAAAGCTCTAATATCGTACAGTTAGTTCACCAAGAATTTAAGCCTTCCTTTTTTGTTCCCCCTCTGCATCTAAAGGGTAGAGCTCAGGATTTGCCATTGTCAAGACTCCAGAATCACTCCATATACAAATTCTTGAAACAAAGGGAAAGCAACATTTCTCTTCCCTACCTTGCACACAACCCAGTGAACTTAAACGAGGCAGGAACCACAAAGCAGAACATCATTTTCTAAGAATCCGGCATAATCACACTCAGGTCAGCTGTGCCGCCCCAAAGCAAGGAGTGCTTTGAGTACAATGAAATGTACACTCAAGGACACGCTCCCGAAACTGGCTTCTGTCTACATTGTTTGCAAGGCAAGTTCACGAAATTAATTGAAAAAATGCATGAACTTTATAGAATGCTGTCAGACCAGGCCCCTTATATATAGGATTGTTGGGAGCCAAGAAGTTTTCGCCATTAGAAGATGGCCGATACCCTGCTTCTCTTCCTGATTTATGAGATAGAAGTTCGCGCCTAAAATGAAAGCCCGCGCACGCAGCACCAATGATGATTAGCCAAGTACTTCCCTCATTCTGAATCCCGCCCCCCTTTCTCTGCAGTGTATAAATACAGCTACCGCAGCAATAAAAGTTTGAGGCTTGATCAGGATTCTGTCTTGCCTCCATTCTTTCGCGTCTCCTGCCCTTCCCCCTTTTTTCAACCCCCACAGGTTCCTCCTCGGACTCACAAGGATTTGTCCTGCTGGTCGGGACTCCCGGGGACGCCCGGGGCCGTACACAATTGGCGCCCAACGTGGGGCTCGAGGAACGGATCCTGACGGAGGTAGCACGCTTACGAACGCCTGGCCAGGCACCCACTGAGCCGCCGCGAGACTTACTCGAAAGTGCAGCTTGATTAGGTCCCCGGAGGACTGGCCGCCCTTCGGCAGTCGTGACCTGAGGATAAGGTAAGCGGAGCTATAAATATGGGACAGGAATTGAGTTCCCATGAACTCTTTCTTCAGGGGATCGAGGATTCCCTCAAGATGCGGAAGATTAAGGCTAGAAAAAAAAGATTTGCGTGAATTTTTTATGTTCTTGTCTGATGTTTGCCCATGGTTCCCACAGGAAGGGACAATAGATAAAAAATGCTGGAATCGTGTAGGAAATTGTTTAAATGATTATTATCAAACCTTTGGGCCTTCTAAAGTGCCTGTGACTGCATTTTCGTATTGGAATTTAATTAGGGAGATTCTCATGGGTCATTTTTTTGACCCCGATGTCCAAAAGGTTGTAGAGACCGGGGAAACAATTCTTAAAGCAGCCTCTCGTCTCCATTCAGCTTGTCCATCCGTTACCATTGATATGGGTTCAAATGAAGAGTTCCCAAAAATTCCAGAAACCGGTCATCATTATCCCACAGATGATAAAGTTATCCCAAAGATTTATCCTTCCCTTACTGCTATTAAGGGTGATCCCAATGATGACCAGCTTTCCCCCCAAGATCAGGAAACTCTCGATGAGCAGGCTGCTCGTTATCATCGCAATGATAATCCCTGGGGATTCCCCCTTTTGAAGCCTCCACCATCTTATAATACTCCTCATCAGATGCCTGCCTTTAGCGCCCCTGCTCCCATTGCCCCCCTGATTGATCCCCTTCGACAGGCTAAGATGGCCTTAACCCAGGAAATTTCCTCTTTGAGAGATGTTTTACAACAAAAACGGGAACGCTTGGATCTCCTAAAGGAGCTTAAGGCCCTTGAGGTGGAGCTTACTTCTTTTAATGTCTCGAACGGTCCCAATAAACCCCCGCTTCGACAAAAACCAGGATCCATTAAGTTAGCCTTCCCTGTTACTCGCAGTCAAAATTTACCCACTCAAGGTGAAATTCAAGCTGAAGATAGTGAGGAAGGGGAAGAGGAAGAGGGAGAAGAATCTCCTGAACCTGATGAGGGACCAGATATTCATAATTCTTCTGGGGGCGGCCCTTTTGAACATAAATATCACCGCCTCAATTTAAAACATATAAAAGATTTAAAATCTGCTGTCAATAATTATGGGCCCACAGCCCCTTATACATTGGCAATCTTGGAGGGATTAAGCGATCGCTGGCTGACCCCAAATGATTGGCTTACCCTGGCTCGGGCCACCCTTTCTGGGGGAGATTTTGTTTTATGGCGCACTGAATTTGCAGAAAATTGTAGAGAAACTGCCCAAAGAAATGCTGAAAACAGAACTTCCCGATCATGGACCCGAGATAAATTACTTGGCCGTCCCCCCTATGAATCCAATGAGTCTCAGGCTGCTTTTCCCCCTGGTTTGTTGGCTCAAATACAACATGCTGGCCTTAAGGCCTGGCGCCGTCTTCCGCCTAAGGGTTCGCCCACAACTTCCTTGGCAAAAATTCGCCAGGGACCAGAAGAGCCTTATTGTGAGTTTATTAGCCGCCTCACGGACGCCGCCGAGCGTGTAGTGGGTGATAGTGAAACTGATAATGCCTTTGTTAAACATTTAGCTTATGAAAATGCCAATCCGGCCTGCCAAGCTGCCCTTCGGGCTCATCGTGGTGGTAGCCTGGCTGATTACATTAAGTTGTGCTCCGGAATTGGTCCCTCCCATTCTGTTGGTCTTGCGATTGGAGCTGCTCTAAAAGATTTTATTAAAGATACATCCGTCCTAGATAAACAACAAAAAACTTGCTATAATTGCAAACAACCTGGACATTTTGCCCGGGATTGTTCATTACGTAGACAAGGACAGTCATTAAAGGCTAACCCACAACAACCCCAATATCAATCCCGGGCTCCTCCCACCACCGTTTGCCCTCGTTGTAAAAGAGGCAAACATTGGTCTTCAGAATGTTTTTCAAAAACGGATATAAATGGCCAATTGCTCCCCAAAAAACAGGGAAACTTTTCACGGGGCCAGCCCCTGGCCCCTTCCTTGGAACCAAACCAAGGGGCAATTCGGTTTGTTCCTCAAAAATCTGGACAAGTTCCCTGCACCCAGATGTTGGCTCCCTCTGTCGAGCCACACCCAGAAGCGCAGGATTGGACTTCTGTGCCTCCACCGACTCAATATTAGTCCCAGAACAAGGAGTACAACCAATTCCCACAGAAGTTTATGGCCCCCTGCCCCCAAATACTTTTGGTTTAATTTTAGGAAGAGGTAGTTCCGCTTTGGCTGGCCTCCAAATTATACCTGGTGTTATTGATAATGATTATTCAGGTCAAATTACCCTTTTGGCATCTGCTTTACAAGGCCCTATATCAATCCCTAAAGGTCAAAGGATAGCACAGTTAGTATTGTTGCCCCTAAATTCTTTAAATAAGAGCCATACTAATTGTCCTAGAGCAGATGCTGCTTTTGGCTCCTCAGATGTTTATTGGGTCCAACAAATTACTCCTGAAAGGCCACTCCTAACCCTGTGGTTAGATGGAAAGAAATTTGAGGGTTTAGTCGATACAGGAGCCGATGCAACAGTTATTTCGGAAAAATATTGGCCCTCCTCTTGGCCTTGTACAGTGTCTATAACTCATTTACAAGGCATAGGACATTCTACCAATCCTAAACGGAGTTCTAAAGTTCTTACATGGATAGATACTGAAGGTAATACTGGACAGGTACAACCTTATATTTTGCCACATATCCCGTTGAATCTTTGGGGACGTGACATCCTGTCACAATTAAAGTTAATCATGGCCAGCCCCAATGAGGTGGTGACCCAACAAATGCTAAACCAAGGGTTTCTACCAGGCTTAGGCTTAGGAAAAAATAATCAGGGTATTACACGACCTATTTCCCTGGCATCTAACATAAATCGCCAGGGCCTAGGCAGTTCGCCGTTTTCTTAGCGGCCATTGACCTTCCTGTGCCCCATGCGGACAAAATACGATGGAAAACTAATGATCCCGTTTGGGTGGACCAATGGCCTCTAACAGAAGAGAAACTTACAGCTGCCACAAAGTTAGTGCAGGAACAATTGGCCGCTGGACATTTAGAAGCCACTGCTTCGCCATGGAATACCCCTATATTTGTGATAAAAAAGAGATCTGGCTCATGGCGACTTCTCCAAGATCTTAGGGAAATTAATAAAACAATGTTTACTATGGGAGCTTTACAGCCTGGCTTGCCTTCTCCTATTGCCATTCCAGCTGGCTATTTTAAAATCATTATTGATCTTAAAGATTGCTTTTTTACTATCCCTCTCCATCCTCAGGATAGAGAGCGTTTTGCATTTAGTCTCCCAGTAATTAATTTTAAAGGCCCAATGCCACGTTTTCAATGGAAGGTCCTCCCGCAGGGTATGGCCAATAGCCCCACCTTATGTCAAAAATTTGTTGCACAAGCTGTAGACCCTCTTAGGGCTCGTTGGCCTGGTATCTATATCATTCATTATATGGATGATATTCTTTTGGCTGGAAAATCAACTGATGAACTCCTTAAGTGTTATCAAGATTTAAAAGATAATCTTGCTTCCTCTGGCCTTCAAATTGCTTCAAATAAGGTACAATTAAAAGACCCATACTATTATCTTGGTTTCGAATTAAACAAAAAAATAATTACCACTCAAAAGATACACATACAAGTATCACATTTGCAAACCCTCAATGATTTTCAAAAATTTTTGGGAGATATTAATTGGCTACGACCGTATCTTAAACTTACTACGGGAGAGTTAAAACCCTTATTCGAAATTTTACAAGGGCCATCAGATCCCTTGTCACCCCGTAGGCTGACTAAGGAGGCTAAAAATTCTCTTCAATTAGTAGAAAAGGCCATTAGATGTCAACAGATTACCTTTTTAGATTATGGTCGTCCCTTTAGTTTGATTATTTGTGCCACTGCACATACACCCACTGGAGTCCTATGGCAAGATCATCCCCTCTTGTGGATACATTTGTCCGTATCTCCTAATAAAGTGCTTAAGACCTACCCTTCCTTAGTAGCACAGGTTCTTACTTTGGGCAGAGAAAAAAGCCTCAATTTTTTGGCAGAGATCCTGATCATTTGATTCTCCCCTATACCAAAGAAGAGCTTGGTTGGTTATTACAAACTGATGATAAATGGCTTGTTTCCTTATCCTCCTTTCAGGGTAATATTGATAATCATTATCCACCTGATAAGCTCCTTCAGTTTGCTAGAAAACATCTGTTTATATTTCCCAAAATCACTTCTGCTGTTCCTCTGGGAGATGCTGCCCTAGTATTCACTGATGGATCATCATCCGGTGTTGCTGTATTTGTTATAAATAATCAGCCCTATAGGGTACAGTCCCCCTTTTTATCAGCACAACTTGTTGAGCTTTTTGCCATTCTTCAGGTTTTTGAGATGTTACAGAATATCCCCTTTAATTTATATACGGACAGCTCATATATAGCTTTGTCCGTCCCCCTTTTAGAAACTGTTCCATATATTAAACCCTCTTCCAATGCTGTTCCCCTTTTTCAACAACTTCAAAGTCTTATACTTCGAAGACAAGCGCCTTTTTTTATTGATCATCTTAGGGCTCATACAGATCTTCCTGGACCCCTCTCTCAGGGCAATGATTTAGCTGATAAAAATGCCCGCCTGATGTGCACCGTAACCTCTGATTCTGTTTCTCAAGCTACTCAATTTCATCAGCTACATCATGTTAATGCACATACTCTTCGCTTAATGTTTAAGCTTACTCGAGAACAATCAAGACAAATTGTAAAAAATTGTCCAGGGTGCGTTACATTTTTACCTCTTCCACATCTTGGGGTAAACCCAAGAGGTCTATTACCTAATGAAATCTGGCAGATGGATGTTACCCATCTTGCTAAATTTGGAAAATTAAAATTTATTCATGTGTCCATTGATACCTTTAGCGGCTTTATATATGCCTCCCTTCAGGGAGGAGAAGCCACAAAAAACATTATTTCACATGTGCTCCAATGTTTTACAGTTTTAGGCAAGCCTCAAATAATTAAAACAGATAATGGGCCTGGGTATACCTCCCAGGCTTTCCAAGATTTTTGCACCCGGCTTCAAATAAAACATCTTACGGGAATTCCATATAACACCCAGGGTCAAGGCATAGTAGAAAGAGCCCATCAAACCCTTAAAAATACCATTTCCAAGCTTAAAAATAATGATTTAACCGCTACAAAAAATTCCCCAAAAAATATTCTTAGTCATGCCCTGTTTGTAATTAATTTTTTACAATTAGATAATAATGGTAGATCTGCCGCCGATCGCCTTTGGCATCAAGAAACTAAATATCAATATGCACAAGTTATGTGGAAAGACCCTTTGACCTTTAAATGGCATGGACCCGATCCACTCCTCATCTGGGGGAGAGGATCCGCATGTGTATATAATACCAAAGAAGGTGGAGCACGCTGGTTGCCTGAGCGCCTTATTAAACCTATAAGTTCTATAAAGTAATAAATTTTACCCAGGGCCCTTTTCCCTGAGATTGTATTTCTTTTTCTTTTTCAGAAAAAGATGGAGACCCTCCTAATATTGAAAGAGCGGCAGAGACGACATGAGCTATCCGTTGTGACCCTGATCCTGTCATCTTTGCTGGTTGTTGGACAGGCTGAAAGCACTCCCCACTTGCCTCAAAATTTAACCTGATACATTACCATCGCCTCGCCATTACAGAAGCAGAACCAAAGGATGATTCTGGCTGCCCCTCCACTGGAGCGGCATGAAACAGAGACATGCCTACCCCCCTCTTTGATGGAGGGTATGGGTACCGAGTTGAGTGTGGCAGCAAAGCATGCACAAGGGAAAACGCGTATATATGTATATACAAGGTAATCTCTGTTATTCCCTGTGAGTATACCTGAATTATGATAGAGGTTGGTATCTAAACATTGTTTTTGGCTTTTAGTAGCTAAGATTATCTTTGGCTCTGCCTCTCCTCCCCAAAAGATACCAAGAGCCGATGAGTGTGGACACACATACCTTGTCCACGGGAGGATTCAGGTCACTACTCCCTCACTCGGTTAATGCCCACCTCCTTAAAAGAAATAAAAAGGGAGGAAATGTTGGGAGCCAAGAAGTTTTCGCCATTAGAAGATGGCCGATACCCTGCTTCTCTTCCTGATTTATGAGATAGAAGTTCGCGCCTAAAATGAAAGCCCGCGCACGCAGCACCAATGATGATTAGCCAAGTACTTCCCTCATTCTGAATCCCGCCCCCCTTTCTCTGCAGTGTATAAATACAGCTACCGCAGCAATAAAAGTTTGAGGCTTGATCAGGATTCTGTCTTGCCTCCATTCTTTCGCGTCTCCTGCCCTTCCCCCTTTTTTCAACCCCCACAGGTTCCTCCTCGGACTCACAAGGATTTGTCCTGCTGGTCGGGAACTCCCGGGGACGCCCGGGGCCGTACACATAGGATGACCCCAAAGTTACCTGTGCACGCTAGTTAGAAGTGATGGTAGCAAACACTGCTGGTGCTCTGTCCTCGGATGCCCTTTATCTTCTCTCCCCCGCCCAGTCTACACTGTTTTACTTCCAATGGCCTGCACCTACCAACTCTTCCACTGCTCAAGGGTTATTGGAACCACTCTGGCACACAGCGTAGAAACTTAAGCATGTCCTGCTCACCCAAGGCAGCCCTTAGGCAATCACCGATTGCAGTTGGGCTATGAAAGCCCAGCTGCTTTGCATTAAAGCCAGGACACAGTCTGAGATGTACTTCACATTCCAGAGTCCATTGCCTGTTAACACTAAGGCTGGGATTTTGCCTGAAATCATGACTCTGCTTGGCTTCCTTCCCTCCTGGCCCAGCTTCCACACTCCCTTACCAGCTTCGCCTGGGGGCATGTCCACACACATCCGCATGTCAGGATTTGCTTCAGGGGAACCCTGCCTAGGTCATTAGCTGCCCTCCTTGGCTTTCCCCACATTTTGATTCTTCTTGTTCTTCCAAACGTCTCATTCCGTGTTGACAGCTGCAGTTTGTGGTACCTGTTTTAAGTCTCAAACTTCTGTTAGGACACACACAGGGTCTCGGTTACCAGAGACCCTTGATAGGTGATTCCTAGTCATAGTGTGTATTTTAAGTTCCTCTCTGCCAATGGCACAGTCCTGGGTACTGCACCACTGGGCTGGATGTCACCTCATGCTGCCATGGGCAGTGGTCAGCATTTGTACCCTTCCCCAGGGCAATGGATTTGCCCCATCAGATACATGTTCTAGTTTCTCTCCTCTGGCAAAAGTCTGAGTCTAATATCGGAGAAGAGTCATGATCTGCCTTTCAAGAACATGAATTAGAAACTTCTACCTGCTTCTGAGTGAGTTATTCCTTTGTGTTTGTTTCTTCTTATTTCTGCTGTTTGGTTGAACCAGAGTTAATGAGGGCTACTGTACCTGAGCAGGACCCTTGGACCCTTCCCGGGACAGACTCCCCCCCCCATATCCTCCACTGTAGCTCCTCTCTGAAGTACCTAGATAATAGTATCTGGTGCACATTTCCTGAGTTGTTTTACAGATGCTAAAACCACCACCAAGTGGAAGAAATTAACTACTTGATGATCATGGGCATGTAGCTCCCAGACCTACCGGCACCTAAGGACTGATAATGTTTATCCCTCTGACACCACTCTGTTACCTCACCATCAACTGATCAGAGAATTGTACACGAGCTGATCACATACCCTGTGACCCGCCCTCCCTCACCTGGCCTTTAAAAATGCTTTGCTGAAACTCTTCGGGGAGTTCCGGCTTTTCCTAGCCCTAGCTGTCCTGGACTCCTTGTAGGTGCCCTACGATAAATGCCGCACTTTCCTTCACCACAACCCGGTGTCAGTAGATTGGCTTCACTGCACGTGGGCGAGCAGACCCACGTTTGGTTCAGTAATACTACTATGGTTCTGCTTCTGACTTGTGTCTGAGAATGTGGGTGACTCAATGGGACAGCCAGGATACAGCTCAGGCAGGAGGTGGGACTTGAGTGGTGACAGCAGAAGGGGAGCCGTCCTAGAGAACGATGTGTGGAATTCCATAGCTGGCATGACTCCAAAATTTGGATCCTGGGATGGACAGGGAGTTCAGACTCTGGGCCCCAGGTGGGTGTATGATGGTGGCTTTCTACCGTTGACACTTTCTCACTGTGTTTGAGCTAGGAATGTTATTCAAGGCCACTGAAGGCGTTATCTTTTTGAGAGCTATCTGCAGCAGTTGAGGACAAAACTGGGTGGTTCCAGACATCCTGACTCAAAGGTAGCCCAGCCCTCTTGAGATCCACTCAATGGCAAAGCCTACATTATCCACCATCTTGGAGGGACCACGGTAGACAGCAGGGAACGACGCCCCCGGCAAGCTCCCCAAACCCTCTCCATGCCAGCCCCACGTGACACCTTAACTCCCACTCTGGAGGCAAACTCACGATTTTCACAGCGCTGCCCGGTGTAGCCTGCCAGGCAGGCGCACTTGTAAGATCCGGTGTTGTCAAGAAGGCAACTGCCGTCATGGAAACACGGCGCCGAGGAACAGGCTGTAAGAGAAAAGGCAACTTCTCTCAGTGCCCCGGGCAGTGAGTCCGTTTCTTCAAGCCTCCGGTCTTTCACTTGTTCGTCAGTCTTCCTGCAATTTTTTAACTCCTTTTATCGATATCATGTTACCATTGTTTGAGGTTGCCTAAAACAGCTGCTCATTAATCAAATGCTGCTGATGTTATCTGATGTTTTCCAAGGCCCCAGAAGTATGCTCCAGACACTTAAGAGTCTGAGACAACACACACAGGCGCACCACACAATTAAAGCGGAGGCGGGCTTCACCCCCTCCTGTAGGCGCTCGGTGGGAGACAGCAGCCTTGGGTAATAGATCATCTTTTTTTTCAAGGAAGCTCAGTATCCGGGATACTGGGGGAAAGGAACCGGAAGATGATCTTCATGACACTAGTGAAAGTGTACTCAAGAAGTTTCAGACACGCATTCTGTAAACAGTAGTCCCTTGAGATACTGAGAGTTAAGGTCTCAGATAGGGTGGGGAAATGCTACTGGTGTTAAATGATAATTAACCAGATTCTCTACTGCAGAACTTCTCGGAACACTCCACATTCTGAGGTGCCTTGTGAATTTCTAAGAATGTACATAACATCCCACCTTTCACAGGCTTATCTGACCTGAGAGACTGCATTTTACAGAGTGTCCTGGGGACTATTTTTCTACAGAGAACACTTTGGGAAACACTAGTCTGCTTGTTACCCACCAATTCCACATTCATTTACCCTGGTGTAGAAATATATCACTCGGTCAAGTTCAACAAACCCAAATCGAGTGTTTGCTCTGTGTAAGGCACTGGAGGGATACAAAGTTGAACGGGAGCTCCCACTCACCAGATCAGAGCCTTTGGAACAAGAGTAGGCAGTGACTATAAACTGAAGCATGATTCAGTTAGTGTCAGAAAAGAGAGAAAGTGCTAGAAGACATTCAGAAAAAGGCAAAGCCACAGCCCATCAGAACAAGGGAAAAGGCTCAACGGGAGGAGAAATCCGATAGGGCCTTGAAGGGTGGGACTTGATGGGCAGGAGTTGGGAGGTGGGTTTAGTCAGAGGGAGTAACTTGAGCACAGGCGGGACGCTTCGGGTGTTTGAGGAACGGGAAGAGCTCTGTCTGACTGTTTGACAATGGAGACCAGAGTTTCCAGAGTTCTCCAGGGGAGGTTGAAGAAGAGACCCTCCTAACTCTCCCCTCAGTCACAGGGTCACAGGCTGGCGAGCCACTGCTGCCCCCAACTGCTGACTGCCATAAACACCCCCAGATGCATCTCAGCCTCAGCTGGTAGGGCGTCACCGAGGGGCAAGGATTCAGCCACAGGCCGACCGCACCACAGCAGCAAAGCTTCTAGAACTCCCAGGCTCTGAGCAGCTGCAGAGGAGACTGACATCCCGGAAGGAGGCCGTCACACGGGAGCAACTGCCTAGAGCTCCTGTGGGACCATTCTCCGCGCGAGGAGGCTGGGGAGGGTGGGCTGTCTGCCGGTCTTGCTGAAAGGACAGGGCGGATGCCACTACTGCCCGCCTCCCTTCCTGAGACTTCTGTATCACACCTTCCATAAGGAAGCTATAATGGTCAATTGCAATTTTTAAAATTCAGTATTAAAATAATAGAACTTCCAGCTCGAGTTTATTTTGTAAAACCTGATGCAATCCAATCTCTGAGGACTGAGCACTTTGTTCATTCTGGCCAAATCCTACTTCCTAAATGAACAGGACAGGAGGTGAAGTCAGACTCAGAGTTACTCATAAAGTATGTGGCATTTCCTATGTTGTTTAAGACTTTGAACACCTATTTGAAAGATGACAAAGGGAGGCTCAGGGCATGCCTGGGGCAAGGCGGCTACTGAGGGCTTCCTCTGTACCAGACACTGTGCTAAGCTCTTCATCTGTTCTGTCTTCCAGCACCTCCTTAACGGAGCAGGATCTAGGGTTATGTCCTTACTCCCTGATTAGGAACATGAGGCCCAGAGAAGTAGAACTTGTCCAAGCCACACGGCTTAATCTGCTAGGGACCAAAGCTAATGCTCTTAACCATGACAGCCCCTAATAGAAGCTCTAGAGCCAAACTGTACAGATCCCTGGTTCCATCCCCAGAGCTGTGCAACAACAGACAAATTACCTGGTCTCTCTGTGCTGCAGCATCTAAACAGGGGAGTTAATAATTCTTAGCTCTGGTCCTAGTGAGCGTTTCTGAAATATCCCTTGCCATTGCTCTCTACCTTCTTTTTTTTTTTTTTTGCGGTATGCGGGGCTCTCACTGTTGTGGCCTCTCCCATTGCAGAGCACAGGCTCCGGACGCGCAGGCTCAGCGGCCACAGCTCACGGGCCCAGCCGCTCCGCGGCATGTGGGATCTTCCCAGACCGGGGCACGAACCCGTGTCCCCTGCATCGGCAGGCGGACTCTCAACCGCTGCGCCACCAGGGAAGCTCCTCTCTCTACCTTCTTAATGTGCAGGTTGCTTCTGAGAACCCAGCACGCTGGGTTTTAACAAGGCTGGGCAGGGAGAAGGGGGGTGCACAGAAAGGAACGTTTGTCTGGAGCACAGCCATAAAATGCGACACTCGTCTCCCTGGCCTTTACCTGTGATCTCCTCAAAGACGGCATGGAAGCCGTCAAAGTTCTTGGAGCCATCTGAGTGGAAGAGGACGTGGAGCGAGGAACCCGAGCTTCGGATGGGAGCTGGCCGCTCGTTGCCACAGAAACGCCTGATGATCTGACTGTCGCTGCTGTCCCCGTCACGGACCTCGACATAGTCATACTGGCACATGTAGTCAAACTCCAGGCTCAACATGACAATCCTGTGGGTGGAGAGGGTGACAGCAGGAAACAGGTGGGCCCCAGATAGTCCTTACACCCCTGGGCAAGTTCAAGGCCAGATGATAAACAGGTCTCTTGAAGAGTGGTGTCATTGGCCTGATGCGATAGGACAATGGTCCTGGAGGACTTGAGGTCAGATACATTTCTTTTAATGTGTGTAGGTAGGTATTCTGTGTGCAGGTGTGTGTACGCACACGCCCAGGTGAGGGGAGTCCCTTCGGAGAATCTCTGCACACACTGGCTCTTCTTCCAGGAGCACTTCTCCTCTCAGGCTGCGTGGCTGGTTCTTTCCTATCCTCGGGTCTCAGCTTAAATATTCTCTCCTCAAAGAGGCTTCCCTGACAACTCTTTCTAAAGGAGATCCATTGTTTTCTTCATAATGCGTAGCTACATTTTAATTTCTCATATTTATCTCCTTGACTTTGTGAGTGTGTGCGCATGCCCGTCTCCTCCCCTTGACTGCAAATTCCTCGAGGGTAGAGTGTGACACCTGTCTTATTCCACCACTGTTTGCTTAGTGCCTAATGCAGTGCATGGCGCATAGAGACTAAACAAATATTGCTGAATAGATGACAATGGATACTCTATCGTAATTTTACAACTGGAGAGTGGAAAAGAGTATGTTGTCTTGCAAGACCAAGTAAAGGAAAAAACCCTCTGCACGCTCTTCTGTCTGACGGAAGGATCAGAAGATAATTATTCTCTTGGTAACAATTCTTGCCCCAAAGAGTAGAAAAAGTAGCACCATATCAAAATTTCAGAATTGAAAGAGATCTGATATATCTGTGATTACCTTAAAGGGGTCTTAGGTTTGGAAATACTGGGGTGCAGATCAAAAAAGCAGAAGGTAACCTTAAGCTCCCATTTCCAAGAGATAAGAAAAGAGGCAGTCACATCCCAGGGCAAGAGAGGAAAAGACATTTTTTAGAAGATTCCCAAGGGAATGCCTAAGTATCAAGTTCACAAAATGTACGTCTGTATCTTGTCCCTCACAGTTTGGAGAAGTTAGGCACAGACAGAAGAGCTCAGAACTACAACCTGAAAAGTTGGGACCTGGGCTATTTCTACCACCTTGGGTAAAAACTTCAAGAGCCAGAGTTAGAGAACAATCAGGATACTCTAAATGCTCTTAAAGGTCTTACTGAAAAAGAAACCCAATCACTGAGTGTGCTTAGTGTTTATTTTTCAAAGATGTTTATCACAAAATCTTTTGCTAGGGAGTGTACGTCCTATTAATCATACTTTGTGAAACATGCTGTAGCATGTAAGGATCTGACTTCTCATCCAGATGCCACCACCAACTCACTGTGAGCCTTGAGCAATTACTTCTTTCTCTGGGCTTTGGTATCTTAGTCTAAAAAGGGCAGGAGGGGGGACAAGGCCACCACCCAACAGAGATCACAGCTTTTTCTGAAACTGAAACATGAGACATTGCAACTTGTATTTACATTCATTCATTTGTTCACTTATTCAACACATTTGTGGCAGGTCTGCACTGTGTCAGACGCTGTTCTAGGTGCTGAAAGTACAGCAGTGCTCCAAGTAGACACAGTGCCCGCCCTTATGGAGTTCGGATCTGGGGGACAGACAATAAGCAAGGAAACCAGAAAACAAAGGAATTGTTGGCAATAGAGACAGTGGATGGACTTGAGATTATTTTACAAGTAAGGAAGTAGATTTTGTGATGACCTGGCTGTGGGAGGTGATGGAAAAGGGGGGCATCAGGGATGACTGCCAGCTTTTGGGCTGAACACTAGGCTTCAGAGTATTTATGTCCTTACTATTATCCCTGGCCAGCAGGTCCAGGTTTGACTGGAAGGAAAGAAATCTACATATTTCCAATCCCTAGGGCCCTTTCCCGGGCAGGTGATGTGCTTCTCAACCCTTCCACCATTTTGGACTTTTGTTTGGCGGGGTTAGGGGGAGGGGATTTATTTTGTATCCTGTATCTCCTGAGAAGCTCTTTAAAGGCCCCTGAGGGGACCACTGGTCCTGGTCCCTGAGCTGCTGAAAAGTTAACATGTGGCATTTAACACCTGCCATTATCATCCTGCCAGACCCAGCCTGGAGCCCATTCAGCAGAACTGTGTGGCCTCTCACTTCCTCCTTGAGTTAACCTTCCTCTGGGAAAGTCCACTTAAAGAAGCTTAACCCCAGGACCTGGGGGAGCAAGAAGACCAGCTACTAAGTGCAGCTTTGATGAGAAGGATTGAGAAGGGGACCTGATTTGCCGGATCTTTCCCAAGCAGGTATCGTGTTGCCCCTCCTGAAGGACAGAACACCATGGAGGAGCCAGCTGGCATGTGGTAACCTCCAGGTGCATTGATCCACCCAGAAAACACCTACTGAAAGCCTGTGCCCTAGAAGATTAGAGATTTCCATCACCGGCAACCTCCCCACTGGTTAGAAAAGGGAAGAGCTAGGTGGACAATGTCCCTAGATGTCCCAGGGGAGAGTGGGCCACTCTGCTTCCCTAGAGAGGAAGAGCAGAGGTGCTTGCCAGGGGAGAGAAGATACACTGGAAGCAGGGAGCCCTTCTTTCAACTTTATTTATGCAACAAGAATGCACCAAGCTGGGAATGTGAATTGGTACAGCCACTATGGAGAACAGTATGGAGGTTCCTTAAAAAACTACAAATAGAACTACCATATGACCCAGCAATCCCACTACTGGGCATATACCCTGAGAAAACCATAATTCAAAAAGAGTCATGTACCAAAATGTTCATTGCAGCTCTATTTACAATAGTCCGGAGATGGAAACAACCTAAGTGTCCATCATCGGATGAATGGATAAAGAAGATGTGGCACATATATACAATGGAATATTACTCAGCCATAAAAAGAAACGAAATTGAGCTATTTGTAATGAGGTGGATAGACCTAGAGTCTGTCATACAGAGTGAAGTAAGTCAGAAAGAGAAAGACAAATACCGTATGCTAACACATATATATGGAATTTAAGGAAAAAAAATGTCATGAAGAACCTAGGGGTGAGACAGGAATAAAGGCACAGACCTACTAGAGAATGGACTTGAGGATATGGGGAGGGGGAAGGGTGAGCTGTGACAGGGCGAGAGAGAGGCATGGACATATATACGCTACCAAACGTAAGGTAGATAGCTAGTGGGAAGCAGCCGCATAGCACAGGGAGATCAGCTCGGTGCTTTGTGACTTGTGACCGCCTGGAGGGGTGGGATAGGGAGGGTGGAGGGAGAGAGATGCAAGAGGGAAGAGATATGGGAACATATGTATAACTGATTCACTTTGTTATAAAGCAGAAACTAACACCCCATTGTAAAGCAATTATACCCCAATAAAGATGTTAAAAAAAAAAAAGAATCCACCAAGCACCTGTGTTGTGTACCGGGCCCTGTTTCAGGCACCTGGATGCAGCAGTGAGGAGGCCTCGCGAACCAGGATGCACTCATGTTATTTATCTATACTTACAATAAACCTGGGTCTGTACTTTGGACTGTGGCACAAATGAGTCACATTTGTGAGGGCCCCAAAGCTCTATAAGAAGAATCAGCTTATCTTCCACGCATGTGAAATAATCAGTTCATTGGCTGCAGGGGCGGTGGCTGTCTTCTGAGAACAGCAATGAAAGGGGCTGTGATGAGCATGAACCCCAGCCTAGAGGGCAAATCCCTTGAAGGCTAGACCCGTCCTTATTTCTTCCCTTCCCTCCCATAGAGTCTAGTCCGGTACTGAGTGAATAGGAAGGCTTGGTCAGGATCTGGGGGTTGGGGGATAGATTGCTCTCGGTGTCCCGCTGTGTTGGTATTATCCTTGGGTCACCGTCACCTGAGCCTCACTGTCGTTGGGCAGTGAGTGACAAACATTTAATTGACTATAGCTTTACCCAGGCCTTAGCCCACAAAATCACTGAGAGGTAAAGATTCTAATATACATTTTCTGCTTTTAAAAATGAAGTTCTGATGATTAGCCCTTGGTCACTAGGATCCAGGACCTTTGGTCCTGTTACTGTGTTTAGTAATTTTACAACTTTGGTCCTGTTACTGTGTTTCGTAATTTTACAACAACAATTCTGACCCCAGCCCCTTACCTTAGCTGGATGATAAACCCAGGTTTGGTGTGAATGGTCCATTCGCAGTGAGCATTCAGGGGGTAGCTCTCCAACAAAATCTGGCCCTTTGGGACTCGTAGAACCTGGCCACATCCTAAGAAGAGAAGATTGGGGAATGGAAATTGGAGTCAACAGGAAAGAGATGGTAAAAGGTCGCAAAGCCCCTGAGCTCATCCCACACCCTTGAGAACAGAATGGAGAAGGATATTTCTACTTCTCAGGCACCTGGCAACGTGCTAGGCAATCGGCAGTGAATTGTTAATTCCTCTGATCCAGCCAACAGCTTGAGAAGAGAAGTAGTACCATTCCAGTTTTCCAGATGGAAAAATAGATAACCAGAGATTAAATAAATAACTTGTCTAGCTACTAAGTGACAAAGCAGAGATTTAAACCTGTGTCTGGACGTAAAGTCCAAGCCACTCTCTCCCCTGCCTCTCTAAGACGGCCGCATGCCAGCCTGCTGCTGCCACCTTACCAGGCTCAGAAAGCAGGCCCTCCCCGCAGCTCTACATGGGACACTGTGGCCTTTGTCCAGAGTCTAAATCTGCATAAGACCCTTTGGTCTGTGTTCCCTGCACATTTGCTACCCCACAAATATAACCCCAAAGCAACTCCTTCCTGACCCCCCTCCATCCATTTAGAAAATGTATGTATTAATTTGTTCTGTGAGCAACTATGTGATAAACACCTGCAGGGGGACATGAACTCCAACCATTTGGACTGGATTAGTGGTTTTCAATTTTTTTCTACCTCCCAAGCCCTTTTTTTTTCCAGACAAACTCTTATGAAGACCACCAATTTAATTTTTAAAAATGGATCCAAGAGGGGCTCCTGGTTGAAGCAGAAGCTGGGGCCCCAAGCCCTCCACTCTCACTATCACCTTGGTCTCCTGAGTTACCTCCAAGGAATCCCCAAGATTTGAAAACCACGGAACAGAGTCTTCATTAAATTATATCATATCTTCTAGTGTTAAGCAGAGATGTGTAAGATGCACCTTAGTTTTACAAAAGAGTTTGGGGGAAATGTCTTGAATTGGTGTTATAGAAAAAAATGTTATCTGGGTCATGTAAATAAACTATATTTTCTACCAGAGTTGGCAAACTATGATCCATGGGCCAAATCCGGCTTCCTGCCTGTTTTTTAAATAAAGTTTTATTGGAACACAGCCACACCCATTTTTAATGCATTGTCTAAGGTCAGTTTCCAGCTATAATGGCAGAGTTGAGCAGCTGCAAAAAGAGACAGGAGAATCCACAGAAATGAAAATATTTACCATCTGCCCCTTTACAGAAAAAGTGTATTTAACCCTGTTCTACACAGAACCCAGTTTAACCTCATAAATTCTGGACATGCGGTTATCTTCAATAACCCCCCCAAATAAATTCTCATTGCTCAAAAGAAAAATATGAACATCAGTGGATGGTGCCTCATGGCAGGATGATGTTAGTAATAATTCTACAGTGTTAGGAATACAGCCCAAACTCTGCTTTTGACAAGCTGTGAGGTCTGAAGCGTGTGACTTTTGCAAAACGGAGTGCTAGGCAGCGTGAGTCATCTCATCATTAGGACGTTTACTGCTGCTGCCCAGTACCACATGGGAAACATCTTCCACCACTTTCCATGTGGGGCTCCTGTCTGGGCCAGGCCTCCATTCTCTCTCTCTGCAATTCCAGCCTCCTCACATCCATCCTTGTCTCCCAACTTTCCATTCTCCACGTAGCAGCCAAAGCCACCTTTAAATAAATAAATTAGATCACATTACTCTCTCGACTCGACCCTCCAAAGGCTGGCCACTGTGCCTCCCCTTCCCACAGCATCCACGGCCCTGCCTCACGGACCGCCCAGCCCTGCCCTCTGCCCGGTTTCTACCACCACCCATCTGGTCTTCATGCAGCTCCAGACACACGGCCTCCTTTCTGTCCCAGCTCCAAGCCTTGCACCCACTGCTCCCTTAACCTACAAGGTTCATCTTCTTCCACATCTCCTTCCTTTGGGAATTAAGCTCAACTGCTGCTTCTTCAAAGAAAACTTCCTGGACCACCCAGCTAAAATGGACCTTCACGTCTCTACAGTCACTGCCTTTTGCTCGATTTTGTTTTCTTCTTAACACACATCACTATCTGAAATTATCTAGCTTATCTGCTTACTCCCTTTGGTAGAGCTGGGACTTCTCTAGCTTGTACACCTAGAATGGAAACTGGCATATAACAGGTGCTCAAAAAAGAGCTGTTGAATGAATGAATGATGATATTGTGACAGGCCAGGGACTGGCTAAGAGACTTACACAAATTCTCTTGTTTAATCCTCACAAGAAACCTGGGAGAACGATATTCATCTCCCCAGTCCCCAGACAGGAACACTAAGGATGGGAGAAGTTAGGTGACTTCCCCACAGCTGGATGGCCAGGAAGTCGGAAGACTGCAGACGACTGTTCTAACTGCTGAGCAGTGGTTACGACGGGACTCCCGAGTCCCGCTGTCATTGGTTTGAGTCTCAGCCTTAGCGTCACGGGGCTGCGTGGCCTTGGGCAATTTTCTTCATCTCGCAGAACCTCACTAGACCGGAGCCAAATGGGAGTAACTAGCACTTACTTCATACGTTTTGCGAGACTTGAATCGGATCACGCACATGGAAAGCAGTGAGCAGAAAACTCAGCAAATGTTAGCTGTTGCTACTTGGTGGCAGAGCGGGGATTTGAACTTGGATCTGTCTAGTACCAAGGCTGGGTCTCTGCTAGTGCCTTAAACTGTCGTAGGGTTTCCTGACCCAGCCTTCTCCCACTCGGTTTTGAAGCAGCAGGATTTTTCCACCACCACCCGTCCCCCAAATACATTGAATCTCTGCCCCAGCCCCCAACTTCTGGAAGAGCACGTGCCTTCTGCCTGCATACCTCACACTCCTCATGGCCCCCATCCGCCCATCTGCTGCCCGGCTACGGAAGTGATACATTGGGTGTGAGAGACAAAAAAAGAAACCTTCCTGCACAGTCTCCGCCCCTCTGGGACTGGCAGCCTCCCAGCCACAAGGTGTTAAATCCCAGCTCCGCAGCAAACCTCCTGCAGGGACCCCAAGTCGGAATCAGCAGCAGATGCCGCCAGCCTGCTTCTCGTTTCTTCCCTGGAATCAGACAGCAGTGTCACTGCCCTCCCACCCCGCAGGTCCACGGGGAGCTGGTGCCCCTCCCCAGGAAGGTCTTCTTGGCAAGACCACACGGTCTTTGGCCAGCCCCAGGGTCTCGTGCGGCCTCCGGAGGGCCGGGAGCCCCACCCACCCCGGGGGGCTGGCCCCCAGCCACCTGAGATGCAAGACCACTTGTTCCTGGGGCCCAGGGGCCGTCCTTCAGAAGCAGCCAGGATTCCCGGCCACATGTGACGCCTCGGTCCCTCATGATGTTTTCCTTCTGACTCCAGAGGGGAGGGCAGAGTCGGTCCCAGGAGTGGGGACAAGTTCCAACCAGCCAGAGACAAAGAGGCCACTTCTCAGAGATGTGCTCTGGGGGGAGGGTACTGGGCACCGGGAAAAGAAGGCGCTCTGCTCCCTCCTCACACCAAGTGACTCCCAACTCCACGTGGGCGTCCGAGTCCGAGGGTCCGGGGGCGGGGCAGACTCACTGCACCCTCTGTCTAGGGCAGAACACCGAACACAGGTGAGCGTCCCCGCCAAGGAAGTACGGCTGGCCAACCAAGCAGGTGGTCCTGAGTCTGAAAGACCAGAGAGGCAATGGCCCAGACGAAGTGCTCAGATTCCCTGACCATGTCTTGCTGCAGGGGAAGAGGGTGTGTGTATGTGTGTGTGCGTGTGTGTGTGTGCGCGCGCGTGTGTGTGTCTGCAGGGAATTTTGCCAGCCAAGCCAGACTGTCCCCTGGGATCTCGAATCCTGGACTCATCTCCAAGGCCGCCCCCTCCCCCATCTTTCCCCTTGGCTACAAACCCAGACAAGAGAGAGAGCTGGATAGACTCTGCCTCTACAGAGCTGAAAGGAAACCTTCATGAACTGCTAAACTAGAAAGAGAGCGGAAGGTTCCCAGCAAAAATGAACACCCCCAGCATTCAGACAAGTCTTGTTATCTCCAGCTGGGGAAGCAAGGAAGGAGAGGCAGGAGAGAGACACAACATACTTCTGAGAAGCAGTGCTTTTTTTTTTTTTTTTTCCTTTAATCTTTCCTCTTGGATGGGGGCGGGGGAAGGACTAAAGAAAGCATTCTGACCTAAAAAGCCACTTGCACTTTCCTTCCTCCTTCAAATAGCACTCAGGAGACAGGACTCACAATGGTTAAGGGGCAGCCTGGAAGCCCGACCAGGTCGTAATCTCAGTTCAGATTTTCCAAGCTGTGGGACCCGAGACAAGTTCTCTAGATTTTCCAAGCCAAGGTTCCCTCACGTGGAAATAAGCATAATAGGAGTACCTGCTACCATGTTGTTGTTGTTGATAAGTTCTTATTTGTTTGAGGATTAAATGAGATAGATATTGTATGTAGAGCATTTAGCAAAGTGCCTGGTACACAGAAACCCTCCGTAAATGGCACCTAATACTGTCGCGTCTCGAGTCTTGTCTGGATCTGAGACACAAATTTGGTACAGGAATCACAGGTGACAGCTCAGGTTCTGACCCACCGCTCCAGGGCTCCTAGGAGCCTCTTTACATCATGGGCTGAAGCCCTAAAGCCTGTAGGCCCAGGAGCTCCGACACTGATGGCAGAACAAAAGCCTGGATGAGGACATGGGAAGGACCAGGAGCCACAAGGAAGCTCACACCTTCCATGTGATTTGGTTCATCCTACCCTGACCTGCTAGGCCCTCAGACAGGCACTCGGAGTGAGGACCTCACGGGCCTCTCACATCAAGAGGCGGTTTAGTATAGAGGACGAGAGACTGGGCCCTGGGGCCCAGCCTCTGAACTGGCACCTTGGCTTTGCCACTTACCAGCTGCATGACAGCAAGCGGGAAAGTTACTCAGCCCCTCTGTGCCGCAATGCCCTCACCTATAAAAGGCTGTGATGCGGATTAATGAGTTTGTACGTGAAGGTACTTAGAACAATACCTGGTTCAAAATAAGTGCTAAGTGATGGCTTTTGTCAGGGGCTCAGGTCTTCATTAGATGTCCAGGAATGACTTCATGGCTCATCCTGTGATTTGGCCTATATTCCCAACCAATCTGATACTTTATAATGGTGGTTTAAATGTTTGTCTCCTCCACGACACAGTTCTGTGAGAGCAGGGACCTTGTCTGTCTTGCTCACACCTTTGTATGCATCGAGTAGGTGCTTAATTAATTGTTAACTGAATGAATGACTATGCCGGATTAAATCGAACATCTCCTTGCCCAATCAAACCACTTTTGAAGCCCGTCCCCCCATACCAGTGGTCCTGAGAAGATAACCTCCTCATGGCCAGTGTATATTCTCTTGTACCTTGGGAAGTTCCATTTTATTATTCTTCCTCTCTGGCCCTACATTGATTTCCTTCCCAACAAAGAAAAAGAAAAAGAGCTCCCTTCAAGGCTCTGATTTAGTAATAATACCAATAGCAACTACCATTTATTGAGCACTTACTATATACCAGACTCCATGTTAAGGAATTTTATAGACAGCATTTCAGTTAACCCTCACAAAAATCCTCTGAGGGGGCACTATTATTTTCCCCATTTTGTAAATGAGGAAACTGAGATTTACAAAGATTGGGTAACTTTGCCCAAAGTCACGGGAGAGATTAAAATCCAGGTCCTAATGGTTCCAAGCCCAGCTGTTAACTGCCACATAATACCACCCCCAATTTGTTCCTAATTGGGCATTGTTCCTTTCCTGGAAGTGTCAGGACACAAAAGCCCAGAGGAAGATGAGCCAGTTTTCAGTAACTCCACCCAGGTGACTCTATGCTCTCCCAGGAAGAGGGCTCCTTAAATCAGTAAATCGGTCACACACAGATTTGTGAGCCTTTTCTCTCCCTCCCCCTCTCCCTCCTGCTCTCCCTCCTTCCTTCTTTTCTTCCCTCCTTTCCTCCCTCCCTCTCTCCCTCTCCCCCCTTCTCTCTTCCCTTCCTGTCTCCCTCTCTCCCTCTCTCTCTCTCATTTGCTCTTGATCATTCCTGGTTATGGCTCAAGGACCAGCCTGATATTCCAGCCCCACAATCAGTTTTGGTCACAGCTGATGGCCAGTTCCTCTGCTCCTCTGCTTCTATCTATAATATAACTAAGAAAAGAAAAAAGTTTTAAGGGCCTATAATCTCTCCCCATAAATCCTCTCTCATCTAGGTTGCTTTCCTAACCTTCTTACCTCCCTAGATCCTTTGGGGCCCGAAGGGTTGGCATCACTTCAGTGCTACCTAGAAGCATGGCATCCGGGTGGCTCTCGGGCCCTCTCACGCTCATCTCATCTGGTGGCTTAGGAACTTGGTCTGAAGGCCAAGTTAAATAAACTTCACTCTGGAAGTCAGCAGAGTGGTTCCACTTAAGAACTCAACTTTCCTGTTTAAGAAGCTTTGAAAGGAAGCCTTGATTTTGACTTTAGAGATCAGTGTCTCTCATGGCCAGCACCAGATCACAGTTCCTAAATACCATTCCCCACAAAAGGAACCAGGATTCGTGGAGAAATGGCTGGTTCCGGGACCTGTATGTAAACAATCAAGGTGAACTTGAAACATTTTGCGAGAGGGTGGGGGGTTACGGTGGCCAAGAAGCAAGGAAGTGCTCAGTGAATGATGTGATGAAGTGGGCTTAAAGGGTCTTCAGTGGCCAATTCTGGGACAATTTGAGCATTAAAAAATGATGGTAGCGCTATTAAATGTGGAAAAAAAGAAAATTCATGAATCCATAGTGCAGAAGAAGAGAGAGCAGGCCAAATGTGGGAAAATAATAATAATGGGTAAATCCAGGTAAAGGATGAATGAAGTATTCTTTCACCTTTCTGTGTATTTAAAACTTTTCAAAATAGAAAGTTGGAGAAAGAAGGAATCAGCTTCTTAGCCTGAATATTCTGAGATCACTAAACCAATATTTCCTGGCCAGGAAGATGTGAAGAAAGTTGTCTCCTGGGCTCAGTGACCTCCAGCCCTTCTCCAATTCTCTTGGTTAATGGAACTTGTCAATGGTTATGAATCAATCAATCACCTAATGGATTTTAAGACTCTAAGTAGTTAGGTTAATACCAACTGTGACAAGCATTGTCAAGGACAGGGAGCAAATAAAGGTGCTACCACGACTGCTCAGTACTGAATGCTCTATAACTCAAATATAAAAGAGGCTGATACCTTCTGGCATTTGCACTCCTCTTTCCTTCTAAGGTTCTATATGGCACTCAGGAAAAAATGCCAGGGCGCTACAACGGGGCTCAGCAGGAAGCCTTCCTCCTCCAGGATTAAAGGGCCTGAAAGAATCGCTTGGGCGCCATCTACTGGGTAAATGCTTGCACTGCCACCTGGCTCCCGCACTGTGCCCCAGCTGTGCACAGACCACCCAAGTGTTCAGCTGCCCCTTAACAGAGGCAGGCAGCACGGTGCCCAGCACTGAGCAGGCATTCAACACATACTGAAATGAATTACTTCCTCTTATGAATTCCCTTCACATTTATTTAGTGCCAGTATGAGCTGTAGGTGATAAGAACCTAATAACAACATATCAATGTCTTCTTAGGGTCAAGCCCTGTTTCCACGAATGTACTGTGAACTCACGGAGGGTTCATTGTATTCCCTGGTGACCAGCCCGGTGATCCATAAGAAACGCTTCCTTCGTGTATGTGGCTGTGATCAGATAATATCCGTAACTGGGTGGAATGAGGACAGTAATCAGGTACCATACACTGTATGGAATGAGGCTTTCAGAACAAACATCACGGAATTGAACAAGCATAACTGAACCAACAAAGAATGAGGTAGGAGTATGACCATCCTTTTGTTTCATAGCATTGACCACACTCTTATTTTGTTTTGGTTTTTGTTTTGTTTTGTTTTGTTTTTTGGTCTCTCCTCTCTAATTTTCAAGCTCTACGATGGCAGTGACTACACCTGTCTTGCTCATCATTGCACCTGGAAGCATCCATTCAAGAAATATTTTTTGAATGGTTATGGGTAGATTTATTCATTAAACATTTTTTTAATGAATGGGGGCATGTGTGCTCCGCTTTGCCTGCCTAGTTGTGATGACCAGTTGCCCTGAGCCAGTTCTGCTGTCCTTGAGAAGGCTTTGATCCTACACATGGCCACCATGACTAATCCAACCAATCAGACTCCATACACAGTCAGCTCTTACACTGAGGCTAAACCCAGGACTCAACCAATAGGTACCATTTGGAAAGACACACCTACAGGATTTCTTGGGGCAAATGCAGTCCTTCTGTCTTTGACCTCGCACATGCAAATATTCTTCCCCTTCTCTGCCTTGTCCGATAAACAAACCCACTTACTCACACAGAGTGTTTAGAGTATTGTTTAGGAAATATTTGTACTCTTCCCCTTGGGATGGAATATACTCTCATACTTGACTGATTTGGGGATTAGCCATGTGACTTCCTTGGAATATGAGTGAACGTGATGTGAGCAGAGGCCTTAAATTTGGCTGTGTGTTTGGCTTGGCCTCTTGTGCTTCTGTGACCCACTCTGAGAAGACCACACGCCAAGTTGCCCCTTTGGTCTGAGCCCTGAACCCTAGAGTTCAACCTAGGCCAACCCAGCTGAAACCAGTTAAACCCCAGCCAACTCACAGACCCAGGATAGAGAAAAATACACATCTGTCCTTTTGAGGTTGTTTGTTACACAGCAAAAACTGACAGATCTATATGAACACATTATCACCACCACCCCTGAAAGCTTCAACTTAGAAATTCTGTTCTCTGACCACAATACCTCTTCCATCTACATGTTCCATTGCTTTATTATCACTAAGCCTGCTTTTCCATCTCATCGAGACCTCCAGTCCCTATTCTCTTTACCCGGTTCTTTTTGGTTTCATGCCCTACCCAACCTGGACCCCTGGACAATCATGTCTCAGCCAACTCTTGGATCAACCAAATGACTGCTTTTATTCATCTCTGCTACCATGCTGCCAGAGAGCATCATCCACCTGTCCTGGCTGCATCATCTACACAGGAGTTCCAGCTTCAACTGGGTCCTCAGCCTTGCTTGGACATGCTTTAAATCATCGCTAGCTGGTGCATTTCCTCATTCATCACGTGGCTGTCCCAAAACTTTGGTACTCTCAAGCCTCAGCTTCCCTTCTACTCTGCTATCATTAGAGATTTCATACCCTGCTTTGCAGAGAAAACAGAGCTATCAGGAAGAACTCACCACTGGGAGGTAGGTGAGTACTGTGGTTGAGAATATGGGGTCTGAAATCACATAGACTTAGGTATCTTCCTCACCCTTTGCCCCAGACTCTTGTATTTTGCAACAGGTTTGATCAAGCGAAGAACACCAATAGCACTCCATCCTCTATTTCTGCAGACTGGAAATATCGTTCATAAGCATAAAATTACTTAGACTCTAAGACCACCCTGACTGCTCCTGATTCAAATAGGAAACATGTGAAATAGGCTTTTAACGAAACGACGACAGTTTGTACATTGCTCCAGATCCTGACTCTCAGTTGCTGCAGAGGGGAATCTTAAACTGAGACAGGTTAGATTTCCACTCCATTTTCAAAGGATTATTGACTCAGAGGGGGACACTAATAAAGATTTAGTAATTCTTGGAGATCAAGCGGAACCCAGAAAGAATCCCTTTCCTGGGACACGTGGCATGCTGACCATTTGATATGGGTTCCAGGAATTTACCTCAGGACTCAAGAAGGTTTCCAATAGAAATTCATATGTTAAATGCACTACAGACTTAGCATTTTTGAAGCCTTATTCACTGCTTGCTGACCAATGACAACACACAATTGCTTCTCAGTGGACATGAGGCATGCTCTGTGCAGAATGCATTGGCTTCATTTAGGAGAGAGGGGAAGATTTAAGAACAGACAGAAACCTCCTGTGGCCAATTCCAAACAGAAGTCCACAATCCACACACAACAGATGGAAACACATCTTTGCTTTTTACAGTCTTACCTAGAAAGCCCTCTGGCCACAAACTTTCCAGAACTCAGAGTCCAATAAGATAAACCTTAGTCCATGGCAAAGCTGAGACTTTAAAGGAGCACACGCTAGAGATGGAGCTATGTCAGGGTGTACTTACGCATGCAGTCTCCTCCGTACCAGCCCGCGTGGCACTCTGCACAGTAGATGCCCTTCACGTAGAAGTCGTCCAGAGTACCCCCCCACGAGCCGTTTCGGCACGTCTTGCAGTTTTCAAAGATGGTACAACCTGAAAATTTTCCAAGCAGAAGGGTGTTAGATTAAGCACATGCAGGTTCTAATGGGCTGCATGAGAGAGGAACTATGGACCTTCCCAGGACCTTGTCTCAACTAAGGGCATCTGGACCTAGAAAGGTGCCAAAGCCCTTATTAAAAAATGCTCATTCCTAGGAAGATGCTAGAGGCACCAGAATTCAGACTGAGGAGTTTAGGAGGGTGGTCTGAACCATCTTCCTAGTTAGTGGCTGATGGCTTTTTTTATATATATATATTCCATTTCTGGTCATAATTATGAACTTTAAGTTTCAATAAAACACAATGCTATTTAAAATTATTTTGTAATCACTATGTTTTATCAAGCAAATAACATTGATGAAAATACCTCCAAATTTAAGACTAATTGACAGCAAATGCCTATTACTATATGAAAACCAAATCTAAATTACACTGTTGTTTGTACTGAAGGAAAACCCTCTTGCTGGTTGTAAATTTTTCATGTTTTACAGGGATGCCATATCTCACGTAACGTCAGTAACCTGAAAAGTACTATGAGATGTCAAAAACATTTAGTAATAAGCTTCCAGACGGATTGCACATTTTGGTTCTAATGCATTAGTTTTTAAAAAGTCTACATGGAGATAATTCACATACCATAAAATTCCCTCTTTTAAAGTGTACAATTCAGTGGGTTCTAGCATACCCCAGAGTTGCATAACCATCACTATTATCTAACTCTAGAACATTTCATCACCTTCCCCACAAAAGACCCCATACTCATTAGCAGTCACTCCCCATTCGCCAATCCCCACCCCCAGCCCTAATCCCCGGCAACCAGTAATCTACCAGTCATTTCATATGAATGGAATCTTACAATATATGGCCTTTTGTGTCTGGCTTGTTTCATTTGTGGCTGATGTTTTAATGCAAAATGAAATAACCTGTAGTAAAAGGTAGAATCCATCAAAACAGGGTATTTTTTCTCTTTATAAAAATATTACATGTTTATTATGGAATATTTAGAAAATTCAGATAAGCAAAAATAATTCAATTAAAAACACCAAAACTTCCATCACCCAGAGAAAATGATCAGTAATTCTTTCTATATATATGAACACATTTTTTTAAATTAGGCTTATACTACATACTGTACATTCTGTTTTTAATAACTTACCTTTTAATTTGATACTAGATAGCAACCATCTTCCCATTCCATTAAATATTCTTCTATGGCATACACTTCTATAAGCAGAGTGTGCCGTCCGAAACAACCTTAATGCCTAGTAATGGGCTCACCCTGGAAGGTGTCAGGCTCCCCCCGACCAGCAGGGCACACCAGAGAGGGTTGAGCAGACCCTAGTCAAGGGTCTCCTGAGGGGCGGGGGACAGCGAGGAAAGGTAGAGATAATCCAATCCCACTTATTAAAACGGAGCGCTAAGTTCTGGTGCCTCCATTGTCCAGCTGTGTGTCCTTGAGCAAATGGCTTAAGCTCTCTGTACCTCAATGTCCTCATCTGTAAACCCAGGGTTAAAAACTGTGCCTACCTCATAAAGTTGTTTTATAAATTAAATTCACACGTGTAAAGGGCCTGGCACATAGCAAGTACCCCCAAAACATGAACTATTATTATTATTCTGCATTCCCATAGCTCCTCCTGGCTTATCCCCACCATAGCATATAGCATGCTCAATTTTAACTGCCTACTGTCTGTCTTCCTGTACAGACTGAAATCAGGGGCTGCACCGTGTTCAACATGATATCCCCCCCACTTAATACAGTATCTGGCACATAATAAGTGTTCCAGAAATATTATTATTTGAGATTTGAGCAAATAAATAAATGCATAGATGGATGGTTGAATGGATGAATAATCCAGGCTTCTGAGCCATTCAAGATAACCAGGATTTCCTTGAGCTAATATAATAGCATACTTTTTTGCTTTTGGCTAAAATTAGGTTTTCATTGGCCTGTAGTATATACATGCAGTGTACATATGTGTGATTTCTGTAGAGGAGAGACTTGTAGCTCTCTCTCTGCACACCATCCTGACTTTGCTTCCCTCTCCCAGTGTCTCTTCCGACCAGAAAAGAATTGCTAATGTGATTCATCAAATTTCACATGGCCCATAACTGGGTCCCAGCGGTCCTTTAAAAGACTGTTTTAAAAGATGGTCTTTTAAAGGCCTTCTTCGCCCATGTGCCACATTCCCGTCCGATTTCCTACCCACTGTGCCACTAAGGAGGCCAATGGACTCAGAGTCCGCCCTCTACGACCCTGCCAGCTCTCAGCACAGTAACATCCGGGCCATTAGCTGCAAGCCACAAAAACCAGCCTGGTGCTTAAGATGAACAAGGCTGTGTTAAAAAGACGCTAAGTAGCTCACGGTATTGACAGGAGGGTTAGAGGACCGAGGTCCAAGCTACACAGCCTAGAAACACACGAAAATACACAGCCACCTTGCTCCATTGAGGGCCCCAGTTCCGCTGGCCACTGCTGGACGTCAGCACTGCCATCCCCACCACCACGTCCCTGGACATCGATCCTCGTGCAATTACTGCCATCACAAGAGAAAGAATCGTTGTCCAGCATAACGATAGAAGTGATAGAAATTCTTAAACCAGGCTCAGATCCCATTTCGCACCTTTGAGACTGACAAAATTCCAAAACAGCACGCTCTGTCGCAAGACTTCGGGAAAACGGTACTCTCATGTACGGCTGCTGTGAATGCCAATGCCTGGAGGAGAATTTGGCAAAGGCTGGCAAAATGACATATGCACCTCCCTTTGATGCAGCAATTCTTCTTCCAGGAATGTACCCCCAAAGATATGCTGCAAAAATACTAGCTGATGTATGCCTGAGGCTATCCACTAGAGTAGTATTTATAACAGCAAAAAGCTAGAAACAACCCAAATACTCATGAACTATGGTAATCCACATGATGCAGTTACATGCAACTGTAAAAAGAAATGGGAAAAAAAAACAGCTTTATTACTGTCCGTGAGTGATCTCCAGCATATATTGTTAAGAGAAAAAAGCAAGGCAGTTAGCAGTGTTTATGGCATGCTGTCTTTTGCGCAAGAAGGGGAAAGATACAGAAATGCACACACATATTTGCTTGTATTGTCAAATATAGAAAACAGATAGAAACAACAAACCTAACTACACATCAGGTAGATGTTATAACACCACAGACAAAAGAACTACATCAACTGGCTTTAAAACATAGTATTTTGACTCTATATACTCAGTGAGATATATTCTAAGGTGAATAAAAATCACTATCATCAGTGGTCTTATTACTAATACCAATAGTGCTGTAGCTGTTTTGTACAATTATGAGATAAAGCAAGTAGGTGATTAGGTTAATATTATCAGGAAACAGGATTTTCACCATGAGAGAAAAGACATACAAATATAAAATCAAAGAAATTAATTAACAACCTTGGAATATTACATTTGAACTTGAGTAGCAGCAAAAATTCATTTTAAAAAATACATGTCTTCCAGCTCCATCCACTTAAAAAAACATACAAACAAAACCTTGTAACAATGACAGTCCAATAGCAAGGCACACTTCACGTGACCAGATCGTGGTCTCAGACCAAAGTTCTTTTGAGAAGTGGCTGATTCCAGATCTGGGGCAGAAAATATACAAGAAGAGGTTAAAATATCTTGTCATGCGAGAAATCAAGAAGTCTTCAAAAACAGTGTGGTCATGTCAGAAGAACACAGAAAGACATAAAGGGGCACCCAGTGTTATGAGTTGTGTGCATTAAAATAAATAATGACTGAAATGGATTACATCATATAAATAAATTAAAATGCCTGCGTTCATAATGACACACACACACAGAGAAACCTCTTTGATCACCAGTAGGGACTGCTAGGACACCAATTCACTATTTTTGAAAATCTTTTTTTCTAAAAAAGCCTTTCTCTAGCCTCTCCTTTCAGGGCAACCAGATGGTTGATATGGGACAGTTCTTCACTACTCAGTTTGAAAGATCCTTCCTAGCACCATTGGACGTGGTAATATTGGGTGTCTCCTGTCTGATGTAATAAGATGCTGGGTGCAGGCGTGGCAGACATTGATGCCCTTCTGTATGATGCAGTAGGAAGCGCACAGCACTGCCTATGAAGGTCTCTTATTTATTCCACGACCTCATGCCAGCTCATTAAATCAAAGCCCCACCCTCATAACAGCAGTAATCGCTAGGCTTTTGAAAATATTGAAAATTGTTCAAAGACTTCAGAATCCTGCCAAGGACCCCTAGTCAGGAGACCCTGGCTTAGCTCTCAAAATTTCCTTAGAAAATTTGGAGGCACTACTCAACTATTTCCCTACAAACCATTCTCACCATCAGGGAATTGGAACGGTGGGTTTCTTTTCTGGATCAAATGTGCAAAGGTTATACTGAGGTCACTTCTATTTTTATTTATTTATTTATTTATTTTGCGGTACGCGGGCCTCTCACTGTTGTGGCTTCTCCCATTGCGGAGCACAGGCTCCGGATGTGCAGGCTCAGCGGCCATGGCTCACGGGCCCAGCCACTCCGCGGCATGTGGGATCTTCCCAGACTGGGGCACGAACCCGCGTCCCCTGCATCGGCAGGCGGACTCTCAACCACTGCGCCACCAGGGAAGCCCTGAGGTCACTTCTATTTTAAAGCTCAGCATTACTCTCTTCCAAGAAGGAAGATGGTTTAGATGTAACACCTGTATACTTAAGCCCTGTTTTCTCTCCTCTTCTATAGCTTTCCTCAAAAGAAAGTTCCTGAGGGCTTGCGCGTCCAGAGCCTGTGCTCCGCAATGGGAGAGGCCACAACAGTGAGAGGCCCGCGTACCGCAAAAAAAAAAAAAAAAAAAGAAAGTTCCTGGTAATAATGAGCATCATTCTCTGTGTTTGTAAAATAAGGGGAGAGGAAGAAATGAGAGAAGTTCCCAAGGCACTTTTTTGACATCCTTTTAGTCTTAAGTCTGAGGAAAGTGTATTTGAAATTCTCTACCTCCTCCTTTTGATCAGGCCTGGAAGAGAAAAGGTCAGATTCCCCTGGAAAAAGTCAGATTTACAAGGCAGCAGATATGAAAGCACCAAGAAAACATTCAGTGAGTCGCTAATCACGCTGGAAATACCTTAAGAGTGAAGCTCAGTGTCCACACTGCTCCAGGCAGACAGGCCCTTCAGTGAAGAAGGAAAATCACTGCCCCCTCTACGGTGGGGCCAGGGAATTGGGGGTTTGGGAGAAGGTAGGTCCGGCCTGATGTAAAGGCAAAGGAATAGGCACCATGACCTGGGAAGGTCCCGTCTCACCCTAGGATGCTCTCATATTACCGCGACCACCTCCCAAATGTCCAACTCAGGGCCAGAGCATCATCCTCGACTTCTGCTCTTCCCTTCACTCCCCCATCCTACCAATCCCAAATTGTCATCAACTCCACTCTCTAATCTCTCTCAAATCCCTCCACCTCTCTCCATCCATAGGGCTTCTGTTCATCAAGGTCTCCATTATTCCTCCCCTGCCTCCAGTCGTGGCCTTCTCCCAATCCTTTCTCCATACTGCATTTGAAGAGAAAATCAGCTTTTACCTTTTTAAAGGTTTTTTTTTTTTTTTTTTTTTTTTTTTGCGGTACACGGGCCTCCCACCGCTGCGGCCCCTCCCGCCGCGGAGCACAGGCTCCGGACGCGCAGGCCCAGCGGCCATGGCCCACGGGCCCAGCCGCTCCGCGGCATGTGGGATCCCCCCGGACCGGGGCACAAACCCGCGTCCCCTGCATCGGCAGGCAGACCCCCAACCACCACGCCACCAGGGAAGCCCAGCTTTTACCTTTTTAATGAAAAGATCTCCAATGTTACCAAATATCTTCAGGATGTAGCCTAAACATCATAGTACAGCCTCCAAAGCCCTTTGGCTTGGAGCCCCCCGTTCTCTCCTTCAGATTATTCTCTCAATCTTTGATCTATCTCTTTCCATGCTTCTCATCACACACACACACACACACACACACACCTCCAGAGAGACTGAGCTACTTGCAATTCCCTAAACTCTATGCTTTCTCTTGCCACAGGTCCTTATCACATGCTATTCTCTATGGCCTGACCTCTCGACTGGCTCCCCTTCATGCTTTTCAGTTTGCTGCTTCCATCTTCAGCACACACATCACCTCCTCTAATAAGTCATCCACCCTCATCCGCATCCAGACTCCCATGGTACCCATGCTTCTCTGTCACAGCACCTGCCAGGCTGCATTACAGCCACCTGTTTACTCCTCCATCTCGCCCACTAAGCTGTAAGCTCTGGAAATGCCAGGAGTGTGTCTTTTTAAAAATCACTGTATTCCCACTACCTGTCATGGTATAAAGGAGCTGCTCAGTCTATTTGTTAAATGAATGACTAAGTAGGTAAATCTACAGCATTATAAGCTTAACACTGAAAAGGGTACTAACTCCTCCAATTCCTTTGCCTGTAGTTAGAGTGGGTTGAATTATGCCACTTTTAATCATCATGGCATCACAGCCTCCTGATGTCTACCTGTCAGAATTCAAGTGTTCAGCGTGCTCCTATTACTGACCTCAGAAAACATGAAGGCAACCTGAGGTCTCCCATTGCACACTCACCTGGGTGAATCAGGCAGGAGTCACATTCATTCTCCTCGTTCCTGCAGCAAGGGATGGTATAACCCACCACTTCTTTCTTTCCAGGGCAGGCACATTTAACCTGATCGTATTCACAACACTCCCGACACATGATGTTCCACTCAGCTCCGGGGCAGCCTTCATTAATGACTGTGTACTCTGAAACAGAAACCAGAAGGTGAGATGGAGGGCCTGGCAGGAACAGGTGAGACTCATAAGTACCTTACTGCCAAGAAGCAACCTTGCCCTACAAACGTGTCACCCTGCCTGAAGGATGTTCAGAACCATCCACTGGGGCGCAGATGAAATTTGTTAAAACTGCTATTCATTTTTAATTTTTAACCAAAAAAAGAAATCATGTTTTATCCATATATAATCTACATGGATTGACACACATACACATAAATAACTTATAAACAAGCATACATTTCCTGAGTGTCTGTGCTCATTTCTGTTTTTGCTGGGGTACATCAGGCCAAGGCTTACAGCTACACAGGTTGTGCACTGCGCAATTCCAGAAGGAACCATTAAACTGCACAACTGTACGGTACAGCCCAGGCTCTTGGGCCATCAGAAAGGTTTGGTGACCACTCTCTAGACTAGGTCCATCAAGTGCAAGGCTGAATGCCAAGTAGGAACCACATCATTTCCTCCAAACCTGGCTCCTCGATTTTGCAACATGCCATTTTTACGGTATCTTCAAAGCTAAAACCAACAGAAAAGACAAAAACCACCTTAATTAGTATGTTTGGGAGAATTTCAGTGTTTTACAAGAGTGAACTCATTGGCAGAACTTCATTCAGTCCCTAAAAACAACTGAGCATTCTTTCCCATGAGAAAAAAAGTGCTCCTTTCTGGGTGGAATTTCTTTCTGTCTGTCTTTTTTAAAATATACCTTAGGTAATGAAAAAGAAAAATCATTTGGCAAAAACTATAAAAGGAATCAGTCGGAGGCTGCCCGGAGGAATCCAGGCTAAGAAACAGACCTAGCTTTGATTTGCTCTTCTTCCTGCCCCAACTCTCTATTCCTAAAAATTTTGCACAAAGATGACGATTGAAACAGAAATAGGTCAGATATTTGAGGAAGAAAGTGAATCAGGCTTCCCTAAAAACCCCAGGGAGGGATCCCCAACACGCCTTGTAGGCCCATATAAACCAACCCTAATATCTGCGGTGGCTTCTAACCTCTTGAATTTCATAGTTTAGTTTTCTGTTTTCCTCCCCTAAATTTGGAAGTCTGACACAGAACTGTTCATTCTCAATTTGCCAAGTAGACCAATTTAAAGAAACTCTCACCATCTTCTCTCAACCTTCTGTCATAAGAACATTCTAGCATCATAGAAAGGAACCACTTGCATAATAAGGGACAGTTCCTTAGATTGAATACATGTAGTTTTATGAAAAAATTCCTCTTTTCTTTTCTACAAACACTGGTGGGGAAGCAAAGATCCTCATACTGGCATTTGGGAACAACCAGCATAGACCACCATGATATTGTCACTACTGAGATTTTGTTTCCCGTTCTATTCTGTCTGTCCCCTCCAGGACAGACACCAGGACTTACTTTGCTGAGCTTCTCATGTTTCTAACTTGGCTGGATGAAGTGAATAACTTCTAAAATCTAGAAGAGAGGACTTCCCTGGTGGTGCACTGGTTAAGAATCCGCCTGCCAACGCAGGGGACACGGGTTTGATCCCTGGTCCGGGAAGATCCCACATGCCGTAGAGCGACTGAGCCCGTGCGCCACAACTACTGAGCCTGTGCTCTAGAGCCTGAGAGCCAGAACTACTGAGCCCACACGCCACAACTACTGAAGCGCATGCACCTAGAGCCCGTGCTTCGCGACAAGAGAAGCCACTGCAATGAGAAGCCCATGCACCGCAACGAAGAGTAGCCCCCGCTCACAGCAACTAGAGAAAGCCTGCACCGAGCAACAGATCCAATGCAGCCAAAAACAAATAAATAAATTTATTAAAAAAAAATCTAGAAGAGAACTTAATGGCTAAGAGTAAAAGAAAGTAGAAGAAAACATAGGAGTAAATCTCCATGATCTTAGACTTGTTATGATCTTGGATTCTTAGATGTGACACCAAAAACGACAAAAGAAAAACAGATAAATTGGATTTATCAAAATTAAAAACTTTTGTGCAACAAAGGAAAGTGAAAGGACAACCTACAAAATGGAGGGAAATTTGGAAATCATATGTCTGATAAGGATTTAATATCCAGAATATGTAAACGACCCTTACAACTCAACCACAAAAAGACAAACAACCCAATTTTTAAAAGGGCAGGGTTTCCCTGGTGGCGCAGTGGTTGAGAGTCCGCCTGCCGATGCAGGGGACATGGGTTTGTGCCCCGGTCTGGGAAGATCCCACATGCCGCGGAGAGGCTGGGCCCGTGAGCCATGGCCACTGAGCCTGCGCGTCCGGAGCCTGTGCTCCGCAACGGCAGAGGCCACAACAGTGAGAGGCCCGTGTACCGTAAAAAAAAAAAAAAAGGGCAAATGACATGAACTGACACTTCTCCAAAGAAGATATACAAACGGCCAATAAACACATGAAAAGATGCTCAGCATCACAAGTCATTAGGGAATTGAAAATCAAAGCCACAACAAGATAACACCTTACATGTACTAGGATGGCTATAATCCAAGAAAAGAAAAAAAAAGGAAAATAACAAGCATTGACAAAGATGTAGAGAAACTGGAACCCTTGTATGTTGCTCAGGGGAATGTAAAATGATGCAGCTTCTCTAGAAACCAGTGTGGCAGTTCCTTCAAAAGCTAAACATTGAATTATTTTATGACCCAGCAATTCTACTCCCAGGCATATATCCCAAAAATCAAAAACAGAAACTCCAACAGATACTTATATACCAGTGCTCACTGCAGCATTATTCACTGCAGCCAAAAGGTAGAAACAACCCAAATGTCCATCAAGAGATGAGTGAATAAGCAAAACATGGTATAAGCATAAAATATTATTCTGAATGTGGAATATTATTCAGCCGTGAAAAAGAACGAGATGCTGATACAAATTACAATATGGATGAACCTTACAAACATGCTAAGTAAAAGAAGCCAGACACAGAAGGACAAATATTGTGCCACTGAACTGTATACTTAAAATGGCTAATGTAGAAAATGTTGTTATTTTTATCATATTTTTTTAATATTAAAAAACTAGTGAGAGGAAAAAAAGTGTTTAAAGCCTTAAGCATTGGAATCAGACAGACCTGGGTTTGGAATCCCACCTTTGCTACTTACTGGTTGTATGACCTTGGCTAAGTTACTTTACTCACTCAGTCTCAGTTTATTATCCAATGAAATGAGTACATTTTATCTAACTCAGAAGCCAGCTGAAAGGACTAGATAAGATTATGTATATAAAGAGCTTAACACAGTGCCCAGCATATAATGAACATTCGATAACTAGTAGCTTAAGAAGAAAAACACTATTGACATCCATATTTCTCAAGGATCTAAGTTTCTGAATGTACCACATATCAACTCCTTACATAAAATATTCATGTTGGGACTTTCCTGGTGGCACAGTGGTTAAGAAGACTCCACACTCCCAATGCAGGGGAACTGGGTTCAATCCCTGGTCGGGGAATTAGATCCCACATGCACGCTGCAACTAAGAGTTCACGTGCCGCAACTGAGGAGCCAGGGAGCTGTAACTAAGGAGCCTGCGAGCTGTAACTAAGGAGCCTGCGAGCTGCAACTAAGGAGCCTGCCTGACAAAACTAAGACCTGGTGCAACCAAATAAATAAAAAATAAATAAATTAATTAAATGCTTAGGTTGTTTCCCCACTGCATTTGGAGCAAACCCTAAATGCTCTGCTATGGCCCCCAAGGCCTTTGAGAGCTGCTCTCTCCTGAGCCCTGCAACCTTTCCTTGGCACTATTTCCCACCTTTTATTTCTCAAAACCATCAAGGTCTTGCTCATCCCAGGGCCTTCACATTTGCTTTCCCCACTGCCTCTGTCAAAACGCTGGGCCTTAGTGTAAATAACACGTGTTCAGAACGGTCCTCGCTGACTTTCTCATCTGAAGTTTGTGCCTCTGCCCCTCCTTCCATAGTATTCTCTATCACGGTACCCCAATTGTTTCCTTTCATCGCCCTTACACAATTTATAATCCCTTTCTATGTTTCCATTTACTTGCGTATCATCTGTCTCCCTTACGTGACCATAAGCTGGTAGGAACAATACCTAACTTGTTCACCGCAGCTAGGGAAGGGCCTGGAATGCAAGAGGTGCTGGATAAATACTTGTTGAAAGAACCAGCCTCCACTCTAGAGCTACCCTCCCTTCAACAGTCAAATATTTCCGTCCAGTGGTCCAGCTGGGAGCTGAGCCAGGAGAGCTGGCTCCGCCCCATAATTTGCTGATATCAGAACTGGGGCACTTTCCCTCCCATGGTGAAGGGTCTAGAACAGTTGGTCCAGGTTACCCAACTTGGGTCTCAATTCCTTGGCACCAGCCCCTGCCTTGTCCAGCTGTATGATTTCTCCACTCTCTGAACATCTAATATGCCTGCGGGGTGTGGCTCATGTCTTACCCCTCCCCCTGCCCACCCGAGGGCAAGCACTCCATCCTTCTAGGTTTTCTAAGAATTTACAAGTACTAATGACTCTTGGGGGACACTGACAGAATAAACGTTGTTTGCAGCTTTTATAAGCCTTGTAATAAAATATGGGAGGCCAAGTAAGGTCTGCTCTACTCCAGTAGAGGGCAAAGCCTGTTTTCCCTAAGCAGGTGGCTAGTCCACGTCTGGCCCAGCCATGGAATACTGCGGGCCTCCCTTTACCTGGGACATTAATTCCCTAAAATGGCATTTCTCTTTATTTCAATGAGCAAGCCCACCTCTGCCCTCCCTAACGTGTTACAATAATTTTATAGGTAAGGTCCAGAGTATTGTATCATCTTAGCCAAAGGGAATGATCCCAGGGAAACCCATCTCTGTGCTGTCTGCCAAGTCAGCCAGCTGGCTCCTTTCCAAGGACTCTGTGTGGTAACCCCAAAGATATCCATATCCTTACCTCCAGGACCCATGAAAATGTTACCTTACAAGACAAAAGGAATTTTGCAGATGTGACTGATTTAAGGTTCTTGAAATGGGTAGAGAATGCTGGCTTGTCCAGGTGGGACCAAGGTAATCCCAAGGATCCTTATAAGAGGGAGGCAGGAGGGTCAGAGTCAGAAGCAGAGGCGTGAGGACAGAAGCACTGGACAGACAGGAGTGATGTGTTTTCAAGATGGAGGAAGGGACCACCATCCAAAGAACGCAGGCAGCCTCTAGAAGCTGAATGAGGCAAGGAAACAGATTCTCCCTTAGAGCATCCTGAAGGAACACAGGCCTGCCATCACCTAGATTTTGGCTTCCTAAGACTCATTTCAGACCCTTGAGCTCCAGAATGGTACGAAAATACACTTGCGCTGTTTTAAGTCACTAAGTCTGTAGTAATATGTTACAGTATCCACAGGGAATTAACGAACTGTGTCTTCTCAAAAGAAAGGTTAACCCACAGCCAGTCATTTAACCACTCTGGTCCTCAGCTTTCTCACTGAGCACAGTGCTAAGGGTGTGGGTGAACTGATGAATTCATTGTTTCATCCCACAAGTATTTATTGAGTGTCTGCTACATCCCAGGTAGGAGGCTGGGTACTGGGATACAGTGGAGAGAACAGACACCATTACCAGCCCCGTGGAACTCACAGTTTTTTAGAGGAGTAGACATTGGATAAAGGATCCCACAAACACACGATCACTCATTGTGATGAGGACATGTAGGATGCTATGAGAACAAGTGGATGGTCACGCAGGGACATTAGCACCAAATCTACAGGACTTGCAGGACTTGCAGGGTTAAGGGGGTTTAAGTAAAATCACAAATTAAAATCTATTTGCCAAGATAAGACCACTTCTCAGGAACACGGAAGTGATGGAAGAGGGGACGGTTTTAATGCTTTTGTTGACTTGGCTCCTCTGGTCTGGTAAGTCCATCACCCTTCCTTCTCCCCTCGCTGGAACAGAGACAGGAAAGTGCCCCCAAAACATACATGTGGGCTTCCCTGGTGGCGCAGTGGTTGGGAGTCCGCCTGCCGATGCGGGGGACACGGGTTCGTGTTCCAGTCCGGGAAGATCCCGCATGCCACAGAGCGGCTGGGCCCGTGAGCCATGGCTGCTGAGCCTGCGCGTCCGGAGCCTGTGCTCCGCAACGGGAGAGGCCACAACAGTGAGAGGCCCGCGTACCGCAAAACAAAAACAAAAACAAAAACAAATAAAACATACATGTAAGAAACAAACAGGTAAGTGAAATATTCTATGAGAAATATTTAAAGTTGATCAGCTGAAGAGGTTTGAAAATACAATAAGCAGACAAAAGTGATCTCCTGGACTTTTCCTTCTCCATTTATCAGAATTAAATGGACAAAGGGCACATTGGTCATTTGGCTTCAGCTGTACAAATTTCAGGGGATTTCAATATGATGCTAAAGGTCAGTTCCAGAAACTAGGATTTAAAGAAATATCAACAGCAGGAGAAGCTACTGAATGTTTTCCTATATGCATGCTAAATCACGTTAGCATTTGTTTAGCTAAAGGGCTTTTATATTGTTTATGCAATTTAATTTTCAAGATGACCCAGTGAGGTAGGTAATACATTTCCTTGTAATCTAAAATAAGCTACTCTAACCTCTTCACTTTACCAGTGATGAAAAGAGCTAAGTAGGGAAGAAGCAAAGAGAAATGCCAAAGACGTTTTTTAGGGAATTCTGAGTGGGAAGGGAGGCCCACAGAATTCCAGGTTTAGAGAGGGGGTGAACAGCCTGTTGCTTCCTTAGCCTGGAAACAGGCCAGGACAGCCTCTAGTTTCAGGGGTTGCTGTAGTTGAGCAACTGTTACTTTGCCTTCCATGTTTGAGAACAAAGAGTTATTAAGCTGCAAATGAGTTTTATCCTGTCAGTGCTTCCCAGGAAATAAGCGCAAACTGAGCACCAAGAACACACAGAGCACCACTTTGGGATCAACCAAGGCACCAAAAGGTCAAGCACATGCCCATAATCACATAGCAAAATTGAACTTACAAAGTTCCAGCCACCGTGTGCATTCATTCATCTCTAACTCTTCCATTGGACAAAATATTTATTTTTTTCTATATAAAACACTCCATATTTTAATGCAAAAGATGCCTTGTGAAAGCTTCAAACAATAAGATCATACATAAAGGAGTAAGAAGTATTCAGAAATAACCTTAATATTATATTGTCTATCTTTCAATTGTTTTCTTTCAGTGGACATACATATCCACACGTACAAAATGCTAGATGTGTAGATTATCTTCTTGCCTCTCAAAGCTGGTAACCTATGATTATTATTTTTTTTTATCAGCTCGGTGCTTTGTGACCACCTAGAGGGGTGGGATAGGGAGGGTGGGAGGGAGACGCAAGACGGAGGGGATATGGGGAAATATGTATATGTATAGCTGATTCACTTTGTCATACAGCAGAAACTAACACAACATTGTAAAGCAATTATACTCCAATAAAGATGTTAAAAAAAAAAAAAAGAAAAGAAACTGTGCTGCTTCGGGACTTCCCTGGTGGTCCAGCAGTTAAGACTCCGCACTCCCAATTCAGGGAGTCTGGGTTCAACCCCTGCTCAGGGAAGTAGATTCCACAGGTCCCAACTAAAGATCCCACACGTGGCAACGAAGATCCCACGTGATGCAATTAAGACCCGGTGCAGCCAAATAAATAAATAAATATTTTTTAAAAGAAAAGAAACTGCTCTTCTTCTTTACTTTAATCACATTTTCTCTTGACCTTAAGTAATCTTCAAAAGTGATTTTAAACTGCTGCATCATTATCCTATATGTGCAACTGCTTCTCTCCCCTCTTTTGAAAATCAGGGTAAACAAATAAAAAAAGAGATGCAGAGTACTTTGGTATCATAGGCTTTGCCCAAGCCATCCCTCAGCTGCCACACTTGGGGCAGCCATCCTGGTATCTCCTATCCAGAGTGAAGAGTTGGGGCTTCCCTGGTGGCGCAGTAGTTGAGAGTCCACCTGCCGATGCAGGGGAGGCGGGTTCGTGCCCCGGTCCGGGAGGATCCCGCATGCCGCGGAGCGGCTGGGCCCGTGAGCCGTGGCCGCTGGGCCTGCGTGTCCGGAGCCTGTGCTCCGCGGCGGGAGAGGCCACAACAGTGAGAGGCCCGCAAAAGAGGTGAGTTATATTGGTCCAGCTCTGGTTTTTCCTGAATTCACGTTGGAAAACCTAAGACACTTAACCGCTCAGTCCTGTTTTATCCATGCAAATACCAAGGCAATGAAAACAATCCTGACCGATTGGCACAGGTTTGGCTTTCATAGATGTGGTGAACAAGTGAACAAATGAGTGAGAGAGCGCTGCTGGCTGGCATCACGGCCGTCAGCAGTATTCTCACAGCCCCTCATCAGCCAGGAGCTTGCTCTAAGGCTCTCCAACACTGAGTATTTCTCCTGCTGACAAGATGGAGAACACTTAATCCCTCAAACAGCGGGGGGTTAACTTCACAGGATGGTAGAGGGAGCAATTGTGTCTCCTTCGCATTGTCTCCAAGTGGCACGCTTTCCACACTAGGTTTTAAGGAAATATGTTGACATGATAGTTGTTAAGGTAAATCTGAAAAAGGTCAGAGAATTCTTGATGAAAACATGAGTCAGACTGTTCCATATACAGTGGAAATGTCAGTTGTCAAACCACAGGCCACCCCAGCAGGTGGCAAAGAAAGGCGTTTTCATCTCACGCCCGCTCCTCCGTGATGTTAGGGTCTGCCTTTGCACCCACCCAAAACCCCACAGCCCTCCCCTCTAACCACATTTAATGAAAATTTCTACTGAGTGTTTTACTGTCCTGCATGTTATAAAACATCTAAGACCAAAGGGAGAAAAAAGATGTAGGAATCAGAGAGTCCTGCAGCTAGGCACCTTGGGCTCCACTCTCATCCCCACTCATTCCCCCGCCTCCTCTCATGCTATCTCAACTCCCTGAATTGATTTCTAACACACAACATTCCTAACCACCTGAAGGTCTGACCACCCACTCCATGCGGCCAATGACAGACGCCAGGCAAATCCCAGACAGGAATGCTGTGAGTCAGGGGTGATGGAACGGTTACTGGGGCTCTTGGTGACTCAATATCTCCTCCTGAGCCTTTGAGAACCATCCCATCACCATGACCCTCAGTCCCAGCCTGGCTGGATTCCCAACTTCAGTGACCTTGGTCTTTCCCTGCTCACAGCTCCTCTTGTTAACGAGGTAACGATAGCTGGAAAGTCAACGCCTCCATCACCCCCTTTTGGGTATCAGCAGTGATAAAACTTACAATGGATTCCCTAGAAATCTAGTTTGTTGACACTAGTACATTGGGGAGGGGTAGGGAAGCAAAAATCAGTTTTTCACTTCCTTCCCCTCTTCACTCTGCCCCACACTGTCACTCCTTGTGCATTCTCCTCTCTCCCTGGGTCCCAGCCCCCAAGGAAATGGAGCTGAACCTTTCAAACATACCAGCTCACTGAATCCTCAGAGCCACCCTTCAAAGGAAGTATCATTTTTTTCATTTCACAGATGAGGAAACTGAGGAACAGAGAGGGTAAATAAATTGTCCCAGGTGGCACAGTTTTCAGGTGAAAGAAGAAAGATTAGAAGCCAGCTCTTTCTGGGGCCAAAGTCTTATTCTTTCCAACACAGTATTTTGATTCTAGAGAGTTCACAACTTTGACTTTACAGATTAAGAATGCAGCATTGGTGAAATGAACACACTTGGTAATCAGACCACCCAAATTTTAATACCAAATCTGTCCCTCTTGTATGCTGCTGGACAATCATAGACAAGACACCTTGCTGTGGCATTTCCCCTAAACCTCAAGAGAATGGATGTAGATTGTTAGGGGTGTTAATGTCACTGCAGTTAAAGAGGCAATGAGCATAAAGCGCTTTCGAAGAAAAATCGCGTGTTTGTTGAGATATTACCATTATTCCCTGTAGAATAAAAAACCATCAATGGATAAAGAAGATGTGGTACATATATACAATGGAATACTACTCATCCATAAAAAGGAATGAAGTAATGCCATTTGCAGCAACATGGATGGACCTAGAGATTATCAAACTAAGTAAGTCAGACAAAGATAAATACCACACGATACCACTTATATGTGGAATCTAATCAAAATGATACAAATGAACTTTTCTACAAAACAGAAACAGACTCACAGATCTCAAAATTAAACTTATGGTTACGAAAGGGGAAACGTGGGGGGAAGTGATAAATTAGGAGATTGGGATTAACATATACACACTACTATGTATAAAATAGATAACTAACAAGGACCTACTGTATAGCACAGGGAACTCTACTCAACATTCTGTAATAACCTATATGGGAAAAGAATCTGAAAAAGAATGGAGATTTTATATATATATATATATATATATATATATATATATATATCTGATTCCCTTTGCTATACACCTGAAACTAACACAACATTGTAAATCAACTATACTCCAATAAAATTTTTTTAAAAACCATCACAGGTAGCTAAAATACAGATGGCTAAGGGAGCAAAGGGGGTGAGTAATAATGTCTCCTCCAGAGGCGCACACATACATGGAATTTTAAGCTGTCAGTTCTTGCTTATATCATGGCATTCTGGGTTCCTCCCCCTTGTTTCTAGATTTCCTGATCTCTTTTTTCTAATACCTCCTCTTCAGACACCTTCTTCACTAGGACATACCTCACCTCCTGCTGCTTGTCTTCCAGAAATAGAAATTCTACATCTATAGGCAAAGGGAACAAAACCCAAACTCTAGCATCTTGGAAGAGCCTCGAGTTGCCATTATCCTCAACAACTGTGCTGGAAACCCTTGAAGGACAGCTGCTTCTGGGTTATTTCGAACACTGGAATATGAGCTGAATAGATCTTATTTTTTTATTAGCATTGGGTACTAAAAATATAATTTAACAATGCATCTAAATGTACTTGGCAATAGAACTCAGCAAATATTATATCAAAGTATTAGAATGTCTAAGTTAAAAACAATAAAACTTAAGCTATACCCTAAAAATCCAATCTGGATTTCCCCAGACCTAAGAATTCTACAAACAATCCCACCTGCTCCTCAATCCTCAACACTTTTAAAACCTTCTTTCTGAGTCAGAGTGTGTCAGGGCTATAAGGGGGTCTTGGTCAACCACACCCGCCCCTTTGCCAAGAGCTTCCAGAGTGAGTGTTACTGCCTTCACATCCAGGTTCACTGATGCCAGGCAGAAGCCAGATTTTCCTTCTACCAAAGGCAGATGGCCAAGAGCAGATGTCAGTTTGAGCGAGGGTGATGCATTTATAATGGCATGTCCTATGGTTCACTAAGCCCTAAGCTGGCGGCAGCTTCACACAGGCTAGCCCTCATTAGAATTGCCTTCTCCAGTTCTGCAAGCTAGAACAAGATGAAGGGGAACTTCTTTTTGCCTGAGGTTTCCTGGCTGGCTCTACCCTTGAATCACAACAGATGGTCGTGAGCAACGTCTCATGTTTGGGAGACAACATCATTGACCCAGAATCACCTACTCTGAAAGACACCATCCCCTCAACCCCCTGCAAGAATCTACCACCAGCCATATTTCAAACATGGACAAACTTAGGCATAGCATGTGGAAGGCATTTCACCCTAAGGCTGGAAGGCAGATGCATGATAAAAGCAAGGGGAGAAAGCAAGTCTCAAAGAAATAAACATATGGTGAATCTTTAGGAATATTTTTTCCCTGACACAGAGTAACAGATGAATAGGATAGGACTGTGGACCAAGCTGGAGTGGGCCTCAAGAGGACCATGTAACTTCCATCCTACTATAGATAGAACACCCAATATTTCTCCTTCTTAATCCCTTGTGAAACGTGTGCTAGTGGGAAAAATAGCAGAAAGGAGAGGAGTAGAAGATGACTTTAATTTCCTGAGTGCTCCCTTTTTGCAAAGCATTATACTATTTTTAATAGGTTACTTTTTTTTTTTGGCCATGCCGCGCAGCATACAGGATCTTAGTTCCCCGACCAGGGATCGAACCTGTGCCCCTGCAGTGAAAGCGTGGAGTCTTAACCACTGGACCACCTAGAGATTGTCATACTGAGTGAAGTAAGTCAGACAGAGCAAGACATATCATATGAGATCACTTATAAGAGGAATCTAAAAAAAAAAAAGGCTACAAATGAACTTACCTACAAAACAGGAAGAGACTTATAGATGTAGAAAATAAACTTATGGTTATCGGGGGTAAAGAGGGGGAGGGATAAATTGGAAGATTGGGATTAACATATACACACTACTATGTATAAAATAGATAACTAATAAGAACCTACTGTATAGCACAGGGAACTCTACTCAATACTCTGTAATGGCCTATTTGGGAAAAGAATCTAAAAAAGAGTTGATATATGTATATGTATAACAGATTCACTTTGCTGTACACGTGAAACTAACACAACATTATAAATCAACTATACCCCAATAAAAATTTAAAAATAAATAAATAAGTAAATAAATAAATAGGTTATCTCATTTAACACCTGCAATAAACCTATATAAAGACACTATTATTACAGGGGCTTCCCTGGTGGTGCAGTGGTTGAGAGTCCGCCTGCTGATGCAGGGGACACGGGTTCGTGCCCCGGTCCGGGAAGATCCCACATGCCGCGGAGCGGCTGGGCCCGTGAGCCATGGCCGCTGAGTCTGTGTGTCCGGAGCCTGTGCTCCGCAACGGGAGAGGCCACAACAGGGAGAGGCCCGCGTACCGCAAAAAAAAAAAAAAAAAAAAAAAGACACTATTATCCTCAGTGTACAGGCTAAGAGGTGGTACAGCCACATTAAAGAGGTTAAGTAACTTGCCAAGAAAACCAGCCATAAATGACGGAGGCAAGATTCAAACCTGGCCCATATTTTTAAACCGTAATACTCTACACCCTATGTTTATACATATCCATACATATGCACACATAAGTATATACATAACTATATCTACACTTTCATTTTTCTGTGTACATGTGTATTCAAACTTGAACATATCCATACTAAGATGTCTATATCAAAAAATGAAATCCATAAATATGGCAAGCAAGGGCTGAATCTTTGCTGAGAAGGATATGGTTACTCAAGTCTGCTTAGGCAGGAAGCCCTTAAAAGGAACAGCAGGTTTTATTCCTTATCCATTGCCACTGTTCTGAAGCAAGTCTGGGCAGAGAGAGGAGGCAGGCGATGCTAGGGGCAAGGGAGAAGCCGTGTCGTGTGACAACAAGAACAATATTTAGGAAAGGCAGGAATAAAGCTGTTCCCAGAAACAGCAAACAAGAGGTTGATGAACAGCTCAAACTCACATTCTGTCTCTATGGGATACAGCCCCAGTGTAAACAGCCCAGACCACTTCCGGGTTGTGCAACTCAGGGTCATGGTAGCTATACTAGAACTGGCAGACAGGGGGGTAAATAAAAAAACACTGGAGACAAACCCCATGTGTTAGAGGGGGGAAGGGAGAGGTTAATTGGTAATGAACAGACCTTGGACTCAGTGCTCCCAGGGACTAGAAGGATGCTTAAATATTCTCCTTATTTTTTTTTAATTTATTTTATTTTTATTTTTGGCTGCGTTGGGTCTTCGTTGCTGCACGCAGGCTTTCTCTAGTTGCGGTGAGCAGGGGCTACTCTTCGTTGCGGTGCACGGGCTCTAAGCGCGCACACTTCAGTAGTTGTGGCTTGTGTGCTCTAGAGTGCAGGCTCAGTAGTTGTGACACACGGGCTTAGTTGCTCCGCGGCACATGGGATCTTCCCAGACCAGGGCTCGAACCCTGTCCCCTGCATTGGCAGGTGGATTCTCAAGCACTGCGCCACTGGGGAAGTCCCATATTCTCCTTATTTTTGAAGAGGAGACAGTGTGACTGTCACCAAGGATACAATGTAGTCGGGAAGTCAAGTCACAGCTCTTATCGCTCCCCAGAACTGCCACATCATCATAGGTGTGCATTAATCAGACCCACACCTCAGTTTGATCAGTGATCCCAGGGCAACCACATTACTTTAAACAACTTACAGACAAGAAATGAGTTTTCTTGGTGAACTATTCAGGTCGACGCTGGTGAGGACTTTTCTTACAGCAATGTGGTCGGGGTCACCTCCACAGTTCTTTCAACATCTCAGCAAGTGCAAAGGGACTAGGACATCAGACTTCCCATCCATCTCTCAGCAGAAGTCTGAAGAAAAGCTCATGTTTTGTAGATTTTCAAATTCCCTTCTTACCCCATCCTCTGTAACAGTGAAGATATTCTTCAATGTTTTATTCATTATGGGCAAGAGACCTGAGTTTTCCAAATGATGGAGCACAAGTTCCACTGGATGGTATAAGGTATTATGTGAATAAAGGTTCTGCGGCCAAACAACTTTGTAAATGCTAATAGCAGCTTTCTTTATTGTAGGGCTTTGCCAAGTCTATAATATTCTTTGCACATAGTTAATTCCCACATCCCCCAAACTAATTCCATCATGACATCCTAGGTTTTGTTTGCTTCTGCTGAATATCCTTTAGGATTAGTATTCCATGAAACCTACTTTGGAAAATACCAGGCTGGGCCATAAGCTCTCTCAACCTTAAAGAAAGTGCCTTACATATATACAATGGGATATTACTCAGCCATAAAAAGAAACGAAATTGAGTTATTTAGAGTGAGGTGGATGGACCTAGAGACTGTCATACAGAGTGAAGTAAGTCAGAAAGAGAAAAACAAATACAGTATGCTAACACATATATATATATGGAATCTAAAAAAACAAAAAACAAAAAGGTTCTGAAGAACCTAAGGGCAGGGCAGGAATAAAGATGCAGACATAGAGAATGGACTTGAGGACACGGGGAGGGGGAAGGGTAAGCTGGGACGAAGTCAGAGAGTGGCATGGACATATATATATATACACTACCAAATGTAAAATAGATAGCTAGTGGCAAGCAGCCGCATAGCACAGGGAGATCAGCTCGGTGCTTTGCCTCCACCTAGAGGGGTGGGATAGGGAGGGTGGAAGGGAGCCGCAAGAGGGAAGAGATATGGGGATATATGTATATGTATAGCTGATTCACTTTGTTATAAAGCAGAAATTAACACACCATTGTAAAGCAATTATCCTCCAATAAAGATGTTAAAAAAGAAAGAAAGTACCTTAAGGAAAAGGCCTTTTATTCATCATCCTGTCTCCAGCACCTAGGATCACACCTGGCACCTGGTAGGTGCTTGATAAAGTCTACTGAATAAATACATGAATGTGGATACATGAGGCATGTGTGACTTCCAGGGTCAGGTTATTTGTGTCAAAGACTGATGTTAGAAATGGCTCTTGCGATGACCTTTTGGGGTCTCTATTTTACAGTAGAAGGAATCCATTGGATCCATTACTGCTGAACATTTTTCGCTCTTTGTGTACTGCAGTTTGCATCTCATTTCCATAAAGGCTTGCGCTGCTCACTTGTTCTTTTCTACCATTGATTGGCGGGGGGAGCCAGGCTTGTACAGAAAGGAGGCGGAACATCACTTAGAAGCAGGCAGTCAATCACCCACTGGGAGGCAGAAAGCCAGACTGAGAATAAAGATACTTAATACCAGGCAAGCCCTCCCTTCTGCTTGCAACCAGGTGAGCCAAGTGGTATATTGAAAAATATAGTAGATGCTACCAGATGGAAGCTAAGCTCAGGCAACTTGTCCTGGGATATCTCAGGTGTTCTCTACCATCACTGTTGACTTCCGAGGTGGGATCCCATGATGCAGGGGATTAACTGATCATCTTCAAAGGAGTCCTATGAAGTAAGTGGACATGGAACCGGGTTTGAAAAACATTGACACCTTGGTCCCTCAGAGTCCTCAAATGATTTGACTTGAAGCAAAGCAGGCCAACATGCCTCCTTCGCCCAGCGGTTTTCCATTAAAAACTGGTTGGAAATTTATCGTAACCAATCATAAATTCAGCTGATGAGGACAATTGCTACATCCTCCCATGAGCTAAAGTTGCCTGAATGTGTTCCCCACTCTGTTCCGGCAGCCGCGGCCCTGGGTTTCCAATCTCCAAACCAACTGACCAGACTTCTACTTACATTGACGCCGGCTGCCAGAGCACTAACGCAGCCCTCTGAGACAGCCAGAGCCTCGGAGAGGGCAGTGATGAAGATGCCCGCACTGCAGGAACAAAGGCATTTCCCCAGCTCCAGAGGCAGAAGGGTGACAGAAACATGTGTCTTTATTTGCCGCTCAGCCGAGGGGGGCACTTCTCTTAACCATTTGACAAAGGACCCAAGACATTAGCGTCTAGTAGACAGCTGATCCTCATTCAAAACCCACCTGAGTATTCATGGAGGGCGTCTCCATTTCCATCCCCTGCAATGTCCATCAACTGCGTTATGCCGAAAAAAAAGAAGAAAACACGCTTCCCTTTACTCACGCCAGGCCTGCTGTTCCTGTTCCATAGCCTAAGAGTTTACACATTGACAATCTTGACAGAATAAATCCATAAAGGAGAAGCGCTACCCAGCGTCAGGGCCAGGCTTGAAGCAGGTCTCATCCTCAATTCTGTCCCTCCACAAGCAGACACATGATTTTGATTACAAAGGCTGACCACGGGACAAAGAAATTCTCACTTCCCACATCTAATCAGAATGAGATGCATGAGCCTGTGGACAGCTACCCCAGAAATTAGCGGGATGTGCAATCTGCTTAACACTCCTGTTTCCTTTAGAAAATGGCTGCTCTTGGTTTCCACGTGGTCCCACTGGGGCTGCTGAGGTCTCTCCCTCGTCTCTCGCATCCACTCTGCCCCCACAGTGGTGAGCACATGACCTCCCTGAGGCCATTCTCAGCTCCTGGAATATCCAAGGGATAACCAGAATTCTTTACTAACGCCATGGTCTTTATGATTCGGCCAGGAGATCTACCATAGTCGGACCCCCTGCTGACCACGGCAGCGTTGTGCAGTGTTTCAGTGCATGCATAATGGGGTCAGGCTCTCTGGGTTCAAATCATGGACGTCCAGCTCCGTGACCTGGGCAAGTACTGTACCTCTCAGTTCCCTCCTATGTAAACTAGGGATAATAACACTACTAATTGGCTTCTAGATGTGTTGTGAGTATTAAATAAACACAAGTAAAGCATATAGGAGAGTGCCTGGTATTTACCACAAGCTCAGTAGATCATTTGGGATCTGGTCCCTTAGGTATGGAGGCTTCCACCCTTGGTGTTTCCACCATCACCCGGTGAAGAATCTGATGTGCAGCCCTACCTACTCCACTCTCAGCCCACATGGGCTCCGTGTCTGTATCACGAATAACAACCGAGAACAATGAAAGGAGTCATTGTCGGTGGGTTGGGCAGTGCGGGGGGAGTAGTAGAAAGTCCCACCGGTTAAGAGAGTGGAATATCTGTAGCCAACACTACTTCTCTGCCTCCTGTGAGTGGTTTTGTTTATAGATATGAGGTTTGATTTTTTTCCTGCATTTTACTTCTTTCTCTCCATTATAAACCTAATGCTTTGGCCCAGATCTCATGATGACTGACGAACAGAACTCCTTAAACACAGACCAGGCTTGGACTCTGATAGACTTTCTGCCACTGGTCTGGTAGCTTTCAAAGCTCCAGCTGCCCTCTGGGTCCTCTGCCATGGAATTCAGGAATGAGAAAATGTAAACATTGCTTTCCCCTCCCCTTTAAAATAAAATAAGAGGAAAGGGATCTGGGCTCCTATGACTTTCAAGTATCCACAAAGTGAGGGTGACAGGTTCTCCCACATGTGGGAGGAGCAGGGCACCACCTTCTCTCATTTATCACTGAAATGGCACTTTTCCCAATTTGCACATACCCCAGATCAATTGCAGTGTCTAGAGCTGGGCTCAGGGGAGGCAGGTAGAGAGGTTTTCTCATGCATCGGGATTGGCCACCCCTAGTAGGGCAGATGGAAATAATTTTCTGACTTAAGGCCAGTCATTAGGTCCTCCAGACGTCATGAGACGCCATTATCTCAGCCATTGCTGTCTAGCCAGGGTAACCCAGATGCAGATAAGTTTAAGTCAAACCCATGGTCCCTGCCAGGAGCATTCCAAAGCCCTCCCTAAGGCTTCTGGATATTTCTAAGGGACTTACATGCTCCAGGTCACATCTGCCTCTGGGTCCAGAGGTGCTTTGTCCCTAGCTTACTGACCCAAACATAACACCAAGCCTCACCCTCAGTTTCCACCAAAAGCTCACTCTCAAGGGCATTCCTGAGAATAGAACATTTTACCAAAGAGTTGGTGGTCACAGAGTTGAGATTACATTCCACAAAACACACAAGTTAAAATATATTTACGTTCCTTCTTTTAAAAGTCCCGTCTGCTACGAAATTCTCACTTGTGCTTCCCCCCATTCAGTACACAGCCTTCTACCTTCTCTCTTTCACTCTCCATTTCTTCCCCATCCCTCCCAGGAATGGAGGTCAAAAATGCAAATGCCAGTAGAGACTAGCAGAGAACACACGTGTGAATTGAGAAGGCAGGGTGTCAGGCCAGAGAGGGGACCCAGCCTGCCTCAAAGCATTCAGCTTCAAAATATTTTTAAGCATCATATCCTACTAGCTACTTCTGCAGACCTTTGACCCGAAGGCTGCCAATCCTTCGGTGCTACAGTCCCCCTCATTGCCAAAGTCACCCCCAAAAGAGCAGCAGTGCCACCCAAACTGGAGCTAGCAAGAACCCTCCCCCCACCACGTGTGTCCTGAAGCCATGCCATGATCACATGTGCATCAGTATACGATGCTGTTAGGTACTTGAGTTTAAGTCAGCCAGGTACCACATGAGCTTGAGCTCAGAAATTCGACAGTCTGGGCTCACGCCAGGCTCCGCTAATCTGCTTGCGTTTTCTTTTTATCATTATTACAGAAAAATGTAAATAACATAAATTTACCATTTTAATCACTTTTAAGTGTACAGTTCAGTGGCTTGGGTAACCATCACCACTATACATCGCCAGAATGTTTCCGTCAGCCCTCACTGACACTCTACACCCATTAAATACTAACTCCTCAATCTTTCCTCCCCACAGCCCCTGGTAACCACTGTTCTACTTTCTGCCTCTATGAATCTGACTTCTCTAGGTACTTCATATAAATGGAATCACACAGGATTTGTCCTTCTGTGTCTGGCTTCTTTCACTTAGCATAATGTTTTCAAGGTTCATCCATGTTGTAGGCTGTGTCAGAACTTCACTCCTTTTGAAGTCTGAATAATATTCCACTATATGTACCTAACACATTTTGTTTATCCACTGATGGACACGTGGGTTTTTCCCACCTTTTGGCTATTGGGAATAATGCTGCAGTGGACACTGGTGTACAAATACCTGCTGGAGTTCCAGCTTTGACTCATTTTGTGTATATACCCAGAAGTGGAATTGCTAGATCAAACGTTTGCCTTTTTCAGAACTGTGCCTGTATATCTTTGGACAGGTTACAGACCCTCTCTAAACTTCATCTGGAAACAGCACCTACCCTGCTTTGGCTCAAACACTGGGCACATCATAAATGCTCACAGATACTTACTCTCCTTGTCCTCTGCATTTGAGGTACTCAAACTAAATGATCTCTACAGTTACTCCCAGCTCCCTAAACCAATGATCCCACTCTCAAATTATTTCCCTGTTGGAGAAGCCAGGAGTTCTCAGAATATATATCTGGAGAACACCCTCTTCATGGTCCCCACAAAAATCTAGCCCTGCCAAGAAGGCCCAATTTTCATAGCTCTCTCCTTGGAATTTGCTAACACATCCCATTATAAACCAACATCTAATTTTTCTTGCCACTCCTTCCCCCTTGCTTTCTTTCCACATTCCCTTTCTCGGTTGGCTTCTCCTGCCCACTGAATATCTGTGCTTCAGATTATCTTCCCCAGCTGCCTTGATGCTAATTCCCCACCAGCTAATGTCTGTTGGAAGCAACACTTGTGAAGTTATTCATATTAAGGTTTCACTCCCCAGAGTCGCATCTTGTAAATGAGTTGTTCCTTTTAGGCAGAATCCTGCTGGCAGAGCTACTGGTATTTGGTGAAGTCAGTGGAGTTGGGTTTCTCCCCTCACATGCTGTTTATATTGGGTTATCACTTGGCCTGATGTTTGGATTTTCATCCTCAGACACGTGTCCCAAGTCGATGAGCAACAACCGTCTGCTGTGCCATCCCCGTGGATGTTTACATTTCATCAGATGCTCTTTTTAGAAAAGTAATTAGAGGAAATATGCTGCTAAGCTTTCCTTGACAGGGCCAGATTCAGAACTCCAGCGGGGAGTGGACTCATTCACTCGCGACTTGAAGAAATATTTTCCTTCTCCACTCCATCCCTCCGTGTTCCCTCTGAATGCGAATGCTCGACAATGAAATACCCTTGCTAGACTCGCGAAGTTGCTCTCTGGTTCAGTCAGCCGCTCGGCTGCCCAGACGCCGCGAACCCTCCCTGAAGCTTTTCCAGAGCACAAGGTAAAAGAGATTCTCAGTTCAGGAAAAAATGAGTTTTTCAGATCCTGGGCAAGAAAAAAGGGGCAGCTGAGCTTTGCGTTTTAACTTTTCTAGGTTTCAGCCGTCTTACCTGCCACGTTAGAAAAAAAGAAGCAGGGGCGTGCTGATGCAGGGATGAGCAAACTAGACCTCGGAGCCCTGGTGCTCCAGAAGGAACCAGGTTCCTCTGGAGTTGGGCTCGGGCCACCATGCCCTGGAAGTTCGGCTCCAAAAGGCAGAGGTGGAACAGGAATGAGCCTTAAGGAAAATTCACCAACTTACCCGCTGGGGCAAGTGTCTGCGTTTGTGGATTAACAGACTTCCCCCTCCTGGGCTCCTTCTTCCTACATTATTGTCTTTGGGCTGTTCCAGATGCCGGTGAGGCAAAATTCAAATGAAACTCTCTCTCCAGCTTGAGAGTAAATCACCAAGGAAGATTTCACCTGGGGCTGGCAGGCTACAGGTAGATGGGAAGTATTCGCCAAAATGGGTTTTTCATTTTTTATATCTTGGCTTTTTGTTCGTCATGAAGGGATATGCCCCACGGTCCAGCTCCTTCTACAGTAGCTGATTGCATTTTATACCCTCACCGCTCCCACTTACGCTGTTTCACTCTCAGGCACTTGCCAGCTATGTGCAGCAATGGAGCATCCACCTCTCAAGTAGAGCACAGGTGACAGGTAACCAGCACAGGTGACAGGTAACCCCCAGAGAAGGAGAGTAGCAAAAGCTCACACACTCCCTGCTCCTCTGCAAAGTTGCCCTATTTTATCATGTGTGTACATTTCAACCGGTCCTTATCTCCCGAGGTCTCACCCTACCTCCTGACACCTGGCCTCTCCAGCCATAGGACAGATGATCCTAAGAAGTCCTCCTTCCCTGCTTGCCCGGAAGCAATCAGAGGACAAGCCTGCCCTCTCCTTGCTTCTGCTGGGTCAAGAGGCTCCCAAGACCTCTGTGTCTCGTTTCAGCCTCACTTGCCCCAGGAGCCCATTTGACATGGGTTTTGTGGCTCAGAAAATGACATGTGAAAAACACAGAAGCCACAGCTCTTTCTAAACAAACACTGTGCTTCCCCAGAAACGACTTGCACTCTTCACCTCGTCTTTTCCTTCTTCCTTCTCATTCTTATCAGAAAGGAAGTGGATATATGCTGAGCGAGTACATCTCCCTTGCTGGGAATCTGTTCTGAAGGGTTGTAACTGTAAGATTTCGTCAAGCAAGACGCCCCAGAGGGACACCCTCACTGCAAGCCCTGCTCTCATCCTCCTCTTTCCTTCCAGCAAACCTCTGAGGGGGCTTCTTCCAGTGGGAAATTTAGCTTTTGCATGTCAGGGGGCGTACCTGACACTGGGTAGATTCCCGGAGGTGATTTTGTGCTTTCAAAAGCTAAAATAAAAACCCAGCAAATAAAACTGTAGCTGGTACCCCTCATGAGGCAGTTCAGTCCCACAAGTTGGGATGACAGAAAACAGTGTCCCGTTCTCAGGGAGAAAGACAGACACTCCAGCATCACCAGCCAAGCCCCCAAGATTATCACTGAGAAGAAGCCCCCCCCCCCTCCCAGCCACCACCCACATACACACAAGCACCATCTCCTGGGACGCCCCAGTCCTGCCCCCTACCAAACCCCAAGAGGGAAAAGTTCCCTCCTGGGGGTCCTGATGCTACCCACAGTACCTCTTGGCAAGGAGGAGATGAGAAGCAGCTGCAGGAAAGTGAGCCCCAGCTGCGGCCACCAGCCCAGCTCCATCGTTCCGCGGTGGTGCCCGGAGCGACTGCCGGGGAGGGACCGAGGGAGGCCGGCGGGCAGGCGGCTCTTACACGGACCTCCCCAAGTCCCAGCCGAGCGGGAGCTCGGGTTTCAGCTCGCCAGGCTCTCCCATCCTCATCCGAGGGGAACCACCTTCAGCCAGAGCGACGTCAGCCCAAACCTCTCCTCTCCGCGGCTGCCTTAACCCTTGCGGGGCCCGGGGAGGTGTGGCCGCGCGGAGAGGCCCCAGGCTGTGGCTGGAAGGGAAGCTGCGGGGCACGGAGGCCAGCCCAGGTCAGGCTGGGCTGCCTCAGCGCGGTGAGGGGTGGGGAGCAGCCCGCAGTACCCTGAATGGGAGCGGAGGTAGACGGGGCTGGGGGCCGCTCAGGTGAGGCCTGAAGCACCTGCCCCCAACACCCTCACCCACACCCCGAGCCTGGGATGGGAGGTCCACTGCCTGCCTTCACTGCGCACACTGAGTCTGCTAGATTAAAAGCCTGCCTTCGAGGGGGAGGGGGCGCACTGGTGACGTGAGGAGAAAAGCAGCCAACCTGCCTCCCCCTCCACCTGTATCCCCAAGTCTCCTTCCTACCTGGAGCATTTGCCCCAGGTGATCACAGTTTGGAAATCTTAGCCTTTGCCTCTACAGGCTTCTGGGCAAATTCTTCATCTTCCCATGGTGCCCATTATGGTAAGTTCAGCAGCATAAAAGCCCCTGCACACATGCTAGGCAGGGTATTGGGCTCAGGGATCAAAGAACATACAGGATATTGCCTCCATTCTGAGGACGTTCAGTCTAGGTACAGAGATAGCAAATGACATGTTGAAGTGAGGAGGAAGGATGCTTTACAAGATAATAGCTGACATTTTTTAATCAATTTCTCTGTGCCAGGCATCTGAGTACCTTACATGTATTAACTCATTTATTCCTCACAATAAACCTATCATCTCTGGGACTTCCCTGGCAGTCCAGTGGTTAAGGGTCCCCACTTCCACTGCAGGGGGTGCAGGTTCGATCCCTGGCTGGGGAACTAGGATCCCACCTGCCACGAGGCATAGCCAAAAATAAATAAATTAATTAATTAAAAAATAAATAAACCTATCATCTACATCTTACAGATAGGGAAACTGAGTCATTGAGAGTTCAATAGCTCATCCAAGGTCAGGCAGTAAGTGGCAGAGTCAGTAGGAGAAGGGGGTGTTGGGCCCAAAGCCAAGTCCCAGGAAGAAAAGTCACCCTGGTGTCCAGACTGAGGGATGCAGGAGGCCAAGGCCCGCCTAGAGAGAACAGCTGGAACTATGGAGTAATGCCTGGACTAAGGAGCCAGCCGTGGAAGCTGAAGGGGAAAATGATGGGAGAAACTTGGCGAAGGTAGAATCCCAGGACTCAGGACAGACTAAATGGGTAGGAGCCCTGACACAGGTGCTCCTCTCAGGGAGACATTCCTAAGTCCCAGCCCTGCTTCTGGGGCCCATTGCAGCCAAAAGATTGGGAACAGCAGTCAAACCCTTGACTCACCACTAACTCTCTGAATCTCAATTTTCTCATCTGTCACATGGAAATAATAATCAAATCTACTTTGTGGACTGTTTGGAGAATTTAATGAGATTATATACATAAAGCCCTTAGCACAGCATCTAGCTCACTCTCAATGCTTCATAGATATAAATCATTGTCTGTATTATCAGTCTGAGACTGATCCCAAGGGCATCCCGTGGTATGCGCCTTCTCCCTCACCCTCAACTTCTCTATCCAGGTGAAATTTGTTTAAAACAAGCATCAAAAATAAACTTAAAAGGGGGGAAAATGCCAAAGGGCAGCACACCTAGGGGGTAGAGGGAAGAAGTTAGAAGAGGAGAGGTTTACTTTGTTGCTGGTCAACCAGCTCTAGTCCTTTGGTAATGGGAGTGGGGAGGTGGTGACTTAGTTTCCAAATAACTGTAGGTATTAGAGCCTCTCAGGAATCTGTTTCTCCCATCAGCTGACAATGCTACTTCCTTCTTCCCTTGTCTCCCCTCACCTACACACACAAACACACCCTCCCGGAGTCATACCCAGCAGCCTCTCTCTACAGCAATTTACCCCACTAGGGTGGAGCCCCAGGTGATAAACATGACTGACAGCTCCCTAAGGAAGTCCCTGGTGCCAGGTCTTTGCTTCTCCAGGCTTAGGGGGCTGGAAACAGGCCCTCACATCTGTCTTTGGAATGCCCACAGGAGTAATTGGGCCCTACTAGTTTGTTGTCACTAATTTGGGTTTGCAAACTTCCTAGGGCTATGGAACCTGGAAAGGAATTCTCAGAAAGGAGCAGGACACATTCTTCTGGGGAACTGAAAGCAGTGATGAGATATTACCTTGTTGAACTTGACAATAAACATGGGCTGGTAGAAGAAGAGGGAAGCTATGACTATGATACAAAAAAGGTCAGTAATTTGTCTGAGTTCATACAACTCTACATAAATTTCCATTTTCCTACCCAAATTTAGCTTCCTCTCTTCCCATTATGGTCAAATCAGTTTTTCATATTGATAGAGTTTAGTATTATTCTAAGTCAGGATTCTTGACCCAGGTTCCATGGGGTCTATTGGGAGGAGAGTTTCACATGGCCTTTGAACCTCTGGAAATGATATGCAAAACTTTGCATGCAGTTTTTGGAGTAAGAGGGAGCCATGGCCTTCTTCAAAATCTCAAAGGGATCTGCAAAGTCCCAACTTTTGAAGAATCACTGATCATCGTAAGTTAACACTGAAAAATTCACCAAGTATCTGTTGGGTTAGGGGAAAGTGGTTTGGGACAGACAATTGTTGAATCTAGGCTATAAGCTGCACAATGGGACCCTTGTGCAGGACCCTCCCTCCCTCTTTTTGTAGGACCCTCCTACAAAGGAGGAGGACCCTCCCTCCTCTTTGTAGGACCCTCCTACAAAGGTCCTCTTTGTAGGACCCTCCCTCCCTCTTTTTCTATTTCTGCCTTAAGAGCTCTTGCTCTGGGTCATATTGCCTAGTGTTGAATCCAACTGGACCACTTACTACATATGTACACCTGGGCAGGTTATTTCACCTATGATGGCTGTAGTTTTCTCACCTGTTAAGTAGAGAGAATAATGGTACCTGTCCCCATAGGGTTGGAGTAAAGAGCTCAGAACAGTGCCTAAAATATACTAAGTACTCAGGAAACATTAGCTATTTTTATTATGATTCTCTCCCCCTCCTGCCCTCACTTTCTACACCCACTTCTGGGAGGAATCAATCATTACAAACGCTATGGGTGAAAGAGGCAAAGTGCCATGCTGGGAAGTAGGGAACAATACCTGGAATTAAGAATTATCTACTTATAGGGCTTCCCTGGTGGCGCGGTGGTTGGGAGTCCGCCTGCCGATGCAGGGGACGCGGGTTCGTGCGCCCCGGTCCGGGAAGATCCCACATGCCGCGGAGCGGCTGGGCCCGTGAGCCATGGCCCATGAGCCATGGCCGCTGAGCCTGCGCGTCTGGAGACTGTGCTCCGCAACGGGAGAGGCCACAACAGTGACAGGCCCGCATACCGCAAAAAAAAAAAAGAATTATCTACTTATAATCAACACTCAGAAATCAACAATTGGCTGTAGTAGATGGAGTGGGGCCACCCATTTAATTACAAGTCACAATCCCCTCTAATTTTCACATGAAAGGATGAGGCACTCTAAAAAACCTGAACCTTTTTCAATGCCGTGGGAGGCTGATTGCATGTGAATACACAGAAAGAAACCGCAGAGAAGGCTGTCCTGTGAATGCCAACAGCTCCCCAGTCTCCAAACTACATCTTTTTCATATCAGCACCTAAGCAGCAATCATAGAGAGGGCAAGCCAGAGTAAAGAGCTGGGGTGATACAGGCCTGCAAGCCTGAGAGAGGCATCCCAGAGCACTGGTCAGCAGTGTGGTCAGTAAGTGTGGTTTTCATCAGCGTACGAAACACAAAGTTCAAGTCAACCGAGGCCAGAGATGGAGAAGGGGAGGTCTGTGGAAAAGACAAAGGGTCCTTCCACCAGAGCCTGCTCTAACTGGCCACACCATGGAAGTCTCCAGCCCTAATGAATCCCGGCTGTTCACCTACACAACGAGCCCCAATGTTCCACCTCCAGGGCTGGCTCAGCTCCGCTCCCTTTCCATTGGGAACCAGGCAAAGGGGTAGGTGAGTCTGTCGTTCTTTCTTTAACCACATTCTTCTTGCTCTATGTCATTCATCATGGAAATTGCTAAAAGTGGGCACACTTCCCTCCTTCATAGTCAATGTGCTCCTGAATCACTTGGGGAAACCTATTCTTAACTTTTTTTTTTTATTCTTAACTTTTATATGTGTATTTATACACTTCAAATTAAAGCAAAACGTCTGCCATGCCACGGAACTGCAAAGCTTTACGAAGAACACTGGCAAAAACTGTGACCCCGATCCAAGTGGCTAACTCAACAATTACATGCATTTGAGCCATTTACGATGAGGAAGGGACCAAAAAATAGAATAACTCCAAGGAAAGGCAGCAGGGTACAGTGGCATAAAAAAGGCAACAGGGGGCTTCCCTGGTGGCGCAGTGGTTGAGAGTCCACCTGCCGATGCAGGGGACACGGGTTCGTGCCCCGGTCCAGGAAGATCCCACATGCCGCGGAGCGGCTGGGTCCGTGAGCCATGGCCTCTGAGCCTGCGCATCCGGAGCCTGTGCTCCGCAACGGGAGAGGCCACAGCAGTGAGAGGCCTGCGTACTGCAAAAAAAAAAAAAAAAAAAGGGCAACAGGCCCCAGAGTGGATCGAGGCTCTACTACCTACCGGCTGTATGAACTTGGGTAAGTTCATTGGCCCCTCTGAGTCTCAGTGTCCTCATCTATAAAAGGGAGGTAATAGCTACCTTATAATTCTGGTGAGATTAAAATGAGGCTGGCATACATAATGGTAGCTCAGTCAAGGTTGACTGTTGTTATAACTATGCATGAACATCTACTTTTAGAGTTTCATTTCAAAATGAAACTAAGTAGGTACCATTTTCCACAGGTCTGGTGATATAAGTTAGGTTATGTTCCTATATTGATTTGCAGCCAATGCATGTGTGAAGAATATATTGTCTTGTATGTTTATGCTTCCAGTTGGAAGTCTAGGGATAGAGTCTGCATTTGTTCAAAGACAAATCGAGAGGCCTGTCTTGAGTAGACCCAGTCCAAGTGCTGAAGAAAAACTTATTCTGATGTTCGTTAAAGACTGTAAGGAAGATTTTATTCAAGGGACTGCAGCAATGGGTGTCTGCAGGAAGCAGGGGAGATTGGGCTCAACTCTGAATAAAACAAGCAAAAGTGAGGATTTATCACCAAGGAGCAGGGTGCGGGGTCAGTGGATGGAAAAGTACTAAGAGGAAACATTAGGAATAAGGGGGCATACTGGCTAATCTGATTTAACAGGATTCTTCCTGAAAGCACGTCAGGGTGATCAGATATCAGCCAGGAGATGGTGGGGGATGAGGAACTGAATCAGACATCAAGGGTGATCAGATATCAGCGACGGGAGGTTCTCACTAAACTGACTTGGCAGGATTCTTTCTCTTGAGGACAAGCCTCAAGGAGGGGCCTGGTCAAGAAAAGGCTTACACAAGACTGACTACAGCTTGCTTAAGGAGCAAGTCTTTGTCACACAGGACCCACAAAATAGCCTGAAAGGTCCTTGCTTTGAATGTCTGGTTCAATCTTGCCACATTGTTCATTGGGATAAATAGGATTTGCATATAAAGTAACCTGTCTCCTTCCATGGAAGGAAGGAAAGGAGAAAGCACAAATACCAGGTGAAAAATCACCCATTCACTTATTCAGCGCAATGCATTGCACGTCTGCTATGTGCCAGACATCATCTCCGGTCCTTGGAGGATAGCCGTGAACAAAACCTTTGTGGTCCCTCACCTTGCAGATTCGCAGACCAGATAGCAATGAGACATTGGGCAACTGTGATGAGCAGCATGACTGAAGTTGGAACATTCCAAAAGCATGTGACCGGGAGATCCAGTCTGGTCTGAAGGTCAGAAAAATTTCCCTGAGAACGTGACACTGAACTTCAGACCTAAAGAAACACAGAGGGAAGGGAGAGTAGAGGACAAGAGATGACGAAGCCCGGGTAATAAGGAAGCTAGAGGTGCAGGCAGGCCTTCAAAACCATGAACTTGATTCTGAGGGTCACTGAAAACAACTTGAGGGCCAGTGACTGGATCAGACTTGTGCCCCAGACTCAGCTCTCTGCACCTACATCCAGTATGCAACAGGATGGAGAGAAGTGGCTTGATCTGAGAGGCACCAAGGAGGTAAAAAGGATGGGATCAGTGATTATGGTGTATATTGAGGAGAAAAGTGAGGGAGCAAAGACCACTCCCAGTTGATAACTGCGTAGATGTGGGTGGGTGCATGGTGGTGCGCTGTGTAGGACTCTCTCTCTCTCTCTCTCTCTCTCTCTCTCTCTCTCTCTCAGATCATTCACTCTGGGAGAAGTCAACTATGGAGAGTCTCACACAGAAAGGAACCGAAGCTTCCTGACAACAGTCCCATGAAGGATCTTGGGAGCCAGTTCTCCAGCCCTTCCGATGGCTGCAGCCCCAGCCAGCAACTTGCCTGTGACCTCACAAGAGTCCCCTGTGACCTCACAAGAGTCCCCTTAGCCAGAGCCACCCAGCTAAACTGCTCCCAGATCCCTGACCCTCAGAAACTAGGCAAGATAATAAATTGTGTTGTTCTGCACTGCTAAATTTGTTACACGGCAATAAATTACTACTACAAAAGATTTCTGAATTGGGCAACCTGGGGTAGAGGAGAAACAAAAACTGTCTAAACACTTGGTAAACCTGCAGCCAAATGAAAACTTCTGAGCAGCCACAGCTTAAGGACTCAACAGTGAGAAATGTCAATACAATGAGCCTATCACAGGGAAGAAGCTTTCAGTTGTGCATAACAACAAGCCCAATTCATGTGGCTTAAACAATAAGGAATTGTATTATCATGTATAACAATAAGTCCACAGATAGGACACCTCCAGAGTTAATTCTGTGGCTCAACAATAGTGTTAAATACTTAAATAGGTCCAAATTACCAACAGATACATATAGTGTGCACACATTTCTATAAAATCTTGGGACATATAAAAATAGCATGTGTTATACAGATGGCCAACAGCCACATGAAAAGATGCTAAACATCGCTAATTATTAGAGAAATGCAAATCAAAACTACGAGGTATCACTTCATACCTGTCAGAATGGCCATCATAAAAACATTTACAAACAATAAATGCTGGAGAGGGTGTGGAGAAAAGGGAACCCACTTGCACTGTTGGTGGGAATGTAAATTGGTACAGCCACTATGGAAAACATTATGGAGGTTCCTTAAAAAACTAAACATAGAGCTACCATGTGATCCAGCAATCCCATTCCTGGGCATATATCCACAAAAGATGAAAACTCTCTAATTCGAAAAGATACGTGGACCCCAATGTTCATTGCAGCACTATTTACAATAGCCAAGACATGGAAGCAACCTAAGTGTCCATCAATAGATGAATGGATAAAGAAGATGTGGTACATATATACAATGGAGTATTACTCAGCCATAAAAAAGAATGAAATAATGCCATTTGCAGCAACATGGATGGAGATTATCATACCAAGTGAAATAAGTCAGAGAGAGGAAGACAAATATTAAATGATATCACTTACATGTGGAATCTAAAAAATAGTACAAATGAACTTATTTACAAAACAGAAACAGACTCCAGACATAGAAAACAAACTTATGGTTACCAAAGGGGAAGGGGGGGAGGGATAAATTAAGAGTATGGGATTAACAGATACATATTACCTATATAAAATAGATAAACAACAAGGATGTACTGTATAGCACAGGGAACTATATTTAATACCTTGTAATAACCTATAATGGAAAAAAATTGAAAAATAGAATGTATATATATGTATTCAGTTATGTATATACTAACCAAATCACTTTGCTATACACCTGAAACTAACACAATATTGTAAATCAACTATACTTCAGTAAAAAAAAAATAGCATATGTTGTTTGTGAATAGAAACACATATCATTAAACTACTAAAACATAGTTAGAAATGACATACACTACCTTCAAGGCAGGAGTTACCACTGAAAGGGAAGCGCGTCACAAAATGTGAGCTATGAAATTTTAGCTAAAAAATAAAACAAATGAAGGAGAAATTGAAGCAACTGAAGGCAAACGTTAACATCTGTCTATCTCTGAGGCTAGTGCATAGGGATCCGTTATTGTCTGGAATTTTTTTGCATGTCTGGATTATTAATAATTATATTTATAGTTCTATAAAATAGCTACAAAAAATGTAAGAAGGGGACACATTGGAAAATATTTTAATGGACAGAGAAGACAAGCATTTATTCTTAAGAAAACCTTTTGAAAGAATGAAATAATGTCATTTGCAGCAACATGGACGGACCTAGAGATTATCATACTACCTGAAGTAAGTCAGAAAGAGAAAGACATACCACATGATATCACTTATATGTGGAATCTAAAATATGACACAAATGAACTTATCTACAAAACAGAAAGACTCACAGACATAGAGAACAGACTTGTGGTTGCCAAGGGGTGGGGGGAGGGATGAGTTGGGATTTGGGGATTAGCAGATGCAAACTCATATACAGGATGGATAAACAACAAGGTCCTACTGTATAGTACAGGGAACTGTATTCAATATCCTGTGATAAACTATAATGGAAAAGAGTATAAAAAAGAAAGTATATATGTGTATAACCGAATCACTGCTGTACAGCAGAAATTAACACAACACTGCAAATCAACTGTACTTCAATAAAAAAAAGAAAAGAAAATATTTTGAGTGTCTCCTACATGTCAAGAACATTCTAGGCTATGGGGAAAGCATGGTGAACAAGAGAGAATGACTTGTTTTCATGGAGTTTGCATACTACTGGGCAGAGATATATCACAAACAAATAACAAAGAGGAGATCATATGGAAGGGCTCAGTGCTAGAAATGAAACAGAGAAGTATGCTAGGGGTGACGGAGGAAGGTACTTTCGTTTGCAGAATCCAAGCTTCTCTCTGAGAAGCTGACAGTTAAGCTGAATGCATCTGAGGAAAGGGCATCCCAGGCAGAGGGAACAGCTAAGACAAAGGCCCTGAGTTGGGAATGAGCTTAGAGTGCTTGAGGAACACAAAGGAGGCCAGTGTAGCTGGCACACAGCTCTTTAGAAAAGAGGGAACATGAAAGGGGCCAGGAGAACATGCTGGGATGACCAAGTGAATTCACACCGCTGTCACGCTACCTTCTGGGCATCAGGGAATTCTTTGAAAATTTAGTGAAAAGCTATGGATTCTAGAAACATACACACATATTGATTTTTGCTTACAGTTTCAGGATATGCGTGGACCCTCTGAAGCCTACCCAGAAATGACCTAATTGCAGCATTTGAACTCAAGCCACATTATTCCCAGTTGGTGAGGGTATGGGCGCCTGGCCATTTCTACCCAATGCAGGACTTCTCCATAGGTAATATTTGCACTAGAGTTCCCTACCACGCTGACCAAGAAATCCTGAATGCCGTTCCAGTCTGAGGGTCTCCTACCCCATCCTCCTGTGTTTCCCCTGGCTTTTCACCATGTCAGACCCGCACAGCAGTTTGAAGGCTCTCCCTGCCTACTCTTGCCTCTCTCCCCTTTATTTTTCACGGGCTCTACAACCAAGAATTCTGTCTTGCACTTCTAACTTAGCCTGGTGTCTGCTTCTTAAAGGAACCAACCAACATAACTGATACTGGGAATAATCAAAAACAAGAGGTGATAAGAGGGAGTTTGCGTTCTAGATCACTTGCCACACAGCTGGCAAGGAAGGCCCCATCCCAAATGGTACCTGAGGTATAGATAATCCTGGCACAAGGTGGCAACCCAATTGCTAAAAATTTCACAGGTGATTACTTGGAAGGACCTCCTGGTGGAAGGGAATGCCTGGGCTGGTATGAAGATTCAGGTGTTTGCACATTATGGAAGAATAGCACATTTAAGGACAGTAGAAACAGCTGGTTACTGAGTTGATTTGATGCCTACAGAGGGATAATGAGAAACTAAGGGCAATTAACAAATTTAAATACTAAGTGTGAAAGCCAGTGGTCCTCTTTTGTAGTTCCTGCAGTAGGAGAGTGGACCGAGAAGCAGACTCAGGTTCCGATGTTTATAGTCACCAGGGTTCAAAGAGAGTGGAATGCTTTGTCACCGCCACTCTACTATGCAAAGATCAGTGCCCTGCCTGGGAAAACCTGAACTCCTGAACATGAGATTGAGTCATCTGGATGGATGCCCCCAAAGACTGTGGTTCCATTGACTTCCCTGAATCCTCTGAGCCTTCAGAGACGGCTCATCTGTCCCTATTAAGAGCTAGAACTCCTTCCTGTGGGAAGATACAACATGGGCCTCCCCATTGCAAGAAAACAGGTGTCCTCCTCAGGACTTTCTCGCAGACCTGTCCTGGCTGTCAGGCCAGAAAATAGGGTTAAATTCCAGCATATTCCCAGTGTAGAACATAAGGAAAGAGACAAATCCCAATGGAGCTGCAAGAATTAGGTAGCACATACCAGCATGAGCCAGGGGAGTACCCATGGGATTGGATTTTGAGGGTGCTTGATTAAGGAGTACAGGACATAAGAATGGACAAGCAAAAGTTCATTTACTTTGGAGTACTCTTCAGGAACATGGATTTAACGCCTTGGCAAGAACCCTAGGGTATAGGCAAATTTGCTAGTAGGTAACTCTTAAAGACATGGAGAAAAAAACAGCCCATTCTGGGACTTCCCTGGCAGTCCAGTGGGTAACACTCCAAGCTCCAAATGCAGGGGGCCCAGGTTTGATCCCTGGTTGGGGAACTAGATCCTGCATGCATGCCACAACTAAGAGTCCACATGCCACAACTAAGAAGTCCGCATGCTGCAACTAAAAAAAAAAAAGATCTCGCAAGCCACAATGAAGATCCCACGCGCCACAACTAAGACCCAGTACAGCCGAAATAAATCAAAAAAAAAAAAAATAGCCCATACTGACCAAGTGGTAATGCCCAAGGTACCATGGAAACTAGTGGGATTAAATGGCTCAGGGAACTAGGCATGCTGAATTGGATATATTACATGAGGACAGAAGACACATCAGAAATTTTGTTCCATGGAAGGACCTAGAGAACGCGCTATTCATGAAGGCCATCAAGAACATGCTGATGGGATGAATATTAGCATCACTAAGACATTAAGTGGTGGCTTTCCTCTACAGGCTAGGATTGACTATAGGGAATATGTCACAGAACTTGGCTTACTAATAGCAATGGGAATGATAAGTCCTCAAAGCAAAAGAGTCCAGATGATGGTTATTAATCACCAGAAATGAGGGGGCCCCACAATTACTATCACAACCAACAAGATTGGAGGGGCAGCCAAGGGGGCTTGACCCACAAGGAATTGTGGATATGGTTAGTAGAACATGGGATCCCCTAGGGACAAAAGGCACAGGCAGACAAAGAGGGTGCTGCTTAATATATACAATCCAAAAAGGCAAGAATGAATGAGCAGGAGGCTGGAGGTGGTCACTTCAACAGAAGTCATGAACTTTGCTCAATCCCTGGACCTGAGCCAGTTTTCACCTCCAGACTCTGTTGGCTACAGAGGTGGCTGGGTCCCCAAAAGGAAGTACACAGCAACACCATGGCAAGTATATACTAATGATTCCCTTAATATTTCTCTTAAAATACCTACAACCATTTACTCAGATGACTGGGGCAAGAGAAATACCCATACATTTTGAGGGTTATTGGACAGAGTCTGAGATGATACCAATGTCTGGAGATCTGAAATGTCGTAAAGGCCACCTGTTTGAGGTACATGGCAGCAAGTTAATATAGAGTTTTGGCCAAAGGCCAACTTACAGTGGGTCCAGTGGGTCCATGGATTACCCATCCAGTGATGATTTTTCTGGTCTCCAAATATATAATTGGGATTGATATACTCAACTCTTAAATTCTTACATGAGATCCTTGGTTTATCATAATGGAAAGCCTGAGTAAAAGCCTCTGAAATTGCCTTCCCCTCTGAAACTTCAGTTCCCCCAAACAGTGAATCAAAAACAATATCACATTCCTGGGGAAGTTGGAGATTAGTGCCACCCGTAAGGATCTTACTGATGCAGTCATGGTGGTCTTCTTCATATCTCCACATCTCAACTTAATTCACCAGTCAGGGCCCTGCAGAAACCAGATGGATACTCTAGAATGACTGTCAATTATCACATACTCAGCTGAGAAGTAGTTCCAATAGTGGCTGTCTTGCCATTCATGGTACCTTTGCCACAGTAGATTATTATGGAGTTGGGCAAATGGTATGCAGCCAATGAGTTCTTTTCTATCCCAATCAGAGAGGAGAATCAGGAGCAATTTACATTCACATGGAATGGACAATAATATGTATTTACAGTATTGTCCTAGGTCTATGTTCATTCTTCTGCTGTCACAATACAGTCAGAAGAAATCTGGACCATCTGCACATCCTTCAGAATACCACATTGATCCATTCTATCAATGGCAGAGCTGGGAGAGTAAGAGCTGCCTAGCACACTGGGGGCCTTGGTGAAACAGCTCACTTCAGATGGTGGGAGACAAACCCTAGGAAGATGGAGGGGCATGGCACATTGGTAAAGTTTTCAGGGGTCCAAAGATTATGCTGAGAAATACTGTCCAAAGTAAAAGACAAATTGCTGCATTTTTTATCCCTTAGAATGAGGTATAATGTCTGTCATTCCCTTCTGGGTTGGGTTCTGGAGGCTGCACATCCCACCTCTAGCAATACTACTCCAGTGCATATACCGGGAAATCTGAAAGGTAGCCAACTTTGTGTGGGCCTGGAGCAAGAAAGGAATCTGTAGTCAGTTCAGGCTATGGAACGAGTAGCTCTGCCACTTGGAGTATATGATCTGGCAGACAATCTGGTGTCGGAAGTGTCAGTGGTGGGAAAAGATACAGTAAGGATCTTATAACAAACCCCAGTGGGAGAATTACAACAGAGGCTCTGGGGTCTGGATGAAGGCCATGTCAGTTGCAGGATGTGCTTTTTGAGGAATATATCCTAGAGTATTTCTGGGCCCTGGTGGACGTGGGACATTTGACCCTGGAATGTCAAGTAATCATGAGCTGAGTTCTACCAGACCCTCCAAGTCATGAAATCACACAGGCCCATAGCAGGCCATTCTAAGATGGAAATGGTACACCCCAAATGGATCCCAAGCAGGATCAGATGGCACAATAAATGTTCATGGGCGTGAACCCCAGACTCCCATGCTACCTTCCATGACTGCCCAGTACCACTCTCTCAGCTTGTACCTATGGCCAGATGGTTAGGAAGGTTCCCAAAACAACTAGCTGAAGGAGAAAAATCTCATGGTTGGTTTACAGGTGGGACATCTTGGAATGTGAGTACAAGTTGAAAATGAATGGTGGGTGTCTTCCAGGCATCATGGAGTGGACGCGAATGACAGAGCTGAGGGTGGGTGGAGCTTTGAGTGGTGCACCCAGTCCTCTGCTCTGTGTGGAAGAAAAAGTGGCCAGAAGTGAGAATATATCAAGTCTCATGGACAGTAGCAAATGGCCTCGCAGGCTGATCAGGAGCCTGAAATGAAAAGGACTGAATGATTGGAGGCATGTGGATGGGCACATGGGAGTGAGCACCAAGGATGACTAGAAAATGTGATCACGGTAGAAAGAAAGCGTCTACCATGGGAAAGGCATTGAATAGCCAAGTAGACAAAAATGACGTTAGCCGGTATCTGTCATCACCTGACATGATGGGCACATGAGTGTTCAAAGTAGTAGAGATAGAGGTTACACGATACAACAGCCTGGACTGCTGCTTACCAAAGCCAATCCAACTACTGCCACCTCTGAATATCCAGCTTGCAGGCAACCAGGCCCAATGCTGAGCCCCTGACATGGCACTATTCTGATCCAGTAGGACTGGGACAGGGACGTGAGATTTTGCATTTCTAACAAGGACTCAAATGATGCCACTGACCCCAACAATGCCATTGACGCTGGTCTATGCACTGCAATTAGAGAAGTAAGGCTGTGAAAATGCAGAAATTACCACCTCTAAGGTCACAAGCTAGACTATTGAGAGAGGAAAAGTTCTTCCAGCAGGCTCTAAAGGAGAGTCATGAAGGTTCTAGCAAGGACTACTTCCCCTTAAGCAGGAACAGCAGCAGGGAACCCCTGACCCATGAAAGCGGGCACCAAGGACTTAGCTTGACTTGACTGAGAGGGTTTTCAAACCACGTTCCCTGGGAATGAAGGGGTTACTCTCTGCTAAGCAGCTTGGAGATGAGCAGCCTGACTTGCGTTGCATCTGGAGGGATTTAAGACTCGTAACAAAGTCTTCTGTTCCCTCTGCACTGCTGGCTTGACCACGGGCCTTAAACTTTCAATCTTGAGTTTCTATGAACTGCAACAGAGCTGTCATCAGGGAAAGCATGCTATTCTCCAAGGGATTTAGAGGGTGGGAGGGATCTGGCGGGGGCCCCCCATTAATCCAGGTCGGCGCATGCCCCTCTTGGGCTCTGCAAACCTGCTTTACCCCCTTCTCCTTCACAGTGGGGCTCCCAGCCATAAGTCAGGCTGGACCAGAGCTGCACTGACACCGGGATCCTCATGAATGACCCTCTGGTGGATTGGGCCCGCTTATCTGTGATTTGGCTCCAGACCCATTTTTTCCTATCATATGTCATTGGAAAATTGATCTCCTTTAAGATTTGTGTTTCCAATTGTGTTTCTGGGCAGGTGACCAGTGGAATGCAGCCAGGGAAGTGTAGACAGTTAATGAAATCTAACAGGGTGCACACTTTCGGTGACCTGTCATGTCTCCATCAAGCCTGTCTCTCATATTTCCTCCACTGAGCTCTCCCTCCTGGGTACAACCTGGGTCTGTTCTCCATCACCACAGCAAGAGCCTCAGGGAAACACAGGTGTCTGCAGTCATTAGAAATTCAAATCCACCTGCTGCACCACGTGCAAGAAGAAGGGCAACTCAGGGTCAGGGAGGATGTGACAGGTGAGGGGTGGCTGTCTGGCCATGAGTCCAGAGGGACCCATAAATCATGCCAGTTTCCAGAGGCAAGGAGCTCTAATAGGGGTCAGGTGAGGGGCCCACCTGCGGCCAGATGGCCGGATGCTTTTAAACAGTGACCCCAGAAGGTCTTCAAAGTGGGCGTCTGTCATTCCTTACACCCTGGAAGCAATTTATGGCCCATGTCTGCTCTTTCTCTGTGTGTCTCAGTACATCTCCCCCTCCTCTGCTCTCTGCCTCTCCCTGCTCTCATTCTCTATTCCCTCTTTCTTTTGCTTTCCTCTCTCCTCTCCTCTCCCTCTCTCTTTTCAGTGAAGCAAGGCTCAAGAACCTAAGCATGAGGTCTGGCTAGGGCACCACTCAAGTAGGGCAAGGGGATTTCCCAGCACATGACTGATGCACAGCAGACCACTTGAAACCTGCCTGGAGGGAGCACGGGAAATGGGCTCAGGGCCCAGTTAAAACGAGAAGTGGCCCATTTTTTGTCATGGTCATTCGTTTCCACCCATTCCCCATTTTAGCATCTGCTCACCTCTCTTGCATCTCCGTGGACCTCCCCTCCCAGGCCTCACCCAGGCCTGCCAGCTCTGCTGTTCCCTTCTCCAACTCCTCCCATGCTTACTCATGGCGTCCAACTCTCCCAGTAAAGCATCTTTGCTAAGCACAAGCCTTCAAACCAAAGGAATGACCTTGAAGGAGGGCATTTCTGAGTCCAGGGTGTGCCGTCAGGGGAGACATTTTGGGCATGCTGGCTTTCTTCTGTCCCTCCAGTCACACGACATGGAGCCACCCAACCTAAGGCCTGCTTGTCTCTTAGCATCAGTCCACCCCCAAGTCTCAGTGGTCTTAGGGAACTATCAGTGATCTACCTAGTTCCTCCAAACTCCCACTGGCTCTTTCTTCCATAAGATCTTAGAGCTCATCAGCCCCCATGAGATCTCAGCCTCTTGTGTCCTGGTGTCCCCTGGGGGTGTCTCCCTGGTGGTCACAAATCAGTCAGCTACTGCAGACACAACACATCCAGTTGCAGCCACTGGGTTTTTCTCTTCCCCACCTATGCTGCCTGCATCTAGAGCCCCCTGAGAGCTCACCATGTAGCCTCTGAACGCTGCTGACACTAGTTCAATGCCAATGTCCACACAAAGGTGCTACCTGCCACTACCCCAAGCTGCTGGGCTTCCAAGTTCAGTCCACTCCGAAGTAAGGCTATGACCCCCCTCCTCACTCAGAGTCACACAGGGTCACCCAGACCTCCAAAAGGCCCTGCTTGTGCCCTCGAGGGTCATGGAGTCTGTTGTATAATACAAACAGTTCCTCTTTCTTTCCCTTAGGAGCCTCCTTTCCACAGGAGTAAGACACAGGCCATGTCTGATTCATCCCCCTTCCTTCCCAGTGAGGGGTGGGAAAGCCTTCCTGCAAATCACCTCCAAGTGGTCCTCCCACCACTTCTACAGACATATTTGAATTCCATTTTAGGCTCAGCTCAGATATCCCTACTTCCCCCACCAGCACGCGCGTGCACACACACACGCATAGATGATTCTGTAATTTCCGTTTACATCATCCTAGCAAATAAATCAAAGGAGTGAGTGTGTGTGTATGTGTGTGTATGTGTGTGTGTGTGAGTTGAGTGAAAAAAAAGCAGAGGACTAAGAGCTCTGCTCCAAGTGGCTCACCCAGTATGCCAAACCACCGTACTCGGGAAAAATAGAGAATTCTTTTCTGCAACTCTCCCCTGCAATGGATTCTAGCAGTAGGGCTTGATGTCCAAAGAAAACCTGTAACAAACAGTGTTGCTGGTAACTTTTAAAACTCTGTACTTCCTGACAAATAGGAATCAAATTGATAAGGGAATAAAATAACGTACTTTAATGAAAGTGCTTTCTTGTGGTTAATGTAGGGGACATGGAAGCAAAAGTATAGGCTAGATGCTCAGTCTGGAAAATCAGCATGATTCTATTTTTAGAACTAATGAAAAGAGCCTTGTATAAGGACAGGGTACAATAATGGTCATTTTTCTCCCCATAGGAATAGGGATTAAAAAGTGGTTATGGGGCTTCCCTGGTGGCGCAGTGGTTGAGAGTCCGCCTGCCGATGCAGGGGACACGGGTTCGTGCCCCGGTCCGGGAAGATCCCACATGCCGCGGAGCGGCTGGGCCCGTGAGCCATGGCCGCTGAGCCTGCGCGTCCAGAGCCTGTGCTCCGCAACGGGAGAGCCCACAACAGTGAGACGCCCGCGTATAGCAAAAAAAAAAAAAGTGGTTATGAAGAGTATGACCCCAGCATTCCGAGTGAAGAAACCTGGAATCTGGGTCTGACTTTATGATCTGTGCTCCCTGCTGGTGACCCAGAGAGCACAAGTCAGACCATACATTCCTGTATGAATTAATGATTAATCAATTAGTCGATGACTCAGTTATTAGCAATATAGTGCACGGGACCAGAAGACCAGACCTAGTCTAGGGGATCAGGGACGGCTTCCTGGGGGATGCGTTGGTGGAGCTGAGCTTTAAAGGATGAAGAGGTAGTGATGACACAGAGTGATACATTAACATTCCAGGTGAGGGAGCAACACTTGCAAAGGCAGACTGGGATGGAACATGTTACATGCAAGGAACTGAAAAAAGAGCAGAGTGAAATGCAGCCCAGAGAGTATCAAGGAGTGGAGGCTGGTGAGGCAAGCTGGTCCCTGTGGACCATGTTAAGGGCTTTTGTCCTTAAGGCTTATACAGTAGCCAGTCTTAAGCAGTAGCCAGTTTCCAAGATGGTGCCCAATGACCTCCACCAGCTGGCAGGCATGCCCTTGTGTAGTCCAATGACAATCTCATCCTTCCATGCTTCTGAAATTTATGAAAAAGTTGGTTTGGTCTAGAAATAACTGCTACAAAAGGCAAAGCAGAAATGACGTGTTCTTCTGTCATCACTTTGATGACTCCCCACGCCATCCCCATCAGCATCCTCTAGAAAATCATCCCAGCCAGATAATTCTGTTAAAATGGCCTTATCCACTTTCGGGGCACAAATTTTGAATTTCCAACCCACGGACCTAGAAGTCTGGGGACGAGGGCCATAAATGCTGGTGGGATTTGGTGTTGGTGGTGGAGGCCAAACAGCAGCCACACGAGTGCCTTCTACATCATTCATTTCCTGACACAGGCCTGAAAATACAGCCCCTGAAAGTCTCTCCAGACTCAGTGGAATTTGAGGCCTTTGTTCCCATGTATGGAAACACATCAACCTGCCGACTCTGGTAACAGGGTCTACGATGATGTTCTTGGCTTTCAACGGTGGTTTTAGCACAAGCACCACTGAGGGCTTCTTTATTTTTTAGTTTTTAAATCTCATTTTTCAGAGCAGATAAATCAACTGTAAAAGTATGTTATAAAAACCAACGTGGCAAGCAAGGTCTCCTGGAGAGGGCAGAGGTTGCTTTATTTTCCATTATCTCAGTGTAAAACAAATAGATTTATCCTTTTAAGATGTTCTTGTAAGGTCATCAGGATCACAGTGATTTAAAGCATGCCCCTTGGCCGACTCAAGTCCAGAGCATGATCTAATCAGGCCTGGAATTTCAAAGAAGAAAAGAGAAAAAAACAAAACAAAACTGGCCAAGAAATGAGGGTTTCAAAGTTATCTCAGTACAAGGAAGTTTTCCCTTTCCGCTGTAAGCCTTCTGGGACTCCTCAGAAGGCAGCCTGGTTCTCAGCATCTTTTAAAGGTTCTTTTGTTCTGTTAACAGCAAGTGAGGTTAAGTCTGGACAGACCTGGCCTGTTTCTTCGTCCCTCTGCCGACAGGCTCAGACCTTTCTTGCTGGATAGCTTTGTGCTGGAATGTTAGTAGCTGAGTGACCTTGCACAAAGCATTTAACTCATCTGAGCCCCTGTTTCCTCATCTGTATGGCTGCAGTCAGAACCCATACTGAGACATGATTGTTTCTGTGAAAAATAAGAGGTAATTGATGTAAAGTGATTAGCATATTGCCAGGCACATCCCATCTCAGTCATGTCATAGAAAAGTAGCATAGTGATTGAGGGTGTTGGTGCCAGAGTTGGAGATGCCACATTTGCTAGCACAGCTTGCTAGCTATGGGCAAATTACTTAATCTCTCCGACCTACAGTTTTCTCATATGCAAAAGGAAATAACAGTGTATATCCACTGAATTGTTATGAGGATGCAATACGATAATGCTTTGAATAGTCCCTAGAACATAACGCATAGCAAGTAAATGGTAGCTATTACTATGACTTTGAAAATAATGACAATGACAATCAGAGCTACTATTAATAATATTACCTTACTATTTGGGGTTTTTTTGATTATTAAGCAAAGCAAATCATCTCTGGCTAACTTAAAAAAAAAAGAAAATATATTGAGTAGCTCTGAGATAGTTGACAGAATCAAAGGATAAATTGAATGGCCAAGCTTTGGAAGGAACTAGGAAGCAGGAGACAGAAGAGCCCCCAGGTAAGTCACAGGAATCATTGGAGGGTATCTTCAACGTGTTGCTGTAAGGATGAAACAACTCCACCATCTCTGAGTCACCTTCCAAAGGAAGGTGTACACTTTGACATCCCAACGAAGACCAAAGCCAACGGGGAAGGGTAATTATCCAAAGGATAATCTAGATACTTCCAAAATCAGGGGGCTGGGATACTGGGCAAGCAGAAATAAATAACACCAACTACAGTTATGACCACTACTACTACTAATATTAATATTTAGAATAATAATAGTTGCAGTAGTTGTTGCTAATACTATTAGGCATTCAAGAAAGGGCAAAACCAATCAAAATGACAGTGTCAGTGAATATCTAGACCTGAATTTCATGGATACTGTGATTCCTAGATAATCAGACTAGCCATTAGACTTGCACCACTTTTATTCCTCTTCTGAAAAATTCAAGTTTTTTTCAAAATGCCTTTATCTTTTGAAAAAATTATAATTTTCCCATGATAGAATGAGAACCATCATTTCTTGCCTGCTTATTTAAATGTCGTGTGCTAAGCACTTGACACATTTTATCTCATTTAACTGTTTTGCCAGGTTGGCTCAGTAAAAGCGATTAACCATTATTAAATAAAGTTTTATGAAAATGATAAAAATTAATGCTGACGTCATAATAATTTTATAAGTAAAAATTATTATATGTCAGCATTAATTTTTTATAATTGTTAATAATTAATACCAAGCTATGATAGTTTTAAATTTTGCAATAAAGCTTTTTACACAGTGAATTGGTCATTCAATTTCCAAGACACACAATTAAATTCATGTAGCTACTCGCCCTGGATCATGCTACGTTGAGTTGCCTGTGTGAGAAGCAGTTTCATCACCAGTCAATGCCTGCAATTTGAAAGATCTGCTCCTGCGATGTATTTGTGGTAAAGGAGAAGAAACAAATGCTCATTGGAACAGTAAATGTTTATTGAATTACGAAGTGAGTCAGTGCATAGGACATCCAGGTTCTGTCATAGCATCGAAAAATTCTTTGGGATAATATATTGCTTCTTAAAATAGCTTGACTTTCAGAAACTGAACTGCTGCTGGACTCTTTAGCTTAACCCATTAAGGGCTCAGATTTGAAAGCGTTGTTTGTTTTCCATCTTAATGAAGGTCTCTATGGAAAGGCAATATCCTTTGAGTTAGAATTCTATCACAACCACTGTGAAGGCGTGGGCTTCTCCCATCAGCTGTCACTTGGATCTCTGAGCACCTCTTCGGAACTCAGTTTCAGCTGTTCCAGAGCGCCTCTCCCAATCTCTGAATCTCAAATGTCTTGAGAGAGACATATCCCTCTTCTCATTAGGAAGAGTGTGTTGCAAGCTATTTTTCCTGGAGTGGTGATGAGTTTGCACTGACCTTATCCTCTTCCACTGACATTTCTGCTGTGCCCAGGAAAACACACTTGTGACAATGGGAGTAAGGAGACAGAGTTCTTGGCCGAGCTAACTGTGCCCGGGAGGACTCACTCTTGCCCCTGCATTACCCCCCTTCATCACAGAAGATAGAATGGGCAGGGACTCTGAGAGCCCACCCATAGGAAAAGACCACACAGGCTACATCTAGGGACCAATGAAACACATTTGGCAGGAAAGCGATGGAAAGTCTTATGTTATAATGGCGTTGAAACCACTTATTAAGGGAAAATTTTACAGAAGAATCCTCTCTCCATCCTCCTTGGGGAGGCATGCTTGGTACTGAGGGACCTCCAGTGGCCTCAAATCCTGTCTAAAAGCCTTAGGGCACAGGGAGTGGAAATGGGGGTGGGGACCTTGGAGACAAACTTATTCTATTTAATCACTTTGCAAAAATGTTAACCCTGTACCTTTCTCCCTCATAGAGTACATCTTCTCTCACAGTTAAGTCTTAAAAATCTGCTCATCCAACTCACACTAAAGTAGCTGGGCATGAGGAAAAAAGTTGTACCAGGCAATGCAAACGCTTGACTCGGCCCGTTCACAACCATCTTAAGAGATAGGTGCTATTAACCTCCCTGTCCAGAGGAGGGAAGAGATGAGGCTCAGAGAGGCTACGCTTTGCCCAAGGTAAGCCCAGCAAAAAAAAAAAAAAAAAAAAGCCAGAGCCTACAATCCACCTAAGTGTCATCTTATCTCTGAAACGTGATGCTAAGACTGCTGTGGTTCTCCATCCTGCCTACATATTAGAATTAGCCAGGCAGCTTTGAAAACTACAGATACTTGGATTCTTCCTGTGACAATTAAATCAGAATCTCTGAGGAACCAGGCAATTTTTTTTTAAGTCCACAGAAGGGGATTCTATTCTGCAGTCTGGGTTGAGAACCATGAGACAGGGTACCGCGTTACTGACAGAAGGGACCACAATCAGTTTCTCTTTCCATCTTCAAATCCATAGCAAGAACTTCCGGCAGCCAGAGCTCCTTCACTGCCCCCTCGGCGCGGTCCCAGGCCAGAGTGAAGCTGCTGCCTCTGCCAGAGCTGGAAACGAGACTAAACTCTCCCACCAAGAAGCCAACAGATTTATCTCTGGGTCTGCCCCGGGGAGGTCAAGAGAAAATCAGAGGAGAGTCAGAAGGGAAACTAAAGGGCATAGGAAGAAATACACGTGATCGGTCTGGAGGCCGTGGGGATGCTGGAAGGAAAGATTAGCTGCTGGGGGAAAGGACTGATTCTTGGAAGGGAAATGGATGGGGAAGGTTTGGAGCACAGCACTGGCCTGGGAGCCAGGAGAACTATGGGCTCTCACTGGCCTCCAAGATCATAGAGATTCCAAAGATTCCAGAGGTGACTACTCTGGGGTGGGAGGAGGAAGGCTTTTCTCCTGAGGAGCACAGTTAGACTTGGATTTTTAGGTTTCCTTAAATAATCCCATATCTGAACAGCCTTCTAACAGATCTCCCGGCGTGCAGTCTCTGCCCCACCCCCGCTGTCTTCTGCATCAGGCCAAAGTGGTCTTTCTCAACTTCAGAGCAGGTTAATCCCTGTTCAAATTCCTTCCAGGCCTCCTGTGGCCCCCAGGATAAAGTCCAAAAGCATGAATGTAGCCAAACAGACAAACGAACCCTGTGGGGTCTTTTGTTTCCCAATCTTTCTGTTCCTCAAACAAGCTGGCTTTGACTTGCTCTGGATCTTTGCGCAGACTGTGCCTTCCACCTAGAACTCTCTTCCCATTCTGCTTTTTACTCATCCTTCAGGACTCAGGTTAGAGATCACTTCCTCCAGGAAGTCTTCTCTGATTCCCCCCAGTGTTGCAGTGCCTATTTTAGCTCTTATTATGCTGGATTATAAATGCTTATTTATTAGTCTGCCCCCTTTAGATGTAAACTTCCTCGAAGTAGGAATGGTTACGACAATATTTCCAGCACGTAACACAGTTTGGGGGGCAGGGAAGGGGGCAGGGAGTCCCCAGCTTCAGAGGGAAGGATACCTACAGAGTAACTTGAGAATAGCCCATCCAAATACACATCTCCTTCACTGGCAGAAAAGTCCCCAGTGCTTTAGAACAACATTATTTTCCCCCCAGCTTTACCAAGATATAATTGACAAAATTGTAAGATATTTAAAGTATACAACGTGGTGATTTGATACACGTATACATTGTCAAAGGATTCCTGCCATAGAGTTAATTAGCACACCCAGCACCTCATGTATTTATCTTTTGTGTGTGTGAGAGAAAACATCTAAGTTCGATTCCCTTAGCACTTTTCAATCATACAATACAGTGTTATCAACTCTAGTCACCATCTTATACATTAGATCCTCAGACCTTATTCATCTTGTAACTGAAAGTTTGTACCCTTTAACCAACCCCTCCCTAGTGCCCCCAGCCCCAGCCCCTCTCTACCCTTTATTTCTATGAGTTTGGCAATTTTTTTAAGATTCCACATATCAGTGATATTATGAGTTATTTATCCTTCCTTGTCTGGCTTATTTCACTTAGCTTAATGCCCTCCAGGTTCATCCATGTTGCTGCAAATGACAGAATTTTCTCCTCTTTAAAGGCTGAATAGTAAATATTCATATATATATATATGAATACCACATTTATATACACTTTATTTTCTTATTTATATATCTCAAATTTTCTTTATCCATTCAGCCATCAATGGACACTTAGGTTGTTTCCATATCCTGGCTATTGTGAATAATGCTCCTGTGAACATGGTGGGGGGGCAGATACCTCTTTGAGATAATGATTTTGTAGAACATTCTAGAATCAGAGGTCCTGATTTGACCCTGGGGCATGGGTGTATCTTCAGGGAGATCATAAACTCAATCTCCAAAGGACTAGAAAAGTCACAGAGGAATAAGGGAGGAGATGAGGACACCAAAGCTCTGAGAGGTTGGCTCGTAAGTGCCAAGCCGGAGGGCAAGCCCAGTCTGGCTTTCTCCAGGGGCCTCATCGTCACCTCACTACCCAACAGCCTGTCCCTCTCCACTGAGCCACTGGCAGGATCTCTTGGCCCCCGGCTGAGCGTGTGCTACTCTGTACCTGCAGGTATATTTACTGATCCCTTGTGCAGAAGAAGCAGTGTGTGCCCTGAAACCTGAAGCCTATTCCAGGAGCTCATAACAGCCTTCCAGCACGCACATTCCACAGCCCTAAGCTCACCAGACAGTGGTTTCAGTCTGCCTGGAACTTCATCTCCTCTGGAGTTCTGATGGGGGACCACATCCATCACTCTCCAGGGAGGCAGCCCCAGCAAAGCATGAGGATCATCCCAGCAGCAGTTGTCAGACTTGGCAGGTTCTTCCCAGGGATTCCCGAATCTATTTTCCTTCCCTACATGGGACCCCATTCGATCACTCTGCTTTATATTTAGCCAGTCTCTGGATTTGAAGCCAAAGAACTCCCATTTGAACATTGGATCTGCGCCTTGAGACTACGTCACAACTCTGAACCTCAGTCTCTTCATCTGTCCAGCAGAATTGTATTTGCCCCATAGGACTGTTGTGGAGAGGAAGATTCAGTGGCATGGCACGGAGGAAATAAGCAGCATGTTCCCAGAGGTACGGCATACACTTGGGCAGTTTGTGTACTGCACACAGGTGCCCAGGGTAGGGGACAAGCAGAGGCCAGAATCCAGCCCGGCTTCTACTCACCAAGCCATGTGCCCACTGTTGAATCCACCCAGGGAGCATCTGTCGGTAATTTACACAAATGTCCCTTAAACATGGCCCTGGCAGGGCCTGGCACATGTGAGGTCTCAGTAAATATTAATTGAATCTTAAATTCTTTGTTATCCGCACACAGAGAAAATAAAAGCTATTGCTGCTGAAATAGTAATCATCTAAGCACACTTCCCCAGGGGTGGTGATACAGCAGGGTGCTTAGAAATAGAAACTTTGGAGTTAGACCACAGTTTAAGCCCCAATTCTGCCACTAACTATGCTGAATGATCACAAGCAAGATGCAAAACCTCTCTGAGTTTCAGTTTTATCATCTGTAAAAGGGGAACAATTTGGGAGGATTAATGGTGACTATCGTAATTACTATCTCCTGAATGAATACCTAATGTTTCGAGTGTTCTGGGACCGAGCTTTATGGGGAAGGAGACCCCAAATCACCAGAGGTAATTAAACATTCATTCTTGTAATTGCTATTTATTAAAGTCCTAATGTGTTCTAGGCTCTGGAAGGATTATACCATCTACTGAGGACCTTCTGCTTGCCAGCTAATGTGCTAAGCACTTCACTCACATAATCTCATCTATACCAACCACCCTAAGAGGTAGAGACTATGATTATCTGCTCGAAGGGAACTTACACACTAAGAAAGCAATGAATTTGCGATTGAAACCATTCAAGTAAACACTAAACAAAGTCAGATTGCATTTCAGAAGAAGACAAGTATGAGGAAATACTTTGAGCGTAGGGATGGCTGGGAACTAGGGTTAGTTGTCAGAGGCAACCTAGATATCCATCTCTAGAGAGTTTTGTATGAAATATAACGAAATCTTACACAGCAGTCAGAAACCATAACTTACATCTAGGAATAAGGCTGGATCTCAAAAACCATGTTCAGTGCCAACAGTAAGAAACAGGGTGAGATTTAGAACACAACAGAATAGGACAGTAAGAGCCAAATTGTAGGGCAAACACTGTGGGGCTTTACTTATCAAAGAGGGCATCTCAGCCCTGGGAGTGTCCGTCATGGACATTGTGGGGCAGGCCTGGATTCACCTGTTCATTCCAGATGCTGACACCCAAAGTGCACCAGAAATGATGGTGACTAAGACATGGACCCTGCCCTCATCGAGCCCACAGCCCAGGGTGGGTTCCCTGAATGAGAAGGTTCTTCTAGAAAATTCTCTCTTGCCACAAAGGAGCTTCTCTCCCACAATTGTCTCTCTGGGTTGGTAGGTTCATTTTTCTTTCCCAGATGTGCCTTTACAAAGTGGAGGAAATGAAGATCTGGTCAGAGTGGAGAGTCGTGTCAGCGTGTGCCAGCCATGCTGAAGAAGTTAATTAACAAACGTAACACTTCCCTCCATAATAGTAGCCTTTCCTGATTATTGAATTAGAAGGGGCTGGGTGGCATAAGGAAAAAATACGCTCAGTGTTCATCATCCTGATTACTCCCAGCCCCATATAAGGCCCCAAACAGTGCATCCTGATTTTTTTTTTTTTTTTTGTAATGATAGGAATATCCTAGACCTGAAAATATTACGATAACTTTGGGACTTCCCTGGTGGTCCAGTGGTTAAGACTTCACGCTTCCACTGCAGGGGGTGCGGGTTCAAACCCTGGTCAAGGAACTAAGATCCCACATACCGTGCAGCACAGCCAAACAAATAATAGATTTTTAAAAAATACACCTTCTCACAGAGCTGATTCTTGGCCTCTCAGAGCTAAAGGTCATTTGACCACCATCTGCCACCCTCTGAAGTTTGGTCAAACAGAAAAACCAGAACAAGTGCTGTGATGCACAACTGTCCAATTTCTCTCTCCGTGGGGACACCTGGGACTCTAAGCCTTTGCAAGACTGGTTAGGACTTAACCATGAACTTTGGTGTGTAGTTTCAGAGAGAATGGGGGACCCCATGATATAGAGAGAAGCCAAAATGTAAAGCCAGGGCACCGCCAACATGGATTTATTTGAAAGGATGACTCAAACAGGGAGAAGCCACAGGAGAGAAATCAGTGATGTGTTGGGACTGGGATGTGGGGGGTACCAGGGAGTGAAGCCACCAGAACAGAGCAGTAAGCATCCCCCTGGGACATCTTTGTCTTCCAATGTGAGTGATAAGGAAGACTTTAAGGCCCCTGAGTAGTCTAGGGTATCATAAAGACTACTGGGTTATACGTGAGCTCAGCAATGGGAAGACCACCCTGATCACATTGGGGCAGAACCTACCTTCTCCTGAAAACTCTGGTTTTCACACATTGTATTTAGGTTCCTAGAAAGTCACAGCTGGAAGAGTAAGTCACCCCCACAGACTCTACCCTATTTTTTCAGATGGTAAAACAGTCCTAGGGAGAGAAGGTAACTTGCCTGAGGTCAAGAACATCACTGGAGCCTGAGGAGTTTGGCGAGAAGTTGCTGTCTTCTTTCGCTTGATCCTGGGACTAATTACCCCTTATAAAAGAAGAGGGCATGACTCTTGCTGACTTCAACAGACCGTCTAATGGAATGTGAACATTGGTCACAAGGCCAGAGGTCATTCACTGCCATTCTAGTTATGAATGTCTATATATCACTTCTCTGAGTAGCCAAATATTTTCAGTGCCCCTGCACCAAACAGCAGCCCCAGGATAACCCCTGCAGGGGGTTGGCCGTCCAGGTGGTGAAGCACTACTTCCTAATGACATAAAGTCTTGGGTTAGGAGAACATCACGATGGCCAAGGTGTGGGAGAGCTGTGCTAGGGTCAAGGCTGCTGAAGATTATAAAATGTTTTATTTGTCTGGAAATTCACGTGGCACTTTTAGGAAGCAATTCCGAATGCTGTTTCCATACCAGCCTTAGCATTTGCCCCTCTCCTTCCCATTTTAAACATGGGTCAGAAATCCATGTTCCAGGCTGTTCTTAACTTTTTCCTCCCTCTGCCCTAATCTGTCTGTTATTAAGGTCACCCCTTACAAGAATTACATTCCCAAAGCTCAGCCCTCACCAGCCTCCACAGTGATTCCCCGACACTGGAGCATTGATTTCACCTCCACCCCAGCTCTAGCTTGGCTTGGGAGCTCTCAGCCAACCGCCTCCCCATCTCATGAGCCCTAGAACCCGCCCTCGCCGGAGCTGCCTGATCCCGGCCCCTCCACCCAAACACCCCACGCCAAGCCTCTGAGTCTAACAAGGGCAAGGAAACCTCCAGAAATGTTTTCAGATTGAGAGAGAGATCATCTTTTCCTCTTGTAAAAGAATTCAGAAGAATCCCTTGTCCCTCTGAAGAGACTTTGAATTTTGTTCCATAAGGAAGAGTTATAAGACTTCAATGGCATCATGATCCTTGACATTCAAACAGCACTCTGTGTTGAAAACTCTTTGGTAGGGATCATCCTATGCTCTATTCAAGAGTCACTAGACTTCCTTCAATAACACAGTGAGATTTGGAGTTTATTTGCTGAGATGTCGGTGTGCTCCACTTATTGTAGCAGAGACTTCTGTAGGCTCATAGCTAGATCTCATTTCTAGTCTTCTTTATGATATGATTATGCTCTGGCCAAAGGAATAAGAGGGCAAGTGATGTATGCCACTTCCAAACCTGGTCTGTAAAACATCTTGTGAAATCCTGTGCTCTCTCCTTCCCCATCTGCTAGCTGAGTGGGGAAAACTTCAAGAATCTAGAGGAGAGCAGAGCCACAAAGTAGAAGGATCCTGGAACCATGAGTCACTTTGGAAAGAGCTGAACGGGAACACCCATGTTGGAGTGTTGCAAGAATGAAAAATAGGGCTTCCCTGGTGGCGCAGTGGTTAAGAATCCGCCTGCCAATGCAGGGGACATGGGTTCGAGCCCTGGTCCGGGAAGATCCCCCATGCCGCAAGAGCAACTAAACCCATGTGCCACAACTACTGAGCCTGAGCTCTAGAGTCCGCAAGTCACAACTACTGAGCCCGTGTGCCACAACTACTGAAGCCCGGGCACCTAGAGCCCGTGCTCTGCAACAAGAGAAGCCACTGCAAGAAGAAGACCGCCACCGCAACGAAGAGTAGCCCCTGCTCACCGCAACTAGAGAAAGCCTGCGCACAGCAATGAAGACCCAACACAGCCAAAAATAAATAAATTAAATTAATAATTTTTTTAAAAAAGAATGAAAAATAAACTTTTTACTGAATGAAGCTACAGAAATTTGAGGATAATTTGTTATAGCAAATTTGTTGACTAATATGTAATTCATTACTCTGTTTTCTGGAGATACTAACTTAAGTCAACAGAATAATCCTTTGGTCTCAAGAATCTATTTATGATTAAAGCATCCTGAGGATAACAGATAGAGAAAAAATATTTGCCACATATTTTATAGTCAAGCAGTTATGACTAAAACACAGAGCTCTAAACATTTAAAAGTCATCAAAAGATACAAACATGATTCACAGAATTACAAATGGCTAGTAAATGTATGAAAAGGTGTTCAACCTCATTAGTGATCTGGGAAAAGCAAACTAAAATAGCAAAGAGATAGAATTTGTCACTGATTAGATTAGCTTGACAATATTCAGTGTAGGCAAGGGTTTAGGGAAAGACATTGAGTAAGAGTGTAAATTGCTAAAGTTTTTTTGAAGGGTAATTTGGCTCCACCTATGAAACAAAATGTGATTCCTAACAAAATGTAAAATCTGTGGGCCCTTTGGATTAGCAATCACACTTCTAAGAATATTTACATAAGGGCACAAGGATATATGTTAAAGGATTATTCATTGCAGCCTTCCTTGTTATATCAAAAACCCACCTAAATAACTATCAATATGAGAACGGTTAAATAAGTTATGGTACAGCCACATGTACCATATGAAATGTTATGTAGCTATCAAAGAAATATATAAACAGTCATTCAAATGAAAAAGGCAAGTTTAGGGCTTAATAAATAATTAATAAATGAGTAGATGTGTATGTGTCGCAGATTACTAGGTGGGAGTTTTCCCATTGCCTTTGAATTCTGCTAAAGCCCAAAGGTGAAAACAACTGGGTGAGGAGTACACACACATTTTAAAGAGAAGTTCTAGACACACCCACGCAGGTCTTACCAGGAGGTACCCAGAGGGGCCCTTCACTATGGGTCCCACTCACCCACCTCCAGGTCATAGAAGAAAAGGTTGAGATCCAGTAGAGAAAATCGTCTGAAGGGAATCCACAGTAGAGAGCACAGTCATGTTTTTCCTCCCTTCCCCTTCAGACTGAGGGAGACGCTCCCCAAGAGAACCACTCATGGAGTCTGAGTTTGTCTGCCAGGAGGAGCAGGTACATCCCATCCTTCAGCTTAATGTGTCCTGGGAACAACTCACAAACTCACTACCAGGTGCTGCTACCTAAAGTAGAGGGCAAAAGGTTCTGAGAGAACCTGAAAGGTAGCCCTCTGAGTTTGGGGGGTATGGAAAGGAAGAGAGAAATGCCTACCTCTAGCCTGAAGAAGCGGAAAGGTGGGAGGCTGGATGAAGCTCCCTGGGATGCTGGAGAGAGGAGAGAGGACAGCAGCAGAACCTGCCTGTACTTCCAAGGTTGAGCATGTCATGGAGGCATGAGTTTCCCTGTGGGCTGAATCAGGACCACCCCTAATATTTCCAGGACCCAGACCAAGAGCACAAAGGAAGGCTCACATACCCTATGTCTAAATATTTTTAAAGCATGAATCAAGCTAAATAAAACATGTTCTATCATCCTACATTGACAGATACATTTCCATAATAACCAGGGAAGCTGGCTAGGGTAGGGTGCAAGTTTGGGGAGCTATAAATTCATCAAACGGTATAAGAGAGATTGATTTCCCTGTGCGTAAGGGTCGTGGGGTCTCTGAAGAGCCAGTGTTTGGGCATCTGTATTACAGATTACAACAATGTCAGTCAAATAAGACTGTGCCTTTGTTTTTCTAATTCCCTCTTCCCCATGCTGGAGGAGACAAAGGTCACAAAGGACATCATGGTGCAAGAAGGTGGAAAGAATGGATCATATCACAGCCACGCCTCCTTCCCCATAAGGTCAGCACTTAGGTGGGATCAGGCATCCTGGTAGGGTGGTGAGGAAAGAAACTTTGAATTAGATGAGAAATTAAAGTTTTAATTTATACTGGGCTGGACTTTTGAATACTGGCTAGTGGTTGGAAAGCTATGAGACCATCTGAGATGCCAAGAAGGGAAATCATTAGAGTATGTTTGAAGCAAGAAATCGAGGGGAGGATTACACTAACTGCTGAATGTACCCTATCAAGTCTCACCCACTTAACAAACAAACCAAAAACACGAAACCAGTTAGTAATACATTTGTATATATATAGAAATTTTATAACAATTCCTTGTGTAGTGATTACCCCAGAAGAGAAAGAATGAGAAGGGGGAGGAGGGATTTTGACTTTTCAATTCATACATTCTGAGTTGCTTTTGTTTAAAAGATTTTCTAGAAAGACATGAGTTTTGAATGACACATAACATCCTCTATTTGCCCAATAAGGCACTTAGCAAATTTCTTCAACCCAGGGGGGAAAAATCAAGCCAAACACAAGATCTAACTTGGGGTATTACTTATTTCCCTTCCTAAAGTTGCCACAAGGCCAAACTCTGTGATTTTCCTAGGGGGAAAAAATGTTGTTTATTATTCCAGCTGTTGCCATAGCAGTCAGTATTTCCATGTTATTGTCCTTTTCTCCCGAGACATTACTCCACTAATACATGTTCCAGACCTTCAATCCCAGGCATTTCAGCCAGAAGGAGACATACTTGCCCTGCTGTAAAATCAACTGAGAAGGCCAGCCCTGTCTTGAAGTCTGAGTCCTAGTGTTTTCAATCACCGCATCAGCGAGGGGAGGAGAGTGGAGCCCGTCTCTGGACAAGCAGGACTGGATCCTGAAGAATTTTAGCCAGTCCCACAATGGCCCATCCTCTTCCCCCAACACCTTTGGTCCCAGCCACCAGAACTGAGATCGTCTAATAAAAGCAACAGGAAAAAGAAGAAAACAGAAGCCTGAAGAATCGTTATTTGAGAGCTTGTCCCTGGTTATAGTTACATCAGCATAATAAAATGAAGAATCGGGGCAATTCTTCAATTCTAATCAAGATGTCTGCTGTCTGGATATCACCAAGTCTCCCAGCCTTAGTGGGATGGTGGCTCTTTCAGTTGTCATTCAACTAGCATAGTAAATGAGCAGGCAATAAGAATATGTACCATTATTCAAATGACGCCAAGGGTTCTTTGGGGCCATATGTTGCTTCTGGTCACCTCTTTACTGAGTTTGTGCTTCCGTGGAATTATTTCTCTGCATTCCCTGACTCACCTCCTTTTGTTCTTGTCTTCTCTCCATCCCACTTGCCAGACGCTGAACACCCCATCACTTCAGCCCTTCCAAGTACTGTTAAAGTTGTATGCAGCAGACTTTTACTGAAGGTTGTAAGCAACAGAATTACAGCACAGCAAAATACGAGAACTGGCTTAAATTATAATCATTTGCTCATATGTGCCCAGAACATCCCTGGAAGCATACACTGCAGAAGGACCTCGAATCAGAGGCAGTAGGGAGACTCTCATTCCATAACTTTTGACTGAGCACCTAATACATGTCAAGCACTGTTCTAGTGACTTAGGATAGAGCAGAGAACAAAACAGGCACACATCATTGTCTTCGTGGACCTTTTATTTTGTCAAGGGGAGACCAAATAAAAAAAAACTGTCCAAGGAAAAACAAATGCATAACGTAAAAGCTGAAAATTCTGTTTTATCCAGCAGACTTACTGAGGACTTAAGCCTAGGATGCAGCCTCTCAGATAGCTCTGAGGGACTGTTCCAAAGAGTTAAAGGAGCCAGGATATAGAAGAGCTTTTGCAAACAAAACAAAACAGGTAGTCAAACATCAAAAGATTACTGCTAATTAAAGAAAAATCAGACATCCGAAGTGGATGAATTTAGTGCTTTCCTATGTGGAGGAAGATACAGAGTATAATTTCAGGACGGGCTTCCTGAAATTATTCCTTCGACATGCACCTTAGCTATCTAGGGCCAGCATCCTTTTTTCTCCATCCTGAATCCCTCAGGGTACACAGTTGCGGGTGGCTGCAGTGGCTGAGGGCTTGATGGCCACCACATCTTTTGTTTACTGACATGGCAGTGGACATTCTTTGTCCACACAACAAATTAGAAAGTAAGTAAACAATACAGTATGCTAAATAATGATGTGCTATGAATAAAATAGAGCAGATAAAAGAGCTCAGAATGCAGGGGATGGAAGAGTTACAGTTTTAAATAGGTAGACAAGAAAGCCCCATTGAGAAGGCGGCATTTAAGCAAAGGCTTGCAGAGGTGAGCGAGGGAGTCCCAAGGATACAGGGAAGAAGAGGCTTCCAGGAAGGGAACAGCTGGTGCAAAGGCCATGAGGCAGGAGTGTGCCTGGTGTGTCTGAGGAACAGCAAGGAGACCAGTGTGGCTGGAGCAGAGTGAACAAGTGGGAGACTAAAAGAATGGGGGTCAGAAAGGAGGGCCTGGAAAGCCACAGTCAGGACTTTGGGCTTTTCTCTGAGTCAGATGGGGAGTCACTGGAGGGTGCTGAGCAGAGATATGATCTGACTTGTGTTCTAGTAGGAACCTTTAGCTGCTAGGAAAAGCATAGATTATAGTGAAACAGGTCATAGCAGGGAGCCCGGTTAGAAGGTGATTATTGTCATTCAGGAGAGAGAGTAGGATGTGGCTCTCACCAAGCTGCTAGCAGATTCTGAATTTTTTTTTATAGGCTTTACTTTTTTAGAGCAATTTTAGGTTCACAGCAAAATTAGGCAGCAAGCACAGAGAATTCCCATATACTCCCTTCCCCAACATGTATAGCGTCCCCCCTCTGTCAATGTCCTGCACCCCAGGGGTACATTGGTTACAATCATGAACTTCCACTGACCCATCATTATCACCCAAAGTCCATAGTTTACATTAGAGTTGACTCTTGATGTTGTAAATTTCATGGGTTTTGACAAATATATAATGACAAGTATCCACCGTTGTAATATCATACATGGTAATTTCACTGCCCTAAAAGTCCTCTGTGCTGTTCTCTGCCTATTCATCCCTCTCTCCCCGCAACCCCTGGCAAGCAGTGATCTTTCCATTGTCTCCATAGTTTTGCCTTTTCCAGAATGTCGTATAGTTGGAATCATATAGTCTGTAGCCTTTTCAGACTGGCTTCTCTCACTTAGTAATATTCCTTTATGCTTCTTCCATATCTTTTCATGGTTTAATAGCTCACTTATTTTTAGTGCTGAATAATGTTCCATCGTCTGGATGTACCACAGTTTATTTATCCATTCACCTACTGAAGGAGATCTTGGATGCTTCCAAGTTTTGGAAATTGTGAATAAAGCTCTTATAAGCATTCCTGTGCTGGTTTTTGTGTGGATGTAAGTTTATTTCAGTTCATTTGGGTAAATATCGAGGAGCATTCTGGATTTATTTTGATATCAGAATTTGCTAATGGGTTGGTGGGGTGTGAGAAAAATAGAGAAGAAGAACTCGGATAGAGCAGTTTGGGGGAAGAATTTCAAAAGTTAAATATTGCATATGTTAGTAGGGGGAGGTCCATTAAACACCCGAGTGGAGGAATCAAGTAGGCAGTTATTATATGAGCCTGGAGTCCTGGAGAGACTTTTGGTGGAGGCATAAAGCAAGGAATCATGGGTACCTAGGTGATCATAAAGCCAGGATATCTGATGAGATCACACAGGGAGTGAGTACAGGTAAGGAAGAGGATCAAGGACTAAGCCCTGGGGTCCCCCAACATTAAGAGGAAGACAAGAAGAGAGGAACCAGCAAGGAACTGAGGAGGAGCAACCAGTGACTAGGAGAAAAACCAAGAGAATGGGGTGTGCCAGAAGCCACTGAAGAAAGTGTATCAAGTAAGAGGGAGTGACCAACCATGGCAAATGCTGGTGGGAAGTCTCGTAAGATGAGGACTGAGAATTGACCACAGATTTAGCAACACAGAGGTCAGTGATCTGACCTTGAACAAGAACCATTGTGTAGTGGAGGCGAAGAAGGGCTGGAGTAGATTTAAGACATGCATTCTCAGTGAGGGTGATAGCACTCCCAAGGGAGGAGAAATGGATTCTTGGGGAATAAAAAAATCTTGCTCTTTTTATGTATAAAACATAGATAAACAACTCTATAGTTCATCTGTGGGATTAAATGTCAAGTGTTGAGGAGGCGATTTTTTTAGAAAGGCCAAAGAGATTCCTTAGGGCGACAATAATGGAAAAGAAAGTTTAAGAAACACTGGTTCAAGAGACAGCGTGAGGAAAGGAATTAGGGACAGAAGATAAATAATGCTGTAACAAATTTTGCTGCAAAAGGGATCAAAGAAATGGAGCAGTACCTGGTGGAAAACATGGAGTTAAGAGAAGTGCCTCTAGTGGCGCACAGTGAACTTTTGAAAAGTGGGGAGAGGGATACCTGTATTCCCTTCCCACAGTTTACAGCTCCTGGAAGCCTAAGAATGCTTTTTCTTTGTCTTGTCATGTCTCCACAATTTATTTCTCTTTGCTAAACGTGGTGTATAAGCTCTCAGAACTATCTACTTCTCTGAGTCCTCTTTTCTAGGAACCACTTCTCCCCCACCCCCGTGTCATGTAAAAATTAACATCGAATAAAATTTGCGTGCTTTTCTCCTGTAAAATAAAAAAAAAAAAAGAAAACAAGAAAGCAAAGTGCCTCTAAAGTGCTTAATTATAATAATAATATAAATATGGGGCTCATAAAGTGCTTATTAAAGGCCAAATACTGTTCCTAACCCCTTGCAGATGTGAACTCAGTTACTTTTCTCAACAACTCTGTGAAGTGGGCACCATCACTACCCTACTTTTGTAGTTGGGGAAGTGGAAGCACAGAAAGGTTAAGGAACTCACCTGCCCAAGACCATGTTGCTGAGAAATGTTGGACCCAAATCAACATTTTAGATTTATCCTAGATCCTTTCATATTGTTTGACTTTGTTCTATTTCCTAGATGAAAATACATATTGATACAATCATACATTGTCCAAAGTTAATATTTGGCATTTCTCCCCTAAAATGGATCATTCTCTGCTGTGGGAAATTCCTCTAGGATGGATTCCTGTCTCCTTCATCTTTGGGTCTTTCCCTCTCGGGAGATCTTCTCCACTCTGCTCCAGCTGTCAGCTTCCCAAACCCTAATTCTTATGACTTTATCTCTAGAGCAATTTTCGATTGCCCATCCAAACTCAGCCAGGGACGGGGTGTGTGTGTGTGGCGGGGCGGCGGTGGGGGGGGGTGGTGGTGGTGGTATTACCCTTCTCAATCCAAAAGATTCATCAATGCTTATCAAGATGATTTCCTTCACAAAAGACTCACCCACCTCTAAGGTGAAATTAATTATAAATATAGTGAAAATGAAAACAAAGTCAATCAGCTTGTGCCCTGGAATGCAGACATGGAGCCAGCCATTTTATTTGTTAAATTATAATTTTTCCCACTACACCAGACTCTCGATCGCCCTTCCCCCCCCCCCCCCCCCCCCCCACCAACCCCGTAGCACTTCTCCCACAGACAGTGGCTTTATTAACACAACCTCAAAAGAGTTTGGGGAAAATTCAAGTAAAAACAAAAAAAAATCCTTTGCTTTAATTAAATGAATTTTTCAGGAAAAACTATATTTGAAGACAAAATTATTTCTAGGGCTTCCCTGGTGGTGCAGTGGTTGAGAGTCTGCCTGCCGATGCAGGGGACGTGGGTTCGTGCCCAGGTCTGGGAAGATCCCACATGACGCGGAGAGGCTGGGCCCGTGAGCCATGGCCACTGAGCCTGCGCGTCCGGAGCCTGTGCTCCTCAACGGGAGAGGCCACAACAGTGAGAGGCCCGCGTACCGCAAAACAAAACAAAAAAATTATTTCTATAATTGTCTTCATTCTTCACTTAATTCAACAGGTTTAAACCAAGTCAGAGGCAAAATGGTTTAATTCTGGTTCATGAGCCCTAACCAGCAGTTAGGATATATCTGTCCATGACAAATTATTTTAATTAGGGCCCAATTTGGGATCCAGGGCAGTTTTTTTCTGATCTGCAAGGGCCAAATGTAATGGGTTCAAGAGAAAATGAACAATTTTCGGAAGTGGCCTGTCTCTAAGGCTTTCGGGGTGCAGTCCATGAGCACACCACCATTCCCAGGCTCGCTTTCTGGTCTTCAGATCTATCAAGGCACCTCCTGTCAGTCTCTCCCATAAATTTCTCCAACAACGTTTGGCACAACCCTACCCTCATCCAAAGAAACTGGTCTTGTTCCAGGATCCTTGTTCCAGGAGCATCCCTCTGCCAGCAGTCAATATCCCCAAGTTGAGCTCCCTTAGTCCGGGTCGGGGCTTGGGGGAGCCCCAGCAGGATCCAACATTGCCCTTCACCACCCTAAAGCCCACAAGTTATTCCAGAATGTCTTTGCTATCTTTTGACATTTGTCTACGAATGTTAAGTGAGAAACACACCTCATAATTCTCCTTACCATCCAGCTCTTAACTGTTGAAATCAAACACAGCTACTCACATTTCCAAAAACAAACATCAGTTTCAGAGTCAGCACAGTCATCCTATGAGGGGCAGGAGAAATATTTTATTTTTCCCTATAATTCTCTATTTATGAGGCGATCTCTCACAGAAAAGAAGGTACTCCTTTCTGTTATTACGCAGAAGTGTCACTTCCTTTCCCCCACTCCTAACCCTCACTCTTCCACATTCTGCCCCTCAGGTAGCCTCTAAATTACCTCCTGTCGGCTCCAGCCTAAACTTAGAGGAACCACGTGTAAAGAGAGCATTCAATTCTTGGCCAATGACCAAGAATTGAAGGTGCATCCTCCTGGATCTTCCAGCATCCTGGAAGATGCTGAGGATGCTACGCTCATCTGGATGGTGGCATTTCTTTCTCTAATTCTACCATTTCCCCCTTGTTCCCACTCAAGAATCATATATGAATAGAAATGCGTGGGAACAATATTACTTTACAGATCATCCTGAATCCACTGTAATGTCTCACTGTAAATCATAATTTACTCAAATTAGCATTTGTTATTAATGGTAGATTACTTGTAATATATCTGGCAACTGAATGCAAGGACATGGCAATTCTTTGGTTGCGATCTACCGGAACAGAGACTAGAAAGAGGGGAACTATACAGACAAGATAGACTGGTTCAGTAAGTTAAAGTTATGAATACTGGGCATGAGGCAGGAAGTACCACAGTTAAGAACTTGAGACGTGGACCAAACCAATGAGACCTGAAACTTGTTCTGCCCTCAGTAACTTTAAGACTTTAGGCAAGTTACTTGAAACCTTTTGACCCTGGGTGTTCTTTTGTGAAAGGCATAATAATAGTGTACACCTCACAGCACTGTTGTGAGAATTACAAGGAATAATACTAGTAAAAGAAGAAGCACAAGGTGAATCCACAAATTGCTGGTTCCATCGAGTGACGTACAACCACAGTTATAAACCAATGGGAGGGAAAGAGGGGGACAGGGATGAAAGTTTTGCAAAATAGTTTCCATATTATTGATAAAGAAAACATTTCAATCCACTTCCACATTGCACAGATGCTTTAATTAAAAAAATATATAGCTGATTTTTGCAATAATGTAAAGTTATTACTGAGGCTCCTATTTATATGATGGGAAACCAATGTTTTGAGACGTTAAAATGGTCCACAGAGTGTTGGATGTTATCTAGATGAGCCATTTTGAAAGTATACAGCTTTGAAATCTGTCTCAGATCCAGGCTATTTTGACTAAATGTTTTGACGTTCAATAGTGTGAAACTTCTCCAGAAATCTTCGTATTCAGATAAATAGGTTTCTAAAGAGTTTTAAATTGTTTGGATTAAAAATTCTTTAATTTTTAAATAGTATAAAAATGTTACAAAAATATTTTGCCTAAGTGGTCTGGTTTCAAAAACCAGTTTGAAGCCCAACGGGCTTACACTGTCTTTAAAAAACACTTATATGTTATGAAAACCACATGAAATAGATTTCAAATCAAATAATTTTAAGAAAACCATTCCAAAACCAGTATTTCGAAAACCTTTCCAAATTTAACCGTTGATGGCAAAGGCTCTCTAAATTCCAGAGAAACCAGATGTAAATTCCATGTTTTCAAACTTTACAAAATATCATTCTTTTCCACTCCTACTTTATTTTAGCTGTTGGCCCAGGAGACTCAAGCAGTGAATGCAAGTAGAGTTTAGCAACTGAAAACATGCAGAGATGGAGGAAAAAAGGATTTGTTTTTGAGTGAAGCCCAGGTTTGAATTCCTTTTCTACCGTATGTTATCTGTGGCATCTTGGCAACATCACTACCCTTTTTGAACTGCAGTTTCTATCTTAGATTGGGTTCGCCCAGAAAGCGGAGCCTGGCCAAGGGCTTTTATGCAGGTATTTTTGAGAAATGACCTAAGGAAAGGATTGGGAAGTGACAGAAGTACAACAGGAAAAGAGGAAAAGCCATTGCAAGGGCTATTCTAGAGTTAGCCCGTCCTGTGGGCAGCTGGGCCCAGCGATATAGGGACCTTCTGGGGGCTATGTGGAATGCCCAAGGGACAAAAGAGGAGACAGTTCTCAGTGGGCTCCATCGTCCACGCCCAGATCACGCCTGCATGAATGCCAGATGGTTTCCTGCAGACTTCCCATGCAGCTGTGTCAGAGAGTCCTGAGACAGTGGTGGGGATCAGAACCTGCCACCCTAAAATAGGCCACTCTGGCATAAGGATTATTTTGAGTTAAAAGCAATTGAGAATCAACAGATGCAGAAAGAAGGCTTCTCAGAGTTTCCCTCATTTGACTAAAAGCAGCAATTTCTGAGAACTGAGGCTGCCAAAAATTCCCTCTCAGGGGAGTTTCATGGCCATAAAAAGATGAAAAGACCACCCACACCTGCATAAACAAACATTATCACGAACTTTCCTATCTCCCATTTGTTCTCCTAAAAATTCCTGTGTCTTTCCTAAAGTCTATTTGTTCTTCCCATAGAAGCCGTTTCTCCTCCTGCCCTTTCCCCTAATAAGTTAGGTATATAAGCCTCTAACTTTAAACATTTAACAAGCTAGCTACTTCTTTTGTTAGCTTCCACAGGCAAATAAAATTGTTCTCTTATTAATCTGTCTTTGTTGGTTTAATTCGCAGGCCACCCTACACAGTACCTAAGGGTGCAGAGGAACAGATTTTCCTCCTCAACAGCAGAATGCAAGAAAAGTGTGGTGTGGCGTAGATGAGGTATAGTCAGGTAGGTTATACCTTCCGCCAAGCTGGTCACTGCAGCAATGGCTAGAAAAAACGGTGGGCCCAGGAGCACAAGAGATGTCCAGTGCAGTTTCCTCATCCATATCGTGAAGGTAAAAATAGCAACATTACAGGGGCGTTATTTACAGAGCCTATGCTTCAGCATATGATGTTCCTTGAACTGAAACCCCCTCTTTCTTATCTGCCTGGTGAACAATTCCTTATCATCAAATTCCTTATCTCTGTACTTTTTCCAGATCTAAAGTAAAGGAGGCGCCCTTCTCCTCTCCTTGCCTTCCTTCCTAAAGCAGGAACTTCTGTCCTCTCCATCCCACCCCCATCACCACCACCACCACCACCACCAATTCCTGCACTCTTCTCCTAGTGAGAAGGAGTAGTTCATCTGAATGCCAAGATTAGGAAAAACCCTCTCTTTCAGGCTAACCGGACCCTTCCTCCGCCCCTGCAGTAAGCACATCGGGTAACGGCCCATGGTTTCCCTTCTTAAGGTCAGTACTGAGGCTGGGCAGGATGAGACAGGTTTTATCTCCCCTGAAGACGGTGGGAAGGAAGGGAACTTGGGCAGAAAGGAGGAGCAACTGACTCCAGCCACAAGTCCAAACCACAATTTCCCATACCGTTTTACCAGCTAATAAATTTTTTAAACATCTTTATTGGAGTATAATTGCTTTACAATGGTGTGTTAGTTTCTGCTTTATAACAAAGTGAATCAGTTACACATATACATATGTTCCCATATCTCTTCCCTCTTGCGTCTCCCTCCCTCCCTCCCTCCCTATCCCACCCCTCTAGGTGGTCACAAAGCACTTAGGTGATCTCCCTGTGCTATGCGGCTGCTTCCCACTAGCTATCTATTTTACGTTTGGTAGTGTATGTATGTCCATGCCACTCTCTCACTTTGTCACAGCTTACCCTTCCCCCTCCCCATATCCTCAAGTCCATTCTCTAGTAGGTCTGTGTCTTTATTCCCGTCTTACCCCTAGGTTCTTCATAACCTTTTTTTTTCTTCTTCTTAGATTCCATATATATGTGTTAGCATATGGTATTTCTTTTTCTCTTTCTGACTTACTTCACTCTGTATGACAAGACTCTAGGTCCATCCACCTCACTACAAATAACTCAATTTCCTTCCTTTTCATGGCTAATATTCCATTGTATATATTGCCACATCTTCTTTATCCATTCATCCGGTGATGGACACTTAGGCTGCTTCCATCTCCTGGCTGTTGTAAATAGAGCTGCAATGAACATTTTGGTACATGACTCTTTTTGAATTATGGTTTTCTCAGGATATATGCCCAGTAGTGGGACTGCTGGGTCGATATGCTGGTCTCTTTCTGATGCCTCAATCTATTTGATCTCCCTGTTACAATATAAGCTTGATAAGAGCAGGAATCTTTGTTTTGTTTACTTATGTATCTTAAATGCCTGGAGCAGAGCTTGGCACATAGAAGAGGCTCAGGATTTATTTGTTTAATGAATTACTGAATCCACAGGGGGAAGAAGCATGATTAACACTCAAGAAAACCCTTAATCACCCCCTCCATACAGAAATGGGCTCTCTTTTGCGCTCCCTTAGACCTCCCATTATAGCCCCAACACATTATAATTATTTGATATGGAATCTGGCTCCCCTGTTTGACTTGAAGCTTCCCTAGAGCAGAGATTTTATCTTCTATTTATCTGTCTCCCAAAGGCTCAGTAATATGGAGACCGACTCCTAGAAGGTGCTCAAAAATGATAGTTGAATGAATGAAAAAGATAAGGAATTCCATATTACATTTTAATTGTCTGATTTCTAATGCCAGAGATTCTTTTGTTTTAAAGTTAGAACATTTGACTGATGAATCACTCCCAAGCTTATTCCAGAACTCTGAAGAGAAGAAATGGAAAAAAACAAGATACACCAAAAGGAAAAGCCCAAATGTAGACAGTGACTCTTGGCTCTTCAGTATGTTTTCGAAATCCAAGGAGCGTGAGTGAGTCAAGGGGAAGGGTGTAAAGTTTTTTGAGGATTCGTTAACATTGTTATCAAAACTACAATGCCAGGAAGGAAAAAAGAGGACTCAAGGAAATAAGAAAAGACGCTGTTAAAACTTTAAAGAATTAGAGGATGGCAAATACATGGCACTTGTGGCAAATACTTTCCCCAGTCCCCTCACTCCATGTCACCACCTTGACATCCTTGGTAAACATCACTATTCAATGAGATAGAGCACTTGTTTCCTTTGAGGGCTCAAAGTCCTTCCCAGACAGCATGGCAGAAGAACCCTACTGGTTATTCCTGGTCTAGTTTAAGAGCTCCCAAATCTGGATGAACCTCAGACTCACCGGGTATCTTCCTCACCTCAGGCTGCCATGACAAAATACCATAGACTAATGGGCTTAAACAACATACGTTTATTTCCTCACAATCCTGGAGGCTGGGAAGTCCAAGGTCAAGGTGCCAGCAAGGTGGATTTCATTCTGAGGCTTCTCCTTTTAGCTCACAGGTCGCTACAATCTTGCAAGCTCTCTGGTGTCCCTTCTTGTAAGGGCACTAATCCCATCATGAGGGCCTCACCCTCAGGCCCTCATCTAAACCTAATTCTCACTCAGAGGTCCCATATCCAAACACCATCACATTGGGGGGTGGATGAAGGCTCCAACATATGGACTTGGGGAGAACATTATTCAGTCCATAGCATCTGGGGAGCTCCTTCACCATTCAGAGGCCTGAGCCACCCCCCAGAAATCCTGATTTAGTGGGCTAGAGGGGGGCATGGGAATCTGGGTGCTTAAGAGTCTTCCTGTGAGGAGCATTTTATCACTAATATCATTTAGAATTGCAGGCTCATGGTGATAATAAAAAGCACACCAACTTTCCATCAGTTTTATTACTGTTTTTAAATTCTCTACAGACAACACACACCCTCATTGCCTGCACCTGCCCCACCCTTAGCACACACCACAGAGCACTCAGCTCCTTTGTAATTAACATTTCATTTGTGTAGACTGGAAGCTGCAGGGGACCCATCTGGTTTTTACTCTCACCACTGTATCCCCAGTATCTAGCAGGGCTTAGCACAAGGTAGATCCTCAATGATATCTGCTCAATGAAGGAAGGCGTCAACTCAGGTCGGGGCACGGCTGTCCCAGACACCATGGTGCAACTCAACCCACCCCACAGTGTCTAATTGGGAAACAGCGTCTGTGAACTGGCATGGTCCTCCAAGATGTTCACAACGAAGGCCGAGGAAAACAAGGACAGGTAATTCGTTCCTTTATTCACCTAAATTTCATTTTAAAAAATTCAGAGATCGTGATCGTGTGTGTGTGTGTGTGTGTGTGTGTGTGTGTGTGATAGTGCCCTTTCTACCGATTTGACTTAGTATATAAAAAAATTAAAAGACTTCATGAGTATTTTTCTACTGGTTACATATTGAAATTATAATAGTTTGGATATGTTGGGTTAATCAAAATACATTTTAAAAAATTATATGTTTTCCTGTGGTGCTAATGATCAGCTAAGTCCAGCTACAACTCCCACTGAGTACTAGATAATGACTGAATTCAGGAAAGAACCTCAGGCACCATCTGAAGATCTGAATCAAGAAGGCTGAGTTGCCAAAAAGCATTTTATAGACACCATCTACCTCAGCAGTTGAAACTCAGGTTTCTTGACCCACAGGTATGTCACTAGTGCTTTGTTTCTAAAAATAATTACAAATAAGCTTGAATATACAAAAATATATTTGCATATAACCTACACACATCCTCCCACATACTTTAAGACATCTCAAGATTACCTATAATACCTAATACAATGTAAAAGCTATATAAATAGTTGTCAGCATGCAGCAATTTTAAGTTTTGTTTTTTGGAAATTTCTGGAATTTTTTCTTAAATATTTTTGATCCATGGTTAGTTGAATGTGTGGATGCGAAACACGTGGATATGGAGGGCCAATTATACATACAATGGAGTATTATTCAGCCTTAAAAAGGAAGGAAATTCTGACATACACTACAACAGGGATGAACTTTGAGTACATTATGTGCGCTGTTATTATTATACTAAGTGAAATAAGTCAGATGTAAAAAGACAAATACCATATGAGTACACTTATATAAGATACTTAGACTAGTCAAAATCATAGAGACAGAAAGTAGGATGGTGGTTGCCTAGAGCTGGAGGAGGAAGGAATGGGGAGTTCCTGTTTAATGAGTGTAGAGTTTTAGCTTTAAAGATGAAAAGAGTTCTGGAGGTGGATGGTGGTGATGGTTGCCAAACATTTTGAATGTATTTAATTCCACTGAACTGTACACTTAAAAATGGTTAAGACGGTAAATTTTACGTTACATGTATTTTAACCACAATAAAAAATTCAGTTTGAGAATTAGTTTCCTTTTAATAAAATAAAGCATATTCAAGGATACCTCCATGTTACAGCCAATGTTATTTTCTCATTTACCAATATCCTACCTTTTTTCCTTTTTTTTACATCAACCCTTTTAAATTTTAGATTAGTTTTAGCTTTGCAGAAAGTTGCAAAGAGAGTGTAGAGAGTTCCCATATGCTCCACACCCAATTTCTCATTATTGACATCTTACATCAGTATGGTACATTTATTATAGTTAATGACTTAGTATGCATATGTTATTATCAACTAAAATCCATACTTTATTCAGACTTCCTGAGTTTTTCCCTAATGTCCTTTTTTTGTTCTAGGATCCCATCCAGGGATGTTACTTTTAGTCATCATTTCTCCTTAGGCTCCTCTTGGCTATGAAAGTTTCTCACACTTTCCTTGTTTTTGATGACCCTGAGGAAAACTGGTCTGGTAGTCTATGGACCAAAATTGAGATTTTTCTGGCACTTTTATCATGATTATACTGCGGCTATGAATTTGGGGGAAGAAACCACAGAAGTCAAGTCAGCACAACATAGGGTTCCTTTCTCAGCTTGACTTATCACTGATGATGCTGACTTTGATCACCTGGATGAGGTAGTGTTTGTGAAGTTTCTCCACTGTAAAATTCCCCTTTCCATACTGTAATCTTTGGAAGCAAGTCACTATGCACAGCGCACATTTAAGGAGTGGGGAGACAAATACTGTGAGTCCCATTCACAGAAAAAAAAGTAGCTGAAAGGTTAAATCACTTTTCTAAGATTTCAAAGTTAGTAGTCTGCAAAGAAAGGATTAAAATACCCAGGCTTGATCAACAGATTTTTCTCATGACCTTTAGAGAAGTCAACAGAAATTCACATATAACAGAACTCACTGTAGGAATTCACCACATTCCTTCGAAATACAGAATCCTATTGTCTTAGAAAAGGGCACAGGCTGAGAAGTCAACAGATATGGTTCCATGTCTAAGTCTACCCCAAATGGTCATGTGGTCTCGGACACTGAATACCTCCAGCCTTCAGTTTAGTCCTCCGAGAGACAAAACAATGCATGTTTAGGAACCAGGACTCTGGTGTTTGAATCCCAGCCAATTAAAGCCAATCCCTTAGCTTTAATCCTTGGGCGAGTGCCTTGCTGTCTTGAAGTTTCAGTTTCCTCATCAGTAAAATGGTGGTAGCGAGGACAAATCTCTGTCCAGAAATTCATATAATGAAGAAATATAATTTTACTTTCTATAACCCAGCTTAATTTTTATCTTGAGCTCCGTTTGGATCTGAACGGCAGATATTTATCTCCATCAGCTCAACGTCTTCTGCCCTTTTCCCCGTGGTTGTGACCTGGTTCTGAAGGGGTTATAAAGTGCTAAGCTCTGGAGGGCTTATCTCACCCCTACCACATAACCATAAAGAAATCTACAAAAATGTCCATGCTTTGGTCTTTTTCATAGTCCAGGCTGGTAGCCACAGCAGTCAGCAACTCAGATCCACACCGGATGCAACCTTCCCTCTTGTCTGGGGCCCTCGCCACAACTTGCTTGACACGTTTGGGTGCCTGGAGTCATTCTCCTGTTCCCAGGCCCACTGGAGTATGCCATCTAAGGTGCTACCTGGTGAGACCCATCACACGTAGCCTCTCTCTCCTCCTCTCTCTTGGTGAGTCCGGAGGACTCTCTTAGATGGTACCAGTGAATGGAGCTTAGTCCCTTTGGTGTGTGTAACCACTCTTTCCTATCTCTGGGCTTAGCTCCTATCCAGGGCTCCACCAACACCAACAATCTTTTCACTTCTTCTCAACCCACACCCCCTAATCCCAGGTCAACTATTCCTGGACAAGAAGAACTTCTCCTGGAGGAAAAATGATGCTTTGCACTCATAACATTTTCTCCCAAATCTTTTATCTCTGCCTTGAGATACTGAGGTTCCTCCAAAGGCCCAGGCTTTTAAAATACAAGACCTAGGAAAAAAATCTGTTATTTAGTTAACATGTAATAGGTTTGTGGTTATTTTTAAATGAATTAATAAAAATTTTAATATATTTTATTATTTAGTTATAGTTTCTAATTTGGTAAATATCAATAGATATAATCCATATAAACAAAAGCTTTTCAGAGTTCTCAATACATTTTAAGAGTATAAAGAGGTCTTAAGACAAAAAAGTTTGAGAACCATTGATTTAGTCTACAGCCATTTTTTTTAACATCTACTATATGTCAAACAGTGGATACTATATACTGACAGCTGGGGTATAAAGGAGAAAAGTCAGAGTCTGTCCTTAATCAGCTTACATCAAGAGGAGGAAGTGTTGAATATTAGATGGTCATTATAGATTTATTTGTCTGAACAATCTAATGAGGGTGCACAAGGATGGCTCCAGGAATGCAGGGCAGGTGCAGCCCTTAACTCAGATGAAGTGTCACTGCTTCTCCAATACCACCCCTGACTCCCTAAGGGGCATATAAACAGGTAAGGAGGAATCACACAGGGAGACAAGGCAGGAAAAGACAGTCCAGGCTGAGAGAATTACACGTTCACATAACCCGAGGTGAGAAAGAGCTGCGATACTCAAGGAAGAGCAAGTGGGTGTTTAACATGGCTGGTGTGTAGACCACACAAGGATTAGCAAGCAGAGGGGCTGGATGCCTAACAAAAGAGAAGATAAAGAGACATTGCAAAATGTCTCATGTTTCTCCTATCAGCAGATGATAGTAGTTAGCTTCTCCATGTCACAGAGGAAATGGGCCTCTGTGACTCAGCAGAGATGACCTACGGAAAAGAAGCTGGTGCTATGAGATCTTAGTCAGGCTCTTCAAATTAAATCCACATGGTGCCTTGCCTTGGAAAATCAACTCTGCTCCTAGTAAGTAGTTCTTATACTTTTATATTCAAATATTCAAACAAACCCATATATTATAGCCTAGTATACACAACTCATGTGAACTTTAGCAACAAAGCATAAAACTTAAGGACATTTTCCATTTCAAACTGAAAGCCTTGGGACTCATGGGTACATTTCTAATCTTCTATTATTATTAATACTTTGGTGGAGAAGTTTGCCCAGTACTATTTGAATGCCAACCAACCATTCATCCTCTGCAAAACCCAATAAAACCCTACAAAGAATCATACCCTTGGAGGTGTGGTTTCTTCTCCTTCTTCCATGTCATTCTTCCATTATGCTCTCAAGTCACGTTTATTTTTATTTAGGCTTCAGTTGTGTTTTGTGTGGTAGACAGCTTCTGAAATGGCTTCCAAAGATCCCTTCGCGTTGGTATTCACACCCTTGGGTAATTTCCTCCCCTTGAGTGTGAGCTGCACCTAATAACTTGCTTCTAATGAATAGGATATGGCAGGAGATGAAATGTCACTTCCAAGATTAGGTTACAAAAGACTCTGACTCCTTTCTTGTTCGCAGCCTCTCTCAGGCCCAATCACTTGATCACTCTGATGGACTCCAATGTCACCCACTGTGAGCTTCCCCATGGAGAGGCTCACCTGGCAAGGAACTCAGGACAGGTGCCCTCCAGCCAACAACCAATGAGAAACCGAGACCCTTAGAGCAGCAGCCCACAAAGAACTGACTCTTGCCAACAACCAAACGGAAGTGGATCCTTCCCCAGTTGAGTTTCAAAATGGTAGCATAGCACACTGCCTAAAATCATAATAAGTTCACAGACACCCGCAAACACACCACCAGATGCGGTCCTGCCCACCAGAAAGACAAGATTCAGCCTCATCCAACAGAACACAGGCACCAGTCCCCTCCACCAGGAAGCCTACACAACCCACTGAACCAACCTTAGCCACTGGGGGCAGACACCAAAAACAACGGGAACTATGAACCTACAGCCTGCAAAAAAGAAGATTCCCAAACACAATAAGTTAAGCAAAATGAGAAGACACAGAAATACGCAGCAGATGAAGGAGCAAGGTAAAAATCCACCAGACCTAATAAATGAAGAGGAAATAGACAGTCTACCTGAAAAAGAATTCAGAGTAATGATAGTAAACATGATCCAAAATCTTGGAAATAGAATGGAGAAAATACAAGAAACATTTAACAAGGACCTAGAAGAACTAAAGAGCAAACAAACAATGATGAACAACATGATAAATGAAATTAAAAGTTCTCTAGAAAGAACCAATAGCAGAATAACTGAGGCAGAAAAACGGATAAGTTACCTAGAAGATAAAATAGTGGAAATAACTACTGCAGAGCATAATAAAGAAAAAAGAGTAAAAAGAATTGAGGACAGTCTCAGAGACCTCTGGGACAACATTAAACGCACCAGCATTCAAATTATAGGGGTCCCAGAAGAAGAAGAGAGAAAGAAAGTGACTGAGAAAATATTTGAAGAGATTACAGTTGAAAACTCCCCTAATATGGGAAAGGAAACAGTCAATCAAGTCCAGGTAGCACAGAGAGCCCCATATAGGATAAATCCAAGCAGAAACATGCTAAGACACATATTAATCAAACTATCAAAAATTAAGTACAAAGAAAAGAAAAAATATTAAAAGCAGCAAGGGAAAAGCAACAAATAACATACAAGAGAATCCCCATAAGGTTAAGAGCTGATCTTTCAGCAGAAACTATGCAAGCCAGAAGGCAGTGGCAGGACATATTGAAACTGATGAAAGGGGAAAACCTACAACCAAGATTACTCTACCTGGCAAGGATCTCATTCAGATATTTTTTTTTGAACTTTGGAATTTTAATTTTTTTACTTTTGTATATAGCAGGTTCTTATTAATTATCCATTTTATACATATTAATGTATATTAGTAAATCCCAATCTCCCAATTCATCACACCACCAACCACCCCCCTGCTACTTTTCCCCCTTGGTATCCATACATTTGTTCTCTACGTGTGTGTCTCTATTTCACCCCTGTAAACCAGTTCATCTGTACCATTTTTCTAGGTTACACATATATGCGTTAATATACGATATTTGTTATTCTTTCTCACTTACTTCACTATGTATGACAGTCGCTAGATCCATCCACGTCTCCACAAATGACCTAATTTTGTTCCTTTTTACGGCTGAATAATATTCCATTGTATATATGTACCACATCTTCTTTATCCATTCACCTGTCGATGGGCATTTAGGTTGCTTCCATGACCCAGCTATTGTAAATACTGCTGCAATGAACATTGGGGTGCATGTGTCTTTTTTGAATTATGCTTTTCTCTGGGTATATGCCCAGTAGTGGGATTGCTGGGTCATATGGTAATTCTATTTTTAGATTTTTAAGGAACCTCCATACTGTTCTCCATAGTGGCTCTATCAATTTACATTCCCACCAACAGTGCAAGAGGGTTCCCTTTTCTCCACACCCTCTCCAGCATTTATTGTTTGTAGATTTTCTGATGATGCCCATTCTAACTGGTGTGAGGTGATACCTCATTGTAGTTTTGATTCACATTTCTCTAATAATTAGTGATGTTGAGCAGCTTTTCATGTGCTTCTTGGCCATCTCTACATCTTCTTTGGAGAAATATATATTTAGGTCTTCTGCGCATTTTTTGATTGGGTTGTTTGTTTTTTAAATATTGAGCTGCATGAGCTGTTTATATATTTTGGAGATTAATCCTTTGTCCATTGATTCGATTGCAAATATTTTCTCCCATTCTGAGGGTTGTATTTTTGTCTTGTTTATGTTTTCCTTTGCATGCAAAAGCTTTTAAATTTCATTAGTCCCATTTGTTTATTTTTGTTTTTATTTCCATTACTCTAGGAGGTGGATCAAAAAAGATCTTGCTGTGATTTATGTCAAAGAGTGTTCTTCCTATGTTTTCCTCTAAGAGTTTTATAGTGTCCAGTCTTACATTTAGGTCTCTAATCCATTTTGAGTTTATTTTTGTGTATGGTGTTAGGGAATGTTCTAATTTCATTCTTTTACATGTAGCTGTCCAGTTTTCCCAGCACCCCTTATTGAAGAACCTGTCTATCCCCACTGTATATCCTTGCTTCCTTTGTCATAGATTAGTTGACCATAGGTGCGTGGGTTTATCTCTGGGCTTTCTGTCCTGTTCCATTGATCCATATGTCTGTTTTTGTGCAAGTACCATACTGGCTTGATTACTGTAGCTTTGTAGTATAGTCTGAAATCAGGGAGTCTGATTCCTCCAGATCCGTTTTTTTCCCTCAAGACTGCTTTGGCTATTTGGGGTCTTTTGGGTCTCCATACAAATTTTAAGACTTTTTGTTCTAGCTCTGTAAAACAAGCCATTGGTAATTTTACAGAGATTGCATTGAATCTGTAGATTGCTTTCGGTAGTGTAGTCATTTTCACAATATTGATTCTTCCAATCCAAGAACATGTTATATCTCTCCATCTGTTGGTATCATATTTAATTTCTTTCATCAGTGTCTTATGGTTTTCTGCATACAGGTCTTTTGTCTCCTTAGGTAGGTTTATTCCTAGGTATTTCATTTTTTTTTGTTGCAATGGTAAATGGGAGTGTTTCCTTACTTTCTCTTTCAGATTTTTCATCATTAGTGTACAGGAATGCAAGAGATTTCTGTGCATTAATTTTGTATCCCACAACTTTACCAAATTCATTGATTAGCTCTAGTAGTTTTCTGGCAGCATCTTTAGGATTCTCTATGTATAGTATCATATCATTTGCAAACAATGAAAGTTTTACTTCTTTTCCGATTTGGAGTCCTTTTATTTCTTTTTCTTCTCTGATTGCCGTGGCTAGCACTTCCAAAACTATGTTGAATAATAGTGGCAAGAGTGGACATCTGTGTGTTGTTCCTGACCTAACAGGAAATGGTTTCAGTTTTTCACCATTGAGAATGATGTTTGCTGTGGGTTTGAAGTATAAGGCCTTTATTATGTGAGGTAGGTTCCCTCTATGCCCACTTTCTAGAGAGTTTTTGTCATAAATGGGTGTTGAATTTTGTCAAAAGCTTTTTCTGCATATATTGAGATGATCATATGGTTTTTATCCTTCAATTTGTTAATATGTGTATCACATTGATTGATTTGCATATATTGAAGAATCCTTGCATCCCTGGGATAAGTCCCACTTGATCATGGTGTATGATTCTTTTAATATGTTGTTGGATTCTGTTTCCTAGTATTTTGTTGAGGATTTTCGCATCTATATTTATCAGTGATATTGGTTGGTAATTTTCTTTTTTGTAGTATCTTTGTCTGGTTTGGGTATCAGGGTGATGATGGCCTCATAGAATGAATTTGGGAGTGTTTCTTCCTCTGCAATTCTTTAGAAGAGTTTGAGAAGGATGGGTGTTAGCTCTCTCTAAATATTTGTTAGAGTTCACCTGTGAAGCCATCTGGTCCTGGACTTCTGTTGTTGGAAGAATTTTAATCACATTTTCAATTTCATTACTTGTGATTGGTCTGTTCATATTTTCTATTTCTTCCAGGTTCAGTCTTGGAAGGTTATACCTTTCTAAGAACTTGTCTATTTCTTCCAGGTTGTCCATTTTATTGGCATAGAGTTGCCTGTAGTAGTCTCTTAGGATGCTTTGTATTTCTGCAGTTCCTGTTGTTGTAACGTCTCCTTTTTCATTTCTAATTTTATTGATTTGAGTCCTCTCCCTCTTTTTCTTGATGAGTCTGCCAATGGTTTATCAATTTTGTTTATCTTCTCAAAGAACCAGCTTTTAGTTTTATTAATCTTTGCTATAGTTTTCTTTGTTTCTATTTCCTTTATTTCTGCTCTGATCTTTATGATTTCTTTCCTTCTGCTAACATTGGGTTTTGTTTATTCTTCTTTCTCTAGTCCATTTAGGTGTGAGGTTAGATTTTTTTTTTGAGATTTTTCTTGTTTCTTGGGGTAGGTTTGTATTGCTATAAACTTCCCTCAAAACTACTTTTGCTGCATCCCATAGGTTTTGGATCATCGTGTTTTCATTGTCATTTGTCTCTAGGTATTTTTTTATTTCCTCTTTGATTTCTTCAGTGATCTTCTGGTTATTTAGTAACGTATTGTTTAGCCTCCATGTGTTTGTGCTTTTTACGTTTTCTTCCCTGTAATTGATTTCTAACCTCATAGCGTTGTGGTCAGAAAAGAGGCTTGATATGATTTCAATTTTCCTAGATTTACTGAGGCTTGATTTGTGACCCAAGATGTGATCTATGCTGAAGAATTTTCCATGCGCACTTGAGAAGGAAGTGTAATCTGCTGTTTTAGGATGGAATGTCCTATAAATATCAATTAAATCTATCTGGTCTCTTATGTCATTTAAAGCTTGTGTTTTCTTATTAATTTTCTGTTCGGATGATCTGTCCATTGGTTTAAGTGCGGTGTTAAAGTCCCCCACTATTATTGTCAATTTCCTCTTTTATAGTTGTTAGCAGTTGCCTTATGTATTGAGGTGCTCCTATGTTGGGTACATATATATTTATAATCGTTATATCTTCTTCTTCGATTGACCCCTTGATCATTATGTAGTGCCCTTCCTTGTCTCTTGTAACATTCTTTATTTTAAAGTCTATTTTATCTGACATGAGTATTGTTACTCCAGCTTTCTTTTGATTTCCATTTGCATGGAATATCTTTTTCCATCCCCTCACTTTCAGTCTGTATGTGTCCCTAGGTCTGAAGTGGGTCTCTTGTAGACAGCATATATATGGGTCTTGTTTTCATATCCATTCAGCGAGCCTGTGTCTTTGGGTTGGAGCATTTAATCCATTCACATTTAAGGTACTTATCAATATGTATGTTCCTATTACCATTTTCTTAATTGTTATGGGTTTATTTTTGTAGGTCTTTTTTTTCTCTTGTGTTTCCTACTTAGAGAAGGTCCTTTAGCATTTGTTGTAGAGCTGGTTTGGTGGTGCTGAATTCTCTTAGCTTTTGCTTGTCTGTAAAGCTTTTGATTTCTCCTTTGAATCTGAATGAGATCCTTGCCGGGTAGAGTAATCTTGGTTGTAGGTTCTTCCCTTTCATCACTTTAAATATATCATGCCACTCCCTTCTGGCTTGTAGAGTTTCTGCTGAGAAATCAGCTGTTAAACTTATGGGAGTTCCCTTGTATGTTATTTGTCATTTTTCCCTTGCTGCTTTCACTAATTTTTCTTTGTCTTTAATTTTTGTCAGTTTGATTACTATTTGTCTCAGCATGTTTCTCCTTGGGTTTATCCTGCCTGGGACTCTCTGCACTTCCTGGACATGGGTGGCTATTTCCTTTCCCATGTTAGGGAAGTTTTCGACTATAATCTCTTCAAATATTTTCTCAGGTCCTTTCTCTCTCTCTTCTCCTTTTGCGACCCCTATAATGCGAATGTTGCACTTAATGTTGTCCCAGAGGTCTCTTAGGCTGTCTGCATTTCTTTTCATTCTTTTTTCTTTATTCTGTTCCACAGCAGTGAATTCCACCATTCTGTCTTCCAGGTCGCTTATCCATTATTCTGCCTCAGTTATTCTGCTATTGATTCCTTCTAGTGTATTTTTCATTTCAGTTATTGTATTGTTCATCTCTGTTTGTTTGTTCTTTAATTCTTCTAGGTGTTTGTTCTTTAATTCTTCTAGGTCTTCGTTAAACATTTCTTGCATCTTCTCAATCTTTGTCTCCATTCTTTTTCCGAGGGCCTGGATCATCTTCACTATCATTATTCTGAATCATTTTTCTGGAAGGTTTCCTATCTCTACTTCATTTAGTTGTTTTTCTTGGGTTTTATCTTGTTTCTTCATCTGGTACATAGGCCTCTGCCTTTTCATCTTGTCTGTCTTTCTGTGAATGTGGTTTTTGTTCCACAGGCTGCAGGATTGTAGTTCTTCTTGCTTCTGCTCTCTGCCTTCTGGTGTATGAGGCTATCTAAGAGGCTTGTGCAAGCTTCCTGACTGGAGGGACTGGGGTAGAGTTGGGTGCTGCTCTGGTGGGCAGAGCTCAGTAAAACTTTAATCCGCTTGTCTGTTGATGGGTGGGACTGTGTTCCCTCCCTGTTGGTTGTTTGGCCTGAGGCGACCCAACACAAGTTTACCGGACTCTCTGGTGGGGCCAATGGTGGGCCCTTGGAGGGCTCACGCCAAGGAGCACTTCCCAGAACTTCTGCTTCCAGTGTCTTTGTCCTCACAGTGAGTCACAGCCATTCCCTGCCTCTGCAGGAGACCCTCCAACACTAGCAGGTAGGTCTGGTTCAATCTCCTATGGGGTCACTGCTCCTTCCCCTGGGTCCCAATGCACACATTACTTTTTGGATGTCCTCCAAGAGTGGAGTTTCTGTTTCCCCCAGTTCTGTTGAAGTCCTGCAATCAAATCCCACTAATCTTCAAAGTCTGATTCTTTACAAATTCCTCCTCCCGTTGCCAGACCCCCAGGTTGGGAAGCCTGACGTGGGGCTCTGAACCTTCACTCCAGTGGGTGGGCTTCTGTGGTATAAGTGTTCTCCAGTTTGTGAGTCACCCACCCAGCAGTTATGGGATTTGATTTTACTGTGATTGCACCCCTCCTACCATCTCACTGTGGCTTCTCCTTTGTCCTTGGATGTGGAGTATCTTTCTTGGTGAGTTCCAGTGTCTTGCTGTCAATGATTGGTCAGCAGTTACTTGTGATTCTGGTGTTCTCCCAAGACGGGGTGAGCGTACGTCCTTCTACTCCACCATCTTGAACCAATCTCCCTCATTCTGATATGATGAGAAATTAAAACCTTTACAGAAAAGCAAAACCTAAAAGAATTCAGTACCACCAAACCAGTTTTACAAGAAGTGTTAAAGGAACTTCTCCAGGCAGGAAACACAAGAGAAGGAAAAGACCTACAATAACAAACCAAAAGAAAATGGTAATAGGAACATACATATCGATAATTACCTTAAATGTAAATGGATTAAATGTTCCAACCAAAAGGTAGAGACTGGCTGAATGGATAGAAAAACAAGACCCATATATATGCTGTCTACAAGAGACCCACTTCAGATCAAGGGACACATACAGACTGAAAGTGAGGGGATGGAAAAAGATATTCCATGCAAATGGAAATCAAAAGAAAGCTGGAGTAGCAATTCTCATATCAGATAAAATAGACTTTAAAATAAAGATGATTACATGAGACAAAGAAGGACACTACATAATGATCAAGGGATCAATCCAAGAAGAAGATATAACAATTGTAAATATTTATGCACCCAAAAAAGGAGCACCTCAATACATAAGGCAAATGCTGACGGTCATAAAAGGGGAAATCAACAGTAACACAATCATTGTAGGGGACCTTAACACCCCATTTTCACCAATGGACAGATCAATCAAAATGAAAAGAAATAAGGGAACATAAGCTTTAAATGACACATTAAACAAGATGGACTTAATTGATATTTATAGGACATTCCATCCAAAAACAACAGAATACATTTTCTTCTCAAGTGCTCATGGAACATTCTCCAGGATAGATCATATTTTGGGTCACAAATCAAGCCTTGGTAAATTTAAGAAAATTGAGATTGTATCAAGTATTTTTTCTCACCACAATGCTATGAGGCTAGATATCAATTACAGGAAAAAAATCTGTAAAAAATACAAACGCATGGAGGCTAAACAATACACTACTAAATAATCAACAGATCACTGAGGAAATCAAAAAATACCTAGAAACCAACGACAATGAAAACACGATGGCCCAAAACCTATGGGATGCAGCAAAAGCAGTTTAAGAGGGAACTTTATAGCAATACAATCCTACCTCAAGAAATAAGAAAAATCTCAAATAAACAACCTAAACTTACACCTAAAGCAATTAGAGAAAGAAGAACAAAAAAACTCCAAAGTTAGCAGAAGGAAAGAAATCATAAAAATCAGACCAGAAATAAATGAAAAACAAATGAAGGAAAGGATAGCAAAGATCAATAAAACAAAAAGCTGGTTCTTTGAGAAGATAAACAAAATTGATAAACCATTAGCCAGACTCATCAAGAAAAAAAGGGAGAAGACTCAAATCAACAGAATTAGAAATGAAAAAGGAGAAGGAACAACTGACACTGCAGAAATACAAAGGATCATGAGATTACTACAAGCAAGTATATGCCAAAAAAATGGACAACCTGAAAGAAATGGACAAATTCTTAGAAGAGCACAAAGTTCTGAGACTGAACCAGGGAAGAAATAGAAAATATAAACAGACCAATCACAAGCACTGAAATTGAAACTGTGATTAAAAATCTTCCAACAAACAAAAGCCCAGAACAGAAGGATTCACGGGTGAATTCTAACAAACATTTAGACAAGAGCTAACACCTATCCTTCTCAAACTCTTGTAAAATATAGCAGAGGGAGAAAGATTCCCAAACTCATTCTACAAGGCCACCATCACCCTGATACCAAAACCAGACAAAGATGCCACAAAGAAAGAAAACTACAGGCCAATATCGCTGATGAACATAGATGCAAAAATCCTCAACAAAATACTAGCAAACAGAATCCAACAGCACATTAAAAGGATCATACACCATGATCAAGTGGGGTTTATCCCAGGAATGCAAGGATTCTTCAACATACACAAATCAATCAATGTGATACACCATATTAACAAACTGAAGGAGAAAAACCATATGATCATCTCAATATATGCAGAAAAAGCTTTTGACAAAATTCAACACCCATTTATAATAAAAACTCTCCAGAAAGTCGGCATAGAGGGACCTTACCTCAACATAATAAAGGCCATATATGACAAACCCACAGCAAACATCTCTCTCAATGGTGAAAAACTGAAACCATTTCCACTAAGATCAGGAACAAAACAAGGTTGCCCACTCTCACCACTATTATTCAACATAGTTTTGGAAGTTTTAGGCACAGCAATCAGAGACGAAAAAGAAATAAAAGGAATCCAAATCAGAAGAGAAGAAGTAAAACTGTCACTGTTTGCAAATGACATGATACTATACATAGAGAATCCTAAAGATGCTACCAGAAAACTCCTAGAGCTAATGAATGAATTTGGTAAAGTTGCAGGATACAAAATTAATGCACAGAAATCTCTTGCATTCCTATACACTAATGATGAAAAATCTGAAAGAGAAAGTAAGGAAACACTCCCATTTACCATTGCAACAAAAAGAATAAAATACCTAGGAATAAACCTACCTAAAGAGACAAAAGACCTGTATGCAGAAAACTATAAGACACTGATGAAAGAAATTAAAGATGATACAAACTGATGGAGATACATACCATGTTCTTGGATTCGAAGAATCAACATTGTGAAAATGACTATACTACCCAAAGCAATGTGCAGATTCAATGCAATCCCTATCAAACTACCAATGGCATTGTTCACAGAACAAGAACAAAAAATTTCACAATTTGTATGGAAACACAAAAGACCCCAAATAGTCAAAGCAATCTTGAGAAAGAAAAACAGAGATGGAGGAATCAGGCTCCCTGACTTAAGACTACATTACAAAGTTACAGTAATCAAGACAGTATGGTACTGGCACAAAAACAAATATAGATCAATGGAACAGGATAGAAAGCCCAGAGATAAACCCACGCACATATGGTTACCTTATCTTTGATGAAGGAGGCAAGAATATACAATGGAGAAAAGATAACCTCTTCAATAAGTGGTACTGGGAAAACCGGACAGCTACATGTAAAAGAATGAAATTAGAACATTCCCTAACACTATACACAAAAATAAACTCAAAATGGATTAAAGACCTAAATGTAAGGCCAGACATTATAAACCTCTTAGAGGTAAACATAGGCAGAACACTCTATGACATAAATCACAGCAAGATCCTTTTTGACCCACCTCCTAGAGAAATGGAAATAAAAAAACAAGAATAAACAAATGGGACCTAATGAAACTTAAAAGCCTTTGGACAGCAAAGGAAACCATAAACAAGATGAAAAAACAACCCTCAGAATGGGAGAAAATATTTGCAAATGAAGCAACTGACAAAGGATTAATCTCCAAAATATACAAGCAGCTCATGCAGCTCAATATCAAAGAAACAAACAACCCAATCCAAAAATGGGCAGAAGACCTAAACAGTCATTTCTCCAAAGAAGCTATACAGATTGCCAAGAAACACATGAAAGGATGCTCAACATCACTAATCATTACAGAAATGCAAATCAAAACTACAATGAGGTGTCACCTCACACCAGTCAGAATGGCCATCATCAAAAAATCTACAAACAATAAATGCTGGAGAGGGTGTGGAGAAAAGGGAACCCTTTTGCACTGTTGGTGGGAATGTAAATTGATACAGCCACTATGGAGAACAGTATGGAGGTTCCTTAAAACATTAAAAATAGAACTACCATATGACCCAGCAATCCCACTACTGGGCATATACCCTGAGAAAACCATAATTCAAAAAGAGTCATGTACCACAATGTTCATTGCAGCACCATTTACAATAGACAGGGCATGGAAGCAACCTAAGTGTCCATCCACAGATGAATGGTTAAAGAAGATGTGGCACATATATACTATGTAATATTACTTGGCCCTAAAAAGAAACAAAACTGAGTTATTTGTAGTGAGGTGGATGGACCTAGAGTCTGTCATACAGAGTGAAGTAAGTCAGAAAGAGGAAAACAGTTACTGTATGCTAACACATATATATGGAATCTAAAGAAAAAAAGAAGTTTCTGAAGAACCTAGGGGCAGGACAGGAATAAAGATGAAGACATAGAGAACGGACTTGAGGACACGGGGAGGGGGAAGGATAAGTTGGGACAAAGTGAGAGAGTGGCATTGACATGTATACACCACCAAATGTAAAATAGATAACTAGTGGGAAGCAGCCACATAGCACAGAGAGATCAGCTTGGTGCTTTGTGTCCACCTAGAGGGGTGAGATAGGGAGGGTGGGAGGGAGACACAAGAGGGAGGGGATATGGGGATATATGTACATGTGTAGCTGATTCACTTTGTTATACAGCAGAAACTAACACAACAATGTAAAGCAATTATACTCCAATAAAGATGTTAAAAAAAAAACTGGCAGCATCCCAGATGATACCTTGATTACAATTTATGACCAACCTTGAGCCAGAGAACCAGCTAAGCTTTGCCATACTCCTGACCCACAGAAACTGAGATATAAAACATATTGTTACATCACTACATTTGGGGATCATTTGTTATGCAGCCATAGATAATGAATACATTTTCTTTTGTTATGTTACAAATTGTTAAAAATTTTCTTTACATTTAGTAAAAGAGAAAAAATTTCAGTGCCTTGGCAGGCTAATAGTGTTCCAGAGAATGCAGCAGGTTGGAACTGGAAAATCCATTCCTCAGGAACAAATGTTCACATCCATTGTCTTTCTCCAAGGCATACTATGAAATTTAGTTTTTAACATGCCCTGTCCAATTTCCTCCCACTTCTGTAATTAAACAAAGTCAAGAGATATGTATGTTTAAGTGCCTTCATTCCAAGAGCTGCTACTCTCATTTGAATTGTCCAATCTCTCTTCTTTTGCCTCCAAAAATTCAGTAACCATGCTACTGCTTGTCAGAGTTGACATCGTCCCCCATGGTGAGGGAGGCTCTGAACTCATAAGAGATTTTTATGGCTTTGTTTTCCCTGTTAAACTTCCTAGCCATCTTCTAATATTTACTCTTCTTGTCAGTGCCTGAATCTAGAGTATGGACTAATAAGTAGTGTTTGCCTTAGACCTCTGCTTTTGCGTCAGGGTTTCCAGATTTAAGCTGGGTCTGGCTCTGGCAGGCAAAATTGGATGGTGGCTCTGTGAGAGAGGGCATTGGATTCAAAATTGGATGGTGCTTGGAGTTAGGCAGCCTCCCCACCACCAGAGGCCCCAGAGCTATTCTCAGAGCGTGTGTTAGCCCAAGTCCTTTGAGAATCAGGCTCCAACATGAGATTAAATATGCAAGGACTTGTTGGGAGAAACAGGGGTCAGAAAAGGCTGGGAGAGCCATCAATTGCAATGTGAGTCTGTCCCTGAGTGAACAAGAGAGAGAAGGAAAGTTGGGTGGGAACACCCTAGACCACCATGCAGCCCAAGGAGGATTCTTCAAAGCTGTCAGGGAGTCTCCAAGCCAAAGTCAGCTGTCAGTGGGGTCCTAGGCCTCCCGCGAACATGTCTGCCTGAGTATCCCTGCCCTGCCAGGTGTTGGCTGGGAATAGGAAGTGTGGCGTCAGCACACAACCTCCCTGTAGTAGAGGTCTGCGAGGAGCAGTCTCATGGTCACCACCGGGGCATTTAACAATGAAAATTCTGAGCTCAGTAAGGCAGGGAGGTGATTCTGGAATAATAGCACTTCTCTAAGAGGTAACACTCAATTTGTCTTTATTGAAAACATATGATCTTTATACTGTCACCAAAGAAGCAGAACTGTGTATGTTTCATAATTTACATTTTCTGTGTGATCACATTTCCTATTCACTCATTCATTCATTTATTCACTACTTCTTTTATTGACTCAGCAATGCTTTTGAGAGCCTAACTGTTCTGGTCACTAGAGAATCGATGGTAAACAAGTCAGCCATGGAAATATCTTGTTTTAAAGAAGATGGACCATAAAACTGTGAATGAAAAACTGAAGATGAACGTTTCTGATCATGATCATACCTTGAGGAAAACAAAACTGGATGATGCAATAAGGAAGGATTTTTAAGGGGAGGGAGAAGAGAAGCCATCGTGTTCGATCACGTTTTCTGCTCCTTTCTTTTTTCATCCCTCAGACTCTATTTTGAAACACTGAAGTGGGGCATTGAACACAACTGCCATTTGTTTTCTTCCCCGGCATAAACATCGGCTAGCTCTATTCACTCCAGCTCCTGCCTTTCTCTAACAATGTTATTGCTGGCAAGTCATACCCCTGGAATACTGTGAGCTTCCCTGTACATCCCTCTATACACAGGGGGTGGGGTTAGTCCTGCAGTGATGAATACACATTTCTTCTGGGTTAGTATCTCCTCTAATTTGTTTTGGACTATCCTTATTTTTCCCTTTAAAAAAATAAACTCCAAACAAACAAGAATCAAACAAGCCATGTGAGAATAAAGCCTACCAGGTCACACTCAGTTCTGGGAACACTGGCCCTCCCCTAATCAATCGTAACGGTTAGAGTGTTAGCCACAGAACCAGAAGAAGAGGAAGCATGAAATGGCAAGAGTTCTGGGCTGAAAGTCAGAAGACCTGATTTTCTCCCCAGCTCTACCACGAACTTTTAATACACAGTCTCAAATAAATCCTTTCCTCTCTGATTCTTGGCACATAATAAGTGCATAATATATATTGCTGAGTGAATGAAACAGGATCTTAAGCTATCACTTTCTGTATCAGCTAGAGTATAGATTCAGAGGCTATAACAAAGATCCCAAAATACAGTGGCATAAACAACAAAGAGGTTTATGTCTCTCTGATATAGCAGAATAGCAGTAAGCAGGAAAGACTGACAACTGTGCTCTATGAGGTTATCCTGGGACCCAGGTTCTTCTACTTTCTTCCTCTGGATCCTCTTAGGGTGATGCTGCCTGGTTGGTGATGATCCAGCAGTATCACATCCAAGCACCTGCCAAAGTGAAGGAGCAAAGAGACTGGAAAGCAAGCAATTTCGCTGTCAAGGAGTGATGTGGAAGTTGCACCCCTCTGCTCCCATGTCTGTGAGCAAGAATCTGCTCACATGACCATGAGGAACTTCAAGGGAGGCTGGGGAATGTGGCCTCTAGCTGATTAGCCAAGTTCCCTGAGAGCACCTGTGGAATGGGGTCAAGGGGGAGCCTCTTACTATAAGGGAAAAGGAGACAGCAGACACACGTGGACATTCAGCAGTGTCTGCCATGGCTATGACAAGATTCCATACTCGAGTCCACGATTCCAATTAGGAATGAATTTTATTGTCCTGCTGTCTTAATTTTCCTTTGCTTTTCTCCCAGAATTTTTACTGATTCCAGCTTTAAACCCAATATTAGCCTAAACCTAATGACTTCGGATGCAGGTATTTTAATGTGGGGTCCATGGTTCCCACAGACCCCGAAGAGTCTTTAAAAAATTTTATGAGGATTTTTTAATTGGGGGCTTTCCTTTTGATCATAGTATTAAAATTTAGTTTTACCATCTTCTGCATCATTCTAACGACTCGACATTATCGATCATGCCACAGGGTCCCGTCGGCCTTGTTTGTTCCAGTGGCACAGATGTAGACTTAGCACAGAAACTCTGTGCTCACCCCAATTTAAGGCCAAATAAATTAATAGTGTGCTGCACAAAGGGAGTTTCCATTGCCACTCAAATAGAGAGAAATGGTGGAAAATTGGGTCACGGCACCCTGTAGGATAATTCTATGAAACTTAAAAGAACTAATGAGGCAGCAGTCAATATCATGTTCTCATCTGAGAGGTAATTTGGTTTCAGCAAAACATCATCTTTCCCATTAAATTAATGTTGTTAAATTGAATCACATTGGCTTTTTGGTTTTAGCTTGTATTGAACTGAATTTGACTGAACTGAATTTAACTTGCTTGAATATAACTTGGTTTTTGGTTTTATACATATATCAGAGCTGTACCAATAAGTTTGAAAGCACTATAATTGTAGGAAACCCTGGGAGGGAAGTGGAAATTGTTTTCTGCTTTCAAAGGGGCCCATGTATTACTAAAGTTTAAAGAGCAGAGTTATCAAGAATAGTTCTAAAGTCTTGTAAGTAATCCTCCCTGCAAGTGATTCTCTCCTAGACAATGATTCTAGCAGATCCTAAAACATTTCTGCCTTGGTAACCCTTACTTTAGATCTTGTCCTAGCTCACCCCTCAATCTCAATGCCTGCCCTACTGTTGCCAACTTTAGAAGAATAAGCAGGGAATTCTCTAATACTGGCAGCATTTCACGAACCAAAGAAATTTTGCCCCAAAGGGCAGGGAGAATACTCTCTGACTGCTGCTGAGTTCCTGGTGGGTAGTTGATTTCTGCTCCCTGAAAGGACAAGGAAGTGAAAAGTTCCTTTCTTTGCCTCCCGTCTAAACCACGACTCCAGTTTCGAAGTAACCATATGAAAAAGGCAATAAACATTCCACACCCCCTGAGGCAATGGAGTAGAAAATGACATATATAGGGGCTGGGCAGTGGCACATACATTGGTCTATCTGGTGCTTGGAGATCCTCTGGGATGAGAGGTGCTATATAAGTTACAGAGACGTTTAATCAACTATTCTCCCACTGACTTGTGTTCTGCCCATGATATACTGGCACCTCTGTTTACCTACAGGATAATGGTCTGAACGCCAGGGTCTGAATTCTCATCTCTTTCTTGAGCCTTCGAAACTGATCTTTGCTAACCCACGTGGTGGGGAGCTAGGGACGTTTGCGGGATAGTTCCCATTTCATTCACTGCCAAGTACAAGGGGAGCGTGCTATTGCAACTTTGCCCTTTCTGGAGCTTCACAGCACATGCTCTCTCTTAGGAGGCAGCTCTGGGCTCTGAGAATAAGAGGCAGCAGGGAAGAATATAAATTTGGATTCAATAAAAACTATAAGAAAGAACAGTGCAATGTGGCAGAAAGCTCAGGTCACACAGAGCATCGGCTTTTGGCATTTTGACTAAGTTGAGCATTTAACCCAGTTGTTCTAAATCCTACCGCATATTAGAAACGCTTTACTTGGGAGCCTTAAGAAAATACCAGTGCCCAGGTCTCACTCAGATCAATCAAATAAAAAGCTCTGAGAGAGAAGTCTGGGCATCAGCATCTTCCTAAGCCACTGGTCAAATGGAAACAGGATTCCTGAGACTTGTGGGTAACTCTTTGGGAGACTTGGAGTATTGATTTCATTAGGGGATTCCTCATCAGCCTAAAGAGAACGTCAGAGAAGAGAAAAACACAAGAGGATTGTTCTAGCTCCAACATTACCACTTCCACTGGGGAAATAAATCACTGAAAGAGGATGGTGCCTCATTTTAACTATCTGGGTTTTAATAGCCCATCCACTCTGGTTAAATGCTTTTTGATAGCAATGAGCATTTGATCTTAAGCAAAGCACTTGGATTCGACCTTGACATTCACCATAATTAAGCAAAGAAGATTTTCCTCATTATATATTATTTTTGTTTCTTGGACCATGAACTGAATAGTGAATGACATTCTGTTTCAGGCAATGCACTGGCGTAACTCTCAGTTTCTCACAGGTGTTAGCAGCTACAAGCCCTAATGTGTCCTCAACTAAAGGCAGGAGGGAGGTTGGTGTTCCTCACAGGCTCTCTTTGCTACTGACAAGCTACTGAGAAATGTCACAGAGGCCAGCATCCTTCGAAGGGAGGGTGGGCAGAGTGCCAGAGAGAGGTAGGCAGCCCCACCCCAATTCTCATGGATGTGATCAACTCCCTGGAATCCTTACCCACTGAGACGGGGGGAGTGGATCATTTTTTGGCAGTATCTCCCCAGTTCAGGTTGAAACCCTCAACTCCCTCCTCATCCACAGCAGTGAGCCTCTGGCAGTCACTGAGCCATCCCCTCGATCCTCTACCATGATTGATTGAATCAGAGTTGGGCCACTTACCCAAGTTGGGTTGATCAAAGCTCCCCCAGGAATTAGAAAAAGGAAGTATGACCTCACTTGGATAACTGGACCTGTGTGTTGAACATGTTCCAGCTGCCACGGGAATCAAGAAGCAGAGGAAGCAAGTCTCCAGGGAATAAGAAGAATGGAGAAGAGATCAGAGGCAAGGGACTCAGGAAAAGTCTGGCTTGTGTTCTGGGTCCTGATCTTAGATGTTTCCCAAGGTCCCATTTTGTTGCTGTGGTTGGCTTCAAAGACACTCCAAAAAACTCCCCCTTTAGACAAAGGGTGCTTGAACTGGGTTTTTCTGCTTATAAACATGACCCAAGTAAGGCGGGTGGAGGCACACACCTTCCTCACCATCATTTACCTCCCCTCTTTCTTGACGTGCTGCCCACATCAGCCACTTAAAACTGAAGTCCAATGTAATCTCTAACTCTCTGGAAACGTCACCCCCTGAGACGGGGTTTTGTCAATATCTTTCTAGTTCATGACGAAAAGCATAACTCCCTGTGACTATTAGTTTTATGTGTCCACTTGGCTGGGCCACAGTACTGAGATACTTGATTAAACATGATCCTGGATGTTTCTGTGAAGGGGTTTTGGGTCTGGATGTTTCTGTGAAGGGGTTTGGGACTTCCCTGGTGGTCCAGGGGGTAAGACTCCATGCTCCCAAGGCAGGAGGCCTGGGTTCGATTTCTGTTGGGGAAACAGATCCCTCATGCGTGCTGCAACTAAGAAGTCCGCATCCACAACTAAAAGATCCCGCATGCCGCAACTAAAGATCCCTCATGCTGCAACTAAGACCTGGTGCAGCCTAAATAAATAAATATATAAAAAAAAAAACATTTAAATCAGTGGACTCTGAGTAAAGCTGATTTCCCTTCACAGTGTGGGTGGGACTCATCCAGTCAATTGAAGGCCTGAATAAAACAGACTCTGCCCCTTCCCCCAAGCAAGAACTTTGGCCAGCAGACTGCCTTTAAACTCAAACTGCAACTCTTCCTTGGGTCTCCAACCTGCCAGGTTACCCCATCAGATTTTGGATTCCCCAGGGCCACGTTCACATGAACTGCCTCTTTAATGTAAATCTCTCTCTCCCCTCCCCCCATATATGTATACATATAAGTATATATGTATATGTAAGTATACTATATATATATGTATTAAAATGTGTGAAAATATTTTTCACACATTCTTTTACTTCTGTTTCTTCTAGAGAATGCTTATACTAATACATCCCTCCTTATCCATAGATGTGCACCTCTGGATATTATTATTGCTACTTCCTTCCTGTGTTTATTTGTAATATCTTAGCTGTAATATCTTAGATGTTATACATGCATCTTATTTAATCCTTGCAAGAGTCATGTGAATTTGAGTATCATGAGCCTCATTTTATAGAAGAAATGGAGATGGAAGAAGATGAAATTACCTTCCCAAGGTTTCAGACTGAGTGATCTGTAAATCCAGGAGTAGAAAACCCAGGCCCTTCTTTAATCAAAGCACATGTTCATTCCACCACGGTGCACTAATTCTTTACATCTGCTCTAACCAGAAAGCTGCCTGCAGCCACGCACCAATGTCTTCTCTCCATCCTGCTGCCACTGCTATAGAACAAGAGCGTCTACGTAACGCTCTGATTTTTCACTGCCATTTCTGTAGGAAGAGAACGACTTCTGGATGCAGTGCTAATTGAAAAAGTCTCACCCATGCCCAGAGACCCTTCATTTCATGTGTCCCATTATAAATTGCATCAACAACAAGAGTGAAAATGTGTCTGTGTATGAGTATGTTCAATATATACTCCTGTGGGTTTTCTATGAAGAAGATGAACTAGAGAGAATGGAAATGTTTGAATGTCTGTCAGTTTATATTATACTCCACTGCTGTCTCAAGAGACCTGTCCATATAGCAACTATCCTGCACAAAACACTTAACCAGAATGGAAACACAAAGCCAGCAAATGCTTTCCAGAATTTTGCCAGTGTTTTTTAAACATCCTAATTGTTGGACATTTTATAGTTAGTCCACAAAGATGGCGAAAGCCTTTCCCATTGTGCCTCTACCACTTATACTGACAGTGTTTGTCTGTACCCTCTCTTTTAGAACAATGGTCTGGTTTTGTCCTTATTGAACTTCCCCTTGCTTGTCATTGGTTATTTTTCTATCTCCTTCAGGTGGTTATTGCTAAGTTCCTTTTTTAAATTCTAAACAAGATTATTTTTAATTAATTAATTAATTAATTAATTAATTTTATTTTTGGCTGTGCACGGGCTTTCTCTAGTTGCGCCAAGCAGGGGCTACACTTTGTTGTGGTGCACGGGGCTTCTCATTGCAGTGGCTTCTCTTGTTGCAGAGCATGGGCTCTAGGCATGTGGGCTTCAGTAGTTGTGGCACGGGGGCTCGGTAGTTGTGGCTCATGGGCTTTAGAGCGCAGGCTCAGTAGTAGTAGTGCATGGGCTTAGTTGCCCTGTGGCATGTGGGATCTTCCAGGACCAGGGATCGAACCCACGTCCCTTGCGTTGGCAGGCGGATTCTTAACCACTGTGCCACCAGGGAAGTCTCGGTTATTGCAAAGTTCTTGAGTTATTAATTAATCATGCCTTCTTCCCACCCCAAGTTCTAAAGCAACTGAGAAATATACAAAGGAGTCAGACAGATGTCCTAATAATAGTTGTCCTGCTGGCTACCCAAACTGGTTCCTGGGGATTGACCCTGAGCCTGAGTGAGTTCTCTGCTCCTTCTCCAAATTGCACTTAGCCATGGTCACAGCAGCTGGACAACTGCAGGCCACTTCCCTCAAGGGCAGAGCTTGCCCTGGTATGCTCACCGCATGGAAGAGGCAGGAGCGGAAGGAAGAACACATTCCACCTTCGGGTATCCTAGCCCAAGAAAGGAACAGCAGAGAGTATAGAAGGTTGAAAACTACAGCTACAAATTCTTCCCATCCCTGCACGCATGCTACTTTGCACTGTGGGGTTGGCCCGGCTCCCATCAAGAAGCTCAATCTATTTCTCTGCTCTCTTTTAAATCTGAACTGCTCCCGTGCCTTCTTTTGGCCAATAGAAAGTAACAGAATGACACTACGCAATTTCTGAGCCAAGACCTGTAGAGAGTTCTGCATTTTCCTTGTTGGAACCCAGCCGCTAAGGAGGGAAAGCCACGCGAGCTACTGCAGTGGAAAGGCCATGTGGATGAAAACCATGGCCCAGTTGAAACCTGAGCCAATTGCTAGACCTGTGAATGACATCAGCTAGCATCAGCCAGCACCCAATCAACATGCCAAGTGACCACTAACACAGAAGCGAAACCAACAAATACCACATAGAACGGGGATGAGCAGTCTCAACCAAGTCCTGCCCCAATTGTCAGCCCACAAAATCTTGAGCAAAGAATCTTAAACTGGATCAGAGCATGCTTGGAAATTGCTATTCAGCCTCACCAACCAGGTAAGTCTCTCTGGTATAAAGGGAGTGTGGCTGCCATAGTCTTTCTACAGAAACATGAGAAGTGGGGTAATATCTCCACCATGAGTTATGCATTCTGTTCCTATCATGTATGCTGAAGTCTTCCATAAAAGCAACCAGGATGCTCTTTAAACACTGACGATTATTCAAGGAGCCAATGAAAAGTAGTGTATTGTTTCCTCTTGCTGCTGTGACAAATTAACAAAAACTTGGTGGCTTAAAATGACACCAGTTGATTATCTGACACTTCTAGAGGTCAGAAGTCCAAAATGGGTCTCACTGTGCTAAAAAGCAAGGTGTCAGCAGGGCTGCACTCCTTCTGGATGCTATAGGGAAGAATTCTTTTCCTGTGTCTTCCACCTGCTAGAGGCTGTCCACACTCCGTGGCTTATGCTCCCCTTTCACATTGAAAGCCAGCAATGGCCAGTTGAGTCTCTCTCAATGAATGACTTTTGACCTCCTTCTTCCACACTTAATGACCCTTTTGAGTACACTGGGCCCACCTGGATAATCTAGGCGACTCTTCCTGCTTTAAAATCAGGTGATTAGCAACCTTACTTCCATCTGCAACCTTAATTTCCCTTTGCCATGCAATGTAACATAGTCACAAATTCCAGGGATTAGGACACAGACATCTTTGTGGGGATGGGGGAGGAGTGGGCATTATTCTGTCAACCACAAATAATAATCTCAGAAAGAGCAGCATTACACTCGTCAGTAAGGATTAACACTCAGCTCTTCGCCTGCACCTCTCCTAACGTTTCAAAAGGAGGAATAATAAGAAGCCACATTTCTATGACATGTTTTGGAGTTCATCGTGTAGGACAGAAAGGAAACCTTGTTGAAAACAAAATACACTTTACCTCCTGCTTCACTTTGATAGTCCTGTGAAGGCCAAGTTGACAAGCCAGCCCTTTTCCCTCTCAATCACGTTGTCATTAACAACAGTGCTCGGGCCCTTCAGGCTGGTTGCTGTCAACAAAACAGGCCTCCCTGAGTAAGAGGCCATCTGTCTCAGTCTGTCGGATGCTATAAGATTTCTGATGGCAATGACGGTGGGAGGACTCAACTTCCCCTATTTCCGGCAGTCTGCTAAGTGGTGGGAGAGAAGTATCACAGCAGTCTTCCTTGCCAGAAGCCAGAGAAGGAGATGGACGGTTTAAGAATGCAGAACTTGGGCTTCCATGGTGGCGCAGTGGTTGGGAGTCTGCCTGCCGATGCAGGGGACACGGGTTCATGCTCTGGTCCGGGAAGATCCCACATGCCGCGGAGTGGCTGGGCCCGTGAGCCATGGCCGCTGAGCCTGCGCGTCCGGAGCCTGTGCTCCGCAACGGGAGGGGCCACAGCGGTGAGAGGCCCGCGTACCGCAAAAAAAAAAAAAAAAAAAAAATGCAGAACTTTTCTGCCTGCTTGGCCATATTCTTCTTGTAATTGAATGCCAAAAGGATGATTAAAAAGAGGACAATTTGTACCAAGTAGGTACATGGACTCATCTCATCTGTTGATGGTACAAGATACAAAGGGTTATCTCTGCAAATGTAATGGGGCATTCATTCTCTCCAGGCCTCATATATAAAGGAAGTGAGAGTGGGAAGTACGAGGTAGTACCTTTAAGGAAATATGTGCAAAGGGAGAACATGAGTCAATCATGTTTACACTGTTCTTTTGAGTGCGTGTGTGTGTGTGTTCTTGGAGGACCACTGACGTCGAGGGCAGACACACAAGAGACCAGCAGCAGACCTGAGACTAGAAGACTCAACACCATGTCAATCAGATAATCTGACAATGGACCATGCAAAAGAAGTCAATGTCAAGACAGGGCACCGGAGACACTACAATGGTTAAGGTGTGGGCTTTGGAGTTGAAGAGAGAAGAGTTCCCTGCCAGACATGAGTGAGGACCTTGGGCAAGCTATTTAACTTGGTTTCCTCATCTATAAAATAAGGATAATAATAAATGCTTGCTTCAAAGCATTCTGCAGCCAATTGTTACATCGAATGCCCCCAATGAATTTCTCCTCTCAGTACCCATGCCCGTGCATATCCTCCTCTCATATCGACACTAGACTTTGCCATGTGATTTACTTTGACGGATGGAATATCATCAAATGGGATGCCAATGGAACCTCAGTGTTTGTACTACTGGGCTTGCCCTTGTAGTACTGCTACCACCATCTAAGAAACCTAAGATATCTTGCTGCGAAGGCCACCGGAGGAGAACAGAGATACCCCAGCCAGCAGCCCCAGCTAAGCACCATATATGTTGTGACCACCAGATGGTCACCATCTTGGGCCATTCTATCCTGGTTGAGCCACATAGGCAGATGACTGCAGTCATACAAGTGACCCCAAGTGAAACCAGAGAATAACTGCCCAGTTCAAATGGTAGAATGCCGATCTCATTTGTAGAGATGACCTTTTGTATCTTGTACCATCAACAGATAAGATGAGTCCACGCACGCACCTACTTAGTACAAATTGTCCTCTTTTAAATCATCCTTTTAGCATTCAGTTATAGGAAGGGAAGGGCCACGCAAGCACAAAGGTTCTGCATTCTTTTTTTTTTTTTTTTTTTTTTTGGTGGTACGCGGGCCTCTCACTGCTGTGGCCTCTCCCATTGTGGAGCACAGGTTCCGGACGCACAGGCTCAGCGGCCATGGCTCACGGGCCCAGCCGCTCCGCGGCATGTGGGATCTTCCCGGACCGGGGCGTGAACCCGTGTTCCCTGCATCAGCAGGTGGACTCTCAACCACTGTGCCACCAGGGAAGCCCAGTTCTGCATTCTTTAATCCACCCATCTCCTTCTCTGGCTTCTGGCAAGGGAGACTGCTGCATTACTGTTTATTGCAAAATAAACAGTTGTTGTTTTAAACCACTAAGTTTGGGGACGGTCTGATATGTTAACCATAGTTAACTGATACAGGCTCTTGTCAGGATTAAATCAGGTAATGCAAAGGGCCAGCACAGTTCCTGGCACAGAAAGTGGCTTTATATGTGGCAATGATTCCCTTGCCTCAAGTCCAGGCCTACCTACTCCTACTTTTCAACTGTTACCCAGCCCAGCTGCAACCACCTAAGGCCTTTCTCTACCACTCACTCCAAAACAGAAACAAAAATAAAACAAAAAAACAAAAAACCCCACACCAGTATCAAGTCATGGAAAATTATAGGTTTGAATTTTCATTTGGTTTTGTTTTTTAGTGTTTAAAAAAATTGATTTTCATGTACTAGAGCAAAATAATTAAAAATCAGACAGTGCTAAAAGTTTTATAATGAAAAACAGGAGTCCCTTGCCGTATCACTTCCATCCCTAATCCAGTCTCTCCTCATTTTAGGAGACCATTGTTATATATTCTTACCAAAACCAGGCAAACACATTACAAAATATAAAAACCGTGAATATAGATGCAAAAATCCTTAACAAAACAATAGCAAATTGAATTTAGTACTATATAAAATATTATATCTATGATATAACAGAATAGGATAATAGACTATAATTATAAATATAATATATACTATAATACTAATAAAATATAAATATAATATACTAAATACATCATGACCAAGTGGATTTTATCTCAAGAACGCAAGGTTAGTTCAACACTACAAGATTAGTTAATGTAATTCACCATATCAAAACACCCAAAAAAACTCTCCAGTAAACTTCCTGTATACAAATCTTTACCTCAGAGTCTGCTTCTGGGAAAGTCTGCAGCTTGGGAAAATATGCTGAGTACTATTGTCTTAAGCAAGGTCATGGAATGCAAGGATTTATGGTTTAGAAAAAGAGCTTTGGCAACACATACCATAATGGAGAAGAAATTAAGGGCAAGAAGATCAGTCAGGAAACTGCTGCACATAAGGGACGATGAGACATTTTAGCCGAGCAGGTCAGGGAGGATGGAGAGATGAAAATAGATGTGAGGTTGAGGGGAAGATAGAATTGACAAGACCGGGAGACTGACTGGATGTGGACAGAGGTGGAAGGGAAAGCAGGAACCCAGATGACACTAAAGTTCTGAGCCCAGACAACTCTGCGAATGGTGATATTCTTACCAAGATAGAAAACCCAACATAGAAAGCAGGTTTGTGGGGGAAGCTAGGGAACCTAACCTCAACCCTATGAACTGTGTTTTCTAGCTCCACCTGATCTCTCTGAACGTTTGATTGCTCCTCTGACAGTGACTTCCCCCAGGGCACATACCTAGTGCAGAGCCCACAGCCTTTTATCACCTGACCCCAGCCTGATCCTCCAACATCCTCCTCCTTCCCTCTCCCGCCTCCCCTGTACCCATCCACTCTGACCATCCTTCTGATCTCAAGCCTGGCAAGATTTGTTCCCATCTCAGGGCCTTTGCCCTTGATGATCCTTCTGCTCGGAAATCTTCCCCCACAAGATCTGTACATGGCTACCTGTGTCTGTTCATCGTCACCTGCCACTGAGGCCTTCTCTGACCTTCCTATCTAAAACAGCCCCACCCACCATGCAGTCAACCTACATAACAGTATCTGTTTTATCTTTTTAGACATACCTTATCTTATTTGCTCTTACTTGTATTTTTTAAAAATTTTTATTGGAGTATAGTTGCTTTACAATGTTGCATTAGTTGCTACTGTACAGCGAAGTGAATCAGCTATACGTATACATATATCCTCTCTTTTTTGGATTTCCTTCCCATTTAGGTCACCACAGAGCAATGAGTAGAGCTGCCTGTGCTATACAGTAGGTTCTCATTAGTTATCTAGTTTATACATAGTATCAGTAGTGTATATATGTCAACCCCAATCTCCCAATTCATCCCACTCCCCCTTTCCCCCTTGGTATCCATATGTTTGTTCTCTACATCTGTGTCCTTATTTCTGCTTTGTAAGTAAGATCATCTCTACCAATTTTTTCAGATTCCACATATATGCATTAATATACAATATTTGTTTTTTTCTTTCTGACTTACTTCATTCTGTATGACAGTCTCTAGGTCCATCCATGTCTCTACAAATGACCCAATTTCATTCTTTTTTATGGCTGAATAATATTCCATTGTATATATGTACCACATCTTCTTTATCTATTCTTCTGTTGATGGACATTTAGATTGTTTCCATGTCCTGGCTATTGTAAATAGTGCTGCAGTGAACATTGGGGTGCATGTGTCTTTCTGAATTATGGTTTTCTCTGGGTATATGCCCAGTGGTGGGATTGCTGGGTCACATGGTAGTTTTATTTTCAGTTTTTTAAGGAACCTCCATACGGTTCTTCATAGGCGCGATATCAGTTTATAGCTGTTCCACCAGCAGTGCAGGAGGGTTCCCTTTTCTCCACACCCTCTCCAGCATTTATTGTTTGTAGATTTTGTGATGATGGCCATTCTGACCCGTGTGAGGTGATACCTCATTGTAGTTTTGGTTTGCATTTCTCTAATGATTAGTGATGTTAAACATTTTTTCATGTATTTGTTGGCCATCTGTATGTCTTCTTTGGAGAAACGTCTGTTTACATCTTGGGCCCATGTCTGGATTGGGTTGTTCGTTTTTTTTGATATTGAGCTGCATGAGCTGTATATTTTGGAGGTTAATCCTTTGTCAGTTGCTTCATTTGCAAATATTTTCTCCATTCTGAGGGTTGTCTTTTCATCTTGTTTACGGTTTCCTTTGTTGTGCAAAAGCTTTTAAGTTTAATTAGGTCCCATTTGTTTATTTTTGTTTTTATTCTCATTACTCTAGGAGGTGGAGCAAAAAAGATCTTGCTGCAATTTATGTCAGAGTGTTCTGCCTATGTTTTCCTCTAAGAGTTTTACAGTGTCTGGCCTTACATTTAGGTCTTTAATTCATTTTGAGTTTATTTTTGTGTATGGTGTTAGGGAGTGTTCTAATTTCATTCTTTTACACATAGCTGTCCAGTTTTCCCAGCACCACTTATTGAAGAGGCTGTCTTTGCTCCATTGTATATTCTGGCCTCCTTTGTCATAGATTAGGTGACCATAGGTGCGTGGGTTTACCTCTGGGCTTTCTATCCTGTTCCATTGATCTATATTTCTGTTTTTGTGCCAGTACCATACTGTCTTGATTACTGTAGCCCTGTAGTATAGTCTGAAGTCAGAGAGCCTGATTCTTCCGGCTCCATTTTGGCATTTTTCACAGAAGTAGAACAAGAAATTTTACAATTTGTATGGAAACACAAAAGACCTCAAATACCAAAAGCAATCTTGCTTGTATTATTTACTAGCACTGAAAGGGGGCCCCTTGAGTACAGACTCCACTTTGTTCACCGCTGTTCTCACAGCAGTGGAACACTGCCTGGCACACAGTCAGCCCTCAAGAAGTATACCCTTGCTGACTGACTGGTAGATGGCAGAACTGGCACTCAAACTAGGGCAAGCAAACATCTGTGGATGCTGAGCGGTGTCCAGGATGCAGTACTAAAACTGGGAAAGTTCCAGACAAACCGGGAGAGTTGGTCAAACCCAGGTCTACCGATTCTCTGTCCAGTCAGTGCTCCTTCCTCTCTCCTACCCTTGGGATTCCAGGACTATCTCACATGCAGTCAAAGACCTCAGGCTTTACATCAACGCCTGATACAAGAGAGACATACAACACATATGTGTGGAGTGAATGAATGAATAAAACAAGTGGCTGCCTTCAGTAAAAGCTGAACAGAGTATCCTTTTATTAGGTCCTTGGTTTGAACCATGTGGCCTGGTTGCTCAGCAACATCATGCCATGGGTCCAACCAGGCGTCTTGGATCCTAAGTTGTGAGCTGTACTGAAGTCCCCAGGAAGCTGGCTGTTGGTGCCTTATGTTCCCTCCACTGAGGGTTGCTGGGTCTCAGCTGTAAACCAAAGGGCCACATTGAAAGGGCCCAGACGGGTTCACAAGGCAGGGTGGGGAAAACTCAAACAGAGAATCTAGAAAAGTGGCTCAGATGCATTAAAAATTATTTTTCTCCTTGGGAATTTTGTTCCTTCTCATTAGAATGTGGTGACAAATCCTGCAGTCCTGCACATAGGGGTGGAAACAGGAGGGATGCAAAGGTAGGTCAGGATGACCTCCTCTCACATCAGCCTCAGAGAGGCACCGCGAGAGCAGAGGAGGCCAATGCACATGCCATGGAAAGGTGGAGCAAGTCTGGGGGACTTCAATGGGGAATGAGAGTACGTGGAAGGTCAAACAGACCGCTCAGGTAATCAGGCTCTGACCCAAGAGGCAAGGGACACAAAAAGACATGTTCAAGGTGTCAGTCTCTGCAGCAAGAGAAGGATGGGTGTTAGAATCCAAACAACCTGTGTTTGAACCCCCAAACTCTGGAGCTAATTAACAAAAATAACTCTGTGAATTAGCTCTGCCAATTAACAAAGGTGTGACCTTGGGCAGATTATTTAACCCCTCTAGGCCTCAATTTCCTCATCTGTAGATTGGGATTGCTGTGAGAATTGGAGATCATGGATCTAAAGCACTTGCAATACAATAGGCCTTGCTAAGTGGTGGTTGTCATTATTATCATTACATTACAGGTTTATATCCAAGGGAAAGTTTCTTGCGCTAAGGATGGTAGGTGGTTCTGTCCCTGGATAATGAATGATGAGTAATCTATCCATGCTTTATGAGCTGGCTTTGGCAACCTCACAGCAAGATGGGAGCAATGAAGCGGGTGGTTTGGGAGGCTCTCGGCATAGACTGACTAAAAGCTGCCCCACCCTCCAGTACGAATCCCTGACCTTCATTTAGATTTAATAGACTTGAGTTTAAGAAGATAGCTATTATACTTTAAATAAATACTGACTGGCCAGAAATGCAAAGTTCACTGTGAATTAGGAACGAGAGAGGCCACCTCGGTTACATCTCTGGTCTATCTCAAGCACAGCTTTGAATAATTAATTTGCCATTTTGACGATGACCAGCCTATTTAGCCAAGAATCCTGCATTTATTAAATGCGAACTTAGGGGCAGACAAACAAAACCTGAGTCAACAGTTGCCTCGCCAGTTATTAAAAGCTCCTCTCCCTGAGGATTTGTGTGGGAGGCAGACCACATGGTCTGGGCAGAGGGACCGAGGAGGGACAGGCAGTGGTGAAGGTGATGGAATAGACAGGAGGCTATTGAAAGCCAGACCCTGCTCAGGTGGGAGGTATTACTCTGAGAGTCTGAGGTCAGTGCCAAAGAAACCACTTGGGTTCCCCACCAGTGCCGTACCACCCCTGTAGCAGCTAGCCAGAACATTTGCTTTTTGTTTGGGCTTTCTAGAACTTATTTATTGCCCAAAGATGGGACTCAGAGACAGGAAACATCATAGAAAGTGGTGGGTATCCTAGCGTGAGGACCTCTCACCCCAAGAATAATGGAGAATTGAAGAACACAGCCCTATGTTATAGGTGGCTATGTAGTGCAGATGTGAACAGTATGGGTTTCGAAGAGGAAACAATTCGGAAGCTATTGATTGCCCACAAAAGCAACCCCAACTCCAAACGGTTTAGGTATTAAGGAAATTAATTCTCACCCAGCAGGAAATTCAGAACTATATAGTTTTCCCAGCTGGGATTAGACTCAGCTGTATATAACAGGAAACACAAGTAACAGTGGCTTACATAAAACAGAAGCTTATATTTCTCCCACAGAAAAGAAGCCCAGATATAAACAGTCAAAAGCTGGTATGGCAGTTCCACAGTCAGCAGGGACCCATACGTTCTGTGCTGCCATCTTTAGCACATGGCTTCCATCCTCAAGTTAGCTTCATGATTACATAATGGCTACTACACTCTAGCCATCATGTCCACATTCCAGGAAGTAGGAAGATCAAGAGGGGCAGGGCAAAGGGCCACCTAACAGTTTATCGGCTACTTGTGTTGATAAGGGAGTCTGGAAAATGTGGCTTTATATCTGGGTACATTGCTACATTCATCAATACAGATTTTCTGTGACTAAGGAAGACGAGCAGAATGGACCCTAGGAAGGCAAGTAGCAGTATCTGGAGGCGTCTACGATGGGTTATTTAGTGACTCCCCCCACCATCAGGGACCCAGATTCTCTCCATCTCGGCTCTGCCATCTTGAGTACTGGCCTAGTCCTGAGGTTGGTAGCACGTGGCTCTGCAGCACTTGCGAATGTCTCATCCAGATGTGATAATATCTGGAGGAAGAAGAAGGAAACTATTCCGATAGCTCTCCTCTGGAAGTAAGAAAACTTCTCTCAAAATCCCATCAGCACAATTCCAATGGTCAGAACTAGGTCAAGGGGAAAAAGCAGCCTCTCCCCTGGAGGTGAGGGTGAGGTCCTATCCCTGAATCACATGGCTTCATGGGGGAGGAGGGGATAGCTCGCCAAATTAAGCTCTGTAAGGAAGGTAGACGGTGTTGGGGAGCTGGTGGGCCTGTGGATGCTGGGTCCAAAGACCATCTCTACCGTATCCTAGCTCTGAAGCTTGGGCTGTGGACCGAATACCTCCAAGCTGGGCTTTCCTCTCCTGTCAGACAGTGATAACCACGACTACCTTGTAGGGTATCGTGAGGCTCAAATGGGATCACGTATGTAAAGTACGTGTGCATGTGATTTTATAGTTCTGTCTGTATGAGCAGCTCCAGGCTCGCTCGTGCCACACAAGTAATGCCATAGGTCTTTATTTCTCAGACAGATTGGATCCTGCTTAAGCTCCCATACACCAGATTGGAAGGAATCCCAGCCACCACGCTCTTGAGCCTTCCCAGCCCTAAGGTGAGACAGTCCAAAAAGAAGGTTCACCAAACTGTCACTTTCAAGCAGGAAGAAGGCCTGAATCACTCAGTCTCCTGTTTCCATTTCTGCTACTGCTTCTCACCACGTTAAACAATTAAAAGTAAAAATAGGGACTTCCCTGGTGGCGCAGTGGTTAAGAGTCCGCCTGCCGATGCAGGGGACGCGGGTTCGTGCCCCGGTCCGGGAAGATCCCACATGCTGCGGAGCGGCTGGGCCCGTGAGCCATGGCCGCTGAGTCTGCGCGTCCGGAGCCTGTGCTCCGCAACAGGAGAGGCCACAGCAGTGAGAGGCCCACGTACCGCAATAAAAAATAAAGTAAAAATACTCACTGTAACAGTGATGGAGCATGCCCTCCTTGCCATACACTCCAAGTGCTCTACACAAACTTGTTCAGTGCCCCTAGAGCTGCTCTGGGTCCGTGGCCCTCCACATGCTGCCTGGTAACGCTGCTCCACGCCGCCATGGGTGCCATTCACCGCTTCCTGCTTATGCCAACATAGCCTTTGGAAGTGGGCATCTCCTCGGCTGACCCACTCCCTTAGAGCCAAGCAAAGCCCAGGAAGCCCCTTGTCTAGCACCCGAGACCCTAAGTTCTCCGTGCCCAGTTTTCTCAGGCACCCTCATAATCATTCTCCTCTACAGCCCCTACCCATAGATCTAGAGGCACTGCTCTTGACTGGACCCAAACATCCACACTCACTGTCCTGCTTCTCAGTGGAAAATGTCCTGCTTCTCAATGTGGAAAACCACCACCCTCCTCTGGCCATTTTCCTCTTTTAACTCCATCCACCACTCACCACACACTGACAAACACAGGCCATTCCTGCTCCACTGTCCCAAACTAGAACTTGATGGCCCCCTAACATCACTTCCATCCCTCCCCCATTGTGCTATGGCCATGGGGGGAGGAGGGGAAGGTGGATTGACACCACCACCCTTACAACTGTGATTGACTCAGGTAACTTAAGCCAATCAGCCAATCAGCATTCTCTAGCCTAAGGGACTCAGTAAAGACCCAATTTGAGTCTGTGAGACTAGAGAGATTCTTCAAGGAACTTCTAGGGGAAAACAAGCTCTTTCTATCTCCTATATAATGTGAGGGTAAAGCCTGGAACTGTTGCATCCATTTTGCCACCAAGAGGAAGCCAGGCTGATGCTGTACAAACAGCAGAACAGAAAGCTTGAAAGACGAGACCAGGTGCTTGATGACACTGGTGAGCCCCCAAATCAAACCAGCCAGAAGCCCTCCTAATTACTTGGCTTTAAATCCATCTCCTTGATCGTCTAAGCCATTGGTGGGGGGTGGGGGATGGGTCCTCATAGTTAGAACATAAAAAACCTAACTGACCCCATGAGGCATCCAGAAATGGTCCAGATCTTAGAAAGGCCTTAACCCTCCCTAGTTTGGGGAAGAATAGCTGAGGTCAGGGGAAGAGTATGAGAAATCACCACCTAACCTCAGGACCTAAGTAGGCTTTGAAAGAAGTTCGGCCTAAACCTGAAAGCAAAGAGCTTCTAGGAGATAACTCATTCATTTGTCCATCTATCCACCCATCCACCCATGCACTGAGAATTAGGATTCTAGCCCCTTCAGGTCCCTCCATAGCTCAGCACCAATATCTAGGCTCCATCTTCATCCAAACAGTACCACCTTGCAAGCTTTTAGCCAATTCAGGTAACACCCCTGTGTTCTCCAGAGAAACAGAACAAGTAAGAGATAGATAGATAGATATAATTTTATATATATATATGTTATAAAATTTATATATATATATATATATTAAAATATAAAATTACTCTGTAGGAATTAGCTCATACAGCTATGCAGGCCAAGAAGTCCCACGATCTGCCATCTGCAAACCGGAGAACCAGGAAAGCCAGTGGTAATAATTCAGTCTGACTCCAAAGGCCTGAGAATCAGGGGGGGTCAATGGTGTAAGTCCTCATCTGAGTCCAAAGGTCCAAAAACCAGGAGCACCAATGTCCAAGGGCCGAGAAGAAGGATGCCCCAGCTCAAGCAAGCAAGTTCGCCCACCTGCACTGGTGAGGGTGATCTTCTTTACTCAGCCTACCGATTCAAATGCTAATCTCTTCCAGAAACAGCCGCACGGACACACCCAGAAATAATGTTTCACCAGCCATCTGGGGCGCGCCTTAGCCCAATCAGGTCGACACAAACAATTAACCATCACATCCCGGCTTCTGGCTTCTCAAGTCCCTCTCCCTTCCTTTCCATCTCCACAGCTACCATCTCAGCTCAGATAGTTCCCATCTTAACTCCTGGCCCATTCGGAGCAGCTTCCTAATGGTAACCTATCTAATCTGCCTTTTGATAATCTGATGCCGTGAAGCACGAATCATTCACTCTAAAGCATTCCCTTGATCATTCTAGTCTGTTCACAAAATATGTGCTGAGTATCATGAAGTTAAACACACCAGAAATACACAGAATGTTTTTAAAAGAAAAAGAAGAAAGTCCTTTCTCTCCAAATTTTCTTTCCCCAAGGTAACCCATTGCTAACAGTTAGCTGTGTCCTCCTGGATTCTTTCCTAGTTATACATATATTTTATACTTTTTTCAAGAAAGCATGCTATAGCTTTATCAAAGTTACTGCCCTACAAGAGACGGAAGGCCCTGAAATCACATAAAAATCCATCCCTACATGGTTCCTTAGGGCCACATTCACTCAAAATAATGGAAATTTAAATTCAACTGCCGGCTGGGGGAGTATTCTGAAGCCCACACTCCCATTCTTGTCGCTGTTGCATTTCTGTTGCTTCATTCTCTACTAGTTTAATTAGTGAATGGTATCGTCTAAAGCAATACCATTTTTATTCCAGTTATGGCCAGAGGCCATTGTGAATTCACAATATTTTTAATTCCAATAAAACTATCAAGCCTAATGGTCCTGTTCCAGGAACTTCAGAGGTTAGAACACCCAGCGTCTGAAGCTGAAGAGAGAAGGAAAGCTTTCCCTGGGCATCTCAGACAGGGCACTCCTCGGAGGGCTCTCACAGTTGGGTATGCAGTCCTGGCAGGTCTTGGGGCCCAAAAGAGCAAACTCAAAGCCTTGCCTTAAAATTATGTTATTACAGTGCTGGCTTTGGGAGTATTATTATATCATAATTCTCTATTTGTTGTAGTTAAGATTGAGACCGCTCAACTGTTCTGTGACTGGTCCTAGAGTAGCCAGTGATGGGTGACAGAGCTGCCAGGTCTTGGGCCCTTCTGAGCTGGCTTTCCATCATGGAGGAGGCATTAGGACCAGGTGACCTGGAGACACACTGGCCAGGTGTGCATCTGCCTCCACCATCTAAGAGCTGTGCCAACTGAGCAACACACTCAAACTCTCTGAACCGTGGTTTCCTCATCTGTGAAGGGGGCTATAAAAACCCACCTGAAAGGGTTGGTGAGGGTATGTGGCTTATTAGCAAGACTCGGTAAATGGTATGCGTTATCAGTCAATCCCCGCTTGTTAGAGATGAGGCTTCTGTCTTCAAATAAGTAGTTTCTGATGATCTCCCCCAGCAACACCCTCAGAAAAGAAAAAAATCACAAGGAAGGGGTGAGTGGCCAGAGGAGATTTATTGACACTGGGAAGGATGCTTATGGGGCTGCCAGGAGGGGAGAGAGCCAAGCCTGCCTCCGTGGGGCTGATGTTGCCAGAAGGACACAGAGCATCCCCCCCAGACCCTCCAGGACTGGCCACACACCCTGCTTCTCACTTTTTCCTCAACCTCTTGGGGCCCACGGCTGGGCTCCTCTTTCCTGGGAAACACAGATGGTCAGCATAGAAAATGCAGTCTGGATTTGAGCTTGCCTTATACAGGACTGCCTAAATCATTATGCCCCAGGGCAATGAAGTACTACCCCTCCCTCTCTCTCTCTCTCTCTCTCTCTCCCTCTCCCTCTCTCTCTCTCTCTCTCTCACACACACACACAAACACCCACAAGGAGTAGACCCTGCATATGTTCTGTGTACTTTGTATTCCCTGCCTTCCAAACACCATAAAATAACAGCTAGTGTTAAAAAAATCAGAAATGCCCTATTACTTTTCTTTACCCTGATAAAGGTCTCAAACTCCCTTCCTAAGCTAGACAGCGCTAGACGAATTTATGGAAATTTTGGATCTGCTAACGGTTGGAGTCAGAAAGATAAGTATTGTTTTTGTTGTGTGGGTGTGTTTACCATCATAATCAACATTCATTCAGACCCAAAGGATGTGTCACTCTGTGATGTATCTCTAGGCACACGATGCTGCTTGGTTTTGCTTTGTATTGGCTCCTTATAAAAGATGCATAAAATACATTCTGTTGAGATCCTACAGTATAGCTCTACTTATTTGATGAATTGTTAGAGGTTTCTCAATATTATTTTAAAAGTAACACAAGATTATAATTTTTCAAAAATTAAACAGCAGAGACGATTGAGGTAGGTACCTATAGAATTATGGTCCAGCACAGAACTGCTCCCTTATATACTCCCTGCCCTGTCACATGGCAAAGGCCCAGTGAGCCAATGGTGGAAACAGCTGTCTCCAAACGGACCAATCAGATATCCTCTCCCTGGAATGTAAACATTCGAATGAGAGGTGACTGGAGCTGAGACATTGTATACGTGCACCTTTGAGAGAAGGCCCTCCTGCTTACCTACCTGGTGTTTCTGAGTTCTGGTGCTCTCCAGTGCCCAGTGTTCAGGTCCTCCATTGATGCTGGGAACTACTCCAGCATCCTTCTATCAAATCCCATTTCTGTTTCTTGACTTGGCCAGTCCATTTCTGTCGCCACCTCAACTGGTTCAAGTATAGTGAGTACAAATTTTACAATCACACAAAGACAGGGGTACCAAAACCTCACATTCTTTATGACTCTATGTCTGATCTTAACTTTTAACTTAAGCCTCCACACACACCCATTCATACGTACACAGCATACTTTCCCCAAATGCTCCAGGGAGGATAAAGTAAAAATACATACATTAAAAAGTAAAAGTGCCTCCCACCCACAGACCTTTTCTTAAGGAGAATGCTGTTAATCACTTACTGTATCCTCCCAGACATGTTTCTATGTAGCTGAATGTGTGGTTTTTAGTCCTTATTGAGTGCCTACTATATGCCAGAAACTGTACTGGAACTTCTCACTTGCTATATTTATTTAATCCCATACTCTCATTTAATTCTTACAATATTCCTGTGAGGCAAGCATTAATATCCCTTCTTGCGAAAGAGAAAATCAAAGCAGGAAGACTTCTATGTAGTCTAGCTACCCTCTCTGAGCCTAAACAGCCATGCAGATCTATCTTCATCCCCAACCGAATGACCCTCTCAGTGGGGTAAGGCCACAAGGTCAAGCACCCTACTCTGGTCTCTTGGCTTGGTTTTGCCTTGTGTGAGCAAGGGTATCATGCATAGGAGCAGAGAAGCAAGAGAAAACTTTCTGTTTCTCACCATTTCCTCTTTGCCATCTCAGAGGTTTTTTATGATCATTCTCCGCACCCCCGCCCCCGCCCCGCAAAGAATCCAATGATCGGTGATTACCCGCCTCTTTCTCTCTCTGACTCCTATTGATTAAATCCTGTTTATTAACAGAACCAGGCAAGCAAAGAAAATGATTTCAAAATAATCTCTCTCTTTTTTCCCCAACCCTTCTGGTTTTTCTTTTCCTCCTTCTTTCTGTCATAGCAGCTAATAAGAGAAATAGAAAGCACCATTAAAGGGGAAGACGGGCTTTTAAATTTTCCACCTTTTGGGGAATTGCCCCTGGGTTCCTTTTTCTGCCCTCCTGACTGGAGTTTTAATGGTCATTGTAACATACATTCAACATGGACATGTAACCATGTGGAAAACCAGAGGTAGTGACAGAGTCTGCAGATGTGGATTAAACTCAGCAAACAGGGTATGAATGCCATGGAAGAGCTCTTATGTGGAAGTCAGGTAAAGTGCTTTCAAGTTCCAGGTCTGCCAGGAACTAGCTGTGCATCTTGGGCTCATCACACACCCTCTGAAACTCAGTTTTCTCCTTCATAAAATAGGAACAGTCACTAACACCTGCCCAACTACCCCTCCCTAGCAGGTTGTTGTAAAAATCCGACCAGACTGGCACGGGAAAGAACTCAGCAAAACTGCAAAGAGCTATAGAAATATATCACCATCATTATTCCTCAGCCCTTCTCCTGCTATTCCTCAGGCCCACATTGTCCCTAAAATGCAGCCATTCTTTAAACTCAAGCAGGCAAGAAATGGCCTCTGAGGGTTTTTTCCTTCCTTTTCTCATCGGGTGAAGTGAAAAGGAACCAGGGATCGAGTCTCAGTGCCTGCTGCGTAACAAACACGGCCAGTCCCAGAGAGGCAATTCTCTGATTCCCTGTGGCAATCTCGGAGTCGGTTCTCAGGAGAGGTGAAACCAGAGGAGAAATTATAGCAGGTGATGAGTGTTCTTCCACTGTCAACCTTAACTCAGATTTTTCTGGTCCTGAGACAAAGAGAGTGCTGTCCTCAGGACTACCAGGTCAGCCAGCCCAGCCTACTTCTTTTCCAATCCCTCTTATCCCCCCAACATAAGATATTTACCACGGGGAGCTTTCTGGGCTATGACAGGTCTCCCAGGAGATGGGCTGGGCTCAGTCACACAGCAGAGATGAGGAGAGATGTAAGTACCTGTTTCCAACATGCCTGGTGTAAGACAATGCGCCAGTACAAAGGAAGAGACGAGTCCCTTGTAAGAGGCCCCTTGGTTAACTGGCCAGGGTGTTTCCCAGCCCCAGAGGTCACATGGCACTGTAGTTAACATAACTTCTGTCTTTGGACTGACCAGAGTTGGAATTCCTCTTCTGTTACTTAGCAGAAGTCTCCCAGGCCAATGAGAAGTCTTACTTCTCATGGTGCTCTGGTTTTCCCATCAATGAAATGGAGGAGTAACACCTCCAGGGGCGGGGGAGGGGGGTTGGAGGAAGGTCTTCTAGACCGAGTGCATGAAAAGCTCTCACACACTGCACTGCATGTAGAAAGTACCTCAGAATCATTCAGTGTTGTCCACCAGAATTCTGTTCCCGACTTTATCACAAGAAAAACCTTGACAGTCTGTGGACCGAGGGAAGAAGCTGGGATCCTACAGAGGCCTGAATAGAAGCAGCACTGTGTTACATGAAGGAAGACGGAAATGTTGCCTGTTCCTCCACAAAGGGGAGAGGGAAAGGAGGGAAAGGAGAGGTAGATGGACGAAGGCCTTGTGCAATTACGTGACCCACACACACCCCAAGAGCCCCCCCAGATCTTCAGTAAAATCACTAAACTCATATCTTTGGCCCAAGTGGATTCCGGGACAGGGCAAGAGGGTGCTGTGGATAAGGCACTGAACTTCACATCCATGCTACTGTGCGTTGAGGTCAAAGCAACAAGCATGGAAGCAGGAGGTGGACACAGAGAGACGTGCTTGAGGAACAAAGGCCCAGGGACTCTCAGAAACGGAGGGGAAGTTTCTGGACCCTCCCAGGCCATGGAATAGGAATTTAGGTCAAGAGTAACCGGGTCTCAAAAGAGCAGGGAAAGTTCAGCTAACAACGGGGTTATACCATTGTCATCGTCATCATCAGGTATTATCGACTGTCTGCCTGTGGGATGCCGAAGACTGGTTTTAGGCAATGGAACCCGGAGCCCAGGAAGCTAGCACATTCTTAACGAGGGCTGCATTACTGAAGAACTTCTACCTGGTTTTTCACCCACCTCACTGTTGAAATACGAAGCTACCTCTCCATTCACCAGCGAGTGTCCCTAAGTTACCCCTTGTCTTTGCATATTCCTCCAGCCCCTCTTCAGTCCAACAGTGATGACTCTTCCCAGGCCTGGAAGTGCCTCTGTCTCCCATTTAGGCTGCTCCCTATTCTGACAACACCCATCCATGCTGCACTGAGCCCCCAGTTATAAATTACTTACCTGCTGGCCACCATTTTAATGTAAATGGATTTTAAAAAGCAGCAAAGGAATATATTTTCACTTGGAGTTAAAGCATCATTTTTTATTCGACTTTGAGCCTGGTCTAGAAGAGACGGCAGAAGAATGGCTCCAAGGCTAATATAGCTAATGATTATGACGGAGATCCTAGCAACAGCCGATATTTCACTTGCAGCCACCTCTAGTCTGGTTTCACTGCCTGCAATACTTTCTTTTTCACAGCCACTTCCATTAACACCCACCGCCTATGATGAAACCATTATGAAAATATCTCTGCTCTCGGCAGCCTCGATTGGTCTTGACACATTATCACACTAAGAGCTCAGCCACGTGGCACTAAGTCCCATTTATAATAACCCTTGGCAGGAGCCACCAAAATAAAACCTGGTACTTATGGGCCACCTTTCATCTACGGAAATCAGAAAGCTTTACAAGCTTAATTAAGCTTCTGCATCTATCTGACTGATGAGATGCACAGAGCCTGGGGAAGCTGAGGAAGCGCAGCATTTCTAATTACGCAGCAGATAAGGCTCTGGGCTGCAATGAACAAAGAAATCAACGAAGCCAGCGGGAGTCACTTTCTTCAGTGGCAAATGTTTGTCGAGTGAATTTCTCCAGGGTGGTTCAAAAATGATGGGTGAGTGATAAAGGGGCCTGGAGAGTCTGCCATCTAGTGCTTCTCAATCTAGGGAGGGGGCCTGAGATTTGTTTCTTTTATCAAAAGAGGATTAAGCTAATCCAGCACACTCAAGTGCTTTTAAGGATGAGGAAATTGAGCTCCTGAAAGATGTAGAAATGAGCTCACGTGCTGCTCTCTCTGCTTGCCCCAATGTTCTTCCTCCCCAAACCCTGACCTGCAAACCCCCAGTTACCCTTCAAGACCAGCTTCACATCTGCCTCCCTGGTGAAGCCTTCCTGACCTTCCTGCTCCCTCCTCTGGGCTCTTGTGTGGTTTCCATGTCCATAATAGCCAGAGCAAGCGATAAAATTTATTGAGCACTTACTAAGTGCTTAATGTGCATTTCATCCACACAATAATATTACGAGGCAGGTGCAGTTATCACCATCCAACTATCGGATGACTTAACAGGTTAAGTGACTTTCCCAAGACAGCACAGCTGGTAAGTGCAAGACTCAGCTTGGCTGCCGAGCACATGTACCAAAAGATGACAACACACTGCCTTCACCGCAGCACAGGAAGAGTTCTGTTTATATGTTTGCCCTCTTTCCGGTTTGCAAGCTCCCATGTGAGAGGTATATCATTTAGGAATCTTTTGGCTGCCAAGAATAAAAACCCCAACTCAGAGTGCGTTAAACCACCAGGGAACTCCAGAGGCAGGGTGGCTCCAGAGCGGATTAATTCAGGAGCTTGGTGACATCACCAAGGACCCAGGTTCCTTCCCTCTTTCGGCTCTGCCACCCTCAACGTGTCCACTTGGCTCTCCTTGCAGTTATAGGATGACGGCCCCAATTCCAGGCCTCAAATCTAGACCTGAGCCATGGAGAAAAGTGCCATATTTTTCTGTGTCTTTCTGTAACAGCACAGACATCTTTCCCAGAAACCTCCCTGTGGACTTCCCTGCAGCTGTGACCAGCCAGAGTGGTGTCCCGTGCCTGTGCCTAAACCCAACCCTGGCAAGGAAGCTGAAGGCACTGTGACTGATTTAGCCCAATGAGAATTCAGCCTCCCCTCCAGCACCAGGCACAGGGAGAAGGACGGAGACCTGCCAGGAAGAAGGAAGGGAAAGGGAAGGGTGAAGAAAAGACAACCAACGTTTCCTGACGCAGGTGTGAAGGACAAGAGAAAATCTGACGCCATCACTTTCGCCCAATTCTTTGGCCTTTGGCACGTGAACGATAAATGTCAGTTGAACTAAGTCATAGTAGAGAAAGAAATTCATGTCCCCAAATGCCCAGTCCAGAATTTTTACCATCATACCCTGTAACTAGGGTATGATGATATATGACTGAGAGATTGTGTCAGCAACTGCTCTAAAATTTACTAAATTAATTCACCAGTTTTCCAACCTTTAGATTCTGGTCTCCAACACCAGTGGCTACAGGAACCTTTTCCAAAAGCAGGTCAAAAAGAGAGCTACATGGAATAAAGAGAATCATATAACTATTAGTCTCACCATAAATTAAGAAACAGTGTGTTCTTAAAACCGGGACTCATTCAGGCAGACAGGTTGATTGCAAAGACTGTATGTTTCCAGACCTCCTTCTAGCTATCCAGCAAGATTTACCTAGAGCCAGGTGTATATATTACCTGCCCCTGACAGCCAAGTGTGTAAAGATGAGACAGCTACACAATTCTTGGGAGATCCAGATCATGGTCAAATAGAGACATGCCAAGAAAAGGAAAAAGATCCCCGAGCAGAAAAATAATGTACCCTAGGCAGAGACAGAGTAGAGAAGAAGGAAACACAAATAATGAAACTGCAGCCCAGAGAGACTCGAAAGCTACCTGAAGTCACACAGCTAGTAACAGCTAAAGCAGGAGTCATACCCAGTTTCAAGGAATATTGTACTCCTCTCCCTGACATGGTCTTCCCCACTCTTCCCTTTTGTAGAAGCATCTAGAGGGTGAATTTGGGGGCCTCTATCTTTGGGAGGGGCTTGTAACTCAGAAGACCCAGGAAAGGTTAGGATTGAATGAGGCAGAGTAGTGAGAGGAAAGCAGCTGCCCAAGGCTAGCTGGAGGCTCTGGGATTTCAACAAGAGCTGCACTGGGAACCCTGCTTCGGTCCAGCTGGGAAGGAAGGGAGCAAAATTTTCAGGGAAGATGCTCATCTGGGACATAAGGAGGGTGCACTGGTCAGGGTCGCCACCTGTATCATGTCTCTCAAGACCCAAGTGAGGCTTGGTGGAGGACAGCAACAGGAAAAGAAGGAGACCCCCATCTGGGCAACAAAGCAGAGAAACAGGAAGGAGAGGGAATGATAAAAACTAGGAGTTTGGGATGAACAGATACACGCTACTATGTATAAAATAGATTAACAACCAGGACCTACTGTATAGCACAGGGAACTCTAGTCAGTATCTTGTAATAAGCTATAATGGAAAAGAATCTGAAAAAGAAGCTGTCTACATGTATAACTGAATCACTTTGCTCTACACTTGAAACTAACACATTGTAAATTAACTATACTTCAATTTTTTTAAAAAGCTATAAAAATAGTGGACTCTTGGATAGTCTTTCAAGAGTTTTAAATACAGGAACTAATTTAATCACCACAATAAGCTGTAAGGTTTTTCACTATTAATTAATTACTGTTAGTCATCAGATATTATATTATTGTAATTAGTATCAATAATACCAACAACACTATTATTACTGTGTTTTATAGATGAGGACACAGGCACAGAGAGGTCAAGTAACTTACTCAAAGTCACACACTTGGCGAGTTTTAAATCTGGACAATCTGGTTTGAGGGTTCACACTCTTAACCGTTTCACTTGATAGCAACCACAGAGAACATTTCAAAGCAAAATTTAATCTGAGTTGAATCTACTTTGATTTAAGTCAATAATTTTGATATCTGACATCTTCCTAGCAGTTTACAATTTGCAAAGAGTTTGGCCTCCATCACTCTGGAATCTTAGCCCGGCCATTTACTTGCTGTGTGACTTCAGGCCAGTGACTGGCTAAGCTTCAGTTTTCCCATCTGTACAGTGGGGACAAGACTGCTGGTCGGGAGGGTGAAAGGAGAACACACGTGCAGGGCTCAGTCCCGCGCCAAGCCCATAATAAGCACTCAATAAGCGTTTGCTACTAATGTTGTGGTGGTTATTATCAACGTCTCACAGCAACTTCACAACAATCCTGTGACGGAGGTAGGATGTATTATCCTTGTTTCTCAGATGTGGAAACTGGAACTCATAGAAGGGAAATAACTAGCCAGAAAGGAAAACAGCCAGCAAGAGGAAATACCAGAGTTAGAAAATCTCCCAACTCCCAGCCTGCTGTCCTGCACCCAACCCTCAACTCCTCAAATCCACCTCCTCTCTCTTCCCCAGGAGGCACTGTTCTAGGAAGCAGATCATCCTTCAAACAGGACTGTGGATGAGTGTGAAGCAATTGGAAGCTGAGGCTCAGGGAGAAGTTCTGAGGACTGTGGAGAAAGTTCTCCACGTAAAAACAGGTTCCTATGTAGGGAAAGATGCACAGCACCTCCCCTCATCCCCAAGCAACTGCCAGAGGGGCCGGCCTGAGGTCACACATTGTGAAGACCTGTGCCCTGTGCCCTCCCAAGGAGCCCCAGGGGGATGGCAGTAGGTGGGGGGTGTCCTCAGGCCAGGAAGTAAAGAAGAATGGGAGTGTCTTCATCTAACGGGTAAACAGAGGAGTGTTTTTAAACACTGCCTAAAAATATCTCTTATATAATGCATTTAAACTGCATTCCACCTTGGGTTTGTTTTTTGCTTCTCTTTTATTTCTGCGGTTTTCTGTAATTCTGCATTTCAATGCATTTGTTCAAGTTTCTATTAGTGCATCCTGTTCTGGTACCCAGTGCATTCAGTCCTGTGGCTACAGGCTAAGAGCTACAATAGAGTCAGTCCATCTTCCGAGGTATAAGATCCTAGCTGACTGCTTTAAGGCTTTAGTTTCTTCGTCAATGCTGGTAATGTGATTGGAAGATTCTGGGATTTGGGGTATCTGAGTTGAAGTCATCCCTCCCAGATTGAAAATCATGTGCTTCCTTCTCCTACATTATGTGGATCCGTCACCAATTTTTTTTCCTTTTATGTATGAAAGCACTTATTTTATTTCTTTTAGTGGTAAGCAGTTTTTTTAAAAATACCTTGATACATGCTACTTGCAGAGCTTTATCTTATTAACATTCCATTGTTTTTTTGAGCAAATTGTTCCTGAACACCCACTAAGTACCAGGCATTGTGCCAGGCAGCCATAAAACAACAGACAAGACGGACTCCTCACAAAGTTTACAGTGAACCATACCTTATAGTTACTTATAGTTTTTTTAACAGCTACAAAGACAGAGACACCAACTACTCTGGATTTCCCCATATCCCCCAGGACATGGCACGGGCCATGGTAGCCAAGTAATAATCTCAGACTTTAACTTAAACAATTAACCGACCTGCTGAAAATGTATTCTTCTTTCTAGTTAGATGATATTCTACTTAATGCCCACAAGGTGGAGATCTTGCTTACGGTTTACCCAAGCTGAAAGCAATGCATTCAAAAAAAAAAAAAAAATTCTCAGAAGTTAAACCAAAAGACCAAAAATTAAATTCAATTTATTGAGCACCTTTTTAGTGCAATATCCTATATTAGGTGGTAAGACAAATAGAAAGTTGTTAAGATATAGTCCCTGCCTGCTAGGGAAAGATGGGGGTAAGGAGCTTGCACAGAGCAGGAAGACGGTACCTTTTAATGAATGAAGGTAGTATAGTAATAGTAATTTCATCATCAGATAAGATCTATACAAAGGCATGAGGCAGCCACCATGGGGTGCAGAAGAGATTCAACAAAGACCCCACGCTTCAGCCAATATGGAAACACTTGAGGGTACATGGGGTCAGCTCTGCAAGTCCCCAGATGTGGTCTCTGGATGCCTCTGCTTAGTCACAAACCTTAGGGTTTCTTAAAATGTTCATTCTTTGGAGAAAAAAATATAATCAGTGCCAGGTAATGAGCTGAGGCAGTTGAAAACCCCCAGTTGCATCTGATGGGGAGGTGGCATAAAGACAAAAGAAACACATGAAAGGAAACAAATTTCAAACTCCTGCTTTCTGAGGTGGATTCCACCCCCCAACCCCTTGTCTTGTGTCTCACCTGGGAAATCTTGGTTTAGATCTGGGACAGGGTCTCACGCCGAGAGGTAAGAGGGAGAGCCGATTTTTACCCAAGAGCCTTCCTGGTGGATTGAACCCGAAAGTGGCTGGAAGACAATGTGGTTTGCTGTTTACTTTTTCTTTTTTTTCTTTTTTTGCTCCTCCACCCCTCCCCCCAACCACTTCTTCCCTTAAACCATTAAACCAGTATGTCAAATACAATATGGGTTTGTTTTTTGGTTTTTTGTTTTTCATTCATTGAATTGAAAATCACATTTGGGGCATAAAGTGATAGTGAGTTTTTAAAAAACGAGAATGCTGGCAACTTGATAAAAATAGTGAACTGTCTTGATAGAGGGAAAATCAAGTGGCATGCTGCCCAGAGACCCCAGTTTGAATTTTAGTTTCTCCACTTGCTACTTCTGGGATCTGGAGCAAGCCCCATCCCATCTCTGTGCCTCAGTTTCCTCATGGGCAAAATAGTATCATTTCGTAGAGAAATGGTCTCTAAGGCCCCCTCCTCCGCACAAGTCGGATCCTGAGTTGTAAGGCTCTCCTGGCAACCTGAACATCTCCCTAGAATGTGAGCTCCGTGAGCACGTGACCTCATCTGTGGATTTTAATGCTCTGTGACCAGAACCGAGGGGAGTTTGTTGAATGGAACCTGCCTAGGGGTTCCTGCACAGTGAGGATGAATTCCCGGTGAGTTCCTCGGGAAAGGCGGAGTGACCAACCTCAAAGCGCACAGCCCTCGGTGACCAGTGTGGTGAGGGTGCTCGGGAAAGGAGGTGTCGGTTCAAAGTTGTTTGCTACAGATGGTTCGTCTAACCCGGCTGGAGTCACCTCCTCGGTGGCTCGGAGAGCTCCCCAGGGGTTTACATAAGGCAGGGTGAATCACACCCACCGTCGGAAACGGAGAAGGCAAAGGGACCTGCCCCAATCCACCCCGGGCGGCGCCGGGAGTGTGCTGGGGGTTAGTCTGAACTTTGCTGGAGGCCAGGAGCCGCCCAGGCAAAGGGACTCCACACCCACTCCAACCCCCAAGAGAGCGAGCGGCGCGTCTCACCCACCCAGCGCGAATCCAGCTCTCTGCCGCCAGCTCCGACGCCCCCGCGCGGGCGCCGCCTGCCTGACTTCCGGCTCCCTGCCCCTAAGTCCCCGAATGAGTGTGGGACCGCTTCTCCCGCTTGGAAGGAGCCATCGCCGCTTTAAAGGGAAGAGGCGGGGAAGGGGGCGGGGAGCGGCGGAGGAGGAGGGGGAGGGGGAATCCTCCATCGCTCCCACGTGGTCCGGGCGCCTGTGAATTGCGCCCGCCGGAGGGTCTCACAGCGAAATACAAAAGCAGCTGGGAAGCGGTAGCGAGGCGAGTTCTCAGTGCCGGGCAGAGACCCGCACCGCCCCGCGGCAGCGATGGAGCTGAGGCGCCCGGAGCCCCGGAGCCAACGAGCTGCCGAGCCCGCGTCGCCGCCGGGACCCGGGCTCCTGGGCTCGGCTTGAAGCGGCGGCGGCACCGGCGCGGCCGGGGGAGCATGGGCAGGAGGATGCGGGGCGCCTCCGCCACCGCGGGGCTCTGGCTGCTGGCGCTGGGCTCGCTGCTGGCGCTGTGGGGCGGGCTCCTGCCGCCGCGGACCGAGCTGCCCGCCTCCCGGCCGCCGGAAGACCGGCTCCCGCGGCGCCCGGCCCGGAGCGGCGGCCGGGAGCCCGCGCCTCGCTTCCCTCTGCCCCCGCCCCTGGCGCGGGACGCCCGCGGCGGCTCCCTGAAAACTTTCCGAGCGCTGCTCACCTTGGCGGCGGGCGCAGATGGCCCGCCTGGGCAGCCCCCGGGTGAGCGCAGGCGACACGTGCCAACCGGACGGCCCTGGCCTGAGGAACGCGCCGCGGTGCACGGGGGCGTCTTCTGGAGCCGCGGCCTGGAGGAGCAGGTGCCCCGGGGCTTCTCGGAGGCCCAGGCGGCGTCTTGGCTGGAGGTGGCGCGCGGCGCCCGGGTGGTGGCCCTGGAGCGCGGGGGCTGCGGGCGCAGCTCCAACCGGCTGGCCCGCTTCGCCGACGGCACCCGCGCCTGCGTGCGCTATGGCATCAACCCCGAGCAGATACAGGGCGAGGCCCTATCCTACTACCTGGCGCGCTTGCTGGGCCTCCAGCACCACGTGCCGCCTCTGGCACTGGCCCGGGTGGAGGCTCGGGGCGCGCAGTGGGCTCAGGTGCAGGAGGAGCTTCGTGCCGCTCACTGGACCGAGGGCAGCGTGGTGAGCCTGACTCGCTGGCTGCCCAACCTCACGGACGTGGTGGTGCCCGCGCCCTGGCGCTCTGAGGATGGCCATCTCCGGCCCCTGCGCGCCACGGGGGGCGAGCTGGCCAACCGCAGCCGGGCGGAGCTGGTAGACCTGGTGCAATGGACCGACTTGATCCTCTTCGACTACCTGACGGCCAACTTTGACCGGCTTGTCAGCAACCTCTTCAGCCTGCAGTGGGACCCGCGGGTCATGCAGCGCGCCACGAGCAACCTGCACCGCGGCCCGGGCGGGGCGCTGGTCTTTCTGGACAACGAGGCGGGCTTGGTGCACGGCTACCGGGTGGCGGGCATGTGGGACAAGTATAACGAGCCGCTGCTGCAGTCAGTGTGCGTGTTCCGAGAGCGGACTGCGCGGCGTGTCCTGGAGCTGCACCGCGGCCAGGACGCGGCCGCCCGGCTGCTGCGCCTCTACCAGCACCACGAGCCTCGCTTCCCGGAGCTGGCCGCCCTCGCCGACCCCCACGCTCAGCTGCTGCAGCGTCGCCTCGACTTCCTCGCCAAGCACATTTTGCACTGTAAGGCTAAGTACGGCCGCCGACCGGGGGCTTAGCATCCCCCGGAGGAGAAGGAAAAGAGAGAGAGAGAGAGACCCTGGCTGGGGAATGGATGATGGGGGAAGGGCCGTCGCCTCAGCCACCGCCTGGGACCAGCCAGCCAACGCCCAGCCGGAGACCCGAGCGCGAAGGCGGCTAAAAACTTCAGCTTTACCCACCTGCCCCTTTCTCTCAGTCCCAAGCTGTGTCCTTTCAAAGTTCTGGGAGGACGAACTCACCGAGGCGAGAAGTGTAACATTTCCTCCACCCAGCCTATAAAAGGATTCTTCCCTGTGCCAGCACGGAGTTTGCATCCAAAGAAACTGGCTGCTGCCGGAGTTTGGCCCCCGGGTGGCCGTCTCTGTGGGAGATACATCCTATTTCTTGGCCCCCTCATTCCCCTTCCGAAAAAGGAAAACTTCTATTTGAGCCATTGAGCTAATTCTGCAGTTTCCTACCAAACGCAGCGCTGGTGGCCCCGGAGCAGGGCTATGACATTGGCTGGTGGAGCCCCCTTCCTGTGTTCTCCCTTTGTTCCGGCTTGGTGATGGTGAGATCACTGTTAAGAGCTAGGGAACCGCTCCCGATAGGACAAAGGGAGCAGGACCTGCAGAATGGAGGGAGTCCTGCAGACGCTGTCTGACTTGTTCCTTACAGCTTGTCATTTCAGCCTGAAGGCTACAAATGCAGGACCGGCTGTATGCATTGATTCAAATAATGAATTTCTTCTTCCTCCCCCTTCCCAACCGTTCATAATTTTGTCAATGATGATGTTCACCAGAAGGGAAAAAAAAAAGTTTCATGCACTTTACTTTGTTTTTATTTTAATTTTTTATTAAGAAAAACTTTTTTTATTTTGACAAAATTTGCCTTCTATGTGTATATATGTGCATAAAGTGTGGTGTAAATATACTAAACAAACTTATATTTCAATAAAAGGGAGTTTAAAATTTAGAATTTAATTCCTGTGGTTTTAACTGTTTGAGGTATCTGATGCCCTGCCTGGTTTTAGAATAAGCTCTAAGGTTTCTCCCTTGTGGATGTGCTTTTAAAACAAAGGACGCATGTATATCCCAGCCGTGACCATGGAACTTATAGAATTGAACAAAGACAAGAGCAGATTCCCTGTCCTGCTCACTCAAATGAACCCTCGCGCAGGAAATTTCAGAGTTCAGCATAGAACATGCGGGATGGTGGAGAGAGACATGGACGGAAAGTATTCTATTTCCTGGCCAATAAAACTGTGATATAAAAGGATTTCACTGTAATTTAGTCCTATATTAATCATTTGGCAAATATGATAGAACCAGATGTATAGACTGAAATATGATAAAAGCCTCCCCCCTTTAAACTTAACCGCTGTGGTCACGTGTTGCACCTGATTTTCAGCATTTTAAGTACCACGCATCACAATGCGTACAGATAATAAGCTGAGCACAAACTGCATACAGGTAGAGAAATCATAAATTAATTCTTCTCTTTAATCTCCCAGCATAAATTCCATTGCATCCAGGAGATCATAATCTCCAACATCTGGACTCATCCAGCTCTCTTAAGAGATTGTACTGTTCCCCGCCCCCCCAAGTACTAATTGCATGGTCCCCTCAGAGCAGCCATTGTGAAACCAGGAATGTGTGTAGTACTTTGTATATGGCATTTGGACCCTTCTTGGTGACTTCAAACAGGAAATGTCTTTGTATTTTCTTAAGCTTCTTTTTGACCCATGGGGAGAGGAGAGGCAGTCAGTTTGTGTCTTTTTTTTTTTAATGACCCATTGGTGTTTTATCTTGGCATTTTATTTGATATGTGGGTCCAAATGATCTTGCCTGTTATCTTCTTTTTATTTAATGACCTTTAACTCAAAGCAACTTTTGGCTACTTTAATAGATTTTTATTTGACTTGCATTTGTAAACCTAGGGTTTTATAGACTCGTGATGGTATTAAATCTCTGTGGGTTTCCCTTCTCACTGTGCATTACAACACAGCATGTAATTTAACGATTTAATGCCATCCTTATGTTTCAGTGCCTCTGCTAAGCCAGCTCAAAAAAGGGTCCATAAAGTTTGTAGTGTAAGCCAAAGATTTTCGTGATACAGGGTAGTGATAATGGCAAATACATCTTTTTCAAGACATTGTTAATGTGAAACCTCTGATAGTTACCTCTTACAAAAAGAAACATTTTCCATTTCTGATGATTGATAACTATATGAGATTTCCTGCCCAAATCAGCAGAGGCTGCTCCAAGAAAAGGATAAATATTCAGCAATCTGCATGCTTACCCGACGTGTTCATGGAGGAAAACCATGGGCAGAGCTAAGTTAGAAGTTTCACAGATGCACAGGAAATATACCCTGACTCCCATATAACTTCTGCCCTGGTAAATTCTGGGCCAGCTGCATTCTCCACATTCCTCCTAAACTTCAGTTTCAAGCCCAGACTTGACCACGGTTAACCCAGAGCAAGAAACGAAGCATAATTTAAATGGCTCTTCTCAGATTCTTTAGTGAACCGTATCTGCCTGTTCGAGAAATAAGTTTAATTACATGGTGGAGTTGTTAAGGGAACCAAGACTTAATTACAGAGAAGAGGTTTTACCTGTTGCCATTCCTTGTGGATAATCGGTAGTCTGTGACATGGAAAGATCAATTAATGTTTTGCCATGGTCAGTGAATGCTGCTAGGACCAAATCATTTTTCAGATGAAGAAAAAACTTTCAGGCTGCAGCATGGTGTAAGAGAGTAAGAGGTTCTGCAGGCAGACTATATTCTGAATTCTGTCCCTCACCTGTTTGCTTTCATCAAGTCGTTTATCTTAGTTCCCTCATTTATGAAATGGACATTCAGTCAGAGTATTGTGGGATTTAAATGTTAACATATAAAACATAAGGACACACATAGGTACTTTTAAAAAAAACCTCACTTCCTATTGCTCTAAAAAAAAAAAAATACTCCTGCCTTTCTTACACTTCAGTAAATTTCTACTAATTTTCATCATCAAAGCCAAATCTAAAAATGTCCAAGATGAGGTCCAGTTTTTGAAATTAGTAATAAACGAATTTTTAAGTGCTTGAGAACCCTATTCTAGCATATGATCCTATGCAAAGCACTGGATCATATGGCCAGGGGCAGAGGCTTGATCTCTATGTGGGCTCGAGTGGGTGGTTTCAGGACCCAAGCAGACCCCCTGTACCACAGGCAGCTATACTACAAATATACGAGGGTGATTTTTTTTTAAAGTAGATGGATCATTGCAAATCCATCATCACTTCTGGAAAGCATCAAAAAGTGATGAATCTTTGCAAGAAGAACAATCCTCCTCCAATTTCCTTCTGCCATGAGAAAGTAGGCAGTTGACCTTTATTCCCTGGATTTGACTGTTGATTAATTCACTTTGTCAATGACATAGTTCTAAACTCTATTAAGAGTACTTGCCCTCCTGTCTTCGAATCAGGGAGAAAAACAAATTATTTTAACACCTCTCAACAGTTCTCCACCTTCCGCCTACCACCGCAGCTAGGAGAGTCCTCTTAAGGCCTAGAAGTTGGTTATGTGGATTAAATGAGTAACTATTTGTAGCATTCTCAGAACAGTGCCTGGCACAGGGTAAATGCAATACAGAGTGTTTGTTTATTCGTGGAATAGATCATTTTCTTCTCTTAAGTCAAAACCAGAGGCATTTTGGGTCCCAGGCAGGCTCCTCTTTCATAATCCTGCTGTATCTCTGCAATCATAGAACACCTTCTACATGCTTCTATTTTGGCTCAGGAAAACCAGCCAGAGTGCATGAGTCTGGCAGGAATTACCTAAAGCCCACAGTTGTCAGCTGGTTGTCTCCTTTCTGAGATTGCCCTCTGTGTGAGTCGTCACATGCAGCCCCCTCTTTTTCACCGGGAGGCTGTGATTCTGTTTCTCATATGGCTCATCAGCTCCAGGGAGCAGTAAGCTGTGGAATTGTGCGCCTTCTGAGCTACCCAGTTGCCATGAATCCTCCAAGCCTGGGCACTGATCATTTGTCCCTCCACACATCTGACCCCTCCCACAGAGCCACTGATCCCTGTGGTGTAAGGTTGGCAGGAGTATTAAAGAAAGAGCGGGGACTCCGGTTGACCCAGAAGCACGGGAATTGCTCCAGAAAGAAATAGAATGTCAGCTTCCAAGGTGGATGGAAATCCCAGGGCAAGAGTTGACACCCACCTCCAAGCATACTTTAATCATTAGAGTCAAGTGGAAAGGATATTGCGAGTCAAGAGATTCAGGCTACTTCTGAGTCATGTGACTTGGGAAAGTCATTTCCCTCTCTGGCTCCAGGTGTCTTACCTGGAACAGGGGGTGTTTGATTAGACTGGTAAGTTTACTATTTTTGTCACCAGAACTCACAGTAAGGCACACGCTTTACATTGTGACCCAGCACGCGCGCGCGTGTGCCCACGCACGCACGGGCGCGCACACACACACGCACACACACTCTACTCAACTGAAACAAGTTCCACAAAACTGCCTGTACAACACACTTTTATATTCAATTCAATTTTATTCTATTCCTCCTCTTCCTCTACTTCCCAATGCTAGTCGTGACCCTCTAAACTGATTTAATAACTCATCAGTGCGGCATAGTCTACACTATGCAAAATACTGGATTAGGTGATTGATAAGCTCCTTTCCAGCTCTAAGATTCTAGGGAAATTCCATTTATAACCAGTTCACCACCTACTATAATTTTTTCCCCAAAGAGAATACAAGCAGATTTCAATTTTCTACACTCTTTAAAAACAAAAGACGGATGTATATTTCAAAACGTAATTGGAAGAACTGCTCAAAATCTCACCTAGGGTCGTTTTATGAACACCTTCGAGATCCCCTAAATGTGGGTGGGACATAACTTTCGGTCTCTTCTTGCCATGTGGGAGCAAATAGTGTTGTTGCGTGGCTTTGGAAGGAAAAAAAAAATTCTTTGCGTCTCTGCCTCAACGTGGCCCAAGGACGACTCAAGGGGACAGTTTCTTCTCTGTGTGTTCATAAAGATCAGATGTAGGAGTCATAATTTTTTAATGTGACTGTTTTACCAACTTCTCTTTCTGTGTCCTGCTGTGGTAGAAACTGCATTAATAAACTATGTCTCAGTGCTGCCTAGCTGGAATTTTTTTCTCTGCAGGACTCCAGCAAATACAGCTGAAGGAATCCTCATTTTATTATCTATTCAACTTTCTTTCCATTCTGAATATGTCTTCTTGACACTTCTGAATTTTTTCCCTTAACGGTACCCTAATTTTTCTTAGGAGAATAGAGAACTGATTGTTCATTGAATAACAACAACAAAAAAAAGCTCTTTTTTTTCCCTTTCTTTGATGCCATATGGTATCTTTTATGGCTTTAACAGTTATATTACACCCTATCCAGAAAAAAACTAAATAGCTTATGGAACTGGCCTTTTTCCAGTATCAGCCCACAGATTTTACTTTGCTGAGAAATTGTGAGTTAATAATAGAGAAGTGTCACTTTTAATTTGATGGTCCTACATCATGCATTTGTCTCTGCCTGTTTACACCTTCCTCAGTAATTTTTTAAATGCTTGTTAAAGTCTTTGTCCCCATCTTACAAATGGCCTGAAGAAGCAAGGAGAGTAGGGAATGACCATAGCCATGATCTTTTTTTTTTTCTTTTTAGTTGTGATAAAATATACACATCACAAAATGTGCCATTTTAACCGTTGTTAAGTGTACAGTTCAGTGATATGAATGTGATGCAACCATACCACTATCTATTTCCAAAATTTTTTCATCAGTCCAAACAAGCTCTGTCATCATTAAGTCATATAACCCCATTAAGCCATATATCCCCATTCCTCCTTTGCCCCAGCCTCTGGTAACTTCTAATCTACTTTCTATCTCTATGAACTTGCCTAGTCTCAATATTTCATATAAATGGAATCATACAATATTTGTCCTATTTTGTCTGTCTTCTTTCACTTACACAACCGTGATCCTCGTCCTGGAGGCAACATGATAGAATGTAAGCAGTATCATTTGGGAACTGGTAAAACTGGGTTTGGGTCTGATTTCCACCATTTAATAGCCCTGGGTTTTCATACCAATTGATGAACTCCTCATTTTCCTCATCTGGAAAAACAATGGGAAGACTAGATGTTCTCTAGAATCCCTTTCAACTCTAGAAAAGTGCCATGTTTTTATGTACAGCAACCATGCAAATGAATTTCATCCCTAACTTCCAGTCTCTTTTCTCTACCTGAAGACTCAGTAACTTTTTCGATGTCTCCTTAAAAAGTTTCAGGTCATATGCTAGGTCATGTGGAGTCAAAGGCAAGCAAGATAGATAAGGTACCTGCCTTCAAGGAGCTTAGAGTTTAGTGGGGAAGATGGAAAATAATCTAGCAGAAACAAAATGTGATCAATGGTATAAAAGAGGAAAGTGCTATGGGGCCACACAGCAGACTTTGTAAACTGGTCTGAAGGTGGGGAAGTCAAAGAAGTCTTACAAGTTGCCCTTGTGTTTATCTTTGAATTTTAGGGAAGTCTCGAAGAAAAGGAAACTACAAAAAAAGGGATTCTCATAGTATTTCTGAAGATGTCCTGCTGACAAGACTGCAGGGAGGCTTGATCTGTATAGGTTGTCTTGGAAGGTTGAGGGAGTCCCATGATGGTGGTTTAAGCTTTTCTGCAACGGTGATGCCATCTTTCTGCAATATGACATGCATTTAAATATTAGTCATCCTGAGATTGTGTTCATGCAAAGGTAGAAATTCATATCATATGCTATAGAAGTTCATGTCATGGGGAAATTACTTCCTTTTTAAATTTAAATTTTATACAGCAGGTTCTTATTAGTCGTCAATTTTATACACATCAGTGTATACATGTCAATCCAAATCGCTCAATTCATCACACCACCACCACCACCACCCTGCCGCTTTCCCCGCTTGCTGTCCATATGTTTGTTCTCTACATCTGTGCCTCAATTTCTGCCCTGCAAACGAGTTCATCTGTACCATTTTTCTAGGTTCCACATATATACGTTAATATACGATATTTGTTTTTCTCTTTCTGACTTACTTCACTCTGTATAACAGTCTCTAGATCTGTCCATGTCTCAACAAATGACCCAATTTTGTTCCTTTTTATGGCTGAGTAATATTCCATTGTATATATGTACCACTTCTTCTTTATCCATTCGTCTGTCGGTGGGCATTTAGGTTGCTTCCATAACCTGGCTATTGTAAATAGTGCTGCACTGAACATTGGGGTGCCTGTGTCTTTTTGAATTATGGTTTTCTCTGGGTATATGCCCAGTAGTGGGATTGCTGGATCATACGGTAATTCTATTTTCAGTTTTTTAAGGAACCTCCATACTGTTCTCCATAGTGGCTCTATCAATTTACATTCCCACCAACAGTGCAAGAGGGTTCCCTTTACTCCACACCCTCTCCAGCATTTGTTGTTTGTAGATTTTCTGATAATGCCCATTCTAACAGGTGTGAGGTGATACCTCATTGTAGTTCTGATTTGCATTCCTCTAATAATTAGTGATGCTGAGCAGCTTTTCATGTGCTTCTTGGCCATCTGTATGTCTTCTTTGGAGAAATGTCTATTTAGGTCTTCTGCCTATTTTTGCATTGGGTTGTTTCTTTTTTTGATATTGAGCTGCATGAGATTAATGGTATTTGATTAATACCATTTGCATTGAGCTGCATGAGATTAAAGGTATTTGGAGATTAATCCTTCATCCATTGATTCGTTTGCAAATATTTTCTCCCATTCTGAGGGGTGTCTTTTCGTCTTCTTTATGGTTTCGTTTGCTGTGCAAAAGCTTTGAAGTTTCATTAGGTCCCATTTGTTTATTTTTGCTTTTATTTCCATTACTCTAGGAGGTGGATCAAAAAAGATCTTGCTGTGATTTACGTCAAAGAGTGTTCTTCCTATGATTTCCTCTAAGAGTTTTATAGTGTCCGGTCTTACATTTAGGTCTCTAATCCATTTTGAGTTTATTTTTGTGTATGGTGTTAGAGACTGTTCTAATTTCATTCTTTTACATCCAGTTTTCCCAGCACGACTTAATGAAGAGACTGTCTTTTCTCCATTGTATATCCTTGCCTCCTTTGTCATATGTTAGTTGACCGTAGGTGCGTGGGTTTATTTCTGGACTTTCTACCTTGTTCCATTGATCTATGTTTCTGTTTTTGTGCCAGTACCATACTGTCTTGATTATTGTAGCTTTATAGTATAGTCTGAAGTCAGGGAGTCTGATTCCTGCAGCTCCGTTTTTTATCCCCTCAAGACTGCTTTGGCTATTCAGGGTCATTGGGTCTCCATACAAATTTTAAGATTTTTTGTTCTACTTCCATAAAAAATACCATTGGTAATTTTATAGGGATTGTATTGAATCTGTAGATTGCTTTGGGTAGTATAGTATTGACTCTTCCAATCTAAGAACATGGTATGTCTCTCCATCTGTTGGTATCATCTTTCATTTCTTTCGTCAGTGTCTTATGGTTTTCTGCATACAGGTCTTTTGTCTCCCTAGATAGGTATATTCCCAGATATTTTATTCTTTTTGTTGCAATGATAAATGGGAGTGTTTCCTTACTTTCTCTTTCAGATTTTTCATCATTAGTGTATAGGAATGCAAGAGATTTCTGTGCATTAATTTTGTATCCTGCAACTTTACCAAATTCAGTGATTAGCTCTAGTAGTTTTCTGGTAGCATATTTAGGATTCTCTATGTATAGGATCATGTCATCTGCAAACAGTGACAGTTTTACTTCTTCTTTTCCAATTTATATTCCTTTTTTTTTTTTTCTCTGATTGCCATGGCTAGCACTTCCAAAACTATATCGAATAATAGTGGTGATAGTGGACAACCTTATCTTGTTCCTAATCTTAAAGGAAATGCTTTCTTTCAGTTTTTCACCATTGAGAATGATTGCTGTGGGTTTGTCGTATATAGTCTTTATTACGTTGAGGTACGTTCCCTCTATGCCCACTTTCTGGAAGGTTTTTATCATAAATCGGTATTGAATTTTGTCAAAAGCTTTTTCTGCATCTATTGAGATGATCATATGGTTTTTATTCTTCAATTTGTTAATATGGTGTATCACATTGATTGATTTGTGTATATTGAAGAATCCTTGCATCCCTGGGATAAATCCCACTTGATCATGCTGTATGACCCTTTTAATATGTTGTTGGATTCTGTTTCCTAGTATTTTGTTGTGGATATTTGCATCTATATTCATCAGTGTTATTCGTCTGTAATTTTCTTTTTTTGTAGTATCTTTGTCTGGTTTTCATATCAGGGTGATGGTGGCCTCATAGAATGAGTTTGGGAGTGTTCCTTCCTCTGCAATTTTTGGAAGAGTTTGAGAAGGATGGTTGTTAACTCTGCTCTAAATGTTTGATAGAATTCACCTGTGAAGCCATCTGGTCCTGGACTTTTGTTTGTTGGAAGATTTTGAATCACAGTTTCAATTTCATTACTTGTGATTGGTCTGTTCATATTTTCTATTTCTTCGTGGTTCAGTCTTGGAAGGTTATACCTTTCAAAGAATTTGTCCATTTCTTCCAAGTTGTCCATTTTATTGGCATAGAGTTGCTTGTAGTAGTCTCTTAGGATGCTTTGTATTTCTGCAGTGTCTGTTGTAACTTCTCCTTTTTCATTTCTAATTTTATTGATTTGAGTGCTCTCCCTCTTTTTCTTGATGAGTCTTGCTAATGGTTTATCAATTTTGTTTATCTTCTCAAAGAACCAGCTTTTAGTTTTATCCATCTTTGCTACTGTTTTCTTTGTTTCTATTTCATTTATTTCTGCTCTGATTTTTATGATTTCTTTCCTTCTGCTGACTCTGGGTTTTGTTTGCTCTTCTTTCTCTAGTTCCTTTAGGTGTAATGTTAGATTGTTTATTTGAGATTTTTCTTGTTTCTTGAGGTAGGCTTGTATAGTTATAAACTTCCCTCTTAGAACTGCTTTTGCTGCATCCCATAGGTTTTGGATTGTTGTGTTTTCATTGTCATTTGTGTCTAGGTATTTTTTGATTTCCTCTTTGATTTCTTCTGTGATCTTCTGGTTATTTAGTAATGTATTGTTTAGCCTCCATGTGTTTGTGTTTTTTACGGTTTTTTCCCTGTAATTCATTTCTAATCTCATAGCGTTGTGGTCAGAAAAGATGCTTGACATGATTTCAATATTCTCAAATTTACTGAGGCTTGATTTGTGACCCAAGATGTGATCTATCCTGGAGAATTTTCCATGAACAGTTAAGAAGAAAGTGTAATCTGCTGTTTTAGGATGGAATGTCCTATAAATATCAATTAAATCTATCTGGTCTATTGTGTCATTTAAAGCTTCTGTTTCCTTATTTATTTTCATTTTGGATGATCTGTCCATTGGTGTAAGTGAGGTGTTGTTAAAGTCCCCCACTATTATTGTGTTACTGTCGATTTCCTCTTTTATAGCTGTTAGCAGTTGCCTTATGTATTGAGGTGCTCCTATGTTGGGTGCATATATATTTATTATTCTTATATCTTCTTCTTGGATTGATCCCTTGATCATTATGTAGTGTCTTTTCTTGTCTCTTGTAACATTCTCTATTTTAAAGTCTATTTTATCTGATATGAGTATTGCTACTCCAGCTTTCTTTTGGTTTTCATTTGCATGGAATATTTTTTCCATCCCCTCACTTTCAGTCTGAATGTGTCCGTAGGTCTGAAGTGGGTCTTTCACAGCAGCATATATATGGGTCTTGTTTTTATATCCATTCAGTAAGCCTGTGTCTTTTGGTTGGAGCATTTAATCCATTCACGTTTAAGGTAATTATCGATATGTATGTTCCTATTACCATTTTCTTAATTGTTTTGGGTTTGTTTTTGTAGGTCCTTTTCTTCTCTTGTGTTTCCCACTTAGAGAAGTTCCTTTAGCATTTGTTGTAGAGTTAGTTTGGTGGTGCTGAATTCTCTTAGCTTTTGCTTGTTTGTAAAGCTTTTGATTTCTTCATCGAATCTGAATGAGATCCTTGCTGGGTAGAGTAATCTTGGTTGTAGGTTCTTCCCTTTCATCACTTTAAGTATATCATGCCACTCCCTTATGGCTTGTAGAGTTTCTGCTGAGAAATCAGCTGTTAACCTTATGGGAGTTCCTTGTATGTTATTTGTCATTTTTCCCTTGCTGCTTTTAATAATTTTTCTTTGTCTTTAATTTTTGCCGATTTGATTACTATGTGTCCCAGAGTGTTTCCCCTTGGGTTTATCCTGCCTGGGACTCTCTGCGCTTCCTGGACTTGGGTGGCTTATTTCCTTTCCCATGTTAGGGAAGTTTTCGACTATAATCTCTTCAAATATTTTCTCAGGTCCTTTCTGTCTCTCTTCTCCTTCTGGGATCCCTATAATGCGAATGTTGTTGTGTTTAATGTTGTCCCAGAGGTCTCTTAGGCTGTCTTCATTTCTTTTCATTCTTTTTTCTTCATTCTGTTCCACAGCAGTGAATTCCACCATTCTGTCTTCCAGGTCACTTGTCCATTCTTCTGCCTCAGTTATTCTGCTACTGATTCCTTCTAGTGTATTTTTCATTTCAGTTATTGTGTTGTTCATCTCTGTTTGTTTGTTCTTCAATTCTTCTATGTTTTTTTCAAACATTCTTGCATTTTCTCAATCTTTGCCTCCATTCTTTCTCTGAGGTCCTGGGTCATCTTCACTATCATTATTCTGAATTCTTTTTCTGGAAGGTTGTCTATCTCCCCTTCATTTAGTTGTTTTTCTGGGGTTTTATCTTGTTCCTTCATCTGGTACATAGCCCTCTGCCTTTTCTTCTTGTCTCTCTTTCTGTGAATGTGGTTTTTGTTCCACAGGCTTCAGGATTGTAGTTCTTCTTGCTTCTTCTGTCTGCCCTCTCTGAAATTACTTCTGTCAATAATATTAATAACTCCTTTTTGCTGAACAAGTATTAACAAACAAGACTTTGTGTTAGGCATTTTGCAAGGTTACTATGGAATTAGCAATGATAACCCTGGATTGAATGTTTTCTTTACAGGTGTGGAATCTAAGACTCAAAGAGTAAACTTCCCACACGGCTTGAAGAGGTGGGGCCGTGGCTTGAAGGGAAATCTGTCTATTTCCAAAGAATAGGTTATACTTTTTCCTTTGGTCTTTCTTTCTTTTTTTATTCCTCTTTTTAAAATATTAGTATTTTCTAATTGGTTTCTTTTAAGATCTTCTCTTTGTCTTTGATGTCCTGTAATTTCATTATGATGTATTTGGATGTGGATTTATTTTTGTTCTTTTCTGATAGGAACATGGTGTGTTTTTTAAATGTAATGAGTTCTTTTTTTTCAGTCTAGAAAAATTCTCAGTCATTATCTCTCAATATTTATCTCTCACATGTTTTATCTCTCTTAGGTTTTTTTCTGTTCTCTCCTTCTAGAAATATTATTGAGCATGTGTTAGACCATCTTCCATGCCCAAGTTGTTTTACATATGCCCCATCTCTCTCTCTTTTTTTTTTTATAAGTTTATTTATTTGTGGCTGTGTTGAGTCTTCATTGCTGTGCGCAGGCTATCTCTAGTTGCGGCGAGTGGGGGCTACTCTTCATTGTGGTGCATGGGCTTCTCATTGTGGTGGCTTCTCTTGTTGCAGAGCATGGGCTCTAAGAGCACAAGCTTCAGTAGTTGCAGCATGTGGGCTGAGTAGTTGTGGTGCATGGGCTTAGTTGCTCTGCAGCATGTGGGATCTTCCTGGCCCAGGGCTCAAAGCCATGTCCCCTGCATTGGCAGGCGGATTGTTAACCACTGCACCACCAGGGAAATCCCTACATATGCTCCATCTCTTAATCTTTCTATGCTGCCCTCTGGGTAATTCCCTCAGATCTATCTTCTAGTTCATGAATTCTCTCTCCAACCATGTCCAGACCACTATTTTATTCATTTCTGAAGGGTTTTTTTTTTTGTCTTTTTAAATTCAATTACTTTATTTTTATTTCCAAAAATCCTATTTGGTTCTTTTTTTTTTTTTTTTTTTACCTTTCCTTCTTAGAGCAATTTTAGGTTCACAGCAAAATTGAGCAGATGGTACAGAGATTTCCCAAATACCCCCTGCCCGACATATTCATAGCCTCCCCATCATCAACATTTCCAAATCAGAGTTTCCAACCAGAGTGGTTCATTTGTTACAAATGATGAATCTACATTAACACATCAGCATCACCCACAGTCCATGTTTACATTAAGGTTCATTGTACATTCTATGGATTTGAACAAATATATAATGAAATGTATCCACTATTATGGTATCATACAGAGTAGTATCAGTGTCATTCATCAGTATCATTTAAGACAGTATCCTAAAAATCCTCTGTATTCCACCTACTCATTCCTCCTTCCCCCTAACCCCTGGCAACCACTGATCATTTTAATGTCTCCACAGTTTTGCCTATTCCAGAATGTCATATAGATGGAATCATATAGTATGTAGCCTCTTCAGGTTAACTTCTTTCCCTTAGTAATATGCATTTAAGTTTCCTCCATGTATTTTCATGGCTTGATAGCTCATTTCTTTTTAGTGCTGAATAACATTCCATTGCCTGAATGTACAACAGTTTATTTATCCATTCACCTACTGAGGAATATCTTGGTTACTTCCACGTTTTGGCAATTACAAATAAAGCTGTGGTGTGCATCCATGTGCAGGATTTTTTGTGGACATAAGTTTTCAGCTCTTTTGGTTAAATACCAAGAAGTGTAATTGCTGGGCCTTATGGTAAAAGTATGTTTAATTTTGTAAGAAACTGCCAATCTCTCTTCCGAAGTAGTACTTGGTTCTTTTTCAAAACTTCCAAGTCATTTTTAAAATATTTTCTTTTCTCACATTTTCAAGATGTATTCAGTCATTTAATATATTCAACCATTTAAAAGTATACATCTGATTACTCTAGTATTTGGAATTCTGGGATAGTTTAATCCTACCGTTTGTGTGTCTCCTGACTTCTACACATATAGGGTTGCAAAGTAAAATACAGAACATCCAATTAACTTTAAATTTTAGGTAAACAATGAATAAGTTTTTAGTATTAGTATACTTCAGTTTTAGTATAAGTTTTTAGTATGTTGCAAGCAATATTTGGAATATGCTTATATTAAAAATTATTTGTTGTTTATCTGAAATTCAAAGTTACTTAGATTTCTTGTTTTGTTTTATTTCCCTAAATCTGGCAATCTGACTCACAGAAGCTTTGTATTTTGTAATTCTGGATTGTAAACTCATGTTCTTCTAGGCTTTTATCTGCGACACTCACATTTTGTTTGGGTTGAAGACGTGTCCTCCCCAAGAAGTTTTTTTGGGTTTTTTTTGTTTTTTTTTTTCCTTTTTTTTGCGGTACACAGGCCCGTCACTGCTGTGGCCTCCCCCGTTGCGGAGCACAGTCTCCGGATGCGCAGGCTCAGTGGCCATGGCTCACGGGCCCAGCCACTCTGGGGCATGTGGGATCTTCCCAGACCAGGGCACGAACCCGTGTCCCCTGCATTGGCAGGCGGACTCCCAACCACCGCGCCACCAGGGAACCCCCCCAGGAAGTTTTTATTTCCTTGTGTCAGGCACCCCAGGGTTAGAGGCAAAACTAGCTCACTTTTATATTAATTATTTTGCCTGGGAGTCGAGGTCCTAGAACGTCGTGTAAATTTAAGTACTAAACGTGTATGATGACAGGAGGAGTATTCCCAGGCTGGTTATTTTCCCAACCAGAGTTCAGGCTAAAATCCCCACTCACATCTCCCTTTGCTGGAAGAATAGAGTTTTCCTTTGAGGGTCTTAGCTTTGTGAAGGTCTTAGAAAGATCCAAATACACAACCACCATCCCCAAGCTGGGGCATATTAAACCTAAATCGTTTGATTACAAAGATCAGACACACACACACACACACACACCATCAGAGCAGCCCGAATTTCAGTTCACACCTATCACTCTGATTTTCATTCTCTCTTTGTTTTGGACCCCTGGGAATTTTCTGTACATTTTTATGAGCTCAGGTATGCATTTAAGAAGATGTTTGTTATATTTTGTAAAACATTTATAGGTGTCTTATCAAGGGAAGGTTTTTAGGTCATGTAGTTTGCCTTATTGCTGGAAACAAAGTCCACCTGAGCTCTTTCTAAACCCTGCTATCAAATCCTGCTTGCAATAAGCTGGCCCTTACTTAAGGATTAGATGCCCTATTTGGTTATTCAGAGAGATTTCCCCACAGTGGAGACATTTACTTTAATAGGATTTGACCTGAAATAATCCATGAAATAAGTGACCCAGGAGTCAATAACAAATTCTGTTCTGTTTGCCACAGCAAGTTTGAGATATAAGCCAGGAAAATGATTAAAAGGGAAGAAGAAAGGAAAAGATTGGGAACAAGAGGAAAGGGGAGTGAGGAGGGATTGTTAAAAAAGAATAACATGTGGTAGAGTGTCAAAGGGCAGCCCTTGCCTCTGGAACATCGATCCCTCATACTGACCTTCAATCAACATCAGAGCCAGCAAAAGTGATGTCACATTGCAGGCAAAAGAGCTAGTGGCTCAGCACGTTACATTTAGGGTTAAAGAAAGGTCAAGTATCTTCAGGGAAAATTAGTTTCCATCTATAGTCAGCTTCCTGCCACCACCACAGCTCCCAAATATGCAAAATCCAGCCATCACCAGTGAAGACCAGAATCTACCAACCTTGTGAAGAAAACAAAGCCTTTGCCAACACACGTGAATCTCAACCTTGCATTTCCAGGGACGGTGCATTTGGCTTCACCGTTTAGTGAACCCATCTCTAATGAGCTATTAGCAACATCCAAAATGCTAATGAATGAAGAGGTTATGCATCTTTGACTTCTCAAGGCATCAAGCTAATAAAAAAGATGTCCAAAAAAGTTGCTGTGTGGCTCCCTTCTCCTCCACCTCTTTGCAGCTGAGACCATCCAAACTCTCCCTATAATATAACAGTCATGACCCAACTCCACATTAAATGTGTGTCTCTTCCAATGCTGTGATCCTGGGTGCATGACTCATACATATGAATTATTGTCATGCCTCTAGATTTAGCAACTCAGAAGTTGGTGCTTCATGTGAAATCCCTGTTGGGTTATTTTCAAGTGATTACTCATGGCCCAGATATGTGCAGTATACATCAGTACAGTTATGTTGGTTATTAGACTATTGAAATACTTCTAGCTAGGTTGATAAATGGCTACAGCCAGGAGTTCCCAGAGTGCTTCTCCTACTTGCCCAAGCACCCAGCCCTTCTCCTGAACAACCCCACACACCTTCCCATGATCCAGCCGCTAACAGGTTGACACCCGGAACAGCGGGGAGTCTCTTGGACCCGTGCTCCAACACTAAGACCAATAGTAAGTTCTGATTGCTCCTTATGTGATTTGAATATCATCCCCTGGGTATAAGGTATAATGGTACAAATTCCTAAAACAGTAGAGTTGTCATTCTAGGCCCTATCTTTGGTTCCCCTGCTTTATTCAAAGCTTTCATCTATTTGGCAAGCAGACAATGGGCATCTATTTATTCCACAAATATTTCTTGGCTGCTTACTTTGGGTCAGGCAGTATTAGATGGTGGGGACAGGTCAGTAAACTAGAGAGACATGGTTTCTGATCTTCTGGAGTGTAGGGTCTGGAAGAGGAGACAGACATTAAGCAAATCATTACTGTAATAAATGAGCTGACAGCAAAATACATGGTCCTATGAGAGTGTTAATAGGGAACAACCTCACATCGGAGGTTGAGGGATGTGGCATTTAAACAGAGACCAGAGCAATGAGTGGAAGTCAGGCAGCATTAGAGGGGAAAAGAGGGAGCAGAGGGCATTTTAATCAGAAGGAATTGCATGTTTGAGACCCTGAGAAAAGGAGCTTTAAAGGAAAGAAGGTCCGTGTAATTGGAGAGAGGGGTCCCAGAAAGAGAACTGCAGGATCTGAGACTGTGCAGGTAGGTAGGCACCTGCTGAGTGCCAGGCACCAAGGGCAGGAGAGGCACAGCATGGCATTTGTCCCTGAGCCATATTCTCTAGCATGGTGGCAAAAGGCTGGATTCTAGAGGGAGATGTTCTTGGTTCCAATACAGGCTCCTCTAGTTTTTGGCTCTATCACCTTGGGCAGTTACTTATACTCTTTGACCTTTAGTCTCCTCATCTGAAATTAGGGATAATAAGACCTACCTTTTGTTACCAAACCAGACTTGGGTCTGCTTGCCTGAGTGTAGTAAAGCCAATCTACTGACACCGGGTTATGGTGAAGGAAAGTACAGCGTTTATTGCAGGGCACCAAGCAAGGAGTCCAGGAAGCTAGTGCCTAAAAGGCCCAAATTCCCCGAAGGCTTTCAAGGAAACGTTTATAAAGACAGGGTGATGGAGGGAGGTTGTGGGGTGTGTGATCAGCTTGTGGAAATTCTTCTGATTGGTTGGTGATGAGGTAATCAGGAGTCAACATCATAAACCTTCTGGTTCCAACCAGAAGGGGGTCTACATGCTTGTGGGCAGCATACTGTTAACTTCTTCCACCTCGTGGGGGTTTCAGTATCTGCAAAACAGCTCAAAGGACATGGCTCAGAATATCATCTATAGCCCTTGAGGAGGAACTAAATGTCCTTGACTTTGATGGCTAACCTATTATTATTTTGTCTTGCTTGACTGTTTTCCTTTCTTTGTGCATTTTCTCACTTCTCTGGTTAAATTTATTCTTTGAACTCAGGGAAGGCCTAGGAGGCCAAAGTTTTTCTACAGATAAGAGACAGGTGGAAGACATGGTAGGGGTGGGGGTCTGTTCCCGGAAGGCCCCATGGGGTCCTGCTTAGTTACACTTTCATGAGTTAATATACGTAAAGCACTTAGAAAAACACCTAGCACATAGTAAGGAAACAGGAAATATCAGGAACTGACCACTAGGACACAAGAAAGAAGTAAAGGCACAGACAGATTAAGTGACTCCTTTTCTACTCATTTCTACCCAATTCAAAGGTGGTTCCGTGGTAAAATATTCTGTGTTTAATCATCCCCTTAAAGACACCCAGTGTTGTCTGTGTTATTATCACATCAATAGTTCACAAGAAGCTTACTCACTGACCCCCTTCCCATGACCCGCTCTATCAAAAGCAGGTTCCATATGTATTTGGGGGTTCATTACTGATTCTTTCCTGAATAAATCTCTCAGCATATTCCTCAAAAAAAAAGCCACAGAAACCTGGTGATAGAAGGAGATCATCCAGAGTCAAAGAAATAAGGTCATCATCTACAGAGCTGTTAAAAAAAAAAAGAACGAACCAAAGAGATTAAAACCACCTGAAATTGATCACCATGAGAAATGGAAGGAAAAAGAAATTCAAACTAGAAAAGGCACAGCAAGACCCAGCAGTACTTCTCACAGGTTTACAAAAGACTTTCCCCAGTGCTTAGTTGGTGCCCATAGAAATGTACAGGGACCTGGGAGGAAACAAATCATCCCAGGATGCCATGGCAAGATTACAGATCCCTGGGGATTCTGTGGAGCTGTCATCAAAGCCATCATCGTGTTAATCACCCTGGGCAGGAATGAGAGAAATTGGAGGTGAAAAGGGCCTATTAAATTCTTGGGTCTTTCCCCAGAGAATGCCACATGGAGATCACTCTGTGAAATGCACTCTCATGAACTCAGTAACCTTTGGGATTATCCAAGCTAAAGGCAGGAAGCTCTTCCCTTGAGGTTATTATTTTCTTCAGTCTGGTGGGCCTGGGGATTTTTCACTCATCTCTGCTGTCCCCACATCCTGTGAAAGACCATGCACATGAAGTTCAGTTGGCCTGACCATCCGCTTTGCAGAAAGGGACCACAAAACATTTCCCACCGGGAGGACTGAGAAGATAGAGCGAACACTTGTCATGGTTGTGGCCACCCAGCATCCATTTCTTCAAGAGCACCTGGTTTACTCTGGGAAGTTACCCAGTTGTGGGTAATTTTGCTGAGTCCTAAATTTAGATGCCCCCATACAGCCAACAAGTGGGTATGTGATCTAAACTCAGTCCACTGCATTCTCCCTCTTAAGACTTTGCTTCTTAAGCAAGAAAAAAATAAAAAGCTTAAAGCCTATTTCTTCAAGCTGGTGAGATAGTCGAGTGGTTCCTGCTACCAGAACTTTCTGCAGCTGCCTGGGACCTGTCTCTTCCAAGCCAAGCTGTCTCTTCCTTAGGTTTACCAGAGTTTGTTTCTGTTGATTACATTTAAAGATCCCAAGAATATTCAAAAAGTAGGGGGAGTAGAAATAATGTCTGGAAAGATTCTCTGACAACAGATATCTCACCTAAAGCTATCTCACCTAAAGATATCTCACAGGGCTAGATAGGAGTGAAGACTGCAGGGCCAGGTGAAGAAAGGTATCTGCCTCTCCCCATCAGGTTGATTGCATAGTGTGGCCTTCAACCTGCCTGGTCTCCTTGTGCTGACCTGGCCGTGGAGCTGTGGAAAGGCAGGCTTAGTGGCACTGTGGGTTTCCCTGTACCCAGCAGTGTGTTGGTAAATGTTTAACATTTGGATTTGGGTAGAGAGGTTGATTTGTAATGTTTGCCAATTTCCATGGTGTAAATACTCCCACCATGGCCAATTTCAAGCTACCAATGTGCTGTCACTGAAAACAGAGTTGGGGAGAGACAAGAACTATCAGCTCTCCTAAGTCCGTGTGGGACAGTTCCACCTCTACTCCTCTAACTATGGCAGCTGCATAGGAAAGCTTCCGGGTAAAAATAATGGCTAGTGTTTATTAAACACTTTACCCTGTGTGGGGTATCGCTCTAAGCATTTCACGTGTATCAACTCATTTAATCTAATAATGACCTCTAGGGTAGGTACGAGTCTCATGCCCATTTTACAGATAAGGAAACAGAAATACAAAGAGAATAAGAAATTGTTCAAAATCATAAGGCTTGGAAGTTGATGTACCATGTCTTGATCCCTGATAATTTACTCCAGAGATGTCTCACTTAACCACTCTGCTAACAAACAGAATCAGATTATGAAAGGCTTCTGCCTTCTAGAGTATGGCCTCAGACTTAACATCCCAGCAGAAATGGCAGTGACAAACTCAACAGAGTTTTTTCTCTGAGTCCAGATTTTATTTTCTGTATGTACAGTCTGATTATTTATGCCCCATCTCCCATCAAAAGGATGGAAGGTAGCTTGAAATAGTAATAGCTGACAGTTATGAGGACCTACTATGGACTATTTACTTATCCTACATTTTATCTCATCTTCACAATAATCCTTTAGAGATAGGAGTTATTCTACCCACTTTGCAGATAAGGAAACTAAAGCTCAATTAAAGTTGATCTATTAGGGCTTCCCTGGTGGCGCAGTGGTTGAGAGTCCGCCTGCCGATGCAGGGGACACGGGTTCGTGCCCCGGTCCGGGAAGATCCCACATGCCCCAGAGCAGCTGGGCCCGTGACCCATGGCCGCTGAGCCTGCGCGTCCGGAGCCTGTGCTCCGCAACGGGAGAGGCCACAACAGTGAGAGGCCCGTGTACCGCCAAAAAAAAAAAAAAGAATAATGAGTTTGGTTTCCGGTGACTTCTGATCTTCTCCTGGAACTTACCTATGGGCACTGGGCTGGATGGGGAGGGGCATCCCCAGAGTGCAGGATTCTCGTGTGTGACGCTAGCGCTGGCTTTTCTGGATATATCTAAGACCCAGCCTGACTGCCGTGACAGGTGTAATATGGATGAGGTGCTCCCATTATTGGTGATAATGAGATTTTTCAGTGTCTGTCAGGTTACGAAACAATTGATGTCATCAAGTGACTGGCAGCTTCTCAGCTAGCTTACTGCTTGGAGGCAGGGCTGCTGAAATGTGCGCTGCTTTGAGTAAGTGCCTGATGCTGGTTCCGGAAGGGTTAACATGTCCCAGTGTGGCTGCCTTAGCTCTTCCAGGCGAGGGAGGAGGGGGTGGGGTGGAGGTGAGCCCTGTGTCACATTCAGACACATGTCCATAGCAAAACAGTTCTGGTTTGCATACTAATATCTTTGGGATTACTTTTTCCTGCTCTGGCAATCTGTCACCTGTAACAGGAGGAAAGGCAGGCAACAGAGAGCCTAAAGGACCGAGCAGCATGCCCTTGTGTTTATGGAGTTGCCTTGTGGGTCTTTGAACTAATTTAGGGGCTGATGGTGGAGCCGTCCTGCAGGCACACCTGAGAATCCCCCAAGGTACATCTCAACACCTCGTCTGCTCCAAATAATAAATACAAAAGATACCCAGCCTCAAAAAATCAAGCATAAAATTATCATGTGATCCAGCAATCTCACTTCTGGGTATATACCCCCCAAAACTGAAAGCAGGGACTCAGATATTTGCACACCTATCAACAGATAACTGGATAAAGCAACTGTGACATATACACAACACAGAAAAATACTTAGCCTTAAAAAGGAAGTTCTGACACATGCTACAACGTGAACGAAACTTGAAGACATTATGCCAAGTTTATAAAAGAAGTCAGACATAAAAATATACATATTTTGTGATTCCTCTTTTGTGAGGTACCTAAAATAATCAAATTCAAGGAGACAGAAAGTAGAATGGTGGTTGCCAGGGGCTGGAGGGATGGAGAAATGGGGAGTTTTTGTTTAATGGGTAAAGGAGTTTCAGTTGGGAAAGATGAAAACATGTATACATTTATTGCACAACAGTGGAAATGTACTTAATGCCACTGCACTGTACACTTAAAATGGTAAAAACGGAAAATTTTATGTTGTGTCTACTTTACCGCATATTTAAAAAGAAAGACACTCGGCACACTGCATGTATTGATAGAGTACCTACAGAGCTTGGAATTCATTGCCGTAATCTGTAAAGTGTCCTACAAATGTTAGCTAAACGTGTACACTTGCCTTACCTTACTTCTTCTTCAGGGAAGTATCATCAGCTTCTTTTGACAGAGGAGGAAACTGAAGTTCAGAGGGGTAAAAACTCAGTTGCCCAGGTTCCACTGTAGTGATGGAGGGCTTAAACTTTGATCTGCCTGTCACCAAATGCAGCACAATTTACATACTGCAAAATGCCTGAAAAAAATCCCACTCTTTCAGGGTGATCATATGCCAGTCAGATGAAGCTGAACTTACCTGCTCTCTGAAACATGGGAGACCCAAACTGAGAAATACTTTAGAATTCATCAGTAAGAAAAGTCTAACTTTTAATTCATAGAACTGAAATACATACCTGCTCTGATAACAGCTAAGTGGAGAGAGACCTGAAGAATTTCCCTAATAAAGGTGCAACTATCTGTCATGTGCGGCTGTGGTTGGCTTATAGAAATAGTTTCACAGGATTCAAAGCATTCCCCTGTAATCAAAAGAGTCATGCCTGAACTGCATTGGTAATAACCACAAACCATTGGTTATTTTTCTAAACCCAGTTGGAATAACTTACTTACGCCTGGCCAGGTCTCTCTCTTGGTTTGAAATGGTTATGATGTGTCATTCTCAGTATGTTTTTCTTATAATTTTGAAAGTCTTGCGGATGTATGCTTTACCAAGGTATTTATGCCCCCCTCCAAATATTGAACCATAAAGTATAGCACAGTGATTAAGATCATGGACTCTGGGGTCCTACTGCCAGGGCACGAATCCTGGCTCTACCACTTCCTGCTTATGTGACCTTGACCTTGGGCCAATTATTTTGCTTCTTTGTGCCTCAGTTTCTTCATCTGTGCTATGGGGATAATAATAGTACATACTGCATTGGATTATTCATGAGATTTAATTTCTCTGATTACAATGACGCATCTCATTTCCAAAATTCCAGTGATATAGAAAAGGTTCTAAGATCATTTATCTTCAGAAGTGCCCCGATGACTATTTCAGGAGAGGAAGAGGCAGGGACTGGGAGGTGAGGAAATGTGGCTTTGAACCAAGTATAAGCATCATACGTTCTCCTCTGGTACCAGTTACTGTGATAAATTGAAGGTGACAAGTTATTTTATGACATAAATGCAAATCAGCATTCACTTCACTATTTTCCAATGCCCTGTCACTTTAATGGCCCTCATAAGTTTGCTTCACTTGCAGTAAGTATTGGTATGTTCACAATCAGCCAGAGAATTTATTTTTAGGTGGGGAGTGCAAAGAACTGAGCCCACCAGCTGACTTAGAAAAACGATCACATTCCCATCCACAAATTATTCACAAAGCTAGTTAGCATTTTAGCCTTTGATGGTGAAATAACACAATAAATAGAGATTTGTCAAAAGGGCTCATTTCCACCTGCCAGACTTGAGTTTCTAAATATTAGGCATTCACACATTTGTGGGTGCGTGTGTGTTGATGCCTGTTTATTAGAAAGAAAAACCTGCCCCCAAATGCAACATTCCCTTTCAAGTGGCAAGGCGTTGAGACCTTCTGCTCCTGATGCAAATGCTGGGGAGAGAAGAGGATGGCTTCCTGTCTGTTGAGCCAGTAAAGCTCATATACGTGAAACTCTCATGCTGGTGATTTCAACATGATTTTCACCATTGAAGTTGATTTCTTGTCCTGCCAATTCCACCAGGCTGTCGTCCTTTCTCTTTGGATGTTGATGGGTGGGGGTGGGGGAGAAAACAAAAAGTCAAAAGAAAGAAAACCAGAGACAGGCAGCCTTGTCACTGTAAACAGGACTGTACCTCCCCACCTGCTGCTGTCGTGTGGGTTGGCACTAACCGACAGTGGAAGCTGTTAAACACACTGCCTAATTAATTTAAAATACAACTTCAGAGCTACAATCCCTAATTGTTAAAAGTGCTTTTACTAGGGCATAAAGATAATCACAGAGTTAAGTCATTAAGAGTCATAATAGGGAAACTAATGCACAAAATGAAACATGATTGCCAATGTCATGATTGCCAATTCCCTTCCTTTTCTGAAGAGCTCCTGGCTGCCTTCATTCATTTATTTATTAACCAAAGATTTAGTGAGCACCCCCTACACTGCCCCTCCAGTAAGCCACCAAAAGGTCCTACATTCTGAAGATAGGTGCCTTTTTTTTTCTAACTTTTCTGCTTCATCCCATAATTTCTGTTTGATGGTGTGCATGCGTGTGTGTGTGTGTGTGTGTGTGTGTGTCTACGTGTGGGTCTGTGTGTGTGCGTGTACACAGTTTACATTCTGAGATGCAATCAGCATGCAAGGGCGGAGAAGGCTGAGGGAACTGGGCAGTGAGAGAGAGTTTTAATGTATGACGCAAAGCAAGGAGTCTCTCTCTCTATCCACACCTTCCCTTAAGTGCATTGCATTAGGCATTCTGTCTGACAAGCTGCCACTTGGAGACACAGTCTTTCCCCCTCCCCTCCCCAACCTGAAACCTGATTGCTTCACATCAAGTGTTTAATTCCCCATTGTTTGAAATAAAATGGTATGTAAAGCATGCGTTGCCATGGATGCAAAATCCAAGGATGCATATAGAGGCTCCTAAAGCTGGTAACTTGGTATCTGCCCAGGTAACAAGGGGCTGAATAAGGCAAAGGAAGAACTGACCCTCCCAAAAGATAGCTTCCCCGTAGAAAGTTCTTCAGGTGCAGCCGTGCGCTGTATATTCACCGGCACCAAACTCTTTCTTCTGCCTGGAGAGAATGTGCCTGCTCCATCCTTTCCTCATCTGCTCTCAAGAAAGGCACTTTCTTGTGCATAGAATGTTTCTAAGGTTCAAGTCCTTGGCTGGAAGCTTCTCTGAAAAAGTTGTGATCTCTGAGAGATGGAACCAAGGAAGCTTAAGTTGCACCCAACGCTTCAAGTTGGGCAAACTCTACTAAAGCCGGATCCACCTTCAGTCGCGCTCCTAGTAAATACCCAAGAGAAGTGCATACACAGCTTCACAAAAGACTCCCGGAAGAATGTTGATGGCAGCACTATCCACTATAGCCCCCAAATGGAAATTGCGCAAATGCTCAGCATTATATCATAATGCCCAAATACCAGAATATGGAATACTAAACAGCAATGAGGATGAATGGACCATAACTAGACACAACATGGATGAATCTCACAAGTGATGTTGGGGGTGAGGAGTCAGACCCCAAAGCGGACCTACTGTGTGATTCTATTTATACACAACTTCTAAGTAGATAAAACTAGTCGGTGGGGATAGTCAGGATAGTGGCTGTCTTTAGAGAGGAAGGAAAGAGTCTTGATTGGCACTGGATACAAGGAGGAGTTTCTGGGGGTGCTAGCTGCATTCCGTTTCATGACTAGATAGTGGTTTTGCCTACTTTTTTGTTTGTGTGATGTATTTCACAAAAAAATAAAAGTTTTAGAAACACCCTTAAGGTTGGCCTCGAAGCAAGCAAGGGCACTGAGCTCCCTTGGCCCTGTCTGCAGTTTCCTCACGACCACTTCGAGGAAGACTGAGAGGCAGATGAAGGCGGTCAGTGCAGGGCAGGAGCGAGGCAAGCTTTCTGCTACCACCCAGTGAGCATCCTCAGCCCTGACGGTGCGAGGACTGGAGCACCGCCTCCGTGTCCCTCAGGTGCACATTCTTTTGGAAAATAAGAGCTCACAGCAGCCAGCGGTTATTAACTTTTTCTTGAATCACTAAAAAAAAAAAAAATCAATTATAAGAGACGCTTCCCTGCCCCAAACACACAAACACATTTTTCTTTGAAATGGGGATTTGCCAAACTGTTGATGACAAGAAGGCACTGTGTCTGTATAATTAGCAACATTTTTCCTTTTTCAGTGGCACATAAATCTTAGATCTGATCAAGCACAGTACATCTCTTGTACAGTGAGATGTTTTGCTTACACTCTCTGTACCTCAGAGAGGAGAAGCCCGACCCCCTTCCCTTCCTGGTTGCAGGTTCAGGATGGCCAGTGAGAAGCCCTTAAGCAGGTATTTGCAAGGCAGGAGAGGAGAAGCCATTTTTGCCCCTAAGATAGTTGCCAGCTCACTCGTGGGTAGACTGAGATCTGCAGGCAGACCTTTAACAAGCGCCTGCTTTGGGGCAGTGGGACCAGATGGTCAGAGACTGTGCAGGGGAGGAAAAAGTTTCCCTCAACACTCTTAAGGTCCCTGGCTGGGTCTGAAAATTAAACTGACAAAGACAGATTCACAGGAGAACAGCACACAAAGTGTACTGAAGTTTTACACGTATGAGGGAGCCTTCACAAGAGAATGAGGCCTTGAAGAAGTGACCAGAGGAGAAAGTTTTTATATCTGTTGGGCAAAGAAACAATATATTTGTGAACAATTGCTAAGACAGAGGGGTTTGGGCGAGGGGTGGTAAATGGGGATGAAGTAACTAGGAAGATAAGTGCGAGTTTATCAGGGTTTGTTTGTACAGATTTCTTGGCCCCCAAGGCCCCATCTCTGGCGATAAGACTCCTGGGACAGGGAAGGGCCTTCCACCTGGAGTTTTAGGATCTGTTTCAAGGAGGAAGAGTGCGGGAGATCAGATGCCCTTCCTGCTTTTCTGTTTTCTCAAATTCCTTAAGCTTAGAGCTTCAATATGCCAAGGTGCCAATATGTTGGGGCAGTGTGTCCCGAATCTCATCAGTTGCTTCTCTGACCTTTGTTCCGCCATCCCCTCTCCTCTCACCTCAGTTTTTTTTTCTTTTTCTTTTTTTTTTTTGTGGTACGCAGGCCTCTCACTGTTGTGGCCTCTTGCATTGCGGAGTACAGGCTCCGGACGCACAGGCTCAGTGGCCATGGCTCACGGGCCCAGCCGCTCCGTGGCATGCGGGATCCTCCCGGACCGGGGCACGAACCCGTGTCCCCCGCATCGGCAGGCGGACTCTCAACCACTGCGCCACCAGGGAAGCCCTCACCTCAGTTTTGTAGAACTTTAATTTCCTATATTATAACCCTTTAATCCTGGAACATATTGAGAAGTCTTTGTTTTCCCAGACTGAACCCTGACTGGGTAGAATTATACAAACACACACACACACACACACACACACACACACACACACTCGGAGGATTCTGTCACTGAGGCCTAATGTCCAGACTTTTAGCAGTGCTATGAGGCTGCTACCAATTACTGGACCTCACCTCAGGAGCTCTTTGTACAACAGGACTGTGAAACCTCTGTAATCCCACCTCTGGCTCTGACGTCACCTGACACCAATCATCCCTTGCTCTCTGAGTTCCAGCCAAACCGGACCACGCTGGCTGTCAGCTCTTGGACACGCCTCCTTCTACACAGACTCTGAGACTTCACCGGGCTCTTCCCCTTTCCAGGGGGCCTCTTACTCTTCCTCGGTGCCTTCCCCCTAATCAACTAACATTCCTCCTTAAGGCATGAATTTTCCCTTCTTCAGGGAGGCTTACAGACGGTGGGAGTCAGGATTGCAAATAAGTAAAAATGGGGCAGTATAGGGTGTATTGGGAGTATGTAGTAGGAGCCCTAATGTATTCTGAACATCAGAAAATACCTCCCTGAGACTTCCCTCGCGTTCCAGTGGTTTAGCCTCCAAGCTTCCACTGCCGGGGCGTGAGTTCCATCCCTGATCAGGGAACTAAGATCCCCGCATGCCATTTGGCGTGGCCACAGAAAGAAAATACCTCCTGTTTTGTTTTCTGTTTGTTTTTTTGGTTTTTTTTTTGCAAAAACCAGACCCAAAGAGAGCACTATTGTATCTCTAGCATCCAGCACTCTCCCTGGGACACGGAGGACACTCAGTACATATTTGTTGGTATTCAAACCCCCTCTTCATGGGTAAATGATGTATCTCCCTCAAGACAGATGGGAATAAGTTTTATAGCAGGTAGAACTGACAGGAGAGCAGAAGGGAGAACTCACCTGTTTTAGGCACTTTCTGTGCACTGTGCTTGGTGCCAAGCGCTTTGCCTACATTATCATCTTTTAATCCTTGCAAGAACGCTAACAGGTAGATGCTATTAATATCTCTATTTTATAGCACAGGGAGATCAGCTCGGTGCTTTGTGACCACCTAGAGGGGTGGGATAGGGAGGGTGGGAGGGAGACGCAAGAGGGAAGAGATATGGGGATATATATATATATATATGTATAGCTGATTCACTTTGTTATACAGCAGAAACTAACCCACCATTGTAAAGCAATTATATTCCAATAAAGATGTTAAAAAAAAAATCTCCATTTTACAAATGAGGGGACTGGAGCTCAGAGAGGTTAAGTAACTTGGTCAAGGTCATACAGTCGCCCAAGTCTCAATTCCTCATCTTCTCGTTTATCAGTAATTGTTCATGATGTTATATGTCCCTCACACAGCTGGCAAAAATGTCTCAGAAATAGCAAAAGTTGATTTCCATAATAATTATGGGAGGCTGTTTTGAATGTGTCCTGATGTTCTATTTTGTCACTTTGGCAATGACGGGCTTGCATTTCTCCATTGCTTAGCTATGGTGGCTTAGTCTTGACCTCTAATCTTCCCCAACTGTTTGAAATTGCTCCATTTCTCTCCCTTCAAAGGCAGCCAGTGCTGCTTTGGTTAGGAGGCCCCATCACAATTTCCTTCCAAATCCCTCTTTTCTCAGGCTGCATTGAGGTTATCGATTCTCTTAGAGGCTCCCCGACGCCCATGCCTAACTAGTATCCAGGGTGGATGGCCTGCCGGCAAAAGCAGGTGGGTGTTTAGCAGTGTAGTGTCACATCACGGCCAAGTGCACGTCTGGGCTCTGGAGTGAAAATATCCATTCAGATCCTGGCTCCACCCTTTATAGTGTGAACTTAAGGTAAATTACTCTCTTTGCCTAACTTTGTTTCTTCCCCTGTGAAGTGCAAATGATAATAGTATCCACCTTATGGGGTTGTCGAGGGAATTAGATGATATGACAAAGACATGCGCATAGTGCAGTGCCTGGACCATAGTGAACGCTGCATAAATGTGAGTGTTAATCATTGTCAGTGCCCACTCGTCAGAACTTTACACAGAGCACAAGCAGCCTTATCTCATGTCCAAACTGCACCCCCAGGCCTCCTTTCTGTTTTGTTTTGTTTTCCTTCTCCCAAAGGACTAGAAGCTAAGTACCCCTGGGACTGTTGAGCTGTGGATTCAGGAAAGCTTGGCTCCTAGAGGGAAGAATAGACTCTGTGGGGTGTGTAGTTTCTTTGTTAAGTTTTCTTTCCCCCAACAGCCCTATCTTCCCTCGTGTCTCACCAGTGCTCCTGTGGCAGAAAAATTCATTCCCCTTTCTAAATGAATCACAGCTTTAATAAAGCTATTGTATTTGACCACAGGCTTAGGAAATGGTAATATAACATAATAAGAGAAGATCATTAAAGTTCTATAAAGCAAGCTTCCAGCTCGTTCATTTCCAGTGTCCCCGAGCCTTAGATAAAGGATAAACATTTTTTAATAAAAATCTAAATAACAGTAAAACTCACTTTTCATTTCATTTCAAGTATTTTTCCAGTTAAGTATGTGGTGTTTTCTAATTTCTAATTTCCTGTGCAGGTCAGATACACTATAAAAGTTTTTTTTTTTAAAGTTTTTTAAAAAGTTTTCAGGGCACTTTTCTGACTGCAATTCCAGCACACAGTAATTCCAACACGGTAAGGTTGTCAGAGAAGTTAGCCAAGAATGATTAAAATTCTGGAGACTGATTCGTAAGTGAACAAGAACAAATGAGTACTGGGGGGTAAAAGCACTTATTGGAGAGCTAACTGGGTAAGCAGCTCAGAAAGACTGAGAAAAAGCAGACATTAATTATATGATGCAAAGGGTTATGGTTGCAGAATTTTTTTATAAAGGAAAAGAGAGGCTTCCCCCCGCCCCACCCTTTTTGCTTGTATGAAAAGCAGCCATTAAGGGCATAAGCACTGAAGTCCCAGACAGAGACTCGAGTCTTATCTCTGCCATTTGCTAGTTGGGTGCCCTTGGACAAGGAGCTAAACTTCTATGAGCCTCAACTGTCTTGTCTGCAAATGGCAATAATAGAAACCTAATTGTTCATAAGATGATCATGTGAAATCAAAAAGGGTAGTGCACGTAATGCACTTAGCATAATGTCTAGCACATAAAAAATTGTATAGTTCATTATAAATGTTTGTGGAGATATTTTTTAATAGTACCATATTTTGAACAATGAAAAACTTTCAAAAGAATTATCCAAAGGGAATTTACTTAAAATATTTTAAAACAATCTGAGTTAAAACATAAGAAACCTAAATCGTGAGTAAATCTGGGGGTGGATTAGCAAACTGGAATTTGACACTTCATCAACATCATCTTAAAAAATTTTTTTTTACTCTACATGGACTCCCAAGATGCACATTTTCCCACATTTTTTTTTTTCTTTTTCCCACATTTTGACATCTCTCGATCGGGGAGTCTTAACAATTCCTAACATGTTTTCTTTCTCCATGAGTTATGAAATGATGGTGCATATTCCAGTTGATGGCATCTAAGATTTGACGAAATATGGTCTTAAGCATTAAGCTTCCTGGTGCTCTGTTCTGAGTAAGTAAGCCCAGACAGTTCTGGCTACCAAATAATTTATAATGTGAGGTGCACAGTGTACAAAGAACACTGAAACAACTAAGTCAACACTGCACAGAGACAGGGAGGATTTGTGGTTCTTCACTGGCAAAAAAAATTAATTAATTTTTTAAAATTCCATTTCACCATATACTTATTGATGAAATTTCTTAAACTAATTAATACTTTAATTTACCTTAATTAAATTTCTTAATTTAACTAATGCTTAATTTCTATGAGCCTTGATTTTCTCCTCTATGAAAGGGGCCTAACATCTCTTAGAAGGTTGTGGTGAGGGCACCAATGTCTTGGCACATAGAAGGAGTGGCTTTCATGCCTCCTGTCCCCTTCTCCTAGCCCTCCTGCCAAAACTGATGTCTCTCTTCTCCCTGAGCCCGCCCCTCACAGAGGAGCCAGACCTGTCTAACCCCAAGACTTCCGTCCTAAATGGACTTCCAAACATCTACTGTCTCAGCTTTTATTCCAATTAGCAACCCATATTCCACTGCTACTTTCCCTCTTCATAGGTCTCTGCTCCACACAGCTGCCTTGACTCACATCTCCTAAATCTCATTGGTAAATCCCATGCTTGTTACCAAATAGGATTTCATAAAACCCTGGGTGCCGCAGAATAGGCACCCCATAAGCTCCGTAAGGGTAGAGCCATGACTTTCTCATTCATTGCTGAGTCCATGGTAGCAACTACAGGAAGACGTAGAGGAAAAGCTTAGTAGAAGTTTTCACTGGCTAAAGTTAAGGTGTCAATAGGGCTGCATTCCTTTTTGAAGGCTCCAGGGGAGGACTTGCTTCCTGGACTTTTCCAACTTCTAGAGGCCGCCCACATCCCTTGGCTCAGAGCCCATTCCTCCATCTTCAAAGCCAGAAAAAGCAGATTGAGTCCTTTGACTAACTCCTCTGCCTCCCTCTTCTATTTTTAAGAACGCTTGTGATTACATTGGACCCACCTGGATCATCCAGGTTAATCTTTCTATTGTAAGGACACCTGATTAGCAATCTTAGTTCCATCTGTGACCTTCCCCTTTGCCATGAAACACGACGTATTCACAGGTTCTGAGGTTTGGGACATGGTCATCTTCATGGAGTCATTACTCTGCCTATCTTACTAGGTTAGATTTTTCATTTTAAAAAAATTTGTAAGTGCCTATGGGCCAGGCATTATGCTGACTAAGCAATTTGCAGGCATTTTTTCTGCTTTTATCCTCACAATAACGCTAGGAGGCAGGAATCATTATAGTTCTAATTTTAAACATGCCAAAGCTAAAGAACACAGAAGTTTGAAAGACCTGTCCAAAGTCACAGATCTAATCAGTAGCAGAGCTGGATTTGAAGTCAGGGCCAGGCCCATTCCCAAGGCCTAATGGCTAGACAATATAACTACAGGTGGTAGAAAATATATCTATAGGAGTGAATGAGCTTGGATGAAGAACAGAGATTTAAGACTAAAGTTCCAGAGAGTGCCCTCAAGTCAAAGTGGTAGCTTGGTGGATGATTTCATAATGATTATCCACACTTCCTCAGGTAGGAGTTTTTCCTTGCAAATGGAAAAGTCCCATCAGGACAGCTTATTCCAAAAAGGATGGGTCAAATAAACTGAAAAATGCACGATTAGGGCTTCAGGCATGGCTGGATCCAGGACTCGAATGATTTTACCAAGATCAGTTTTCCTTTCTTCTCTTGAGTCTGCCTCTCTGAGTTGACTTATCAAGTCAGTGAGATGGTAACAAAACAGCCATGGCAACTCTAGCTGCTGTAGCCTGTCAGCGTTTAAGTCCAGCAAGAAAAGAATGAATTCCTCTTTCCAAAAGTCCCAGGGAAAACTGCATTGCCCCTCATTGGCTGTGGCAGAGTCGCTGGCCCATCTTTGAAGTAACCACTGGGGTCAGGTGAATGCATGTGCTGATTGCTTAGTTATGGGTTATGCGTTCCTTTCTGGAGTTAGGGGTGGAGTAGGCATCACTAGAACCGTATAGACTAAGAGGAGTGGGGGAGGGACGCTTTTGACTCTAGGTGACAGACTCGCTTATTTATAGGGGCTTGTTATTTCACATAACAAGAAATCCAGGGTGGGCAGTTCTGGGTTGGATAAATCTGAAGTTTAATAATGTCAGGGGTCTGGTTCCTTTGGGTTTACCCTCAGGATCACAAGGTAGCTTCCACAGCTGGTTCCACACAACAAAATCCTAAAGTAGGAAGGAAGGGACAGAGCTTTCTTCTTATGAGTCTCTTTCTTTTGTTCAAGGAAAATCTTTTCAAGAAGCCCCCTCATGAGACTTGCCTTGATGTGTCATCAGCCAGCACTAGGTCATATGTTTAGCTCTAAGAAAGTTCATGTCCCCGGACTGAGGACACTAACATCTAAATAGAAAAATCAGGGTTCTATTAGCAAGGAAAAATGGGGGGTGGCAAGTGGGTTGTAACCAGCTGTGTCTGCACCAGGTTCCTGGAGAGAAATTGAGGCATTTGGTTACCAGGAGGAGGCTGAGAAGACATCAGGTAGCAAAAATGCTGGATTTCTACTAGGGCTAAACCGAGAGCAGGGAAGGTTTTAAATCCTGGAGCACACTAGGAGCTCACTGGGGAATTCAGAGAGTCCATAAACCAAACTGAGAGGTAGGATTGCCTCTGAGCTTTAGGTTACAATATGGACTGTCAGAACCAGCATGCAAGGTAGGGATTGCAGTGACTGCTTTGAAAAATAGTCACAGCATCCCTCTCATCCTGCATGCTCTTTTTTTTTTTTAACATCTTTATTGGAGTATAATTGCTTTACAATGGTGTGTTAGTTTCTGCTTTATAACAGAGTCAGCTATATATACATACATCCCCATATCTCTTCCCTCTTGCGTCTCCCTCCCACCCTCCCTATCCCACCCCTCCAGGCGGTCACAGAGCACCGAGCTGATCTCCCTGTGCTATGCGGCTGCTTCCCACTAGCTATCTACTTTACCTGGTAGTGTATGTATGTCCATGCCACTCTCTCACTTTGTCACAGCTTACCCTTCCCCCTCCCCATATCCTTATGTCCATTCTCTAGTAGGTCTGTGTCTTTATTCCCACCTTGCTCCTAGGTTCTTCATGACCTTTTTTAAAATTTTCTTAGATTCCATATATATGTGTTAGCATATGGTATTTGTTTTTCCTTTCTCACTTACTTCACTCTGTATGACAGACTCTAGGTCTATCCACCTCATTACAAATAGCTCAATTTCGTTTCTTTTTATGGCTGAGTAATATTCCATTGTATATATGTGCCACATCTTCTTTATCCATTCATCTGTTGATGGACACTTAGGTTGCTTCCATCTCCTGGCTATTGTAAATAGAGCTGCAATGAAAATTGTGGTACATGACTCTTTTTGAATTATGGTTTTCTCAAGGTATATGCCCAGTAGTGGGATTGCTGGGTTGTATGGTAGTTCTATTTTTAGTTTTTTAAGGAACCTCCATACTGTTCTCCATAGTGGCTGTATCAATTTACATTCCCACCAGCAGTGCAAGAGGGTTCCCTTTTCTCCACACCCTCTCCAGCATTTATTGTTTCTAGACTTTTTGATGATGACCATTCTGACCGATGTGAGATGATATCTCATTGTAGTTTTGAGTTGCATTTCTCTAATGATTAATGATGTTGAGCATCCTTTCATGTGTTTGTGGGCAATCTGTATATCTTCTTTGGAGAAATGTCTATTTAGGTCTTCTGCCCATTTTCGGATTGGGTTGTTTGTTTTTTTGATATTGAGCAGCATGAGCCTGCATGCCCCTTTATAATGTGACTTTGAAAGTCTTTAGGAGGTAAAGTCTCTTCCCCTCCCCAGAGGCTTGGCTGGCCTCTGACTTTCTCTGACAAACATTCTACAGTGGAAGTAACACTGACCTCTGACCTAAGAAACTTTGAAGCTTCCATTTTTGCCTTCTTGGAAACTAGTTGCCATGCAAAGAGGTCTCAGTGCTCCTGCTGGAGAGGCCACATAGAGAGAGAACAGTCCCAGAGGGTGAGTTCACTGAAGCTGGCAAATACAGATGCCAAGCACATGGGAATATTCTGGATAATCCAGCCACAGCTGAGCCCCCAGCTGAAAGCAGCTGCAAGAGTGAGCCCAGCCAACAGCACACAGAGCAGAAGACCACCCGGCTGAGCCCAAAGAATTCACAAGTTCCTGAGCAATAATAAATCATTGTTAGTTTAAGCCACTAAGTTTTGGGGTGGTGTGTGACAGAGCAACAGGTAATTGAAACAGGAATCATCTTTGGTTCACTTATTTCACAGAGAAGACTGAAAGACCAAAGTGAAATGACTTACTCAGAGACACATAGTTCCATAGGGGCAGAGGCACAGCAAGGACTGGGATCTCTGCATTCTCAGCCCACTGCTCCGATCATCAAACCTGACATAACTGTTTTCATACAGATGAAACGAGTGCTTTTGCAATTTTAGCCGATGTGCATATAATGCAATAGCTTGCACTGAGAGAGCGTTTATTATGTGCTTGGCACAGGGCTAAATGCATTATCTCATTTAATCCTCACAGTGAGCCTCTAAAGCAGGTCTGATGTAACCCCTTATTTTACAAATAAGATAACTGAGGTTAAAGAGATTAAGTAACTTGCTCACAGCCACCCAGCTAAGTAGGTGATGGAGTTAGGATTCAAATCTAGATCTGTCAGATTCTAAAATGCTTGCTCTTTTAATCATCAAGGTACACAGCTTCCACTGACTCACAAGGGCGTTTTCCCAACGAATCAAGTTTTTCTTTCTTGCATGATGCAGTGGTTCCATTCAGCCCAACTCTGCATCTCATGTCTTAAAGTTGCCTTCAGTTCATTGTGGATTTCAGGATGAAGCCGGAGAAGACACGCTTGGCTCATTTAACACTTTATCCTTGTTGAGCATTTGCTCGGAGTCACAAGGACTCAAGGAGGGAAAGAAAAATGTCTTGAGTTTTTAACCCTCACAAGAGTTATGTTCAAGGCACTTCCCATCCAACACCTACACACTGTACACTCCTCTCAGGATTCCTGGGCTCTTCTCACCCTTAAATTACCTTGTGAAGGGAACGATGAGAATGTAGCATTGTGGTGTAGCAAGTTTCTATGAGTCTTGCTGAGCAGGAGAGAGAAACTAAGGAAAAGAAGAGGAATGGGAAACAGGGAAGGAAGGAAGCTGGACAAATGAAGAGTAAAATATTGATCTTCTATTTTTGGACTAGAAACCTAAGGTTGCATCCCTTGGTCATCTTATTAAGATGACTACTTCTCAGTTTACCCAGGACGGTTCTGGTCCATGCCTAGTGTCCTGGCATAATTGTCAATAATGCTCCATTTCACTCTCAAGGTGTCCCAGTTTGGATGATAAATCATATGGTGACCCCTCAACCATGTTTCACTCCCAGTCAACCACTTCAGGTTTCCTGGAAGAGAACTAGGTACAGGATGCTATGAAGGGTGCTGAGGACCCTAGGATCATGAGACACAGCCCCTGACCTCAGGGAATCCCTTTCTGATATATGAAACACAGTAACAGAGGCACTGCTGGTTGCAGGGGTAGGCAGAATCTGAAGTAAGAGATGAGGGAGGGCATTATGTACAGAGGGAAAAGCAAGTGCAAAGGCATGGAAGTGTGGAAAGCGTGGTATGGTTTCAGAAATATAGTAACCAAGCCCTCCTAATGGCCAAATGTAAGGCAAATTCTCCCACAAGTTATTTTTCAGAAAAGAGTCATATTTTATTTCTCCCAAAGTTTATTGCTTCATGAGATGATCTTTGTTACTTTATCTTTTTGTTTTATATTATTTTAAAGTGTAATTGACTTACACTGTTATATTAATTTCAGTTATGCAACATAGTGATTCAATATTTTTATATGGGGCTTCCCTGGTGGCGCAGTGGTTGAGAGTCCGCCTGCCGATGCAGGGGACACGGGTTCGTGCCCCGGTCCGGGAAGATCCCACATGCCGCGGAGCGGCTGGGCCCGTGAGCCATGGCCGCTGAGCCTGCGCGTCTGGAGCCCGTGCTCCGCAACGGGAGAGACCACGACAGTGAGAGGCCCACGTACCGCAAAAAAGTATATATATATATTTTTTATCATACATTACGAAATGATCACCACGATAAGTCTAGTTACCATCTGTCACCATACAAAGGCCTTACAATATTATTGACTATATATTCTTTATGGTGTACCTTACATCCCCAATGGTTACTTTATTTTGACTAAAATAAATTACCATTTGGGGAAGAAGATGACATTAGAGAGAGAGAGGTTTAAAGATTTAATGTATGCTTAGTATTATTTTTTTGCCTGGGTTATGTCCTCAAAATTGTTCATGGTACATGTCATTATAAACTGGTCTTTTAAGACCATTTTAAAAATAGCACATGGCTAAATCATGGAGAGTACATATACACACCTATAGGAGAATTTTTGACATGTCCTATTATTATATAAAGGGGTCTGGGTATGTGTGGCTTGTGACAAAAATTCCAGTGGCAGCATCACTCACAGCTTCAAAAAGTTCTGTGTTACAAATAACATCCAAAACTGTAAAGACGATATATTCTGAAAATTTGCATTCTGTGGCTCAAAAATGGGTATAGCAATGATGAAGACAAACACTGTTGTCAGAGCTGTCAATGTAGAGTTAGAATTTAATTATTTCATGAAACTTGAAAGACAAAAGGAATCAACATTTCTACTATATTAGTATTTCATTAATATTTCATTTAAGATATGTTTAAATTAATATGTTAAATATAATAAGTAGACATTAAAATTTTTCAGCTATATCCCCAAACATGTGTACATTCAAGTTGGCCATTAAAGCTTTTTTGGGGGATCCTCTCATGAGAAATGGGGGAATTGCTTTACATTTGGTGTTACCTGAGGTTTAGCACATACAGTGCTTTGTTCTACTGGGGATCAGCCTGTAGAGCTGGGGGAGTAGCAGGAGATGAAGTTGGAGAGGTAAGCATGTGTTGGAATCGGGGAAGACCCAGGGTATCCCACACCAAGTCTGCAGCAGCCAATGGAAATCTACTGATGGAGATTCATAAGAGCAGTATATCTTAATTAAATTTGCATTTTGGAAGAATAATTTTGGTGGCAGCGTAGAAGAGGAACCAGAAATGTAGATATGTCAACTTATGCTAGAAATACAAGTGCACTGATAGTAGCAATCTTATCAGTTTTGTTTTGTGGTTGCGTCCTCAGAGCCTAGAAGAGTGCCTGACCCATGGAAAGCAAGCAAAGCTTATTACCTGAATGAATGAATGGCCCATTCTGAAACTGCCTGTTCTCACCCCTCATTTCACCCTCATCAGAAGAAGCTACCTCAAGAGTTTTCAGGATAGCTCTACTACTTTCGACTGTGTATATGGCCCCCTGGTTTATCTGTCTGTCCTGAACTAAAGCCTCTTCTTTCAACCAATTCTGCTCCTCTAATGTCTTGTCATTATAGTCTGAATAAGGACTATGGCAATGTACTACCTTAGAACTTTTTTGAAAAGGCACAACTTTTTTTTAACGTCTTCATTGAAGTATAATTGCTTTACGATGGTGTGTTAGTTTCTGCTGTATAAAAAAGTGAATCAGCTATATGTATACATATATCCCCATATCCCCTCTCTCTTGCGTCTCCCTCCCACCCTGCCTATCCCACCCCTCTAGGTGGTCACAAAGCACCGAGCTGATCTCCCTGTGCTATGCAGCTCCTTCCCACTAGCTATCTATTTTACATGTGGTAGTGTATATATATCCATGCCACTCTCTCACGTCATCCCAGCTTATCCTTCCCCCTCCCCATGTCCTCAAGTCCATTCTCTGTGTATTTATTACTGTCCTGCTCCTAGGTTCATCAGAAACATTTTTGTTTTTTTTAGATTCCATATATATGTGTTAGCATACAGTATTTGGTTTTCTCTTTCTGACTTACTTCACTCTGTATGACAGACTCTAGGACCATCCACCTCACTACAAACAAATCAGTTTCGTTTCTGTTTATGGCTGAGTAATATTCCATTGTATATATGTGCCACTTCTTCTTTATCCATTCCTCTGTCGATGGGCATTTAGGTTGCTTCCATGTGCTGGCTATTGTAAATAGTGCTGCAATGAACATTGGGGTGCATGTCTCTTTTTGAATTATGGTTTTCTCAGGGTATATGAAAAAGGCACCACTTTTAGGGAGCACACTTAGAGGGAATAAGTTACCTGCCCCTCACCCTCTGCTCTTAATCACTTTATTATGGTACCTCCCATAATATCAATTTCTCTATTCATGGGTAGGATTATAATTGAGTCAGGATATTGAGAAAACTGCCTCACGCTAAAGAAAAAAATAAAGTTGGATCTCTACCTCAAACTGTATACAAAGGTGACCCCCAGATGGGGTTTAATGTGAAAAGCAAAAACCATAAAGATAAAAGAAGAAGGTGTTGGAGTTAAGGTGTTATGATCTTGGGGTGGAGCGGTATTTCTTAAGAAGGATGGATCTGACTACATCAAAACATAAGATCTCTATTCAAAATGACACAACTATATACAATGTTCTTGGACAGGTGACAGACTGGGAGAAGATATTGGTTTTAAAACTGACTAGGCTTAATAACTGGAATGTACAAGAAAATACAGCAAAACAATAGGAAAATGGCATAGAATGCAATCAAAACTAGGCAAAAGCTGAAAATGGGCTCTTCACTATTGAAATCAATTTCTAGGCTCAAGATGGAGCTGCTCCTGTCTGGGGTGCCGTATCAGCAAACCTAAATTTTGTGTTGCTGTAAATGTTCCACTTGACCAGAAACAGACTATATCCAGTCAGCTAATCCCAAATGCCAAGCCAACTCTATAACTCTATAGTTATTTCCTTGTTCCTTGATCTTTCTAAATAAGGTCAGATATGCAACACCAGCCAATCATGCCCTTTCCCCATTGCCACTTCTAATGCTCTATAAAACTCACTCTTGCCCAAAATCCCTCAGGAAGAGTGGTCTACTGCTTATGGATTGTTTTCCCTTGACTAAAGGACATCACACTTGTTACTAAATTGTTTTAGTTTTGTCATTTGACATCACTTAACAAGCTTATAAAGAGCTATTTATCTTTATTAGTAACCCAAGAAATGCAAATATAATACCACTATGAGTTATCACTTTATACCCATTAGATAGACAAAAATTAGAAATTCAGATAATACCAAATGTCAAGGAGTAGTATCCAAGACTTTAACAATCGCAACACTCAGTAAAAAAAGAAAGAAACAGAAAACATTTTTGGGCATCATACATGTAAAGTTTAACACATAAACAAAACAATAGAATACTTAAAAAAATTATATTCAAGGATATTTATCAAACATATTAGAGAGAGATTCTGTGGAAAGAAGTTGGAGGAATGTGAGTGGGATTTGGAGATAAAGGAAAAGTAAAATTAAATCAAAATGAAATAAAATAACAAAGCTGCCTTACATGGTCTAAAGAGAGGTTATGATCTGAGTAGTATGATTAACTAGCCTATGTACACCCAAGTTCCAAAATAAGTAAGTAAATGGAGAGAGCAAGCCTCAGGGAGATTTTCCCTCATAATCCCTGATTTACAAGGGCAGTGCACCAACTGCTGATATACAAAGTTTTTAATTAGTTCCTTTCCACAGGTGACTGCTTTTCCAACTGGATAATGGAAGGCAAATTTAGGGATTTTTCTCACTCCCAAAGAGTACTGATCTTATAGATGATTAAGTGTCTGCCCTCGTTCCCTGCAGCCTACTCAGATTAAAGCCAAGACCACCCCTAAGAAAGCATTTCCAAAGAGAGAAGTTTGAAAAACATAATTCTGCCAAAAAGAATTAGTATCACTCAGGGATCTGGGAGCTTGCTTGAAGACCAGGAAGGAAGTCAGAGATTAACTCACAACTGACTGGATGTTCTTTTAAATAACTCTCTTGGCGTTAATTTCCACACTATTAAAATGGAGACATCCACTAGCAAGGACTTTGTAGAAAGTATCTGAAGAAAACGGAAAGAAGTATCAATGGGATTTTTTGAATTCTTGGGGTGAAGGAAATGGTGGTTATGAAAATGAGATATTTCTATTATTTGTTGTGGTTACAGGAATTATTTAACACTGTTTAGCAAGTAACATACTAAAGGAATTTAATTAAAATATCTCAATCAGAGCTTACGTGGGATTATCTTTACATATGCTTATTTTTTAAGGGGTGGCGGTGTTTAAAGAATTGTGATATTAACAAGCGGTGGACCATCCACTTAGAAGAACTGGGTGAAATGAACATGTTCAGAAGGATGTTGGGCCAAGGAAGCATTTTGGCGTCCATCTCCAATAGGCTTCTGAGGAACAGAAAGAGGCCCAGCAGTAAAGACTTCATTCTTTCTATTTGGCAGGGTTGGGAGTGGCTAGGGGATATCATTTTCACTGCACTGACTTTAATGGGATAAGATGTTGGCTAATATGATAACAGCATGAGATGAGATTTAGGTGATCTCAGGAGCTTGGGGCAGGGGAATGAAATCAGTCACTAAAGTGACAGTCTAATTACATAAGAATGGGATCTGCTGGGGGGTGCAAATACCTTCCCTAAAGCAGTGTACTTAGAAATTCCACCCTGTTCTCTTTTCAACTTCTAGAGGTTTTTCTGAAATTAAACGTACTATGTTACGAATCTTACTAAGCACGGGTAGTCTCTTTGGAACAGCTGAAAGAGATAGAAATTGATTTCAGAGCTGAAAGGTAAAGATAGGTAAGGTTGTTGGGCTTCCCTGATGGCGCAGTGGTTGAGAATCTGCCTGACAATGCAGGGGATACGGGTTCGAGCCCTAGTCTCGGAGGATCCCACATGCCGCGGAGCAACTAGGCCCGTGAGCCACAACTACTGAGCCTGCGCGTCTGGAGCCTGTGCTCCACAACAAGAAAGGCTGCGACAGTGAGAGGCCCGCGCACCGTGATGAAGAGTGGCCCCCGCTCGCCACAACTAGAGAAAGCCCTCGCACAGAAACGAAGACCAAACACAGCCTAAAATAAAATAAAATAAAATAAATAAATAAAAAATTTTAAAAAAAAGATAGGTAAGGTTGGTACGGTAATATGGTAAGATGAAGTCAGGTAAATCTGAGTTTGAATCCAAATTTAGCTACCTTTAGCTGGGTAACATTTAACAAGTTTCTTCACCTCTCTGAACTTCAGCTTCCTCATGTGTATAGAGTTCAAATGTCTAATAAGTTAACAGCTATTGCCCACATAATTAGGAGATACTTATTTACTTTAGGAATACACCATTTATTTCTCAAAGTCCCACATGTACTCACAAAACAGTCTCAAATGCAAACTGCCTTGTTCTCCACAAGCACTGCCTGCTGAGTATCTTAGAGACGCCTTACAGTTGTTGCTAACCACAACAAGAAGACAATGCCAATGCCAAGTGTGGTAGCCCCCAAGATGACTTAAAGTTTTGGAGTAATGCATTATGCATTAATAGGCAATTAATATATATTTTATTATAAAGAGTGAGGTGCTTCCATAACAAAAACCTAACCTAAAATGTTGGACTGGTTTGGAATTGGACAGTGGGAGAAGCTGGAAGGACTTGGAGGAGAGTGTTAGTAAAAACCTGAAGAATCTTGAAGAAACTATTAGAATCCTGATTGCTTTTGAGAAAGCTGTAGATAAAGGCTTAAGGGGAAGTGAGGAAAAAGTTATTGGAAACTGGAGAAAAAGGGTCCTTGTGATGTAGTGGCGGGAATTTAGCAACACTGTCACCTACAGTAATGTGGAAAGCAGAAAATTTGCCTAATTAATTGGGTATTCTAGCTAAGTACATTTCCAGGTAGAGTGCTGAAGGTGCTGACTGACGTCTTCTTCCTGATGATAGCAAAATGTGAGAAGAAAGAGATAATATACAGAAGTAATTTTTCAAAAGGATCCAGAGCTTGCTAGACTTGAAAATTCCCATCTTCTTTAGATGGCAAATAATGCTAAAATGAAGAAATGGCTTCCAGTTAAAAATAAACTCTAGGGCGCTGCAAGGAAAACATCATCAGATGCTGAAGGTGAGAGTGTGGCTGTAAAACCCTTTGTTCAGATCTCAGAAAGAGCCACAGCAGTGATTCAGAGACTCATTCAGACAAACAGTAGGGCTTTAAAGAAGCTTATGAGTGTTGTGCCTCAGCAGTTTCAGCAGAATGACTCTCCAGAGTAGCGAAGAGCTTATCTTGAAGAGATTTGTGGGTATGGCTTTTGTCCAATGGAGTGGTGCCCCAATTAGATTCACAGGAGACTCACAAAATTTTTAAATGAATGATATTGGCCAAAACGCTGCCAGCATGGACTAAATGGGACAGAGACAGTAAATGAAAAGGAGACTTTGGACCCCTAAATTCTACTAACAGGAAGCAGACTGACAAATTACATAGCTGCAAACATGGGTATCTTTTCATAGAAAAGGAAGGATGACTCAGAGGGTGGAATCAAGAGCCCAATGGGGGTAAAGTCAAAAGCCATGGAGAGTCATTTCCAGAAAGAAGTAGGATTGAGCCCTAATCAGGGAACTTCTAACATGTGTCCAGCTGGATTTTAGGATTGCTATGGGCCGGTGACTCTTGTATGCCTCCTGTCTTTTCTTCTTTTTGAACAGGAGTGTCTGTACCAGTTATCCTAAGCTTGTCCCACTGTTGTATGTTGGGAGGCATTCAGATGAAAAGAATGAGTGTTGAACTATACTTGAGGAGCTGCATATAAGACACTACACCTAGGCGCCTCATCCACACCTGGACCTGATTTAGATGATAAGATTCTGGGCTTTGAGCCGATGATGTAATGAGTTGAGAGTTTTGGGCATCTTGGGAGGAAGTGAATGTATGTTGCATTTGAGAGAGATATGAATCATTGGGGGCCAAAGGGCAGAATATGGTGTCCAGCCTCAAAGATGGCCCTAAAGATCCCCACCTCTTGGTATTCATGTCCTACACAAACAGTCCCCTCCCATACAAAACAGGGCTCATCTCTGTAACTAATAGGCTATGTTGGAAATGATGTTGTGTGACTTCTGAGCTTAGGTCATATAAGACATTGCATCTTCCACCTTGCCCTCTCTTGGATCACTTGCTATGGGAAAATCCAACTGCCATGTCATGAGGATATTCAAGCAGCCCAGTAGAAAATGGTGAGGGGCTTCCCTGGTGGCGCAGTGGTTGAGAGTCCGCCTGCCAATGCAGGGGACATGGGTTCGTGCCCCGGTCCGGGGGATCCCACATGCCGGAGAGCGGCTGGGCCCGTGAGCCATGGCCGCTGAGCCTGCACGTCTGGAGCCTGTGCTCCACAGCGGGAGAGGCCAAAAAAGGGAGAGGCCCAAAAACCCAAAAAAAAAAAAAAAAAAAAAGAAAATGGTGAGACCTCTTTGGAACAGCCATGAGAAGGATCCATCTTAGAAGCAAATCTTACATTTCTAGTCAAGTCTTCAAATGACTACAGCCCCAGCCAACAGCTTCACTGAAATCTCTTGAGTGACCCTGAGCTGGGCCACCCAGCTAAGACACTCCCACATTCTTGGCTCAGGAATGTGTGAGATAATAAAAGTTCATTGTTTTAAGCTGCTACATTTTGAGGTATTTTTCTATGCAATAATGGATTAATATAACAAGGTTTCTATCTCTGGATACTCCCAAAGTTTCCAATTCCTGTGGAATCAGACCATTCTGATTTTTGTACGGACGGGCACAGAAGGTCCATCTCATGAGTCTGCCATACTCCAACCCCAGAATTTTATGAAGTCCCTTTTTTTTTTTTTTTTTTTTTGCATTATGTGGGCCTCTCACTGTTGTGGCCTCTCCCGTTGCGGAGCACAGGCTCCGGATGTGCAGGCTCGGTGGCCATGGCTCACGGGCCCAGCCGCTCCACGGCATGTGGGATCCTCCCAGACCGGGGCACGAACCCGTGTCCCCTGCATTGGCAGGCAGACTCTCAACCACTGCGCCACCAGGGAAGCCCTATGAAGTCCCTTTTTTAATAGTTCCATCAACTTCTGTCTCTTAAGACCCTCTCACCACAGAGGACTCAAAGAAGGTTTGTAAAGTGTTAGATACTGAACTGCATAGTATGATATTTTAACTTTCTGTTAGGTAAAATTAAGAACAAACAATAACAACAATAATGACAACAAAAAGACAATTTCTGGAGAAATGAATTGGAGAAAAATAGAAATGTGGAGGGAACTAGAACAAAACAAACCTTTGGACCTTTCCCCCCACGTTCTATAGAGCTGTCCTGAGGTTAATAAAACAAAATATTTTTTTCAAAATAAAATCTCTGACAAAATCTGCACAGAAATTAAGCATACATTATATGTGGCTATATTAAAAATTATTTTAAATGATTTTTACCCCACTCCATCCCCTGGCATTTTTGTGAAGATCATCTGGAAATCCTAGATCAAAAGTATCTAAGGGACTCAGTGAAAAACACACCATTCCATCCCCTTTCCTTCTTCTCAACCACATCTCCACCTCTCTCTGGACTAGATCAAAATGTTCATTTCCTCTCCCAAGTACAAATCGAAAGCTCTTCAATGAGCGGTGAGACATATATATGGGGTAGAGGTGAGGAGTTGCTTATACCAGCAGCCAGCCAAAACGTGTCAAAAATGTTTAAAACCTCCTTCAAAGGGTCATTATGTGCACTAAATATAATTCATGCCAATAATAGTTAAAATGTAGTGAATATCTACAAGGCAGGCACCTTTACATTTCATTCACAAAATGGCCCCATGAGGTACGTATTACCATTATTTCCACTTTACATATATATGTACTTTATATATATAAAGTAGAAAACAGAACGATCAGTTAGCTTCTTCATGGTTGCAAAGCCAATAAGTTGTAGTACCAGGATTTGAGGGTCCTTGGGCAGTGGCTCTTCCAAACTTGGGAGCCACAAAAAGATCTAGCCCGATTCTTGGCACTTCAGTATTGGTTAATAAATAACAGTCCCTTTCCTTTCTCTTGGAATCCGATCTGAATCTAGATGGCCTCCTTACATAAAGGATAAGGTCTGCACACTGGAACTCTCACTCCACTAATACTGTCTCTCCCTACCTACCTCCCCTGACATCTCAGCCAAACCCAAGGCAAGCTCTCAAAAAAAGGCGCAGAGGTTACGATCCTGGAGGTTCTGAGCCCCTAGGAGAGCAGGAATGCAAATAGACTTTGCAAATAGGCAAAGCATAGAATCGCTTTAGATAGAAAACGTCTGTTTGCTCAACCTGACTCTGATTCCCTGAGCCTGGGAGAGCAAACACAACCCTTCCCCCTGAAAATCCCAAGGGGTCAGGTTCAGTCTGGTAAACAACACTCCGTCCTGGCATCTTGCAGAACAGGCAGCAGAGGGGACTGGGACGGGCAGCAACAAATTGGAAGGAGGGAGGTTGAAATGCACCTGTACACCTGCCTAGTGGCCTTGAAAAGTCAGGTTGGCACCTCCAGGGAGGAAGTGGAGGAGGAGGGGCCCAATTCCCGCCTCCAGAGTAAGCTGGAGTGAATCAGAGACCTCATCCATCCTCTCCCTCCTTCGGGGATGCTGAACCCCTGCGGGAAACGCAGAAAAGGGCCATTGCCACTTTAAATGACTCAGGAAGTGAAAGCGGGCCGCCTGACGGGGACAGGGAAAGTGGAACCGGGGCGGCGCGGGGGCCGGCGGCACCGCGATCTCGCCGGGGCAGCGGGGGGCCGAGCGGGCGGCGCGGCGCAGGGGCCGACGGGGGCGCTGGGCGGCTGCGCCGGAAGTGCCCAGAACGCCGGAGGAAGCACAGCGGCCGCCAGGCTGCCGAGCCGGCGGCGAGGCCCTGTGCTCCTGGGCTGGGTGCGGGCTGCTGGGAACAGGCGTCAGCGGCGCCGAGGCTGCGGGACACGGCGCGGGCAGTCTGCGGGACGGGCCCCAGGTGGAGAGGAGGACGCGAGGAGGCCGCGCCGAGGCCAGGCAGCGAGCTCTGAAGCCCGGAGACCCGGGCCGCGGCACAGCTCCCACATGGCCTCCGGAGGGGGCGCGGCCTTCGAGGAGCTGCCGCCCGACGGCACGTGTGATGAGTGCGAGCCAGACGAGGCTCCGGGAGCCGAGGAAGTGTGCCAGGAATGCGGCTTCTGCTACTGCCGCCGCCACGCGGAGGCGCACGGGCAGAAGTTCCCCAGGCACCACCTGGCCGAGTACGTCCACGGAGCCGCCCAGGCCTGGACCCCGGGAGCCCGGGGGGATGGGGCGGGAGAGGAAGAAGTCGAGGCCCAGGTAGAGAACGAGAAGGCCCTAGAAAGCGAGGCGGGGGAAGAGACCGAGTCCGAGGAAGACTGTGAGTCCGAAGAAGAGAGTCAGACGGAGGAGGAGAGCGAAGACGAGAGTGAGGAAGACAGTGAGGAAGACAGTGAGGAAGAAATGGAGGATGAGCAAGAGAGCGAAGCAGAGGAAGACAACCAGGAGGAAGGAGAATCGGAAGCGGAGGGAGAAACTGAGGCAGAAAGCGAATTTGACCCAGAAATAGAAATGGAAGCGGAGAGAGTGGCCAAGAGGAAGTGTCCGGACCATGGGCTCGATTTGAGTACCTATTGCCAGGAAGATAAGCAGCTCATCTGTGTCCTGTGCCCAGTCATTGGGGCACATCAGGGCCACCAGCTCTCCACCCTAGACGAAGCCTTCGAAGAACTAAGAGTAAGTATTGGTCATTCAGAGCATAGGCCAGGAGGTCAGGACACCTGGGTTTCAACCCAGGGGGCCTCCCTGTGGCCACATTAACTTTCACCATGTCCCTAAAAAGCTGGTCTGTTCATCTTGTTGGGAGCAGTGATTATTGACTCTTTTTGATTGACGTCCTTTGAGAGTAAGATGAAAGTTCTGGACTCTGACCCTAGAAAAATAAATGTACAAAATCTAGTTTACAATTTCTGGAAAATTATAAGCTTCTGGTCTCTGTATCCCAGGTAAAGCATTCCTTGGGATTTTGACTCCACTTAAGCCTATTCCCACAACATCTTCATTGTTGAGACTGGTTAAGGCTCTTGACAAGGAATTGGTAAACCATGGTTTCACCAGATGGATCCAAGCAGATGGTTCCTCTATAGTGAAAAGACTCCCTAAGGTTGTGGTTTTGATGATAATTTCATGTGTGCCCCTGAGTTCCTTTTAGGTTCTTCATGTTTGGTAGTTGTTTGGAAAGGAGGGTGAGAAGGTGGAGGCAAAATTGGGATGGGAGTGGGTGTTCCCTTGTCCTCTATCTTTTTCAGGAGGGCAGGGCCTTTATCTTGAACCTTGCTGGTCCCCTAGAACAGTGTATGGAAATCTTACAAATATTAATAAATATTTATTGAATTTGCAGATGATATGCTTTTTATTTATATTGTGGATATTTACAATCGGTGAGAGACAGCTGGAGTTAACCAGGCAGGAAAGTTTGAGTGATCAGTTCATTAGTTATTGTTGTCATCGTGACATCTTTTGTTTCCTGAAGCAACCTTGCAGTTGCTGGCACTGGGATAACAAATATTTTGATAATGAAAATCCCCTATATTAAGATTTTCCCTTTTTTATTGTAAAATACACACTCAAAGTGTATAAAAACATAACGCACAGTCTAACAAATAACTATAAAGCAAATACTAATGTAACCTCCACCCCGATTAAGAAATAGAATATTAGGAGCAATATTGAAGCCCCATGCCCTTTTTATAATTTTCTAGTTATAACCATCTCCCTTCTCCATAGGTCACCATTATCCTGACTTTTGTGGTGATAATATCCTTGCTTATCTTTATACTTTTACCACACATTTATGTATTTCTAAACTTATTTGAACTTGACACGATTGATATTGTATTATTATCATGCATTCTTTTGGGTTTTGCTTTATTTTTTCAACATTGTGTTTCTGAGATTCTTCCCGTGAGTGGCTTGGTTTGTCCATATTCATTGTTGTATAGAATTCCATTTTATAAATATGCCACAAGTTACCTATTCTGTCAAGGGTGAACATTTGATTTCCAGATTCTGGAACTTCTAGTTATTATAAACAGTGTTGCTATAAACATTATTGTTCATGTCTCCTGCTGCACATCTACATACATTTAAATGGAATATAAACCTAGGAGTGTGATTGTTGGGTCACACACTGTGCACATCTTCAATAATATTAGATGTTGTCAGCTATTTTCCAAAGTGGTTGTACCAATTTGCATTGCCATGAAAAGTGTAAGAGAGTTCCTTTTGCTCAGTATTTTCACCAACACTTGTTATTACAGAATTTTTAGTTTTTGTCAGTCATATGGATATGTAGTGGTATCTTCTTGTGGTTTAAATTTGCATTCCTCTGGTCGCTGATGACTTTGAGTATCTTTTGTATTTCTTCTTTTGTGAAGTACTCATTCAGGTCTTTTGTTCGTTTCATTTGGGTTGTCTTTTTCTCACTAATTTACAGGAGTTTTTATATTTATATTTTTGACTGTGGTTGATATGGGTTACAAATATCTTCTACCCTGTTTTTCCTTTTTCTTTTTTAAAAAATTGTACCTTGAACAGAGAAGTTCTTCATTTTAATGTAGTAGAATTTATCAGTAACTTTCTTTATTATTAGTGCTTTTTGTGTCTCGTTCCACTTAGTATTGATTTTTGGGTAGTGGAGGTAGGGGCTTAGTTTCATTTTTTACCCTGTACAGATAGCCAGTTGCTCTAGCAGCATTTATTGAAAAGCCTATCCTTTCTGTACTGATCTGCTGTGTCACCAGTCATATATCAAGTGCCCATATGTGTATGATATGTTTCTTGGCTCTTGTATTTTATACCATTGGTCTGTTAGTATATTCCTGTATGAGCTACATGTTTTCTCAGTTACCATAGGTTTGTAACATGTCTTAATATCTGGTAGAGCAAGTCTGTCCACTCTGTTCTTCTAGAAGAGTGTCTCAGCCAGCCTTGGCCTTTTACATTTCCTAGAATCATACCATGAAATTCTGTATTAAGAAAAAAAACAAACCTGCAGGACTTTTTTTTTTTTTGTATTGTATTGTATTGAAATTATAAACCAATATATGGAGAATTAATACCATTACAAAATGAAGTCTTCTGATCCATTTATTTAGGTCTTTTTATTGCCTCACAATAAAGTTTTGTAATTTTTTTTTCTGAAAGATCTTGGACATCATTCTGAAATTTATTCCTGGATACTTACAGTTTTATAGTATTGTAAAAAATGTTTTTAATTTTTGTTTTCTAATTGTATATAGGAATATGATAAACTTTCGTATATTGATTTTCATATTAAACTGTCTTACATATTCTAATAATCTGTAAATTTATTCTACACACATGATCATATTATTTGCAAGAGGGAAAGCTTTTGTATCTTTTCAGTCCTTATGCCTGTTCGTTTTTTTTTTTTCCCCCTTGCCTTAATGCTTTGGATAGGACCTCCAGTATAATGTTGAATAGAAGGGATAGTAAATATTTGTGCCTTGTTCTTAATTGAGGGATAATTCATAACATTTCACAAGTGTGCTAGTGGGTTTTTTTCCCACAGATATATTTAATTAGATTAAGAAAGTTCCCTTCTAGTCCCAGTTTAAGAGTTTTTCTTAATATTGAATGGATATTGAATTTTATCAAATGCTTTTTCTGCATCTGTTGCATGTTCGTGTGATTTTACTCTTTTATTAATGTGATGAATTACATTAACTGATATACTTATTAAATTAAATTTAAAAATCAGTATTATGTTCACGTTTCAAAAGCCTCTTTTTAACCTTTGGTAGCCACTTTTATTAGTTTTTTGCTTATCGTTCAAGTGTTTGTTTTTTCAGATACAGGTGTGTACATATATATGGTCTTATTTCCATCCCTTCATTAGTATATTTTACAGTTAAAACAACCTGGCATTTCTGGGAGAAACTCAACTTGGTTGTGATGAAGTATCCTTATGTTTTTGAATTTAGTTTATTAATAATTTATGTAGGATTTTTTCATTCATATTTATGGGAGAAGTTAACTTGTAAATTTCCTTTCTTGTAGCGTCCTCATGAGATTTTGCTATCAAGGTTATGTTGGCTTCATAGTATGAGTCAGGAAGTGTTGCTTCTCATGTATTTTCTCTCTCTTTTAATGTTCTAGAAGTGTATTATATAAGATTGGAATATTTCTTCCTAGAATGATTGGTAGAACTGACCATGGAAGCCATCTGGATCTGAAAAGAGAGAGAGAGAATTAATTTTGTTGTTTTGTATCCAACATTGGATACATTTGTTTTGTATCCAGTCCATTGACTGTGGATTCAATTTATTTGGTGGTTATAGGTCTGTCCAGGTTATGTATTTTTCTTTAAGTCAATTTTGATAACTTACATTTTCCTAGAAGTTTGTCCATTTTGTCTAAATTTTCAAATGTACTAGTATAGATTTGTGAATCATATCCTCTTATTATCTTTTTTCATGGTGTAGGTATCCTCTTTATTCCTTTAAGAACAGTAAGCATGTTGATTTATAATCTGTCACTGATAATTCCAGTATTTGAGGACTTTATAGACCTTTCTCTGCTAGCTATTGTTTTTGTGGTGTTTTTTATGTTTCCTTCTTTCCTTTTGTGCTTGTTATGTTCGAGTAGCTTTTCATTGCCTTGGAAAATTATTTGTGGGGATTTTCAGCCTTGGCCTGAAGCTGTAGTCTTCGAAAGAGCATTTGAGTTTGCTTCTGATAAGGCCTAAGTGTACAGCTTGTTTAGGACCCCCTTAAACTAAATTAATTGCATGAGAGATTTCTTGGAACAGATTTTCAGGAGGTGCCTGCCCAAATTTACAGCCTCTTAAAGAATTTCTTTCATCCTGTCCTGCACCCCATCCCCCCACCGCCCCGTTTTGTTCGGCTCCAAGGCATGGCTCCCCACACTCCTCTTTGGAGGGTGAGATAGCGGCAACTTTAGTTTGTCTTTACTCTAGAATTTTACTCTTTGGCAGGGGTAGGAGGGTCAAAAGTCTGTATGGAAAGGGTCTCCTTTAAATGTCCCACTCTGAGCATGCTGTAGGCTTTGCTTTCTTTTATCTTCTTTCCCCCTGCCCACCTCACTTTCTGCCTATAATCAAATGCACATCCCAGTTTCTTGTGATCGGTAAATGTACTCAGATCAATAGAGCTGTTTCCTGTACTCTGCTTATGTTAACACTGGAACAGTATTACTTAACTATAGACCTTATTAGACGTTCACCAGTTTTTCCTCTAATGATTTCTGTACCAGGGTCCTCTGGCCATATTACATTTTCTTGTTTTCGATGATCATGATAGTTTTGAGGAGTGCCAGTCAGGTATTTGGTAGACTGTCTCTCCGTTTGGATTAGTCTGATGTTTTTCTCATGGTGAAACTGGAATTGTGGGTTTTGGGGCAATATAAATTCTCTTTTATGTTTTGCTTTTTTCACTTATCAGTATGTCTTGGAAATCACTCCATAGAGGTGCCTATTTATTTATTCATTTTAGCTGCAAATACTCCAGTGAGTGTCAGTCATTAAATTCTTAATTTATGATATTGTGTTTTTCAACTCTAGAATGCCTGTTTGGTTGTTTTTTTTAAAGATCCATTTCTCTTTATCTTTTGGGATCTGATTCTTGATTATATGCCACATTTTCATGATTATTCTCATCTCATAATTTTTCATTCAATACCAGACATTGTGTTTAAAAGAACTGTAGACACTAGAGTCATATTTTCCCCCCTCAGAAAGGGCATACCATTTGCTCTGTTAGGCAGCTAGGATGAAGGGCTGATCGTTTTTATTCAATAAAAATTTGAACTTGTTTAGAGCTTGTTTGTGCTTTAATTAGTTTCATTTCACCTCTGGTTTCATATATTTTGAGGGCAGTGTACATTTACTTATTGACAAGAAAGTAGGTCTCTTGGAATATTAAAAGTGGCTTGGCATGATGATGGTGAGAGAAGAGGATCTTTGTTATACTGCATTCATTCATTCATTCACCAAGTATTTATTGAGCATTGGCCAAGGGCAGGTGCTTTCTAAGCATTGAGAATATAGCAAAATGGAAGAAGTCCCTGCTTCTACTGGAGTATACATTGTGTTGGAAGGAAATGGAGAGCAACAAATGCTCAAATAAACATGTAATAACTGTTAATAAAGAAAAAATAAAACACGGTGTGGGATTAGAGAGGAACAGGAAGTATCCTAGCTCTGCCACTTGCTTTTTGACCTTGGACAAGTTATTTAACAGTTTGGCCTTGTTTCTGTATCTCTAAAATGGGTATAAAGTTAAGAAATCAAGTAGTGTTTTTGTGAGAATACAATAACTTAGTTTGTGATAACACTTTAACAATGCTTAACACATTGTAAGTGCTCTTTAAATGTTACCTGTTGTTTTTATTATTATTAATAGGAGGAGTCTAGTTAAATGCACAGGTTTAGAGTTGAGAGGGATTTGAACAACATATGTTTTGATATCTCAGTGCCAAACCGGGCTGTGAGTGGCTAATATTGGTGGTAGAAGGCCAAATTGTTGGCGAGGGCTAGAGTAAAGCAAACTGCAGAGCGGGCCAGAATGGACAGAAAACCAGGGTAACTGTACAGCCAGAAGGGATCCGAGCAGAGGCAACGTGGAGGCTAATGCCTCAAGGACTAAGGTGAACACCTTGAAGGGATAAGTTGAACCCTAATCACTGAAGTGACTTTTAAAGTCCTACCTTTCCTCTTGTGCTGTATTTCCAGTGTGGCTCCAGAGCATTTGGTCTCCAAAGGATCCTGTGGGTGCAGATTTGAATTGAGCCTGTGCTCCAGTTTTATCGTAGGAATATAGTTACACAGCCCATATTATGACCTCACATCTGGTTCATAAACTGTCAGATATGCAGGTTTCTCTTATTGTGACCGTAATTTGTGGTTCTGAAAATGGGTCATTGGGTCTGACAAAGGAGCTTGATCTGGTTCATGGATATTTTCATATGAAAATTCTTAAGTTGTCAAGGGAATTTGCATTCATAGCTATATTTAATGAATCATTTTGTTCAACAGTATAAGTGCAATTACATGTATTCAGAACTCTAGACCAGTAATTTAAAAAATTATTTTGAACATAACCTACAGTAGGGGTTATGTTCAAATAACCACTATATGTAAATATAGTTTACATTGTGGTCTAGTTTACATACACACACGCACACACACATACTTTAACTCAAACGGAGCACTGTTAACGTTATTGCATATGATGTGTTCTGTTTGTATTCTATTCTGTTCAAAAAAATTTCTGGATTCTCCCAATAAATTGATTTCATTGTACCCTAATGGGTCGTGTCCTGTAGTTTGAAAAACACTTGTCTCGTTCACTCTAAGATCACCTGAAGAAAAGGTGGAGTCTTATAAAATGGCAAAGGGAGAAATGATTGGCAGAGTTCTGCAAGTACTTATAAGCATCTATGGAGTTCTTAACATGGCTTTGTTATGGACAGATCCAAAAGTTTTGAAACCACTCCCTTTGCCCTTGAGTGTGTCTTTAAGATGGGTATTTGGAAAGAAGAATGTTTGGTTAAGTGACTGAACAACTGCAGGGGCGCCCCAACGAGGGGGCTCTAGTGGCAGGGCGGTCGGGAGGGTACAGGCATATTCTCCGGACAGCTGTGACTCTGGAGGGGCTGGAGATGGGGGTATGCCGCTGCTGTGTCTTGTAATGGCCGGCGGCTCTGGCTCTGTGCTCAGCTCATAAGCAGCTCTGGCAGGGAGGCAGAAGGTTGAATGTCTGCTGTAATGTCCCTATTTATGTTTTTATTCTTGACTGAAAGGATTTGGAGTACCTTCTAATAAAACCATGAAGTGCTGTCTACACAGTGGTTCAGTCTGTGTCTTATTTATTTGTATAGAATAAGACAAAAGCTAAGACTAAGGTAAAGGGAATGATTGAAGCTGCCACAAATGGTTGATGGAAAGTTAAAGTGAGGCCTCCCGTTCTGGGATTCTCCATCTCAGTCTACTCTTCAAAATGTACTTTCTTTACCTGTAATAAGTCTGGGACGTATGCAGTGAAGAGGACAGACAGGGCCCTAGCTTTTATGGAGTTTACCCTTTAGCTGGGGAGAGAGATAAGGTAGAGTAATTTTGGATGGTCGTGTGTACTATGAAAACAATAAGTCATAGCAACGAAAGAGTGAGTGATGTGGCAGGAGGGCAGGAGGGAGTTACTTTTTGACCAGGTAGTCATGGAAGGTGTCTCTGAGCATGTGACATTAAGGCAGAGACCTGAATTATGAGATCTTGCAGAGATCTAGAGAAAACCTCCTATTGTGTTACCACTCAGTGCCTTTTGCACGAAGTCCAGTGATTCATAGCAGAGATGATCGGTTTGGTTCATAGGACTCTTCAAAAAGGAATTAGATGGCTCTTGAAGTGAGAGGAGTAGTGTAGTTCTGGCAATTGTAATGTGCTGTTAACACAGGTGAAAATACTACTCTGTGGAGGGAATGTGAGCTTATGGGGATCTCTTTGACAATAGCTCAGTTTTTCAGGGGATTCAACATTCATGGTGATGGAACTTCATTAAAGAGAGCCTAGAGGGCTTCTGCAGGGTTAAGTGGAGGGGAAGAGTCATCTAATTGTGTTCAGTTAGGGATGTGGACTCTTCCCACAATCTTTGTTATTAAAATTACAGTTTATAATCTAAGAATTAAGAAAAAGTCTGGGAGAAGAGTGGTTAAGGCGGAAAGAATGGTGAATGCAAAGGCTCTAAGGTAGAGGTGAACTTGGGGTGTTGGAGGGACAGCAGAAAGGTCACTCTGGAGTATATTGGAATGAAAGAGGAGTGGCAGGTAGGTTAAACAGTAGGTTAAACAGTGTGTTTCTCACCTTGTTGCCACATTTTGGAATCACCTGTGGAGGGAGATTCTTTAGAAAATACCTGTGATTGGCCTCACACCAGCCTTAAATCAAAATCGTTGGGGATGATCAGGTATTTTATAGAATGTCTTTCTATTGGGATTTGTCTTCTTTTCATGTTGTGGTTAGACTGGAGTTACTGTTTTTACGAGGAAGACCACAGAATTAAGGGTACACACTATCAAGAGGATTGTTGAGGGAAAAGGTCCATACTTTCCCTGCTCTCTCCCGAGAATCCAGTGCCCTCTTTTTTCTCTTCCCCGACCTTTCAATCAGAATAGATTAATAGGTTAATAGGCATATTGTACTATTAGATGAGTGCTTTTCAGGGTAAGGTTGCTGATGCAGTAGGTGTATTATTCTTAAGCCCCTCTGGGGATAAAGGACTATGTGTCTGTGGCACCACCTTTTCTTGACCACAGCCCACAACATGGAGGTTGCCCTGCTGTCCACTGATAACACCCACCTTTTCTCTTCCCTTGCATCGGACCCCAACTGAGAAGCCAGAGATCTGTCAGTGTCCGTGCTCAGTGTGTCTTCTGCTTGAAGTTACAGTTCAATCTGGGATAACTAGCTCAGTTTCACGCTCCTGTTCCTGTTGTGGGTTTAATATCCGGAGCCAGGGAGTAAATCTGTTGTGCAGCAGGAAGGAGCACAGAGACTAATGGACCTCTCAGAAGAGAAGACAGAGTACAGACCAAGAAGGGGTGAAACAAAAACTTCAGTGCGGATATGTGGGGCAGAGATGAGAATCTTGTTTGTGGGTGTGTGTGCCACTATGATAGGGATCAAGCCAACATGACATTGGGGGATAAAAAAATCAATATTGATGCCCTTTTCCGATGTCAAAAATGAATCAAGGGGCTTCCCTGTTGGTGCAGTGGTTGGGAGTCCGCCTGCCGATGCAGGGGACACGGGTTCGTGCCCCGGTCCGGGAAGATCCCTCATGCCGCGGAGCAGCTGGGCCCGTGAGCCATGGCCGCTGAGCCTGCGCGTCCGGAGCCTGTGCTCTGCAACGGGAGAGGCCACAACAGTGAGAAGCCCGCGTATCGCAAAAAAAAAAAAAAAAAAAGAGTCAAGAATGAAAAAAAATGAAACCAACCAAGCAAAATCTTCCAGATACTCTAAGTGCTCAGTCTATAATTTATGGCAAGTAACCATATAGGCAATGACTGATGTATATTGTGGTGTGCTAAATTATTCTTGTCGAACATTTAATTATAAATTAAGCTCACTTCAAATGTATTTAGCTAGTTTCTGATCGGGTAGCAGAGCAATCTGCTTTCAACTTCAACAGGATATTAGCGAAAGCATTATACTACATCCAAACTGTAGCATATAGTTAGCTTTTTTGTCAAAAACTGGTGTTTTTAAGTTAATTTTATTTATGTGAATAATTTTTGGGCACTTAAGGTGTGCTACATGACGGATATTGATAAAGAAAGATGCCTGACATCAGGAAGCTTATAGCCTTTTCACACGCTTATTTGTGTATAAATACTAGAAGAGAGGTACAGATAGTATGTCGTGGGGACTCAGAGAAAAGAGAAGTTATTTTCAGCTGGAGATGTGGAATCAAGAAAGATTTCTTAGAGGAAGTGGTATTTGAGGTGGACCTTCAAAGATGGATAGGATTTTACTAGGTAGATATGACTAGAGTGTTAGGCAGCTGTCCTCTGTGTTCCCATAGCAACAGCCTGTACTATTATAGCATTAAATACAGTATACTACATCAGTATTATTTCTTCCCACCATGTCTCTGTCTTGCGTGGGTCATAAACTCTTCTTCTAGGGTTAGGACTGTATGTTACACATCTTTGTGTTCCCAGCACCTAGCACAGTGCCTGTTGGAGAGTAGATATACATGAAATATTTGGTAAATGTATGATATGAAGTATAATAATCTCACATAGTCACAGGGCATCAATGAAGAACTGAAAGAGTGTTGCATAGTGATTTACTATATCAGTGTTTACATTACGTTTAACTGCATCTGAAATAATGAAATAATTTGGAAAAATCCAAAATAACAGCAGCTCAAACAAGGTGGATGTTTTATTTTCTCTTGTATAGAAGGATGTAGGCAGTCCAAAGCTGGTATAGAGGAACCATGCAGTTATTAGGAATCTAGGCTCTTTCTGCCTCTGCTCTGCTATCCTTAGGGTATGGTTCTTGTCATGGACCAAGATGACTCCTGGAGGTCCAGCCAGTACATCTGAGTTCCAGGAGAGCAGGCACGGGAAAGTGAAGATGGGAACACCCCTTTATTTTAAGAGAACTCTCCAGAAGTTGCACGCATTGCTGCTTACGTTTCATTGGCTGGAGTTCAGTCCCATGGCCTTATCTAGTTGCAAGGGAGGATGGGAAACAGTCTTTTCTTCAGGCCATGGTGTGTCCAGCTAAAACTGGAGTCTCTTACTAAGGAAGAATGGGAGAATGAATATGAAAGACCAAGCAGTCTTGCCTTAATTGGCTTTGCAGTCTATGGGTTTGAATCCTGGCTCTGCTACTTATTACCTGTGTCATGTTGGAGAATTCACTCAGTCTCTCTGAATCTTGGTTTCCTCATCTGTAACATGGGCATAATAATTATTTCTCCTTTTTGGGTTGTAGTGAAGAACAAACAAGATGATACATGTAAAGAGCTTAGCACAGTGCCTGGAATATAATAATCCCTCAGCAATTAGTGACTCTTACTCTTATTATCCTTACAGAGTCAACTAAGGTTCTATTCTGCGTTCAATTCCAGACCAGGTAGTCTGGCAGAAGTAGAAGTTCGGACACCAAGTTTCTTTTGGTGAACGCTGTTCAGCCCCCTCTCCTTCTGTTCCTTCTGACTGCTCTATGCTGGTGGGTAGATAGGCTGGTGAAAAACTTGTCTTCAGAGAAGAGGCTCCTGTATATTTCAGTGTCCTGCTGGTGCCATGTGCACTAGCTAACCAAAACACAGCTGGTATGTCTAATTTTAGGTTCACAAGTCTTGCTGGTTGTCCTCTTTAAATTCTGTTTTACATTCTGAACTGTAGGAAATTTTTATAGAAGTGGAGAGGAGGCAGGGGCAGTACACCCTTTATTTTCTAGTTAGAAAATAGCCTCTGTTTTCTTTCCAGTAGGCAGTCGTGGGGGAAAGAGGTTAGAGGCACCCCTGCTGTTCTCCACTCTGTTCTTTGGGTCTCTGTGAACCCTGGCAGGGTAACCTGTGTTGAGTGAAAGACTCTGACTTCATGTGTGTGAAGAATGGAAATGCTAGCCTTTAGCTGAGGTTATAAAACTAAGAGAGTCTAGAAACTCTTATCTGCTGTTGAATTTTGAGGCTCTTTCCCGAGATTAGAATAATAATGATAATTATTAAGTGGCTTTAGGTCAGATGCTTTTCAGCTCATTATTTCAGTTGATCTCAATATAACTCCCACAATAACCTGTATTATTCTGATTCTCATTTCACAGATGAGAAAACTGATACTCAAAGAGGTTGAGCTTTGTGGAAGTTCACCTAGTTTATAAGTGGAAGGATTAGGATTTGAATCCAGGTCTAACCCCAAAGGACATTTTCATTCACCCATCCCATTTAGCCTCTACTCTTAATTATTCCCACTTACATTTAACCTTTCTAAGTTGTACTGACGCAGTCTCCTGATGTTTATTATCTCTGTGAAGGTATTTAGTAGATACTTTATGAATATTCTAATCAGACTATTAAAACTATTCTTTCCCAGGCTTCCCTGGTGGCGCAGTGGTTGAGAGTCCGACTGCCGATGCAGGGGACACGGGTTCATGCCCCGGTCCGGGCGGCTGCGCCCGTGAGCCATGGCCGCTGAGCCTGCGCGTCCGGAGCCTGTTGCTCCGCAGCGGGAGAGGCCACAACAGTGAGAGGCCCGCGTACCACAAAAAACAAACAAACAAACAAAACAAAAACAAACAAAAAAACTATTCTTTCCCTTCCATCTGGATTTTTCTTCCTAGATATTTTACAGAGTATTTTGATTGTATCAGATTGTTTTGTTCATTTTTTTCCATTCAGCACTTCTCTAGCTCAGTACTTGATACTTAGCAGTCAGTCACTCAATAGACTTAATCACTTAATAATAACAATAACAACAATGATAACTAAAATTTATTGAGAACTTAGTAGGTACCAGGTTCTGTGCTATAAACTTCCTACATATTATGTCATTTAATTTTTACCACAATTTTTTGAGGTACAGTTTCGTTAAGATATTTTTCTATGTTGTTTGAAATTAGTGGCGTGGTGTTTTTTTCCTTTGATCTATTCACTCAGTCAGGTGGAGTATTTGGGGCTGTAGGGAATTTAACAGTGAACAATTCTAAGTACTGGTCTCATGGAGCTTTTGTTGTAAGAGCAAAACAGACACAAGCAAGTTAAACAGTAAATAACATTTTAAATAATGATAAATGCCATGAATAACAAACTAGGGGAAGGAGAAAGAGAGTGACTGGAATGGGGAATGAGAGAGAGGCTGTTTAAGGATCTAACAAGGACTGGGTATAGTTAGAGCCAGTGGTGGGAAGACCTGGTGGCATAGTGATCTGAATGGAGGAAGTAAGCGAGTGTAGAAGCACTGAGATGGAACAAGCTTACTGAGGATAAAAAAGATGGCTGGAGGATAATGAGTCAGGGTTCCAGGTAGCGGGTAGTAGATGAGGTCAGACTGTCAAGTAGGCCATGGTAAAGATACTGGATTTCCTTCTGAGTAGCCATAGACTGTTTAAGCAGGAGAATGAGTGATCTGATTCACGTTCTTAAAATTTCCCTCTGGTGCCTGTGTGGGGAATGGAGTGTAGGGTAGGCAAGTGGGAGTGGTGTTGCTCCTTGGATTAGGACCAAACAGGGAATAGTGGAGATGGTGAAGAGTAGTTGGACTTGGCCTGTGTTTTAGAGTTAGGTCTGAAAAGACTTGGGGGTAGGTTTGCTCAGGCCCCCAAAATATTTTGGATCTAAGCAACTGTATAAAGGTGGTTGCCTAACATAGGAGTGGATTTGGAGTTGGAAAATCAAGTCATGTGAAGAAGATGGTAAAGAATTTTTGGACATGGCGTGGTGAAACTAAAATTTTATGGCGTACTAAAATTCAGTTTCATTTCCTTTTGTCAGGGCTTTGCTTTCTGATTGGATTCCTTAGGAGGACTCCTTACATATTCTATCTCCCAGTCCTTTTCCACTGTTTCTCCCAAAAAAACCTTTTTGTGAAAATGATAGAAAGTTAGATTGATTTTTTTTTTTTTTAAGCATGGTAGCAACACAAGGCTAGTGGGATAGGAAAAAACCAAAATACGCAGCCAGTATTCTTTCTGAACTCAGCATCTTCTGATTCTTTATAATACAGAATTCAATATTTAGGAACCAGTTTAGGATATTAAGTGATTTACACTTACACTTCTACTGACACATGACTTTTCTTTTGGTGCCCAGCTGGTTATTGGCATTAGACTAGACTGACTCCCATGAAAGTACAGAGACTGGTTGTCAAGATCTTATTCTGATGTCCCTTTTACCTACCATATTCCACTTTTGTTTCTGCCTCTTGCCCATTTTCAAAGAATGTTTGCATTAGAATGAGCTGTATTATTTCTGTGTTTTGGAGTGAATGGATGGACTTGTGTTTATGAGGTATTCTGAACCCCTTTGAAGAAAGACATGCCAACTTCCTTGGTGTTCAAACACAAGGACCCTTAGAGACAGAAAACTTTCAGAGGGAGTTCTTGCAGGGGTAGCAACTTCAAATGTCTACAGGGACCAGAAAGTTAATGTAAATGGGAGAAGCCAGCCAGGGTAACTATGGCAAACTGGAGGGAGCTTGCCTTGCCTAAAGCGGGTAGTTGCTACTCAGCTTCAGCCAGTTGCTGCTATGTGGGAGAGGGAGCCCAGTACAGTCATACCTTTCAGATTTTTAGAAGAAGCTGGAAATCTTTATTATGTCGTATCTCCTGGTTTTTAAATGTTGACAATGAATTTAAAATTCCTAGTATGCTGTGTGGGACAACACTCTAAAAACACAACAAAACCAAAGTTGTGTAGGCTGCAGCCTGCAAATCTGTAGGTTCTGATTTGGCCCATTTTCCTCATTTACAGGTTGAGAAACAGAAACTCAGAGATGTAAAATGACTTTTCCAAGCTCATATAGCAATTAGTAGGAGTGGAGCCTGAGTCTCCTTTCTCTTTATGCAATGCCCTTTACACTAGGAAAGTTAAACTTTTGGGGGACTTTGGGGAGCGCTCAAGTCCCTTTTCATAGAAAAGTGCATGTACATTGCAAATTTTGTGTACAGCTTTGGGGATTTCAAACTCCCGGAAATAGATACATGAATACTAGGTAGAGAACCCTTTCTTATACCTTTGGTTCATGTTTGCATGCAAAAGGAACAGTGCCCCAGTATTTATACTTAGGCAAACTCATGGAGAGAGACACTCGAAGCAGAAGCCCTAGATCTGTCCTCTCTTCCTCCCTCCCTTCCTTTTTGTATATTAAATCTTAATTAGATAATAGGAATAAATTTATGTAAGTCTAAGACTCTTCCTACTACTATTCCCACTACTAGTCCTTCCAGTCATTGCTTTCTAGTCTTTTACATACATATGTATCACCCATAAAAATGAATAGTTTTATGCTTTTTAAATAAATGATATAGTATGCATTGTTTTGCAACTTTTAAAAAATTCAGCGTTGTGTCTCATTCTTTTTATTTGCTATATCAGATCCCATTTGTTAATTCCATAGTTTATTTGGCCACCCACTATTGATGGATGTTTAGGATGTTTCCCGTTTTTCAGTATTACAAGCAGTGCTGCCATAAATATTGTTTTTCATACCTCCCTGGCCCATGTTAGTGCTTCTCAAGGGGAGAAAGTGAAAAATGGACTTGCTAGGCATGTGATTTCAAAGTAGCTTTATTATATTATATCAGCAACATATGAAAATCCCCAGCCTGCCCAAAGTCTCTCATCACTCGGTATTATCAAATCAAAACTTTTTTTTTCAATGTGATGGATAAGAAATGATATGATAATTACAAGTAAGTTAGAGCATCTTTTACATCTTTGCATATGTGTGTTAGCCGTTTCACATTTCTGTTATGTTCATATCCTTTGTTGGGATTTTTTTTAATGCTTATTTGGCTTTTTCTTATTTACAGGAATCCCTTATGTATTTTCGCATTATTCTTGATACCAACCTCTTCTCTTGTATATGTTATAAATCTTTTTCATTTAGATCTTTTTGATCCTGGTTTTGCTACTGACTAGCTCTGTGATTTGGTGGACATCATTTGACTTCCACAGAACCATTTCTCTCTATTGTACAGTGTGAATACACTACCTTTTAGTTATTGTGTTACTGTGTAATGCTAGTTAAACAGTGTATGGGCTCTGTGATTTGGGGGTTTCTCATTTGATTTTCACCAGCCATTTTTCCCAGCTGTAAAGTGAGAATTTTTGGTTTATTGTGAAATGCCAAAGAAAGAGCATATGAAAGTGCCTTGGAGAATAAAGAATACCTTCAAATGTAGGCATTTTGTCCTTTCTTTGGCTTTATTATGATTCATCCATAGCAGTTGGCTTTTATGAAGCATCCCCCATCTCCATAGATGGATCAAACTTTGAGGGGTGTTACACAACATAGCGCTTGTCTTGTTTTAATCTACACTCTTCTTGGGGGAGGAGAGAGGTACATAAACAAGATAGGCTCACATTGAGCTCCTGTGTTCTTGGAATGCATTGTGTGGAATGGAGGTGAGGAAGAGCGGTATCAGGCGAATCTCACTTCTTCACTCACAGTGCTTCCCCCAGGGACTGACATAGCATAATCTGGCCATTTATGGAACCAAATGTCTACAAGGTTAGAATTCGTCTAACTTCTCAATTAGAACACAGGTTTCAGAGGCAACTCCTCCATTCCACCACAGTAGGGAACTCTGAAAGTATTGTCTATTCCAGTTACCTTTTGACTGATGACTGCCCTCTGCAAACAAATAATTAACTAAAACATGATACTACCCGATGGTTTGGGGCCACTCATACTCAAATACCACCTTAGACCTAGACAGCTCTGTGCCCCTGCCCTATGCTTTTGAGGGTCTTTCCTTTGGCCATGCCTGCCCCCTTCTAGACCGCTCTCCAAGTATCCAGGACCCAAGAATTACCTGATGAAATGTCCTGACCCTGCGTCCAGGGCCTGCAGAGGCTCTTTCTGAGCCCATCCTCCCAAAGGTGGACCAAACCATTAGACCCTGCCCCTGATATGCGCATTTGTAGGACCCAGGTGTGGCCAAGGCGACTGTTTGAGAGAGATGTGCCCAGAGCTTGGGTGTATTCGCTTGAACATCTGTGTACAATGCTCCTTGAGGTGCAGGAAGGAACTGGGGTGTGCGAAAAGAAAGGAAGTGGCTTTGGGGCCAGGGTTGTCCATTTGTACTCTTACCCAGCTCTGCCGCTGTCAGAGGAGGGTCTGCCCAGAGGACCCTCTCCCTTCTGACCAACTGCTTATTTGGTGGGGGAGGGGTTAAAAAAGCTATTGGGGAAGGTTTTTTCACCACCCGTTTAGAGGCTGGCTCAATACAGACCCCAATTATCTCTGAGAATATTCTCAAAGAGGGAGGGGTGGGGAGGTAGTATGGGTGAATTTCCTGAAGGAAGAGTCTCTGTGCCTCTCCTCTGTCACTCCCCTGGGTAGGCAGTGCTGCGGATAATTTGTAAAAAGGAGGAAGGATTCTGCTGACACACTGTTTTTATGAAAGAAGGCTAAGGGTTCCCTTATCTCTCCACACAAGGCACATCTGCCTGCAAACAGGCTGTCTGCTTCTTAGGGATTCCTTCGTCGTCCTGTTTCTCTTCTGAATGTTTTAAGACACAGTTTGGTGCATTCCTTTCTGTTCTCTAGAGCCAGGGGGAAAGTCATAATATATCAAAGGCTCTTGCTGAAGAGCTTAAAATGGGTGCTGGCAGCTGGGATGTGGGGGAAAAGAGTTTTCCAGGGACAAGTGACCTGCTTGTTCCAGCCAATGAGAAGCAGGTTAGAGGAATGATATCACCAGACAGTCTTTATTGTCTGATCATCTCATAAAAGCAGGATTGTGTCTGGCAATTTAACCCTTTTTTAGGTACTTTGGGTCTCATGCATTCCCCTGGTGTGTGACCTCCAGATTCCTTTTCCCACCTGTCTGCTCTGAGACCAGAGATGAAAGATTTAGATTGGTGAAGAAATCTGGAAGGTTGTCATCATTTTAAAAGTAAAACTAAAAATACAAATTATTAAAATTTAGAACCACAGTTAGGATGGGAATGTCAGCTAAGCTGTGTTTGGAGAGCACATCTAAAGCAGATATCGGTCTTAGGTTATATCAGACTTTTACTGTGTAGACTTGGGAGAGAGAGGAGGTTAGAGGGGAAGAAAGGATTTAGGCTTTAGTCTGTTTTAATCTATATGATGGAGTCTTACTAAGTAGGTCCTGTTTTGGAGGAATTGGAATTTTCCCCCCGAATTTGGAAACTATCACTGATTCTGAGGCCAATTTTGAAGAACAGACATTTGTAGTACTTGTTTATATTGTACTTATTTATTGTCCCATACCCATAAAAACGACAAGTCATTTTACTTACTCATACCTCCTTTCCAACACTGGTAAAATGAGAGTGATTATCCTATCCTATCCCAAAGGAGTTGAGATAAGAAAATAAACTAATTCATGTGACTTTACATTGTGCTCCACACATGTATTATTATAAGGGCATTCATATCTTAAGATTGCATATTCATTCATTCGTTTGTTCAGCAGACTTTTTTGAACACCTTCTTGATGCTGAACACAGATAGAGGTAAAAAGTGTAGTTCTTACCTTTAAGGAATTTAAAATATTGTGAGCGAGACAGACAGTAATAATAAATATGTCTCGTACATCTATTGTCTTTAGCATGTGCCAGGCCCTGTTCCAAGTACCTTGATATATATGAGCTCATGTTGTCTTTCTACAACCCTATGAAATGGGTACTATTATTAGCTTCATACTATAAGGAAATTGAGGCGCTGAGAGGCTAAGTGACTTGCCTGAGGTCACACAGATCTAGTGGTAGATTTGGGACTTGAATCCAGGCAGTGTGGCTTTAGTCTGTGCTTTAAATCTGTGCTGACCGGTACAGTAGTCACTAGCCATAGATGGCTTTGGTGCACTTGAAATGTGGTAAGTCCAAATTGAATTGGGCTGTAAGTGTGAAATACACACTAGATTTCAAAGACCTAGTATGAAAAAAATGTATAAAATACCTCATGTTGAAATTACATGTTGCAATGATAATATTTTGGATATACTGAGTTAAGTAAAATGTATTCAAATTAATTTCCTTTTATTTTTGTGACTACTCAAAAACTTAAAATTATATATGTGGCTTGCATTTGTGGCTTACATTATATTTCTGTTGGATTTTGCTAGTCTAAATCATTATAATGCAGTAATAACAACAATATAATAGGTGACATTTATTGAGCACTTACTGTGTGCCACATAGTGTGCTAACGCCTTTACAAACAGCATTTCAATTAAGCTTCAAAATAACCCTTTTTATAATCCCCATTTTATCGAAGAGGGAGAAGTTTTCAAGAAAGTCAGTATTTGCCTGAGGTTAGTCAACTCGTTAATGCCGACCCCAAATTTGAAACCTTATATTTCTGACTCAAAAACCTGTATTCAACTGAATACACTGAAATACCATTTCCAATTAGGGTTAAATCTTGGGGAATTTTCTTTGTTTTTATTTTTGTGAGAATATTTAATATTGCATACTTCTGTATTTGTGATGTAGAAGTTTAAAATAAAAATCACTTGGTCATAAAATAGACATCCCAGATAGAAATCTCTTTTGCAAAGCCTCAGCCCTCTGTGAATACTGGTGCAGTTGAGCCCTGAGATGAAGCAGTGAGTCAGCCTGTACAAATTGCATTTAATTTTCGTTCCAATTGTTCTCTCAGGTCACTGGGCAATTTATGTCCTGACCCTCTTTGTCCATAGACAAGAGGAAGAGGGGCAACACATCTTTTCTTAGTCGTTTAGTCTTCTCGGGTGATAAGAAGAAATTGCCTTCCGTTTCATTGTCCCATGAAATGCTGTTTGTGTTCGAGAGAGCAACAAAATGCTGTCTAATGACCCCTGACCTTTCTTTCTTCTAGAGCAAAGATTCAGGCGGACTGAAGGCGGCTATGATAGAGTTGGTGGAAAGGTTAAAGTTCAAGAGCTCAGACCCTAAAGTAAGTATTGTTTTGGAATTAATTGGATGTTGGTACCCCAAGTATTTCATTCTCCTTGAGCTAAATTCGAGGGATGTTAATGATGATCTATCTGAACATTGCATCAAGATCTAATTAAGCCTACCCATCAAAAGCCATGTTCTAACATGCCTGAAGATAAGTCATCTATTTTTCCCCTTCTCTATTTTATGATTTACAACACATAATCGTTCATTGTTTTCTCTGAACTGCAGACAAGTGCATTTTTAATCTTCTTTTACCGGGCCTTCGAGACTACTGGCCTCTGTGTCCATTAAATCCAACCAAAGGCATCAGAGATACCATCAGCTTAATGCTGGGGACTGGAACAAGCTCAGGCCTATCCAGTTGGTGTTCAGTACTAGCGTCTTGTCACTCCCCCACTTAACGGGAGCCAGCTGCCACTGTGAATACTTTTGCCCTCATGAGCTGGAGTCTGGTCTGGGAAATGGTTTAAGCTTCCCAGCTTTCTTCGCAAGATGTTGGGGGCTGTAGGATTGATATTCTGGGAGACGCCATACCAGGGTTGTGGGTGGACTGGGAACTGAACGTGCCAGAGGGATTATGACTAACGCAGCCTCCCTTCTCCTACTCAGACGTTTGCTGTGGCACTACCCGGTACTGGTGCCAGCTGGCTTTGCCTGAGAGTCAAAGCCTTTCACAATTAAATAGGGAAAGGAGCGTGATTTTATTTGGCTTTTTATACTGTCTTTTTTTTAATTAAAAAATTTTATAAGGGGAATAAGACTAGCATTTCTTGAGCACCTAATAAGAGCCGGGCACTGTGCTAGGAGCCTTACATACCTTTTAAAAAAATTGTGGTAAAATATACATAATGAAATTTCCCATTTGAACCACTTTTAATTGTGCAGCTCAGCAGCCTTAAGCACATTCACATTGTTGTGCAGCATCACCACCATCCATCTCCAGAACTCTTTCCATCATCCCAAACTGAAACTGCACCCATTAAGCACTAACTTGTTATTCTCCCTCTCCTCTTACACACTTGTGATCGTTGCAATAACCTTGTAAATTAGCTTTTATTTCCCATTTTATTGATAAGAACACATTGGGGTAACTTTTGTCGATTTTCTTAGCTCAAAGTAGAAAGACCCCCCTCCCTCAAAACCACTTATATGAAAGTAGTTTTCCTTTAGTAAAGATGAACCAATTAATTATTAAAGATAACAGAAAGCTTTTTTTACCGAGTTTCTCTGGTTTCTGGGACAACAGCTATCCTGAAGGAGACAACTGTGTTTCCTCTTTCTGCCACACCCACATGCTTATAGACAGTGAAGAGCAAGAGAATGTGTACAGATTACACTGAGTGGCTTCTATGCATGATGATAATACAGGTAAAGTGCTTTGGGAACCTTTATGAATGCATATAGTGCTTCTGATGGGAAACTTGCCAGAGCTGAAAGAATTGAGTAGTCCCCATGAAAGCAACCCGTGGAAACCTCAGGATTTTCCTACGATGCATCATAAGCTAAAGGATATTTGTTAGGACCTCACTTGATCTTGGATATGTTTATACACACTCACCTTTCTTTCATCTTCTCTTTGTCTCTCCCTGGATAATTTCCCACTAATCTATTTTATTTTCAAGCCGCTTTCTAGCCTAACATATGTGTATGCCATTTTTACCTGGAGCCAGCTTGAAGAAGGACCATCATAATTGCAGGATGACTGTTAGATCACAAATAGGGGATGAAAAATGGGACACTTAAATACATAATTTCTGCAACAAAGAAAATTTTCCCAGAAACAAATTGGTGTCTTCCAAAAGAACTCATTAAGTTTTTAGTCTGTTCTGTTTTCCCTCCAAACCCCACCATCCTTTTTTTAAGTTGGCTTATTTAAGAAGAGCAGAATCTCCTAGGCTTTATGACCTGTCATTTTCTGGCACAGCAGCTTTACATAGAAGCACTGACTGAGTCATGGAGCCCCGAACACTCTCTCTGCCTCACTTCCTCTAGAATTCCCTAAAGCCTCACAAAGCTGGATTAGTCCAGACACTGAGGTCTACTGGGGACTGAGTTAATTTTTACCTCTCAGTTTTGCCAGAGAGGAGTGGAAGATGCCTAGATTAACCTTTTATTAAATTATAAAATAATGTATGCTTATAGATTAAAAATACAGCTATCCGTAAAGGAAAAATAAAAAAATACAGCTATAAATAAAAATAATAAATAATAAAAAAATACAGCTATCCATAAAGGAAAAGGAAAATGGATTTCCCTTAAATTAACCACTATTAACAGCTTAGTGTGTAACCTCCTAGACATTTTTTCACGTGGAAATATGCTTCGAAGATATATTACAAAAATTATACCATAGCTGTGGTTTTATCACACAGAATATCTTAAACATTCTTCTATGTCAGTAATATAGACTTCTTAATGAGATGCCTCATTTTGTCCAAAATATTTGTCAGAAATCCTCTTTTCTTCAGAGCAATGGTTCTTAAACTTCAGTGTTCATGAAAATCGCCTGGGGGACTTACTAAAATACAGAGTGCTGGACCCACCCCCAGAGTTTCTGATTCAGTGTGTCTGGGGGAACTAGAAACTGTGCTGGACCTTGGTTATTTTCCTGCCATCTTGTGTTTTGGTTTTCTTCGTTCTTTCAGCAAATAGCCAGAAGAGCCCTTGTAAGTCCAAATGATTTCAACCTTGAAAAAAGTGAAATACATAAAATTCCAGGCTTAGAAAACAAATAAATTGAGCTGAGGGAGCAAAGGAGTAAGAGAGGGGAAGGGAGGTAAACTGAGTCATCAGCTTGGGCTCCCTGAGAGGACAGGGTTCCTTTAAACAGCTATGGCCAGCAGAGAAGTAGCAAAGCCAAAAAAAGGGAAAGGAGTCCTGGTCAGGAATTAGGAGGATGATCAAGGCCATCGCCATGGTCCAGGAGTGGGCTGAGTTCTCAAACCAGAGGAACAGCAGGAGACATCAAATCCCAGCTACTAGGGGTGAGCCCAAGGATGGATATGAGAGCCAGGGATGGTTGCTAAATAAGGCACAGGTCCAGATGAAGTGGTGTGCGTGCATGTTGCTGTGGTGAGCCCTGTTTTAAAGGGGGCAGACCTCCAGGGATCCAGAACTTGTATACAGTGGAAAGAAATTATTTTTAATAACAGTCTTTATTTTGTTTAATTGGAAGTGGTCTATTAAATAATCCTAATGCGTTTGACTTGATCCAGTTTGCAAACTTTTTTTTGCAGCCAAACTTTTCAGAAACATCTGTTGCACAAAGCAGCATTTTAGTCGCTAGATTTCTTATATTTATGCTAGACTTTGGGGAAATTAAAAGATGTAGTTAATCAGGGGTATGTATGTGTATATATGTCCGGACTAGATTTTTAGGAAATTTAGAGCATCTGAGTTCTTTACAGCTTTCCTTTGTAGTGACTATGCAATTATCTTTCATAGTTTACCCAGAGGAAACTGAAACTTAGAAAACACATTGATTTCCTTCCTTTCCTTCCCCATGCTCAGTCTCCCAGAAAGTGTTGAACTAAAGTATAAGATGCTAAGCTCAATCTAACTAACCTCTCATTATTCAGTTAATAATAGCTATTTTCTCTATGATATATTGATTGCTTTTCTTTCCATGTAAGGTGCACCATTCACTGTTTCCTATAGCTGGTGTGTGCTTGAAACAAACAGTTTAAACCATGTTTGTGTATCTCAAATTCATATTAATTTAATAAGTTATTCTCAAAAAAGCATCTTAAACTCGAGCCAAGTGGTTCACATTATTCTCTGTGACTGGAGTGGGATTAAACATAGGATCTAATCATACTAAGATTGTCTAAAATATAATCAGGTTCTTTTCCTTATTTTTTTTCGATTTCTACAGGTATTCTTACTGAAGTATGAAACCAAAGAACTGTCTAGCAATATGAAATTAGTTAAGTAGAACTGAGGATTGTTTTCTTATTTTATTTTTATTTAGCATTTACAGAGCATTTTATAATTGCAAGAGGACCTTACAGACCTTTCTAATAGCTGATATCACTGACATGGAACATAGCCCAGTCCTCCACTCCAGTGCTAATCAGACTATTGTTAAAATGATAGGTTTTGCATGGACAAATAGTAATGGATATAAGCAAAACCTAACTTGAATTCTTGGTGTTAGTGTCCTGTTATTCACCTGGGTCAAGTCAGGCCTTGTGTTGGTCCTTGTCCTGCCTCAAGATAGAAGTATTCACTGGGGCAGTATTTATTCATCCATCTAAAGGAGAGAATTGAGATGCCTCAGTTATGAAGTTGGTTCATTCAAAAGTGTTTCTTTGGTTGGAAGGTTATTAGAATTACTGACCTGTTTCTTTTCATTTATTTATTTATTTATTTGGCTGCATCAGGTCTTCGTTGCGGCATGAGGGATCTTTCATTGTGGCACTCGTTGCGGCACTCGTTGCGGCACTTGTTGCGGCGTGTGGTCTTCTCTCTAATTGTGGTGTGCAGCTTTTCTCTTCTCTAGTTGTGGCGCGGGCTCCAGAGTACGTGGCTCTGTAGTTTGTGGCAGGTGGGTTCTCTAGTTGAGGCGTGTGAGCTCAGTAGTTGTGGCGCATGGGCTTAGTTGCCCCATGGCATGTGGGATCTTAGTTCCCCAACCAGGGATCAAACCCACGTCCCCTGCATTGGAAGGAGGATTCTTTACCATTGGATCACCAGGGAAGTCCCTGTTGACCTATTTCTTCACTTTACATAAAAAAGAAGTAATCTTGGAAGACATGAATTGTGTTTATCTCTGTATCCTCAAGCCCTACTAGCGTGGTACCTAGTAATAGATATGCATTATCTATTACAGCAACCATATGAAAAGAAATATCATTTGCCCTGTTTTATGGATACGCAATCCAAGACTTGCAGGGATTAAACAACTTGCTAGTAAGTGGTGGGAACAGGACTGGACTTCAGATTCATCTTCCTTCATGTTATTCACCCCCACACTGTTGTTGAACCCATGGGTAAGTTGATATTTATACATAGCCTGTCATCCCTAGCAATATGACTCTTCACTAACTATTTTTCCCTCGCACCCTTCTTTTACCTCCCTTACTGGATCCTGCAGCCACAGCTTCCCACAATTCTAGAGTCCCAGGACTGGAGAAAATATGGGGAGATGACAAAGGATCCATGACAGCCCCAGAGCATTTAGCCCTGGCCAAATGGAGAACTAAGGCAAGTGCTTCAGTAGTTTCCCCTTATGTATGAAGGACACCAAATGGGAAAAATACCAGTGCTTTCTCAGGTCCAGTCTAGGCTCTGAGGCATGGAAATCACCCAGAAGCAAATGTGACCTCTTTTCATCCTCTGTAGACACTTGGGCAGCAGGAAGAGGAGAAGCCAGCTCTTTGCCCTCCTTCACCATCTCCCTGCCTTTATCAAAACGAAATGATTTCCCCTTTTCCCATCCCCCAGTTACAAAAGTGATACATGTCCTTCGTAGAAAAATGTAGAAAATACAGACAACTATAATGTAGAAAGAAGAAATCAGCCAGTCTTCTGCTACCTGCAGTAGTTTGTAAACTTTCAGTACTTTTTTCTAAAATTGAGGATTCTTGAGCCTCACTCAGAACATCTAATTTGGTAGTTCTGAGTTCTGCTTTTTTAGTGTGCAGCCTGGTACACATGGTCAATACTCCATACTTCGAAACACAGCAGTGAGAAAGCTGATTAATATTATGGTGCTTTGCCTTTCAGATAGAAGAGTCCTATTTTTCTATATATAATTGACCTTTGAACAACATGGTTTGAACTGCACGGGCCACTTACATGAGGATTTTTTTTCAATAGTAAATACTATAGGGGCTTCCCTAGTGGCGCAGTGGTTGAGAGTCCGCCTGCCGATGCAGGGGACGCGGGTTCGTGCCCCGGTCCGGGAAGATCCCACATGCCGTGGAGCAGCTGGGCCCGTGAGCTGAGCCTGCGCATCCGGAGCCTGTGCTCTGCAACGGGAGAGGCCACAGCAGTGAGAGGCCCGCGTACCGCAAAAAAAAAAAAAAAAAAAAGGTAAATACTATAGTATCGAAACTACATGATCTGCAGTTGGTTGAATCTGTGGATGCAGAACCCAGAACTGCGGGTATGGAGGAATCCCATAACGGAGGGCTGACTCTTAGTCATACAAGGACTTTCAACTGCATAGAGGGTCAGCGGGCTGGCTCCCCAACCCCAGTGTTGTTCAAGAGTTATATAACTATTATTCTATGTGTGTATGTATATATAAAACTATAACTATACACACACACACACACACACACATAGTTTATGTCCTGCTTTTTTCACCTAACATTATTTCTCATAAATACATACATTTTATCATTTGAATCCATTTCTATCTTTGAACCCCAATTTAGGAAACTAAAATCCTGAATGCCAGTCTGCCGTTATTGCCAAGTGGAACCTTTACATAATAAGGCATTTCTCTTTTCTTCCTAATAGCATAAGCAGATTCTGTGAGTTTGTTTATTTGTTTTTTGAGGCAGGCATGATAGTCACAGTCTAAGGTTATTCAGGCACAATGGAAACTGAGTTAATGCAAAGTCAGATACACAATCGAGTAGTCAGCTTCAAGCTATCTGTTTCACAGCATCTACCTCCCCACTGGTCAGGGTATCTCCCATCATGTGACAGAATGAATAAATGCAGGGCACAGTGGGAAGTCTGAAGCCATTTGCTTCAGGCCCTCCACTTTATAGGTGAGGACACTGAGGTGCCAGGGTAGTAAAGGTTCTTGCCTAAGGTCACCCAGGCAATTACAGCAGAGCTCAAGAAGGTCGACAGCTTTTAGGACTATAGCTCTGTAGTTTTCCCAGTAAAGAGAAGTTTTGTCCATTTGACAAGGATGTGGAAAAATTGGAACTCTCATAAATTTTGGGGGGGGGGATGTAAAAAGGTATAGTGACTTTGGAATATGACCTGCCAGTTACTCAGAAGGTTAAACATAAGAGTTGCCGTGTGATCCAGCAATTCCATCCTGGAGTATATACCCAAGAGAAATAAAAAGATACATCCACACAAAAACTGCACACCAGTGTTCATAGCAGCATTATTCATACTATCCAGGATGTGGAAAGAACACAACCAATGTATGGGTAAATAAAATGTGGTATATCCACACAGTGGAAGACTATTTGGCAATGAAAAGCAATCAAGTCCTGACACATGCTGCAACAAGGATAATCCTCAGAAGCATTAAGCTGAGTGAAAGAAGTCATTCACAAAAGACCTGATATTGCGTGATTCCTTTTTCTGTTTGTGGTGATAAAAATGTTCTGAAATTGACTGTGGTGATCGCACAACTCTCTGAATATACTAAAAACCACCGAATTGTATGGTAATGTGAATTATATCTCAGTAAAGCTGTTGAGAGAGAGATTACTGTCTGAATCACTTCTTTCAGGCCTTCACTTGAATTGTCAGCAGTGAATAGTCCTTTTTCTTTCTCCTCTCCTCTTCTAGACAGGAATGAGGTTCAGAAATCTAATGTTAGCCTCTGTCAGGGGGAGGCAGTATTTTACAGTTATTAAAAGCTCACTGGGACCGATACTGTCCAGAATTGATAACTATGCAGTCTTGAGCAGATCCTGTGCTTAACCTCTCCATTTCTCAGTATTTTTGTTTTTTCAGCTGCAAAATAGAGGATAATAGTACATCCTTCATAGGGTTGTTAGGAAGATTAAATGAGATAATCCATTTAAAATGCTTAGGACAACATCCTGTAAATGATGGCTGCTGCTAGCTTTCTCCTAGTCCTGAGACCCACCCCACTGTTTCCAGTAGAAGGGCAAGGGTACATGGGGGTAGTTTCCCCCCCGACCCCCTCCAGGAGTTTAGGAGATCTTCTAATACTGGTGGAGAAAAATAAGCCACCTGTTCATAACTAACTGGATTCTGCACTTTGATCAGTTAACACTTCCCGGCATTAGTGACACTTACAGATTTCAGGTTTTAAAGGGCCATTGCTACCTCTTCGAGTGATAATGACATGCAAATAAATTGAGTTAAATCTCCATAGTTGAGACCCCTAGGTGTTGCTGCCTGGCTGGCTGACTCTGTGGGCCTTGCATGGCCGCCTTGCCTGTTGTTGGTTCTGTGTCTATTGCCCATTCAAGTCAAGGCAAATATATCTGCCTTGGGGAGTGTGCAGCTGTGTGTCCATATATTCCCAATGGAAACAAATCAGTGCCTAGAAGCAATTATGTTTATTGTTATGGAGCAAACTCTCTAGTTAGCAAAACTGCCTGGTGTCAAATTAAAAGAAAAATAGAGAAATTAAGAGCCACAAAAGAAATCATGTGTGGCATTTAAGAGACCCATTAGGAGATATAGCCCCACTTTAAAGTAAACACCACTGAGATTCTGGTTCCCTCCCTACTTTCCCTTTCCCTTCGGCTTTACCCTTTGGCTGTTCTCTTTCTATTGGAGCCCCAGAGCTCCTAATTGAAGCACCGTACAAATCAACTCTAGGCATTTTAAAACTAGGTGGACGTGGTCTCTGAGCTGCCTAGTGGGCTGGAGCATTGTTAGAAATCAAAGGGATTGAGCTTTAAATGGCTTAATAAAATTAGCACATTGTGATGTCCTTCTCCCCCGCTCCAGCTCCTCTCTGCACTGACAGGAGCCTTGATAATTTACTCTTAGCCAGAACTTAAAGGGCTTATTACATGGCCAACGTGAAGAAGGGAGTGGAGCTGTCAGGGCTCCCCCATAGCAGCCACACTTCACGTTTCCACTGTAGGATTGTATTTGACATTTAATTTAGGAGCCTGGGTAGCTAGGTATAGAACTTTTTGTGATAATAGTGATAAAAACCACCCAGAGTTTTATTTAAGGGTCTCCTTCTTTCCTGTCCCCCACCCTCCCCTTTTGCTTTTAGTTCAACCTCATTCAGCTAGGAAATAAAATTCAGGTTTACTCAAGGAGAAATGTGGGGTTTCCCTTTTTTGATATCTTGAGGCTAAAGCTACAGAATGCAACGTCAGTCAGCCAGGTCTGTTTGTCAATGCTTGTATGTACGTGTGAATGTAAAATTTGAAAACTGGCCTCTCCCCTGATTGCCTCTGCATTTAGCCAAAGGGCAAAATCCGCCAGGGCTCTGTGGTTGTGTAGAACACTTCCATTCAACCCGTGATCCAGTTGATCTCCACCCCATTGCTGAATAGCTTTTGTTTACTTCTTTAACAGGTGAAACAGATTCTATGATATCACCTTAATTCCTAGCTCAACCTGATTAATTAGACATTTATAATCCCCATTTTATAGATGAAGAAACATTTAAGAGGTATATTGACTTGTCCAAGGCCACAGGGTTAATGATTGCAATAAATTGCCTTTCTATGATTGCTATATGGAATTAGTAGAAGTTGTAGGAAGTTATTAACTTTTTAGTTTTAGAAGATGGGTTGGCAATAGTATACAAATGTAGAGTTTGTTCAGACTTTTAGGGAAAAAATGTTAGATTGAGTATGCCATGCTTTCCTTTACTTTTATGTTGAAAGAGCACAGACATTGGAGCCAGATGACCCGAGTCCAAATACTGGCACTTATTACGTCCATCATTTGATTTGTCTGAGCCTTCAGTTTCATCAATAAAATGAGACAAATATTATGTTTTTATTAATGAGTATCCTGCAAATGGAAACTTTTGAGGAGGAGATAAGAAATGATGGAAGATGATTGGTATCACAGCTTTTGATGGTCCAGAAAGTATTTTAGAAACTGTAGTTGTTTAACAAGCCCTATGGTTCTTAGGTTAGCAGATTGTTAGCTGCTCAAGGGGGTGTAGTAGGGTTTCAGTCGGCTAAAGAGAGCAAATATAATAGAGACAAGTTTGAGGTTGGGGAGCTGACTATATCTCCAGACTCTGTGCAGGTGCTGAGGGGCAGGGTGTGACCTGTCCTTCCGGTGCTTTGCTTCTGTGTTGTGGAAGTGGACAGCATCTGATCTTATCAAACTGGAAAAGGCTCACTCACAACCTGTGGCTATCTACTGAAACAGGGGCTAGGAGCCTCTCATTGACATCCGTGCTCTTCAGTGCCTAGGATGTGTGAGGAGGTCCTTCCTGTGTTCCTTTGGGAAATTTGAATCTGTACTCCCAAGGGCGTAACTTCTCTTTCTCTAAGAGAACTGGCTGGGGCTCTGTATCTGTGAGAGCTCGGTGGGTACCATAGGAAAAACCCACAATAAATGCTCACAGTTACTGTTATCTGGACCAGCAGAACAGTTCTGCTGATGTGTCTATGTTCCCAGAGAGTACTAAGTTCTTTCCATGTATTATTTTGTGTAAACTTCACAAAAATATCTATGAAAAAACTTTCACTTTTCTGAGCTTCAGAAGCATAGAGTTAGCAGAGCCAGTACTGCAGTCTTTCTCTGTCACCACAGACTCCACCACCTTTACTATTCTGACCCTCTGTAGCAAAGAAGACTCAGAAAACATGAGACTTACATCTCAGTGCCCTTTCCTGACCCTTCTTGGTGGCAGGCAGCTGTTTTGGTTTTGTGGTTTCTGTAGTATACAGATAGCTGTGGCTTTTCAGGAAAGGTGTGTGGCTAGAGAACTGAAATGGAGGTGAGGGGTGAGTCTTGTTTTAATGTAATTGCTTTAATCTTCAGCGGATAAAATAGGCTTTCTTTGTATATTCAAGTCTGAGAGGTTTAAAAATAGTATAATTTCTGTTTAGTTGCCCCTGAAGCTTTCAGTGGCACCTTCTACTTCCCACTTCCTACACAGTAACTTCTGAAGCAGAAGCTGTCTTTCTATTTTATACACAGGTTAAGGCAGAAAGAAAGCTAGAAAAGAAGGTGGAATAGAAGCTCTCACTCATATTCTTGTTTGTTATAGGCCCTGGGTGTCTCAGGGGACCCGTTCTTCTACTTTCACATTTCTACAGGGGACACCCAGAAGTTATTTTCTTTTCACTCAGGAAAAGTGTTGCTCAGAAGTTTATAATTGCTTTCTTTATTGCCACCCTGGGGTCAGGCAGAGAGAAGCGTCTTAAGAGCGAGCAATAGTATCCATTCAAACTGAGCCCAGCATCCCTCTTGAACTCTTCCCTGGTGCCTCCAGATCAGTGCCATGACGCTGGGTTACACATCAAGTTGTCATGGCAGTAAATTCATAGCAGCTGACAGCATGAACAGGCGGTCCTGGGAGGAGACAGTGCTTGGCAATGATGACACAGCCATAGTGGTTAGATCTCCGTCTCTCATACTAGGGCTACTTGTCAGTCTGCTGTGACTGTGTCTCAGATGACTGGGGCACACAGTTGCTATCCACTTCACAGCTGATTAGTAGATTCAAGTGTTTATTAGGATCTTTCAAGTACACAGCCTCTAGGAAACATAGTCCTGAGCCTCTAATACTCTGTGTATGTGTGTGCGCGTGTACCTGTGTATTTATGTTTGTGTGTCGAGGAGGGAAAACCATGAAAGGGAGGAAGTTCAGAAGAAGCGTATTACGGGGTCATATGCATGAAGCTGGTAAAGAACAACAGCGTACTTAGGCTCAAGTACCAAAATTTGTAGCCTCAGGGAGAAGCGTGCTGGCAGAAATAGAAGAAGGCTGGAGTGTTCTGACTGAAATATGGGGTTCCTGTCCAAGGGAATGCGATTCTGAAAGTCAAAGGTACAAGCCAAGCCAAAGACTATATAGGGCAAATCTAAGGTCTAAACACGGAGAAGGAGAGCTTGAAGAGCACGTATAGTTACTAAGTCTGAAGGGCGAAAGGTGGGATTTGAGGTCAAGATCAGGAAGCCAAGGATTCAGGGCCAAGTGGAGATGAGAAAGGAGAGAAAGCTGGCCTGGAACAAGTTGGAGGTAGGATCAGAGTCCTAAATAGTTTCTTCAAATCACTCAGAAGCTCTCTGTGTCTTAGAATTGTGTTTCGGCAGATTAGTGGTTCAAGTGAGAGTGGGGCTGGGTTAAAGGGTCTAGGTTGCGGGGGGCAGGTGGAGCTTAAATGGAGCATTTGAGTCTAGAGAATGGGTATAGTTATTTAGTGGGGAGTGGTGGGAAAGGGGTGCAAGAAGGGGTGTTCATAGGTAAAGGGGGAGGCTTCTTCACCCAGACTGTGGTGGAGAGGCAGGTGCGGGATGGCTTCTGACACTCAGTCAGAAGGTATTGACCGCCATGATGTGCCAGACCCTAGCAAAGATGTTTGAATTTCTCCTCCAGGTATTAAGTCAAGGCACCTGTTATCTAGTGGAGAAAATGAAACTTGATTCCAGAGTTTAGAGCCTGGGTGATTGTCTAAACTGTGGTATCGTTAAGGGGGAGAGGGGAACAGGACAAGGTTTGAAGGGAAGATATGAAAGAATAATGTTGTGGTTAGAAGGCAGATTATGTAGTCAAACTATGTGGGTTCAGACTCCACCTTTGCCACCTACTATGTGTGTGAATTTGGGCAGGTTTCTTATCCCCACTGTACCTCAGTTTCTTCATCTATGAAATTGATATAATAATAATTGCTACCTCATGGTATCATTGTGATGATTAATTGAAGTAACACATGTAAAGTGCTTAGAATAGTGCCTAATATGTAAGTGCCCAAAATGGTAGCAGTGACAATCATGAGGAGGAGAGAGAGGATTCAGTCTGATGCTTGATGGTTTAAGTAATAGGAAAGTATCCAGGTGGAGATACACATCAAAAGGAATGGTGAGACTAGAGACCTCAAGAAAAAAACCCAGGCTTAGGAGCTATCTGCATGGAGATGGTAGTTGAATTGCAAAGATGGGATGAAACTGCTAAGGAGAAGGTTATAGAGAGAAAGCAGTTTTGTACCCAGAGGGCATTTAACAATGCCTGGAGACTCTTCTGGTTGTCATAATTGGGGCTGGGGAGCAGTGCTACTGTCTCTACTACATAGAGGCCAGGGATGCTGCAACATATTTTACAGTGCACAGGACATTTCCCCACAACAGAGAAATACTGACCCCAAATGTCAGTAGTGCCAAGGTTGAAAAACTCTCAGAGTTTCTCAATCGCAGCTGTCTGGAGAGTGTGTGTAAAATTGCAGGGATGAAGCTGATAAACAGAAAGCCGGGGAAGTCCAAGGTCATAGAAACCGTGAGAGGAGAGAAATTAAAGACTGAGGGGTATCAGCAGTGCTAAATGATACAGACAGGTCAGTAGTGAGAGCAAATGGAGTTGGTGACTAGTAGACTCTTTAGTGCTGGAGGAGACCGGGCAGCAGGCTTTATGTGACTTTCTAAATAAGATTGGTGGTTAAAAGTAGGAGGGGAGGCAGCACTGCCATAGGAAAAGGGTTATTCTGCATTCTTCTTTACTTCTTATTTTGACTGTGTTACCCTAACAACTTCTAGGTCAGATTCCTAGTTCCCTGATGCCCCTCTTGTTTTAGCAACAAGTGTGATTAGAGGCAAATCTGGATTAGTGAATTAGTTCCAAGAATATAAAATTTGTGCAGCTATATCATTTTAGAGATAAAAGGAAGGTTGAGTTTAGCTTTTCATTTTTAATAGCTCAGGAACCTGAGGCCCTGAGAGATTCAGTGACTTGTCCAAAGTCACGCAGCTGGTTGGTTCTGAAAACATCCACGGCCTCTGACTCCCCATTCCGAGTGCTCTCTTCTGTGCCAGGTTGCTTTCTGGTGGTCTCATAATGGTTCTCAGAGGCTCAGTTTCCTTTTCAGGAGGAGGTTACTAGATAGAGTGGTTGTCAGAGCCCTGACCTGGAAAAGGCTGACCTGAGGTGAATCTTTGCTCCATAGCTTACCTGCTGCGTAACTCCAGGCCAGTGACTTTACCACTGTGGGCTTCAGTTCCCCTACCATAAAATGAAAGTATTATTGCCTGCCTGAGGATTAAATCAGAAACACGTCTGTGATGGCACCTGGAATGATGCCTGCACGTGGTCACTCTTAATATCTTCATCGTTATTATTCATAAGACTGTATCTTTGTCGCAGATTAAAAGGCAAGAGAATGTCCAGTGACAGGAACCAGGCGAAAGTTAGGCATGCCATCTGTTTCTCCCCACCTTGCTCCTAACTCCATCTCCTACTTTGTGATAAGAGCAGTATCATGAGGGTTGGTGCTGCTGTGGTTATACAAGGTTTTGAAGCACATGTCTCTCCAGTATATTGTGATGATGTCTATCTGTCATTGATGAGCCTGTCACTCATTGGATCAGTTAGACCTTTTTCAGAGTTTTTCCAGACACTAAACCTGGCTCTTTTGAGGAGCCCCAGGATGACTGAGGGTCCCATAGAGGAATGTTCAAATGGCAGGAGCAGCACATGCTAAAAGTGCTTAGTTCTTGTGGAAGCCATTATTTTAACTTTAGTTGAAAAGGACTTTTAAAAACCTTTAATTTGTGGTAGAAAAGTGGAATCAGATTAGGAAGGAAAGGTCTAGTATTTACTGGGAAGGCAAAGAATAAAATGTTGACATGTTTGAGACTAAGGTTCAAGCAGAAGAATTGTCCTGCCTGGCCCTTTGGATGCTCAGCCCACCCCCAGACCTTCTCTAGGCTCCACTTCAGTGGCTATTTCGTTTTCTGTTTTAATTGTATTAACTTTTAAAAATAGACTTTATTTCTTAGAATAGTTTTAGATTCTCAGCAAAACTGAGCAAAAAATAGCATTCCCATATGCCCCCTGCCTCCACAGATACAGCCTCCAACATCAGTATCCCACCCCAGAGTGGTGTATTTGTTACAATCAGTGAAACTGCATCATTATTACCCAAAGTCCATAGTTTACATTAGGGTTCACTCTTGGTGGTGTACATTCTGTGGGTTTGGAAAAATGCACAGTGACATATTATCTACCACTACAGTATCATACAGAATATTTTCACTGCCCTAAGAATCCTCTGTGTTCTGCCTGTTCATCCTTCTCTCTCCCGAAACCTCTGACATCCTCTGATCTTATTACTGTCTCCATAGCCTTTTCTAGAATTTCATACAGGTTGAATTCTTTCATTTAGTCATATGCATTTAAGGTTCTTCCATGTCTTTTCATGGCTTGATAGCTCTTTTTTTTACACTGAATAATATTCCATTGTCTGAATGTATCACAGTTTATTCATCCATTTACCTACTTAAAGACATGTTGGTTGCTTCCAAGTTTTGGCAATTGTGAATAAAGCTGTAAACATCCATGTGCAGGTTTTTGTGTGGACCTAAATGTTCAGCTCCTTTGGGTAAATAGCAAGGAGCATAATTGCTGGATCCCATGGTAAGCGTATGTAGTTTTCTAAGAAATTGCCAAACTGTTTTCCAAAGTGGCTGTACCATTTTGCATTCTCATCAGCAGTGAATGAGAGTAGCTGTACATCCTCATCAGCATTTGGTGTTGTGATTGTTCAGATTTTGGCCATTCTAATAGGTGTGTAGTGGTATCTCAGTGTTGTTTTGATTTGCATTTCCCTAATGACATATCATGTTGAGAATCTTTCCAATGCTTATTTGTCACCTGTATATCTTCTTTGATGAGATGTCTGTTCAGGTCATTGGCTCATTTTTTAATTGGGTTTTCTTATTGTTGAGTTTTAAGAGTTCTTTGTATATGTTGATAACAGTCCTTTATCAGGTGTGTTTTCTTCCAGTCTGTGTCTTGCCTTCTCATTCTCTTAAGTGTCATTCTCAAAGAACAAGTTTTTTAATTTTAATGAAGTCCAGCTTATCAATTATTTCTTTCATGGATAGTGCCTTTGGAATTGTATCTAAAAAGTCATCACCATACCCAAGGTCATCTATGTTATCTTCCAGGAGTTTTATAGTTTTGCATTTTATTTAGGTCCATGATTATTTTGAATTAATTTTTGTGAAAGATATAAGATCCCTGGCTAGATTCTTTTTTTTTTTTTTGCATGTGGACATCCAGTTGTTTCAGCATCATTTGTTAAAAAGACTGTGTTTTCTCTTATTTGTATTGCCTGTGCTCCTTTGTTCAATATCAGCTGACTGTATTTATGTGGCTCTACTTATGAGCTCTGTTCTGTTCCACTGATATATTTGCTTGTTCTTTCAGCAATACCACACTGTCTTGATTACTGTAGCTTTATAGTAAGTCTTTAAGTTGAGTAGTGTCAGTTTTCTGACTTTGTTCTTTTTCTTCAGTATTGTATTGACTATTATGGGGCTTTTACCTCTCCATGTAAACTTTAGAATCAGTTTGTTAATATCCATAAAAAAACTTGCTGGGATTTTGATTGGGACTGCATTGAATTCATAGATCAAGTTGGGAAGAACTGACATCTTGACAATTTTCAGTCTTCCTGTCTATGAACATAGACTGTCTTTACATTTTTTTCTCCTTTGATTTCTTTCATTTTAGTTTTCCTCATATAGATTTTGTACATATTTTGTTCAATTTGTACCTAAGTATTTCATTTTGGGGGTACTAATATAAATGGTATTGTGTTTTAAAATTCAAATTCCATTTGTTCACTGATGGTATATATAGGGAAGTGATTGACTTTTATATATTAGCTCTGTATCTGGCAACTTTGTTATAACTGCTTATTAGTTCCAGGAGCTTTTTTTGATGATTCTTTTGGATTTTCCACATAGATGATCATGTCAATTGTGAACAAAGGCTGTTTTATTTCTACCTTCTCAACATGTAAACCTTTTATTTCCTTTTGTCTTTGGAAAAGGAGTAGTGAGAGGAAACATACTTACCTTGTTTTTTTTTTTTTTTTTTTGTGGTACGCGGGCCTCTCACTGTTGCGGCCTCTCCCGTTGCGGAGCACAGGCTCAGCGGCCATGGCTCACGGGCCCAGCCGCTCCGCGGCATGTGTGATCCTCCCGGACCGGGGCACGAACCCGCGTCCCCTGCATCGGCAGGCGGACTCCCAACCACTGCACCACCAGGGAAGCCCTACTTACCTTGTTTTTGATCTTAGCAGGAAAAGTCTAGTTTCTCACCGTTAAGTATGATGTTAGCTGTAGATTTTTTGTATATATATATTTTTTGTATATTTTTTTATGAAGTTGAGAAAGTTCTCTGTTCCTAGTTTGCTGATGGTTTTTTATCATAAATAGACATTAGATTTTGTCAGGAGCTTTTTTTTGCATCTACTGATATGATCATGTGATTTTTCTTCTTTAGCCTGTTGATGGTAGATCATATGAACTGGTTCTCAAATGTTGAACCAGCCTTGCATACCCAGGATAAATCCCACTTAGTCGTGGTATATAATTCCTTTTATACATTGTTGGATTCGATTTGCTAATATCTTACTGAGGATTTAACTTCTTTTTGAGCCATATTTCTTTTAAAAAATTACTCTTCAAGAAAAGATAAGTGTTACACATTATTGTAGAAAATTTGGACTGAAAAGTTAAAAAAAAGAAAAGTACCCTTAATTCCAGCACTCAGAGATAACCACTCTCCAACATTTTGGTATATTTCTTATAGTCTTTTATAATACAAATAATAATACAGCAGCAGTAAATATCACATTACTTCATTGAGTTCATACATGAAGTAACTAAGTGATAACTGAGGTAGAGATCCCATGGTACTCTTAACCAAACGAGGAAAGGAGGTGAAGAAGATACAAATGACTGCTTTTGTCTAGAGGCTGCTGATGAAGATGAGAAAAATGGTTTGGCAAGAGATTAATTGTTCATTTTAATAACGTTTTCTCTACCCTTCTCAACACCCCATTGTAAAATCCAAGCAATCCAGGCTTCTAACCACGTTGTCAGGAAAATGTTTGCCATCCCTCAGAATGTTGGTAATAGAATATAGTTCACAGTTTTTGTTTTTTTCATAGGTCTTATCTGCTGTGTTTCTAGCCTGTTGGATAATTTTCCAAGCCTTAGGAGTGGACAGTTGTTTTATTCACAAATAGTGGCTCTCCCACTCATACACAAAAGACACAGGAAAATGGGAGATCCAGCCATCCACTGAAAAAGGACTCTGTCCTGCTTGTTGATGAAGCTCTTCCCTTGTCTGTCCTCACTGGAGCCTGGCAGAGGTTTGCAAGGAGCTCTCTTGAGGTAAAATGCCAGAATAAACCCCAGGCTATACAGAAGGCTTAACTTTGAGATTTCCTACCTGGAAGTTTCCATAGACACTGGCATGCTGAGAGGGTGCCATGCTGTGGTAGTGAGGACAGATTGCAGCATTGAAAAAGTTCCATTTTCTGCTTTTTTATTATACTCTTTTTGAATAGTAGTCATTCAGAAGAGGAAAAAGGGAGTAAAAATGGACTTTTTCACCTTTGGGGAGGTATTTAGCATCTTCACACTCTATTTCATGCACTTCACAAGTTTTTTAGTCATTTTTGGAATGGGCTCCTTTAAAGTTACTTGCAGGGAATTTGGCTAAGAGAACAAGTATTTCTGAAAGCTTCAATCATTGTAGACTCAGATGCTTTTCCTTTGTGTAGCTTCCTGCTCCTGACCCTGTTCCATCTTTCTCAGTTCATCCCAGCAATGTTTTTCTGGAACAAATCTTTCCTAAGCCATTATGCTTTCTAGCTATTATGCTTGTTGTTTTTATAATCTGCCTATATAAAAATGTAAATAAAACCTTGGTTTCCTAGATGCCAGCTAGCTGGGAGGTAATGGCTTCCAGCCTATGTCAAACACATTGAATGCTGGTGTTTTTTAAGTACAAGCTCTTAATTCAAGGTTTTATGTGTTTAATTATGTGTGTGTTAATACAAAGTGCCAGTCTGCATGCCTCTTGGGTCTGGTCTAGCTTAGAAATATTAACTATAAGAGCATAAAGAAAGTACCATGGAATGAGACTTAGCTCTTCAAATGTATATCCTTTATCCCGAGATTCACTTCGGGGGAACAAACATCCTAGTGGGGATAACAACAGAAGCAACCTGTTAACTGAAGAAATATCTCAGTTAAGAAGAAATAAATATGAAGAACCTGAAGCAGGCAGAAAGGGATCATTAGAGGCAATGTGTTATAGCAGGAACTACACTGACTAGACCAGAGGAAAGTTGGTTTCTAAACCATACTTTGTTACTGTACCTCTCTGGGACCTTTTTTTTTCCAACCTGTAAAGTTGGACTCAGCTCTAGTAAGAACTATGAGATGTTCACTAGTTAGTTCTGACGATTCACAAATAAGCTGCTTATTTTTTCAAATTACAATGCTGTGTTTAAGTAATTTTAGAAAATGCTATATTTAAGTAATAGCTGCTTTTCACCTAATGCAACCATAACGAAGATATGTCAACTTGCTTACAACCTAGGGCTTTAAAGTTTTAACAACTTAGGGACCAATCAATTGACCAAAGAGAAAAAACTCTTTTTACGGTTTTGTTTGTGTAGAGCAGCGGTCCCCAACCTTTTTGGCACCAGGGAGCAGTTTTGTGGAAAACAGTTTTTCCACGGACTGGTGAGGGGGGGAGTAGTTTCAGGATGATTCAAGCACATTACGTTTATTGTGCACTTTATTTCTGTTATTATTACATTGTAATATATAATGAAATAATTATACAACTCACCATGATGCAGAATCGGTGGAAGCCCTGAGGTTGTTTTCACTTGCCACTCACCAATAGGGTTTTGAATGAGTCTGCAAGCAATTGATTTATTATGGTCTCTGTGCAGTCAGACCTCTCTGCTACTGATAAACTGTATTTGCAGCCGCTCCCCAGCGCTAGCATCACTGCCTCAGCTCCACCTCAGATCATCAGGCATTAGATTCTCATAAGGAGCGTGCAACCTAGACCCCTTGCATGTGCAGTTCACAGTAGGGTTCACGCTCCTATGAGAATCTAATGCCGCCGCTGATCTGACAGGAGGTGGGGCTCAGGCAGTAATGTGAGCAATGGGGAGCGGCTGTAAATGCAGATGAAGCTTTGCTTGCTCACCTGCCCACCGCTCACCTCCTGCTCTGCAACCCGGTTCCTAACTGGGGGTCTGGGGACCCCTGCTGTGGAGGACCCAGGTCCCTCAGGTGTGATTTTCCTGGAGAGCACTACCAGTGCCCTAGGAAGTACTTCAGGGAGGAAGGGGGAGATTCTTCTTTTAACCGGAGTGGTTTTACTTTTGGTTCTATTATACTTTGGGGTTCTACATTAAAACTTTGGGGCAAGGGAAGTTCTGTGGCTTTAAAAAGATTTGACAGTTACTAGTAGATCCTATTTAAAAAAAGGAATCTTTTACATCACCAGTTTTATCATTCTGTGATATATCCAGCCTTCTGTCTTCTCTGCTTGTGAAGAATTTTCTCTGTGGACATAACTTGTGTGTGGTATACTCAAGAGTATGGGACTGTCACTCTCACCTTTGGGGAGCTGTAGGATAGAGACTGAAGAAGTTCTAGGAAACCTAGTCAAATGATGTCAGTGGTTCCCAACTAGCAGGTGCTGATGCAAAGGGCCTGCTGCCCATGGAGAACTGTGAAGTTTATAGCAGGATGGAGTTTTAATGATGAGGTGAAATGAAACCTGAAAGGGAGTTTTGTAAGTTGTTTCATTCCTGCCATTGGTAGGAGTCCTTTCTCCAGAGTACTCAACCTACCACTTGCCTAATCCCCCAGGGTGTCTCTCCTTTGGGCTCTGGATTTAAATAAATGCCGTGACCCAGAATTTGTTCTTGCCATTTTGAGCTAGGTTGGAGAATACCTGTCTGTTGATTAGTAGAGAACTGGAATGAGAAGGCAGCATAAAATTTTTATAGAGTAAATTATTCTGCTTTCAATTCTCATTTGTGGCCTGATCTGTATAAAAATAAATTGCATAAAATAAAGGTTGAAAAACCTGTGTAAAGTAAAGGAAAATAGAGAATTTAATTTTTAAAAACCATGATTTATTCACCTACTGAAGTGTAGTCCCCACCTTTCCTGACTGTAATGTCAGCTTCCTAACTTCAAATCACATGTGTATGTGATGTCTAGTAAAATAGGTTGTGAGTCAGTTTTTATTATGCTGTCCATTTTTAGTCACTTGGAAGAGCTTTTCTTAGGAATTCAGAAAAGTTCATGCCTTAGCTAAAACTTCTAGGTTAGTCTCTAAGAGAAGTTCCTAGGTCTTATAAGACCAAATTTATTTCAAGGGTAGAGATCCACGTCCACTGATAAATGATCACCATAGAGCGTAACAGCCTTGAAATATACACACTAAAAATAAAAAGGAATTATATAAATAAACACAAATCACAGTTCTCAATCTGATAAAGAACTTGCCGGGACATTAATAATATTTAACACCCCCCCCTTTTCTTTAGCACCAGGGAGAGTACCTGCAAAGAGTATATGAATTCATGAGGGCTTATGTCACTTAGTCACTTGATATGTGAATGGGTACATGTCCTACAGGCCTTATTTTGAATTGACGTTTTTATGGCAGTGTTACAAAAGATGCTTAAAGTATCAAGCCTATTTTAGTTTTTAAGAGGCTAATAAAAAATGGCCTCATCTTACCCTCTCCTTTAGTCTTTCTCTTTCTCAATCTCCTTTTTAGGTTTTCCCAGTTAGACTTCTCTTCTGACAGACTGTTATAGTGAACAGAGCACCAGACTGGGAGCAAGAAGATTGGAGAACTTTGTGTCTCCTAAAAGATTGCAACTGGGTCTGTTTCCTTATCTGTGAAAGAAAGAGGTTCACTTAGATGACAGCCACTTTCTCTTTTAGCTCTAAAATTCTCTATTGGCTTTTGTCCTTTGGTCTACTGTTCTACCTCTTCCCTGTTTCCTACCTCAGCTACTCAATATGCATAGTTGTTTAAAAGTACTCATAAAATAAACATGGTTATGAGGAAACATTAATAAGTGTAGTTATTGGCAAGATGTGGAGTTTAGAAGTTCTTATTTTGGTAGTTTCTCATTTTGTTTGCCTTATGCCCTAGCCAAGTACAGCCTAGAGTCATATTTTAATTATTCTGCATAGTTGTTGTTGCAAAATAAAACAGTAATATATTTTCACCCATCAGAGAGTAAAGATTTAAAGACTTGATGATATCCAGTATCAGTAAAGGTGTAGGCAAATGCTTACTTTCACACATTGTTGTGGGAATGTAATTGGTGCATCCTTTTTTGGAGGGCAGTTTGGCAGTATCAGTCAGTAATTTTAGAATATATATAAATTAATTCAGTGACTCCAAAGGTTTCTAAAGAAATTCATGTACGGATATTAAGAGGTATAGCCAATGATGTTCATTGCTGTATTGTTCATAAAAGCAAAAAATTAGAAATATCCTGTATTTCCATTAAGAAGGGAAATATTTAATGGATATATTTATCCTTTTCTCTCTATATATAAATATCCATATCTGTATATACCTGTATCATACAGACATTAAAAATAATACAATGAATGAATTGCTCTGTATGTACTAACATATTTTAAGTAGAAGAGCAAGACACAGAACCATATGTTCACCATGATCCATTTACATAAAAACAACATAATTGTCTGTACACATACAGGTATACCTTGTTCTACTGTGCTTCACTTTATTGTGCCTTGCAGATACTGTGTGTCTTACAAATTGAAGGTTTATAGCAACCCTACATCGAGCAGTGCTATTTTTCTAATAGCATTTGCTTACTTCATGTCCCTGTGTCACATTTTGGTAATTCTTGTAGTATTTCAAACTTTTTCATTATTATTGTACTTGTTATGTTGATCTGTGATCAGTGATCTTGATGTTACCATTGCAAAAAGATTATGACTCGCTGAAGGCTCAAATGATGGTTAGCATTTTTTAGCAAGAAAGTATTTTTAATTAAGTTATGTACATTTTTGTAGACATAATGCTATTGCATACTTAATAGACTACAGTATAGTATAAACACAACTTTTATATGTACTGAGAAACCAAAAAACTTGTGTGCCTCTGTTTATTATAATATTCATTTTACCGTGGTGGTCTAGAACAGAACCCACAGTGTCTCCAAGGTATGCCTGTATATGAATTGATACATAACTAAAATAGAAAAATGGCTGGAAGGGCATGTATCAAACTGTTAACAGTAATTATCCCCTGAGAAGGGAAAAGGTATTGGGATAGAGAGAGAAGAGGAATTTCTTTTTCTTTTTTTTTATATACACCCATCTATTAAATTTTTAAAAAGTAATCATATATTACTGGTATAAACATAAAGGAGAGATTGGAACCAAGATGGCGGAGTAGAAGGACGTGCTCTCACTCTCTCTTGTGAGAACACCAGAATCACAGCTAGTTGCTGGACAGTCATCGACAGGAAGACACTGGAACTCACCAAAAAAGACACCTCACATCCAAAGACAAAGGAGAAGCCACAATGAGATGGTACCAGGGGTGCAATCACAGTAAAATCAAATCCTATAACTGCTGGGTGGGTGACTCACAGACTGGAGAACACTTATACCACAGAAGTCCACCCACTGGAGTGAAGGTTCTGAGCCCCACGTCAGGCTTCCCAACCTGGGTTTCTGGCAATGGGAGGAGGAATTCCTAGAGAATCAGACTCTGAAGGCTACTGGGATTTGATTGCAGGACTTCAACAGAACTGGGGGAAACAGAGACTCCACTCTTGCAGGGCACACACAAAGTAGTGTGCCCATCAGGACCCAGGGGAAGGAGCAGTGACCCTAGGCTAGACTGAACCAAACCTACCTGCCAATGTTGGAGGGTCTCCAGCAGAGGCGGGGGGTGGCTGTGTCTCACCGTGGGGACAAGTACACTGGCAGCAGAAGCTCTGGGAAGTACTCCTTGGCGTGAGCCCTCCCAGAGTCTGCCATTAGCCCCACCAAAGAGCCCCGGTAGGCTCCAGTGTTCGGTTGCCTCAGGCCAAACAACCAACAGGGAGGGAACCCAGCCCCACCCATCAGCAGTCAATCGGATTAAAGTTTTACTGAGCTCTTCCCACCAGAGCAACAGTCAGCTCTACCCACCACCAGTCGCTCCCATCAGGAAACTTGCGTAAGCCTCTTAGATAGCCTCATCCACCAGAGGGCAGACAGCAGAAACAAGAAGAACTACAATCCTGCAGCCTGTGGAACAAAAACCACATTCACAGAAAGATAGACAAGATGAAAAGGCAGAGGGCTACGTACCAGATAAAGGAACAAGATAAAACCCCAGAAAAACAACTAAATGAAGTGGAGATAGGCAATCTTCCAGAAAAAGAATTCAGAATAATGATGGTGAAGATGATCCAGGACCTCAGAAAAAGAATGGAGGCAAAGATCGAGAAGATGCAAGAAATGTTTAACAAAGACCTAGAAGAATTGAAGAATAAACAAACAGAGATGAACAATACAATAACTGAAATGAAAACGACACTAGAAGGAATCAATAGCAGAATGACTGAGGCAGAACAGATAAGTGACCTGGAAGACAGAATGGTGGAATTCACTGCTGTGGAACAGAATAAAGAAAAAAGAATGAAAAGAAATGAAGACAGCCTAAGAGACCTCTGGGACAACATTAAACACAACAACATGTGCATTATAGGGGTCCCAGAAGGAGAAGAGAGACAGAAAGGACCTGAGAAAATACTTGAAGAGATTATAGTGGAAAACTTCCCTAACATGGGAAAGGAAATAAGCCACCCAAGTCCAGGAAGCGCAGAGAGTCCCAGGCAGGATAAACCCAAGGAGAAACACTCTGGGACACATAGTAATCAAATCGGCCAAAATTAAAGACAAAGAAAAATTATTAAAAGCAGCAAGGGAAAAATGACAAATAACGTACAAGGGAACTCCCATAAGGTTAACAGCTGATTTCTCAGCAGAAACTCTACAAGCCATAAGGGAGTGGCATGATATACTTAAAGTGATGAAAGGGAAGAACCTACAACCAAGATTACTCTACCCAGCAAGGATCTCATTCAGATTCGATGAAGAAATCGAAAGCTTTACAGACAAGCAAAAGCTAAGAGAATTCAGCACCACCAAACTAACTCTACAACAAATGCTAAAGGAACTTCTCTAAGTGGGATACACAAGAGAAGGAAAGGACCTACAAAAAACAAACCCAAAACAATTAAGAAAATGGTAATAGGAACATACATATCGATAATTACCTTAAACGTGAATGGATTAGATGCTCCAACCAAAAGACACAGGCTTGCTGAATGGATACAAAAACAAGACCCACATATATGCTGTCTACAAGAGACCCACTTCAGACCTACGGACACATTCAGACTGAAAGTGAGGGGATGGAAAAAGATATTCCACGCCAACGGAAATCAAAAGAAAGCTGGAGTAGCAATACTCATATCAGATAAAATAGACTTTAAAATAAAGAATGTTACAAGAGACAAGGAAGGACATTGCATAATGATCAAGGGATCAATCCAAGAAGAAGACATAAGAATTATGAATATATATGCACCCAACATAGGAGCACCTCAATACATAAGGCAACTGCTAACAGCTATAAAAGAGGAAATCGACAGTAACACTATAGTACTGGGGGACTTTAACAACACCTCACTTACACCAATGGACAGATCATCCAAAATGAAAATAAATAAGGAAACAGAAGCTTTAAATGACACAATAGACCAGATAGATTTAATTGATATTTATAGGACATTCCATCCTAAAACAGCAGATTATACTTTCTTCTTAAGTGCACACGGAACATTCTCCAGGATAGATCACATCCTGGGTCACAAATCAAGCCTCAGTAAATTTAAGAAAATTAAAATCATATCAAGCATTTTTTCTGACCACAACGCTACAAGATTAGAAATGAATTACAGGGAAAAACACATAAAAAACACAAACACATGGCGGCTAAACAATATGTTACTAAATAACCAACAGATCACTGAGGAAATCAAAGAGGAAATCAAAAAATACCTAGAGACAAATGACAATGAAAACACGGTGATCCAAAACCTATGGGATGCAGCAAAAGCAGTTCTAAGAGGGAAATTTATAGCTATACAAGCCTACCTCAAGAAACAAGAAAAATCTCAAATAAACAATCTGTTACACCTAAAGGAACTAGAGAAAGAAGGACAAACAAAACCAAAAGTTAGCAGAGGAAAGAAATCATAAATATCAGAGCAGAAATAAATGAAATAGAAACAAAACAGTAGCAAAGATGGATAAAACTAAAAGCTGGTTCTTTGAGAAGATAAACAAAATTGATAAACCATTAGTGAGACTCATTAAGAAAAAGAGGGAGAGAACTCAAATCAATAAAATTAGAAATGAAAAAGGAGAAGTTACAGCAGACACTGCAGAAATACAAAGTGTCCTAAGAGACTACTACAGGCAACTCTATGCCAATAAAATGGACAACTGTAGAAAGGTATAACCGTCCAAGACTGAACCACGAAGAAATAGAAAATATGAACAGACCAGTCACAAGTAATGAAATTGAAACTGTGATTCAAAATCTTCCAACAAACAAAAGTCCAGGACCAGATGGCTTCACAGGTGAATTCTATCAAACATTTAGAGAAGAGCTAACAGCCATCCTTCTCAAACTCTTCCAAAAATTGCAGAGGAAGGAACACTCCCAAACTCATTCTATGAGGCCACCGTCACCCTGATACGAAAACCAGACAAAGATACTACAAAAAAGAAAAGTACAGACCAATATCACTGACGAATATAGATGCAAAAATCCTCAACAAAATACTAGCAAACAGAATCCAGCAACACATTAAAAGGATCATACACCATGATCAAGTGGGATTTATCCCAGGGATGCAAGGATTCTTCAATATATGCAAATCAATCAATGTGATACACCATATTAACAAATTGAAGAAGAAAAACCATATGATCATCTCAGTAGATGCAGAAAAAGCTTTTGACAAAGTTCAACACCCATTTATGATAAAAACTCTCCAGAAAGTGGTTATAGAAGGAACCTATGTCAACATAATAAAGACCATTTACGACAAACCCACAGCAAACATCATACTCAATGGTGAACAACTGAAAGCATTTCCTCAAAGATCAGGAACAAGACAAGGATGTCCACTCTCACCGTTATTATTCAACATATTTTTGGAAGTCCTAGCCACGGCAGAGAAGAAAAAGAAATAAAAGGAATACAAATTAGAAAAGAAGAAGTAAAACTGTCACTGTTTGCAGATGAAGTGATACTATATATAGAGAATCCTAAAGATGCCACCAGAAAACTACTAGAGCTAATCAGTGAATTTGGTAAAGTTACAGGATACAAAATTAATGCATAGAAATCTCTTGCATTCCTATACACTAATGATGAAAAATCTGAAAGAGAAATTAAGGAAACACTCCCATTTACCATTGCAACAAAAAGAGTAAAATACCTAGGAATAAACCTACCTAGAGAGACAAAAAACCTGATGAAAGAAATTAAAGATGATACCAACAGATGGAGAGATATACCATGTTCTTGGATTGGAAGAATCAATATTGTGAAAATGACTATACTACCCAAAGCAATCTACAGATTCAGTGCAATCCCTATCAAATTACCAATGGCATTTTTTTACGGAACTAGAACAAAAAATGTTAAAATTTATACAGAGACACAAGAGACCCCGTATAGCCAAAGCAGTCTTGAGGGAAAAAAAATGGAGCTGGAGAAATCAGACTCCCTGACTTCAGACTATATTCTAAAGCTACAGTAATCAAGACAATACGGTACTGGCACAAAAACAGAAACATAGGTCAATGGAACAAGACAGAAAGCCCAGAGGTGAACCCATGCACCTATGATCAACTAATCTATGACAAAGGAGGCAAGGATATGCAATGGAGAAAAGACAGTCTCTTCATTAAGTGGTGCTGGGAAAACTGGATGTAAAAGAATGAAATTAGAACAGTCTCTAACACCATACACAAAAATAAACTCAAAATGGATTAGAGACCTAAATGTAAGACCGGACACTATAAAACTCTTAGAAGAAATCATAGGAAGAACACTCTTTGACATAAATCACAGCAAGATCTGTTTTGATCCACCTCCTAGAGTAATAGAAATAAAAGCAAAAATAAACAAATGGGACCTAATGAAACTTCAAAGCTTTTGCACAGCAAAGGAAACCATAAAGAAGACGAAAAGACACCCCTCAGAATGGGAGAAAATATTTGCAAACGAATCAATGGATGAAGGATTAATCTCCAAAATATATAAACAGCTCATGCAGGTCAATATCAAAAAAAGAAACAACCCAATGCAAAAATAGGCAGAAGACCTAAATAGACATTTCTCCAAAGAAGACATACAGATGGCCAAGAAGCACATGAAAAGCTGCTCAGCATCACTAATTATTAGAGAAATGCAAATCAGAACTACAATGAGGTATCACCTCACACCAGTTAGAATGGGCATCATCAGAAAATCTACAAACAACAAATGCTGGAGAGGGTGTGGAGTAAAGGGAACCCTCTTGCACTGTTGGTGGGAATGTAAATTGATAGAGCCACTATGGAGAACAGTATGGAGGTTCCTTAAAAAACTAAAAATATAATTACCGTATGATCCAGCAATCCCACTACTGGGCATATACCCAGAGAAAACCATAATTCAAAAAGACACAGGCACCCCAATGTTCATTGCAGCACTATTTACAATAGCCAGGTCATGGAAGCAACCTAAATGCCCACCGACAGATGAATGGATAAAGAAGAAGTGGTACATATATACAATGGAATATTACTTAGCCATAAAAAGGAACGAAATTGGGTCATTTGTTGAGACGTGGATGGGTCTAGAGACTGTCATACAGAGTGAAGTAAGTCAGAAAGAGAAAAACAAATATCGTGTATTAACGCATATATGTGGAACCTAGAAAAATGGTACAGATGAACTGGTTTGCAGGGCAGAAATAGAGACACAGATGTAGAGAACAAACTTATGGCCACCAAGGTGGGGGAGAGCCGTGGGGTGGTGGTGGTCGTGGTGTGATGAATTGGGAGTTTGGGATTGACATGTATACACTGATGTGGATAAAACTGATGACTAATAAGAACCTGCTGTTTAAAAAAATAAATAAAATTCAAAAAATAAAGGAAAAAGTAAAAAGGAAGGATAAGGAATTACTTCCTAAAGAATGAAAAAGGTAAGAAAGATTAGTGGGAAATTCATCAACGATATTAGAGGAGCATTGTTCAGAGGATATTCCCAAAACTTCAGGATTCCTTAGGACCCATGGTTTGTTTGTGTTTTGGTCAGGACTGCCTAGCACTTACAATAATAGCTCTACTCTTCCATTTCTTTGTGTGTCCAACTTATTCTTAATTGTCTGTTTTCTACAGGTAACCCGGGACCAGATGAAGGTGTTTATACAGCAGGAATTTAAGAAAGTTCAAAAAGTGATTGCTGATGAGGAGCAGAAGGCCCTTCATTTAGTGGACATCCAGGAAGCAATGGCCACAGCTCATGTGACTGAGATACTGGCAGACATCCAGTCCCATATGGATAGATTGATGACTCAGATGGCCCAAGCCAAGGAACAACTTGATACCTCTAATGAATCAGCTGAGCCAAAGGCAGAGGTAAAGGAGAATGCCTATAATAATTAGCACAAGAAATAGGCAGAAACTGACTGCCATGTTTGTTAATTCTGGAAATTCCCCCATTTGGTCCCTAAACATGAATAGATTGAAAGCTTAGATAGTGCATAAGTGTTTAGATTGGTGTGTAAACCAGTTTGGAAGTATTGGCTGCTAGGGCCTGTGCTCAGCAACTAGGCCTAGCAGAATATTTGTATACCATGACTTAAAGGAGTATAGTCAGTGGGGCAAATACTATTCACAGTTAATAAGGGAAGCCAGAAATCACAGCCGGAGAAGAGGGCAATTGACAGATCCCTAGTTGTGAAATGAGCCTATAAATATGGGCTGAGTGAGAGTAAGTCAGGAAGTGGAGCATAAAGCAGGCCAAAATAAAAGATTTTGGACTGATTCTGTGAATAGTAAAAAGGTGCCTCAGGCTGGCTTTTATATGGAGCTAACTGCATAAATTGGGGGCATGACTGTTAGATTAAGAGAGGCATGTGGGCTAGAGCATTGTGAGGATCAAAAACAGTATGAATGAAAGACACAAGATGAATGTTGAATCACTGTTTTAGTCATTACATTCATTGTTATTTTGTAATAGGAATAAAAGAATGTTAGATATTTTACCAAACAACATATTCAGGCATTTAGAATATTAATAAAAAAAGAAAATTTAAGGTGGCCATTTTTAAAAAATATAAAACTTATATTTCAGCCACTGGGGAGAAGCTATTGTTTATGAGGTTTCATACCATTATGTTGAAAATTCTGGTCAAGCTTATACCAGATAGGTTTAGGGTAGGCCCTTCTAGAAGGAAACGTAGGAGAGTCCTGTGAAGTTTCTAGGACAGCTGCTGACTCAATGAGCTCAGCCTTAACTAACAGTTTTGCCTTGGCCCAGGAAAGCCTAGCCACAGAATAAACCAGTCAGTAGGAGAGCCACGGTACGATCCAGGGGGCGGGTACTGTCTTTGCTGTCCTGACAGGAAACGTAAGAGACCATTGGACAGTTATCTGCTTCACTCATCCAGGGTTCTTGATTAATTTTCATCACTGTGTGAAAGGAATAGAATAGCTCTTGTTCTTTTTATTTCATCCTCCTCAGAATTAACAAAGTATGTGCCTAAATAAGTTTCTAGATAGGCAAGAGAGCATGTTATATTTATCATTTCATTTAATCCTTATTTCAGCATTCATTGTCTCCATTTTACAGATGGGCTATTGAGATGCTGAGAACTGCAGTCATTGACTCAGTGTCATTTAGTTAGCAGAAAAGAGAGACAGGATTCAGTCCATCCTGTTCCCATGCCTGTGCTTTTTCCCTACTATATGCTGTATACCAAACATCCCGTTTATATCTGTGGGAAGAATAAGGATAATCAGTGCTCTAGGCAGCCTTGCATTCCTAAGACCTTCTGCTCTGAGGAGGTGGTCACTTTGTGTCTTTTTAAAAAATTAATTAATTTAAATTTTTTTATTTAATATTGGAGTAGATTTTGTGTCTTAAAAAGTTCAACCTTAACTCAAGGGATCATTGGCATAACTGTCCCCAATTCCCCTCACATTGGACCTTCCACATTTATTCTGTGTGTTGATTAGGTTGTTTTTTCAAAAATAAAGATTTCATTTTTAAAGACATCTCCCTCTCTTTTATTTTCATTTCAAATAATGGATTTAGTCCTTCCCCAACATTAACTGTCCTTTAAAGTACTTCAGTGACTCAACTGCACTATCCTTGTTAACTCTGATGGAATTACTCTCAGGGATATAAAGATGACAAGGACTAAGTACCAGGCGATGGACAAAATAAGCTATTAACAATGAGAAGTAGCATACATCTGGCTAGAGCTTTTACCCAGAGCTGTTATTATCTAATAGCCTCTCGTTCCAGCTAATCTATTAACTTACTGATCAGAACAAATTTCCAGTACCTCTCTTTCACTCAACAGAATTCTTTTCTTCTCTTTGCATGGTATAGATTTTTTTAAATTACCTGTATTTTTAATTTAATCAGAAGATCCCCCCCAAGATTTTATTGTGAAAATTTTCAAATGTACAGCAAAGTTGAAAGGAGTTTTTACAGATTACACCCATATACCTGCACCAAGATTCTGCCACTAACAATTTACTATACTGATTCATTTTATATATATAGCCATCTTTCCAACCTTCTACTCTTCAATACATCTTATCTTTGCATTTGAAAACAAATTGCATCTTCTGGTTCTGAACAAGATGGAGTAAATGCATTTCATTTTACTCTTTCCATTAATCACAGTAAAAATTTCTGGACAAAATACTAAGTCACCTACCAGAAGACTCTCAAAAGTGGAGGAAAGATGGCAGACTGACCAGGGACCTTGGGATATGAGGAGCCACACAGCAATGAGTACCCTGGGGGGAGGGTTTCTTGCTTCCTGTATATCCTGGCCTGGGTGCCCTGCAAACTGGAAATGCTAATGAGCATAGGCAAAAAGAACATCTCCAAGAAAAACCTGCTCTCTAGCCAAAGGACTGGGAAAAGGGCAGTTCAGCTGAAGAGAAACCTTTTAATAATACCTGCATATTCTGGCAGTGAATCCCTTCCCAGCCCCAATTGGCACCACAGTAGTGGAGTCTTATTTTATACCCTCACCTATAGCAATGAGGTGTCACTTTTTTCTCCATGGAGCCTTTAGGTAAAAGTCTAACTTCTACCTGCCCCTCTCAGAAGTGAATGGCGCCCACCTCCCATGGAGCCTGAAGGTGGGACTCTGACTTATACCCCTCCCCCACAGTAATAGGAAGGGAATAACAGCCCACCCTTATGGGGACTGTGGATGGAGCTTTAACTCCTCCCTTCCACCCCTGCATTAACTAGGTAAAGCCCCTCCCCAACTGAGTCAGTGGGTGGATTCATACCATCCCCTTTTACTGTGTAGTGATGAGTTTGTGCCGTTCCTCCTCCTGAGCTAACACTAGTGGAGACTATAGAGTCTCCACTGGAGCACTGTCACCTGAGGGAGGTGACCAGAATGGCACTGCAGAAGCTTTATAAACTCAATTGACATTTGAACCATAAGCCACAAAAGTGGTCTAGGACCTGTGTTCTGACCTAAATAGGTTGACTACCTGCTAGAATAGAAGATTTAAATAGGAACCAGGTCTTATAATGTCCAGGATACAGTCCATAGTTACTCATCATACCAAGAACCAATGAAATCTCAACTCTAATGAGAAAGAAAATCAGTAGATGCCAACACCTACATAGGGTGACATAGTATTTGGAATTATCAGACAAGGATTTTAAAGTCACTATTATAAAAATGTCTCAATAATCAATAACAAACTGGCAACAAATGAAAAATTTTAAAAATCAGCAAAGAAATAGAAGATATAAAGAAAGACCAGATGAAATTTTAGAACTGCAAAATAGTGACTGACATAAAAATTTCACTGGACTGACTCAATGGCAAATTGGAAATGACAGAGGAAAGAATCAGTGAATTTGAAGACAGATCAATAGACATCCAATCTGAACAATCAAAAAAAAAGATTGAAAAATAATTGAATTGAGTCTCAGGGACCTATGGGACAATAAAGAAAGATCTAACATACATGTCACTTGTACAGTAAGGGGAGGAAAAGGAATACAGAGCTAAAAAAAATTCAAGAAATAATGGCTCAATACTCCTAAAATTTGGTTGAAAAACATAAACCTAGAGATTTAAGAAGCTGAGTGAACCCAAGTGAGATAAATCTAAGAAATCCATACCCAGACACATCAAAGTTAAACTTCCAAAAACTAAGGACAAATAAAAAATCTTGAAAGCAGAGTAGCCAGAGAGGAATGACACATTAGATATGGGGAAGAGTAATTCAAATGAACGTGGTATATGTAAGATTTTTTTCTGTAGCCATTGAAATGATTAAGTGGGTTTTCTCCATTATTCTGTTGTGATGGTTGATTACATTGGTTAATTTTACAATGTTAAATCAACGTTTCATTCCTGAGATAAACTCCCACTTGATCATTAATGTATTATCTGGGTTCAATTCATTAATATCTTGTTAGAGATTTTTATGTCTGTGTTCAAAGAGGGATATTCATTTGTAAATTTGTATTTTTATAATGTAATTGTCAGGCTTTAGGATTGTCAGGTATTAGGATTATGCTGGCCTCAGAAAACAAACTGAGAAGTATTTCCTCCTCATCTGTTTTCTGTAAGAGTTTATGTAAGATTGATGTTATTTCTTCCTTAAATATTCGATAGAATTTACCAGCAAAACAATCTGTCCTGGAGTTTATGTGAAGGTTTTTGATAACCAATTCAGTTTATTTAATATAGAACTAGTCAAATTTTTTCATTTTATATTGACTTAAAATTTTCAAAATTTGTATTAGCTGTAATTTTCAAGGAATTTGTTGTTTTCATCTAAGTTGTTTTAGTTTCTAGTATAAAGTTGTTTATAGTATTTTCATATCATTTTTTAACTGTCTGTAGCCTCTGATGTGTCTATAGCCATCTTTCATTTCCGTTACTGATAATTTGTGATCTTCCCCCTTTTCTCCTTGATCAGCCTAACCTGTATTTTATTAACTTTATTGGTCTTTTTAAAGAATTAACTTTTCGATTTGTTAATTTTACTCTTCGTTTTCTATTTTTTTTTACTTATCTTGAGTTTACCTTTTTTTTTGTTTTTGTTTAAGAATTAACTTGTTATCATCTGTACTTTTTTTTTTTTTTTTTGGCTGTGTTGGGTCTTTGTTGCTGTGCGTGGGCTTTTCTGTAGTTGCAGTGAGTGGGGGCTACTCTTCATTGTGGTGCGCGGGCTTCTCACTGGGTGGCTTCTCTTGTTGCAGAGCATGGGCTCTAGGCGTGCAGGCTTCAGTAGTTGTGGCACTTGGGCTCTAGGGCACGGGCTCAGTAGTTGTGGTGTACAGGCTTGGTTGCTCCACGGCATGTGGGATCTTCCCAGAGCAGGGCTTGAACCCGTGTCCCCTGCATTGGCAGGCGGATTCTTAACCACTGCGCCATGAGGGAAGCCCTACCTTGTTTTTTTATCTAGCTTCATAGATCACAGATTTTACTACTTTCTTCTTTTATGTAAACTTTTAGAGCAGTACATTTCCCTCTAATTGCTGCTGTAGTTGAATCATACAACTTTGGTTATGTTGTGTTTTCATTATCGTTCAACTTGAAATATTTTTTCATTTACCATGTGATTTCTTCTTTTTGCTCATTGATTATTTAGGAGTATATTGTTTAGTTTCTAAATATTAGTGATTTTCCTACATTATCTTATTGTTACTCATTTCTAATTTAGTTCCGTTGTGATCAGAGAACCTATTCTGAATGATTTCCGTCTTCTAACACTTAACTGAGACTTGCTTTATGGCCCAGCATATGGTCTTGGTGAATGCATATGTGCACCTGAAAAGAATATGTATTCTGTAGTTTGAGGTAGTGTTCTACTAAATACCAATTAAGTGTTCAGATGATATATGTTTTTACTGATTTTTGTGTCTAGTTCTATCAACTGCTGAGAGAGGGATGTTTAATTTCCAAGTATGATTAGGGTTTATCTATTCCTTTCTTTAATTCTGTCAGCTTTTCTTTAGATATTTTGAAGTGCTATCATTAAGCAAATACATATTTATGATTGTTACATCTTCCTGATGAACCAACCCTTTAATCATTATGAACATTCCCTTTTTCTCTGATAATACTCTTTGTCTTGATAACAGTTTTATCTAATGTTAGTAGAGCCAATCTACTGTTTTTGTGGTTTATCTCTTTCCATCCATTTGCTTTCAGTCTGTCTGTATTGTTAAATTATGTCTCTGACAGACAGCCTATAGCTGGGTCTTAGTCATTTATCCATTCTGATAATCTCTGCCTTTTAATTCAAGTGTAATGTCCATTAACATTTAATGTTATTCTTAATATGGTTAAATTTAGGTCTGCCATTTTACAATTTGTTTTCTGTTTGTTCTTCTGTTTTTGTTTCTCTCATTGTCTTTTCCTGCTTTCTTTTGGATTTTTGAAACATTTATTTGAATTCCATTGTTATATATCCATTGGCCTTTTAGCTCTGTTACTTTGCATTATTTTTTAGTGGTTTCCATAAGGATTATAATATAGATCCTTAAATTTTCAGCCTACTTAAAATTAATATTGAACCTCTTCACATAAAATGTAGATAGCTTGAAATTGTATAGACCAACTGACCCTCTTTCCATATCCTTTATGTTATAGTTGTCACATGTATATAATCTACATATGTTATAAACACTGCAAGACAGTTATAATTTTAGCTTAAAGCTATATGCTTTTAAAGAAATGAAGAAGGAAAAAAAGATAATTTCATATCTGTGTGTTTGTGTGTGTGTGTGTGTATATATAGTTTTTAAGCAAGTTTGTAATAATAGTTGCATAACTCTAAATTTACTTAAAGTTATTTATATACACTTAAAACAGGTAATTTTATGGTATTATACCTCAATAAAACTGATAAAAACAATGCGTCTAGATATCCCACCTGCCCAAGTGCTATTTGCCTTTGATTCATGCAGATTATTCTAAAATCAGAACATTAACACAGTGTATCTGTTTTAAGAAACCTTCAGGATAGATGAATTTTATTAGGTCAAGTAGAATCACAGAGTTTCTGGTTGAAGGAGTCCAAAGATTACAAGGTTTCCTGGTGACATTTTTTTTTTTAAATGCATTTTAAATAAATCTTTTTTGGTCATCTTATAGAATATAGGGTAGGGGAAGAGTTTCAATACCAGTTCTATGTCCTGTGGTCTTTCTTCTCTTCAATAAGATGTGGTCTTTCCCCTCTTCAAATAACTAAAGTTATTTCTTTTTTAATCACTATAAAACGTTTAGAACTCTTAGACACAGCAGAAAATAAATATAACACACTAACTTGATGGTTATCATTGGTTGTTATATTTTTTCTATTTTTTAATTGGGTGTGTGTGTGTATGTGTTTCCCCAGCTTTATTGAGATATTGTTGACATATAACATATGTAAGTTTAAGGTGTACAATGTGATGATTTGATACGTGTATATATTGCAAAATGATTACCCCAGTAAAGTTAGTTAACACCTTCATCCTCATGCCATTTTTTTCTTAATGTCATATTTTCAGTTTTCTTCATATTATTAGAAATCCTTCATAAACATAATGTTCGAACCCTGAACCAGTGATACAAATTAGACTTTTACCTCATTTTAAGTTATTTCCAACTTCTTATTGTCATTTATAACATTGTAGTGAATGTTTTAGTTTATAAATCATAAGTAATTATTGAGTCAAAGGTATGTACATTTTTAGGCTTGTGCTATTTATAAACTGTCCATAGAACAATTATATCAGTGTGTATTTTTATCACCAGTTTTTAAAATCTCTCATTTTTTGCCTGAATTTAGTTATATCTTTTATAAAACTCTTTGCCAAAGTCAAGTATTTTAAAAATGTGTCTTTATTTTTACTTGCATGTCATGAGAATTTCCATCTTTTGTCTAGTTTTGAGAGAAGAGTACTGAGCTGCAGTGAGATAATCTTAGAAGAAGTTAGTTTAACCATTAAAAATGATACATGAATACCCTAAACATTTATTTTAAACTTGAAATAAAGATCTGTATATTTCTTTGATTCCAAGTCAGGGTCTTTTCTTCGAGAATATGGGTTTGCTGTTTGGAGTGGAGTGTCATATTTCTGGCATTAACCATACCCATGCTCTATCATTTGTAAGGTCCAATTTCAGTCTCTCTATAAGTGAGGAGGATAACATTTGAAGAAAGTGGAATGTAGAATCCTAGACTTTTTAAATGCCATTTTAAAAATTGAAGTATAGTTGATTTACAATGTTGTGGTAGTTTCAGATGTATAGCGAAGTGTTCAGTTATATTCTTTTTCAGATTCTTTTCCGTTACAGGTTATTACAAGGTATTGAATATAGTTCCCTGAGCGCTACAGTCAGTCCTTGTTTATTTTATATATTAGTACTGTATATCTGTTAATCCCAAACTCCTAATTTATCCCTCCCCACCGCTTTCCCCTTTAGTAACCATAAGTTTGTTTTCTATGTCTGTGAGTTCGTTTCTGTTTTGTAAATAAGTTCATTTGTATCATTTTTTTAGGTTCCACATATAAATGATATCATATGATATTTGGCTTTCTCTGTCTGACTTACTTCACTTAGTATGATAATCTCTAAGTCCATCCATGTTGCTGCAAATGGCATTATTTCTTTCTTTTTATGGCTGAGTGATAGTCCATTGTGTGTGTGTGTGTGTGTGTGTGTGTGTGTATATATGCCACATCTTCTTTATCCATTTATCTGTTGATGGACACTTAGGTTGCTTCCATGTCTTGGCTATTGTAAATAGTGTTGCTGTGAACATTGGAGTGCATATATCTTTTCGAATTAATATTTTCATCTTTTCTGGATGTATGCCCAGGAGTGGGTTTGTTAGATCATATAGTAACTCTATTTTTAGTTTTTTAGGGAACGTCCATACTGTTCTCCATAGTGGCTGTACCAATTTATATCCCCACCAACAATGTAGGAGGATTCCCTCTTCTCCACACCTTCTTCAGCATTTATTATTTGTAGACTTTTTAATGATGGTCATTCTGACCAGTGTGAGGTGTTAGACTTTTATACTTTATATTTTCTAATATTTTGCATGTGTCTCACCTACATCAAAATTGACAGCAGTTGTTAAGTAATTCATCTTTATTGACTGCTTTGGAAGCATTCAACTTAATTTTCATGGAAGCAACAACTCATGGAGCAACAGTTATCTCTTACACTCATTTTTTGTTATTTAGTAGAACATGTCATCATAATTACAAGTTCCATTGATATAAGCAGGCTTAGGAGCAAACTTGTTTGATTCTTGGTGAACATACATTTTTATTGGTGGAAGTAGAAATGGAAGGTTGTACTAGATAGAGTGTAACCTAACAGCCAAGAGCATTCAGGGTATTTTACAGAGGGAGCTGGGATCATTGCTTAATCTAACAAGTCATTGAAATGGAAGTTGTTGTTTAACAGACTTTCAGTTCTAATACTCTCTGAAATCAGAATTTACTCGTAATGGGGGTAGAAATTAATCTTAAATCCTATTTATATCTTGCCCTCTCTTCTTTCCTCTCTTGAATAATTATTTACTATATGCCTTGTGCTGTGCTAGGTGTAGAGAATAAAGAGATGAACAATATACAGTTTCTATTCTCAAGGAGCTGAAATCCAAAGAGGGAGACACTGTATGGTTCTATCATTGTCAGTTTTCTGCTTTAAGAACTAGCCCAGAAATGTGACCTATACAGATGTGGAGGACAGAGTAGGGTTACTCCACTCAATCTGTCAGGAAAATTTTCCGAGTGAGGCTTGACCTTAAAGGATGGATGGGAATTAACTAGGATCTCAGAATAGGGATGTGCATTTCAGGTAGTGAGGAGAGTATGGGCACACCTTTTACAAGCAAGATTAGCAATCCTCTGAATGTCTGCTGACCTGTTCAGAATTGCCTTATAATTATATGTGTGTATATTCTTTCATTCATTTCTTCATAAGTGAAACTCTCACCCTGGTTTTCCCCATGCTTTGTGATAGTGATTATTATTCTTGAAAATAACCACTTACCTATAAGCAGCAGAAATGGATGAATGTAAAGCAAAGTCTTGTATTCCATCTTCTCTGTTTTTCCCCACTCTCCCTAGAAATGTTATTAATTAACATTTCAGGGAAGTACAGTAATGACCACCATTTGTTGAACACTTATGCTAGACACTTACGTAATGTTTTATACATATTTTCTCACTTATTTTAATCCATATAGCCACCCTGTCAGGTAAGAATTAGGATTTCCATGTGTAGATGAGGAAACTGAACCTTGGGAAAGTTAAGTAAATTGCCAAAAGCTTCACTGTTGGAATTGACGAACCAGAATTTGAAGCCATGTTTCTCTAACTCAGAAAGCCTGTCTCTTAACCATTGTACCAAGATATGTGATTGTGAGGACTTGCTGTAAATCATGGAAGAAGGTTCGGATACTTTTTTCCATACAGTTCTCCTAGATAATTATGTTTTAAAATCCAAAGATAATTTAAAAATTGTGTTGAGGTTTAATTATGTCATTGATAGTTAATGTAACTCATATTAAATTTAAATTATATGAATTTTTCTCACTAGATTATAGTTCCCATGAGACATGCCAGTCTAGTAAACTGCAGAGGTTTATGTCCCCTCCTTCCACCACTTGCCCCGCTTCTCTTTCATTAGATGATTAGCGCCCTTACCAATACTGCAAATTCTTAACAGTCTGCTAAAAATGCCTTTTTTATCCAACCTCCGGTGTACTGAATATAATCTGTTACAAATCACCTTCTTGGCTGCCAGGGCCCTTTATAGGCCTGTGCCCTGGCAATCTCCCTTACCTCTGTTGCATTCCCAGCCCCTCAGCCCCACACCACTGCCACCTCCACATCCCCTGCCCAAGACACACACGTATACATCCCCGTACTCTAGTTTCACAGAACTCAGAATTCCTCAAACCTACATTTTTTTAAACTGCTGTGCCTTTGCTCTTGCTACTCCAGTGCTCTTCCCATTTATCTTCTGTTGGCCTGGGAAAATCCTGCTTATCCCTCAAGTGACAGTATATATGTCACCTTCTCTGTAAAGCCTTCTCCTCCTTCTCCAGGAGAGGCAGTGTTTAGCACTTCCTCAGCATTCAGTTTATGTCTTTGGTAGCACCCTTAAGACATTTAGTCATAGTTCATTTTCTGTCTGTTTCCCCTGCTCCGGAATGGGAGCTCCTAGAAGGATAGATCATTATGGGTTTTTTATCTTTTACCCTCAGCACCCGCATGTAATAGCTTCTTAATGAATCATACTGAATTGTTAGTGATATTGATAATAACCTTTATTAAGTGCATTCTGTATCTTAGGCACTGTGCTTGACGTTTGTACACATTATTTCACTTAATCCTCATACTCATCCTGTGTTATAGGGACAATTTTTACCCCTATTTTACAAATTAGAAAACTGTAGTTAAGAGAGGCAAAATAATTTGACCAGGGTAACACAACAAGCAATAATGGAGTCAAGATTTGAATCCAGTGTCTGACTCCAGAGCTCATTCTCCTTTATACCTTACCTATAGAATCATCCAATCAGTCCATCCATCAATCAAATAAGTTGTCTGGGGAGTTATCTCCAACTAGGAGATACAGTCTATTGAAACCAATCCTGAATGACTAAAGAGGAGGATGTAAAAGATGCTCTGTCCCCAAAAGGATGAGTGAGGTCCCTTGGAAAAGGCTTGAGTGTCATTTGAAAAATCTGGTTTGGTCCGAAAAAGAGGCTCAAAGAAATCTGCTGTGATCACTGATAAAGTTAGGCTCACAGAATACAGTACCTGGTAAAATTGCCCTCACACATTGTTTTTGTAAAGAGTGAATGAGAAAAAGAAAAAAGTCATTGTTTGGCTGAAGAATGATGTGGATCATCAAATGTCAGAACTGTCCTTTTACAAAGGAGAAGACCAAGGTCCAGATTAATTAATTAATCGGCTTGCCCAAGAGCACATAGCTAATAAATAATGGAGCTTGGAGTAGAATTCCAATTTCCTGAGTCCCAGTTCGGAGCCTTTTGCACCATAGTGTGCTCTACATTAGAGTTTTTCTGCGTTCTTGTTTGGAGGAAAAAAATGCTAGGCCAAGGCAGAGGTGAGTCTTTTAGGGAAACAGCTTGATGCTTTTGGAGCTGGTCAGCTTTTGCTTAAGACCTGCTGCTATTTTGGGCTGTCAGTTTGCTCAGAACTAAATAGTGCCAGCCATACAAATAAAAAGGCAAGGCTATTATTTAGGCCTCCTAGGTCTATGCATTCACTTCTCTGCTTACAAGGGCAAATTATTAGTTCATCTCTGCTGGGCGGTTTGAACATTGGGTTATATTAGCCCTTGTCTTAGCCCTTAGATGTCTACTGGCTTGTCTCTGTTACAATAAATGTACAAGCCTTGCTTTCGGGTTGGGAGGGAAGAGGGAAAAGAAAGAAATCTAAATCAGTCTCTACTGATCCTGATTTCTTATGCTGTTTCTTTCTCTTTCTTTCAGGGCGACGAGGAAGGACCCAGGTAAGATCACATCATTGTTGTTTGTCTGTTCTCAGACTTGAAGTAGAGTGACATTTGTGGCCTTCTAATGCCCCGTGAAATATGACCAGCCAAGGAACAGCACAGAAAAGGGATCTCCATCTTATTCCAGGGCTTTGAAGATCTTATTTTGTAAGATTCCCATCTCCCTCCCCATCTATGCCATTTCCTGTCTGTAACCTTCAGATAAAGATAGTCTTTAAAGTATGTAATGACAGTAACTTTGCTTTATTCTGTAGCACCTTCAGAATACCTTGTTGAGACAAGTAGGTACTATATTTGAATGGTAATTAGGTATCAGGTAGACTGAATAGGTAAACTTTTGCATTGTTCTTTCTTGATTAGAATTGGATTGCCTTTTTTTTTTTTCTTTTAGTGGACTCTGGTTTTAATATTCTTTATTTCTGACCTGTAACATCTTTGGGTCTGACTCAAGACACACCTATACAGTGAATCTGAGGTCATAGGTATACAAAACTTTGTTTAGGAAAAAAAAAAAATGTTTCTTTGTGCTTCTGTTTCACCACATGAAATTTAAAAGTGCATTTTATCATTGCCTCAGGCTTGTAGTGAACCTGGACTTTAGTTTACTTACCTTTGCTGTCTTTCTGCTCAGGCAGTGAGAACAAGCTCTAGGAAATGCTATAGCTATGCTGTGAACACAATCAAGGGGCATTTGTACAAAGTAAAATGCAGTGTCCAGTTGGGTCCCCTCTGTCATGTAGGATCCAGGACTGTTAAGTCTGGGAGGTATCAGAACATTCATCCAGGCCACAGCTATTCAAACTTTAGTTTTAGTAGAAACACCTTTTTTTCAAATGGGCTTTAAGTAGAACTCCAATGTATGCAAAACATTTTTTTTGTTTGGTTAAAGTTGGGGCCACATCTACTGGTGAAACTTCTCTCTTCCTTCCAATAGACCCTGAGGGGCTGCTGCAGAAACCTAGGGTTCCTGAGAACTCAGTTTGAAAATCACTTATCTAGGGCTTCCCTGGTGGCGCAGTAGTTGAGAGTCCGCCTGCCGATGCAGGGGACGCGGGTTCGTGACCCGGTCCGGGAAGATCCCACATGCTGCGGAGCGGCTGGGCCCGTGAGCCATGGCCACTGAGCCTGCGCGTCCGGAGCCTGTGCTCCGCAACGGGAGAGGCCACAACAGTGAGAGGCCTGTGTACCGCAAAAAAAAAAAAAAAAGAAAATCACTTATCTAATTCAAGCTTCTCATTGAAAGAAGCTTAATGAGTTGTCCAAGGTTACCTTACTGGAGCCAGGATTTGGCCCTTTGGTTTTATTTACAAATCAACAAATACAGTTTCTTCTTTTTCCTTTCTCCCTCCCCACATCCTGAGCCTCTCTCTTAGTGCCAAATGTTATTCCACATCTTCATCTCCTGCTGCTTCCTTCCCTTGAGAACTGTAGTTCTCAGCCTAGATCTTGTTCCTTGTCCTCTGTGGCTAAAGCTACAGGCATCCCGCTTTAAACCTGCAGAGCTTCAGGGAATCCCTTTAAATTCCATCCTCCCCCCATTCTCAGGAACAGGCTCCCTTTATGTTGTGGTTCATTTCTTTCCTCCCTTCCTCCCTTTCTCATGACCCAGTGTATAGGCCCTGTGCTATATACTGGGCATATAATGAAAATTAAGACAGACATGGTCCCTGCCTTGTGGATCCTAAGTCTAGTAGGAGAGACAGGCATATAACTGGGCACTTCTACTTTGGGGGAAGTACTATGATTAAGTGAAGTTTAGGCTGCTTTAGGAAGGGAAGCTCACCAGAAAAGGTTATGTGTAAACGGAGGTCTGAAGGATGAGAAGGCAGACAAAGGAGAGGCAGAGATAGAGCTGTCCTATGGATAGGAAACAACTTGTGTAATAGCTCCAGACAAGAGAAGAGCGGAGGAAAGAAAGCAGAGTCCAGATCACTGAGGGCCTTACAGGCCTCCTTCAGGTATCTGAGCTCTCTCCCGCAGAGTGTTGGGAGGGCATTAAATAATTTAAAACATGGATTAACCTGAGTAGATTTGCATTTAGGAAGTCTCCTCTGCCTGCAGGATGGAAAATGAATTGGAGGTGGGTCAGAGCCTGGGAGACTAGTTAGATTAGGCTAGTGATGGGAGCTTATATCAACATCTTCTCTAGCTATTGACCAAGTTCTCACCATTTTACACAGACCTTTGGTTTAGATAAACTCTTTAAATTATCTCCTTGGCACTCTGCCTCTTCGCTCAAAACTAGCTCTAGCTCCAGCTCCTTAAAATCCAGACCAAGCAGAGCCCTAGACCTTTTCTTCCTCAGAAAGAGAGTTCAAACAAGACCAGTATAAAGAAAACACCTTAGCAGATGTAGGGAGCAGACTCCACAGGATAGAAATGGCATTTCTGTCTTGGGAGAGCCTGATAAGGATGGACACGTTCATCTTGTCTTTATGGCTACATGCCAGAGTCATGTTGATTAGAAGAATACAGGGACCTTGTGAAGAGATTAACTCCCTTCAAAGATACTATTCAGTGTGAGACACTGGCTTCAGAGTTTAATTGCAGATTCCTTCTTGTCATTTTGACAAGATTGTGGTGAAGTATAGAGTTTCTTTACTAGCAACCAAGATGTCACGCTGTCTCCCTCGAGCCAGGCTGCCTTGGATGTCAGTAGGGATTCTCTTGGACTGGGACTTTATTGGTAAAATGAGCACTTGAAAAAAATCATGTTCCAATTTGGCAGAAAGAGGAAAGATGAGTCAAATTTTCCTTTTACCCTTTAAGTTCATACTTGTTGGTTCCATTCAGTTTGTGCTGAACTACCATTTGGCTCAGTTTCTTCCAATAACACTTCAGGGCAGATTGCCTTTGATCTGAAATTTCTCTCATTTATGATATTCACTTTACTGTCTCAGTAAGCCAGAGTTTTGTTCCAAAGGCTTTTGTATTGCTGATGGTGTTAAATGAGAGTTTGATGTGTAAGGAAGACAGGAGTGTGGGTCTGCCTGCACAGGGGATGGAAGAGAAATGAATCTGGAGACCCTGCGTTCCAGGTCTGCTTGGATTTTCATGCCTGTGTCTCCTTTGCTAGTATTCTTTCCACACAGCCACTTCCCTGCTGTCTGCACAGAAGTCCAGGGAGAATTGAATTCCGGCCGCTCTCCATGGTGGTCAGAACAAAGGAAAATTCCTGTCCTTTTGAAAATTATTTGTCTATAATAGATCTGTATTTTTCTCCATTCTACCAGCTAGAGTCTCCCTGCCTTTTTTTTTTGTTTTCAGTTTTGACTTCCCAAGCTGTTTGACGTGAGGTGGCCAAGTATTTGTGCTTTTGGTCATGTCTGTGCCTTGTTCTGATTTTTATTGTGTATTTGTCCTATAATTAACAACAATAATAGGCAAAGCTACTGTTTAAGTTTTACTACGTACAGTGTTTTATATATATTCTCTTTTAACCCTCATGTAAAGCTAATGATGTAGTTATTATTCTACTTGTAAAATGAGGAAATGAATGCCCAGAAAGATTAACTTGCCCTAGATCACACAGCTAGTAGAAGCAGAGCTAGGACTTGAATCTAGTCTGGCTTCAGAGCTCATGCCTTCAACCACCTGTCTCTGAGAGGCCAGCACACTTCTCTCTGTGACCCTGAATGAATAAGAGGATTCACGCCCACTTGTCAGCGCATCACTTTGGTCTTGTTCCTCTCACCTAGGAGTTCTTCTGGCTTTGACGCTGAAATGATGGCGTCTGTTTGCTGCACGCTACCTCTCCTCTCCTTAGCCTCTGTCATTATGAGGGGATATTTCTTCATCTCATCCTCACACAGTGTCCCCTGAGGGTCAGCAGCAAAAGGGGTGCTTTTAGACTCCCGGGGGAACAGGTAAGCAAGCCTTCCTTTGACCCTGCAGAATTAGCTGCCAGTTGCCCCTCCATCCAGTAGTTGCTCTTCACACCTATGATACAGTCGTGCAGATGACAAGGTTTCTTGGAGCGTATGGAGGAGCAAAAGTCCTAATATGTGGAACGTGGATATTAACCACTGTAGAGTCACCTTTGAAGAGGGTGTCTTTGAAGCCCAGAGTGATTCTTTTTTTCCAAGCAAAAAAAAAGCAGTTTACACTTTTGGCAGCAATTTTCTGTCTCCTCGTGCTATTATGGGAGATGTTGTGTTTGCGCCCTCGCAGATTGGCTCCTTCTGTGCTCCTGCCGAAGCCTGCTGAGAAGTAATGTATGTTCACGGAGAGGGGGTGGCAGTGGGCTCTGCTGCCTTAGAGCTGTTGTGTAGTGGAAGGAAGTCAGAGAGGGAAGGACCCTTAAACTCTTGTGCTCAGAGGACAGAGGAGCAAGGTCTGTTTTAAATTTTGATTTGCGATTGAGATTTTCTGTGAATTTTTTTTAACTAAGAAGAAAAAGGCTTTTTAACAGTAACAGCCATACTTAAGATTTTGGTAGAACTTTTCATCTTTAGAGCTGGCTCTTATTCAGGCAAAAAGCTCCTGCTGAGATCAGTGTGAATCTGACCCATGCTGATTCTCTGATCAAATGGGCAATGAGTTCTGAAGGAATAGGAGCTCAAGGAGAGTCAGCAGACCTACCTTCTATCCTTGGTTTACCTGGGACCAACGGTGTGACCTTGGGCAAGTCCTTTAACCTCCTTGCTTCTTTGTAGTCTGTTTTTACTTCCCTGTAAATACTAGCCTTTCTTTCCCCCACTCTGCACCCAGTTTTTTGGGATATAAATACAGTCGAGGAATACAGTCATATATTAAATATGTGGAGGCATACAGTCATATATTAAATATGAAATGAAAAGAATCTGCTTATAGGTTCTGTAATTTGGTAGATTTTTTGTACATTTCTCAATTTTGTTTCTTTAAACATTTTCTTGGGGCTATATACTAGGTACTCTTTTTTCCCCCCTCTAAAATAGCAATCATACGTATGTTCTTAGATATGACATTTCTCTTCCTGATGACTTAGTTTGTAGAGATAAGAGGGGTCTAAGTCAGTGATATGCTTAGGTTTCTTTTGTCCTCCGATTGCAAATGTATGGTTTTGTTTTTACATTATCTCCATTTCAGAAGAACCTAGCTGGAAGCCAAAGAAAATGTCTCTGATACCTGTGACATAGAGTGGAACTGTCAGGGCTGTGTGTTATCCAGAAGTGGGGTTCCAACATCTAAGTTTGTCTTCAGTACAGAGAGTCTCTTAGGTGTCACATTTCCCTCTTATGGAGCCTGAGCTGACTTTGTTTTCCTCTGCTGATATGAATTATTTATCCTCTACTCACCCAGATGAAGGATGAAGCCATGCTATGCATTGTACCACCTATCTATAATAAAAGCAAGCCTTCTTCTGAAAGTAATTGATTTTCAGATATTTACCTGCGAGAGTCACAACTTTATTTTATTTTGTGCATATTGGCCTATAACCAGAGAATCCATTCACAGCTGGAAAAGTCAGCTGAGGTACCTCTAGTTTATTTCATCTGCCTCACAGTGGAAATGCCAGCTAGGAGCAGCCTGTATTCTGACATACACCTGCCTGCCTTTTCTGGCTTCATAATGCTAAGAAAAAAGGCCCAGTGGGAAGAGACCTGGATGTCACTTTTCATGGTGTGGTTTTATGCTAATCAACTTTTGTTTGCCATCCAATATGTAGTTATGATGCTTGACAGGCTAACCTTGTTTATGTCTTTGACCTCAGAGCTTATCAGGATAACATTTACCTCTAGGAGCTCTGTTTCCTAATCTCTTTAGCAAGAAAAATTGCAGAGGAATTTTTTCATTCATTTTCAATTGTCTACTGTGTTGCCAGGCCCCATGCTAGGCCTCAGAGATACGAAGATGAAAAAGACTTTGTCCCTGCATTTAAAGATATCAAAATCTAGTTCAAATGAGAGAACTAAGTAAACAATTTTAATTTCACATTTAAGTACAATATAATAATTATTATTATAATTATAAATTACTATAAGGAAGCATTTATTGATTGCCAACCATGTACCACAAAGTATTTTAAACATTTTTTATTTCTCACAACAGTCCTAACAAGTGGCTAATACATTATCTTCATTTCTCAGCCAAATGAGAAAACTGAGTTGCAGAGAGGTTATACATACACTAACGAGGTCACTCAGCTAAAAAGTGGTAGAGCCAGTATTCAAATTCAAGTAGGCTGACTTGAGAATGTGGGCTCTTAACCACTACAGTATAAAGATTCTCTATAATAAATATGTTGGATGTAGAATAGGATACAACTAACTCAGGATAGAGAATCAGAAAAGATAGCATTTGTGCTGGACTTTGAAGGATGGGTGTAGGGGTAGGGTTTTGCAGATGCAAAGGGTAGGAAGGCCATACAAGCACAGAGATCAGCATTTCTAAAGGCTCAGAGGAATGAAAACGCATGTGCTATATGGGGAATGGTGAGGAGCTACATGACTGGACTGTTGGCAGGGGATGAGACGAGGGAGGCTGAGTCTCCCTTGTACAGGGTCTTGTGTGTCATTTGAGGCACCAAAAGGTTTGTACCGTTTCCTGTTAGGCTTTACCGCTTGACTACAGCATGGTCCTATTCATAGAAGAAATGGATGGACTTTTGAATCTTACGGATCTCTTCCGGTAGTCACATCTCATGAGTTATGTGTAAATTGTTTGCTTTCTCTGTGCCTCAGTTTCTCCATCAAGCAGCACATTTTACTATACTTAAAGGACAAGTATTTTATGAAGCATTAAAAGTGTTCTCCTTTTGGGTTTCTTCTTTTATATGGAAAAGCAAGCAACTGGGATAAAGTAATTATAAAAGGAAATTGTTTGATTTTTATCTTATTTATACCTTGTTTTGACAGCTCCAGCCTTCCTCTAACTTACAATCAAATTTGGAGAGTAGATACCCAGTTCCTTCTAAATTGATGGAGATAAGGAATACTAAAGCACCAACATTTTCCAAATAGATTTAAGTCTACAGATATTTCTTAGAAACTAGTCAAAGAACTAAATTGATGTCACATTTGTCCCTGAGTTAGATCTGGTGCTGAAGAGCCTGGTTGGAGCCTAGTTCTCTTCTTCCTGGTTTATCTTCGTAGCCATTTTGGACTGGCACTAAGCATAATAGATTTTAGGAAGTCAAAAAACTCCAGTCTGTGTCTTAAGAATAACTAAATTTGATGTCATTGGTTATGCCCTCCCTCACCTGTGGCAGCCACGGCAAAATGTTGTTAGTGGTGTCTTTTTCATTTTAGGAGAAACGTGCTGGTCTCTAGCATCTTCTCACTTTCTGTCAGTGAGAGGCAGGCAAGAGGTGAATAATTCCATTTCCCCAATAACTTCCAAGGAGCCTTCCTTTTTTTGTAAGTTCCATGTGGCTGAACTGCATTCACCTCTTTACCCGGAAACCCACAGCACGTGTCTGTACCAGATGTTGGGAGCAGAAGCGGGTGTGTTTTTTTGTTTTGTTTTAGGTTTTTTCTTTTTTCTTTTCAAGACGGTATGAAGTTTACAGTCATTGAGTGCAGGTTTCTTTAAAATTAGAACTGCAAGAAGGTAGTTTCAGAACATTGAGAAAGGTATCCAAAGGCTGTGATAAAACTGGGGTACCCTAAATGGTGAGGTCTTTGCCAAGGACCAATATTCAAGGGCCTGTCCTGTTTGGACCTAGGACCTACTATGAGTGGTTATAGGGTCATAAAAAAAATACTTCTTTAGCCACAAGCAGACGTTTTAGGGAAGAAAAACACTTTCTTACATAAGTGCCTCATTCCCCCACTCCTTAGCACCACTACCAGTTGTTCCCTGTAGGTTGTAATGTGGTTGTAAAACAGAAAAGCATTTTGTTTCCTTGGTGAGTACATGTCTCCTTCCCCTCTGGTTCTATCAATTCTGTTTAAAGGGAAGTGAGATTGAGCATGAGAAAAACTGTACAGAGAGGGAGGGGCTGACAGAATTACAGAGAAGGTAGGCAAAGAAGCATTTCTCAGCTGTCCCTGGCTGCCAGATGCATCTTGGTCCAGATGCTGTGGGGCAGTGTGCAGTCTTATTCCATCTCGCAGGTATTGCCACTCAGACAAGAACCAGTTAAAACTGACCAAGCTGCCAACTTTGCCCTGACTTTCAGGGTTGTTCAGGGCTAGCAGCTAAACAGCTCTAATAGTGATACCTGCTTATGTGTCGAACATAAAATAGGAGCTAGACCTATGTATATTATTTCAAAGCTTAAAAAACCTGTTAAATATAGTTATTCTCATTTTCTTTTTACAGATGAGGAAATTGATATTATAAGAAGTTAAGTGACTAAGCCGTGGTCACACAGTTAGAAAGTAAGTCAGCCAGGATTAGAACCCAGATCTGTCAGGCTTAAAATTCCGTGCCTTCAACCACCACACTACCCTGCCTTTCTCAGGAGATGGAAGATTCACATCTTCCAACATCTTGGCTGGGAATAAGTAAAGTTAATGGATGGAATTGTGACAAGCCAACAGGGATTTGGCATTTTTATCAGAAAAATTTTTTTCATTTTCTTTATTGAGTGCCAACAAGCAGTTTGTATGAGACAGAAGTTGAGGTGGAACTTGCCAGGAAAATGCCTAAGGTGGAATGAATAGGAACTTCTCTCCCCAGACAGGTAAACGTTAGTTTGCTCCCTGGCTTTTGTGGAGCGGGCAACTGCCATCACCTCTTCTGAAAGAGCCACTGTTCACCCAGTGGCAGGTGCAGGCCAACTGTTGTCATGACAACAGCAGGAGAGGCAAGCAGTTTAATTCTAGAACTGATAATTAACTGGGGGTGGGGTGGAGGTGGGGAGAGAAATGGGGGGATAATTGTTTCAGAAGGGAAAACTTAGCAATTACCAGCCAGCTGCATAGATAAAAAGGCCAGGCACAGATGCTCCAGCCCAGCATGCCCCTGGGATTCAGCACTCATCCCCTCTGGTTAGGAATTTTTGATAAATGAAAATGAAGGGTCGAGTTCCCAGCCAATCAAGACTCTTTAAGGAACCAAATAAAGAAAGAGGAAGTTACATACGCTGTAAAAAGAAATGCAGGGGACCAGATAAATGACTACCCTAAATGACATTACCGAGCCAGAAGCGCTATCCAAACTCTGCAGGAAGAATTCACGCTTGGAGGTAAAACAGGATCCACAAGGCCTACCCATTGTGAGTTTCTGCTTCTGTGGATGGAATGAGGGGAGAGTGGCATATTGGAAAGAAAATAAAAAGAAGACTTGCAGAGATGATGAACTTGTTTAGGTCCTTGATCATCACGGCTAGTAGTCTATCAACCCCTCAGAGATTGCAATAGTGAACGTAAGCTAAGCATTCCGCATGGATCATCTATCTCATTTAAGCCTTACAGCCACCTAGGAGGACAGTGCTGTTATTATTCTCATATCAGACTTAGACATGTTCAGCACTTTGCCCAAGGTAACAGAGCTACTAAGTCAATATACTGAGTCCTGTTATCCTATTGATTTGCGTTTTTAAAATAAAACCTCTACTACTCTATGGGGAAGTCGTGGTCCCAGTCTAGAATAATATCAGACTTAAGTAGATTAAACAGTTTACAATAAAAAGGAAAATAATATTTTTTCTAGTAGAATAAATGTAAGCTACAAAATAAAAATTACTAGATAAGCCGTGTTGGAGAATGTCCTATCATGTGTTTGAGATCTGTCAGACTCATAGTTCACAGGTTAGCCCTGTGTCTCAAGCTCTGACCAGATGAATAAGTGTGAGTCAGGATTTCTTCCTAACTTGTTCTGTGGCTCAGGGCATGTTAAGGCTTAGAAGAGGAGATGACATTACACAATGCAAAGTGACTGTCCAAAACTCCTCTAATGATATATTTTCACCAAACTTCCATGTTTTATGTATTGTTCATGGGAAAAATGCCACAGTGTGTAGCAAGACCTCCCTGTATTCCAGAGTGTATGTGTAATGTACACGTGTGTGTATGAGAGAGAGACAAAGAGAGAGTTGGCAGGGGAGAGAGGTGGGGGGGGGAAGAAGGGGGGGAAGAGAGAAGGAGAGGGAGGAAGATTTTCCTTTAAAACAGCGAGTCTCAGTGAAAGGAGAAGCATGGTGCTCATTCAGCAGTATTTACAGATCACATACTTTGTTCCAGGCATTGTCTTTGGTGCTCAGAATACAGTTTTCCACAAAACAGTCAAGGTCCATGCCCTCAAAGAACTTGTAGTCTAGAGTCTCAAGTAAGGATTGAGGAATGTAAGTGGTATGTAATTTAAAAACACATTTTAAAGAAACCCATTACTTCTTCTGTTAAAACCTAATACAGGGAATAAAACTCGCCTAGTTCTTCTGGCTGGTAGGAAAATGTGTAAAAGATAGAATGCAGGAGAAGTATAGGTTGATAATCACTACTTAAAACTATGAGCTTCCCCTTGATTTTCCAGAGGTTTGACAAACTAATAAGTTGTTGTTGCCTTTGCAAGTGAAACAATTAATATCAAAATTTGGGAGCTCGACTGACACAATAATTGTGCTGGAAAATGTAATTTTGTCTGCATAATGGAAGTGGGATCATTTCAAGAAGATCTCATTAATGTGCTGTTCATCTACAAAGAGCAATGTAACCTTTCTCTTATTAGATTAGTGTAGGGTCATGATGCAAAAGGCGGTTGGAATAATTCTCAGTCTTGTTCTAAGAAAATAAATTAAGCACTGACTAGGAGTCTAGATATGTAAATCAAAATCATTGAAGACAGAAAAACAATGTAGCCACTCATTCTGAAATTGACATAAGCTCCTTTCATTTCTGTAGGTTTCATTCCATTTAGCCATTTATTTAACAAATTATTTCCAATGTCTGCTATGTGCCAGGCAGCGCTAGGTGTTGCAACTATCATAGAAATCAGAACCAAAAACGGTCCCTTTTTTCACGGTGCTTACTATATAGTGATTGGTCTCTCCTCCACATTTCAGGGCCATACATCTGTTCTGTGTCTGCTCAGCTCTCCCCAAGCTTAAAGAATCAGCACCCTACTAAAAAGAGGCATGTCATGTGCAGTTATAAATGGAAATCCCCCAGTGCAGAGCCTTCCCAGGTATATTAGACTGAACACTGATTGAGTTGTTGACTTAGTCTTTTAAACTAGGGTTCCGTGGTCCAATAAGTCTGGCAAATGCTGCTTGTTTACCCACCTCTTGGAGTTCCACAAGTACCATGGTATAATAAAGTCTTCGAGCAGTCCTGTGATAATGAGACTTATTTACTTTGTTTAACCCAGCATTTCCAAACTTATTGACCATAAGGATCCTTTAACCCCTATCACATAAATATCCTTTAGAAACAGTGTTCCTCAATGGATGTGGCTCATCGTCCACTAGATGTTGAGACCTACTGCTGATGATTTGCCATCTAGAAAGAGAGTATAAGAAATGTAAGGCAATATATAGTAAGAGTCCACATCTCTTAGGTTGAAATCTTGTTGTACTCCAAAAAACTAGGTCTTCTGAACCATTTCTCTACTGTTATTGAGGTAATTTATGTCAAATGGGAGTGTAGCTATCAGAGGTACAAATAATTGAAACTGGTACAGATTCCTGGCAAAAGAAAGTCTAGAGAGGGCCACTGGGATATTTTTTTTTAATTGAAATGAAAATGGATCTTGGATGTCCGTGATTCCATTCAAAAATAAAATAGCCATCATAAATAAGTTTTTTGTTCTTTTCGTCTTAATAACATAATTTGTGTCATTTTTTAACAATAAAAAAGTTTTAGTTCCAGTGTATACCAAGCACCCAGCACATTGCCTAGTATGGAGTAGACCCTCAGATATTGGTTGAATGAATGACTGAAACAGACAGTGACGAGGAACATTACTAAATACAAAGCAATACAGAAAAATATCATTTTTCCTATTTTAAGTCAGTGTATAAAGTGGGCGTATCCTTCTGTTACATGACAGTGCCTCTTACATCTAATAGCTATCATATGCCTACCACAGGTTGGGGGAACTAAGAAAAAATATATATAAAAGTATTTTGCAAACTGTTAAGTGCTGCATCTAAGTAGTTGTGTTTGTTTCTTTTACCAGTGGTCATGGAGGTGCTCAGCATTCTGTGTGTCAGAAATTTCCCTGATATGACCAGGCCCTGATGCCAAGTGGATTATACGCCAGGATCGCAGTATTCTGACTTACAGACCAAGAGAGGAAGGCAGTAAGACTAGGATGTCAGGCCTTTGATAGTACTTCTCTGTCCCTCAGTTTTCTCATCAGTCATCTAGCACCCACTCTGTCTATATTAAGGATCAAATGCGATAACCTACATGAATGATAGTAAGGTATGCAAATAAGAAATGCAAATGATGCCCTATACCCTTAGAAAGTATAAGCATTAAACAAGCAAAACAGAACTGGGTGATATAAAGTTGTCTTTTCATAATGTTATTTGTTAAGACATAATTGTGTTTGTAACCTGAGGTTCATGTATGAGTCATTTAAACAAATATTTATCAGCAATAACAAAGGAAACAAGAAGATTACCCTTGATTCAGCACCTTTACAATTTACAGGGTGTACACGGACATCTCATTTCCTTATTTGAGCAAACCTGAGAGGTGGTTTTGCTATCCGCATGTTACATAGATGAGGAAATTGAATGAGAGTAAGTGACCTGTCCAACGTGGCCCAGCTAGAGCTAGGAGTGGCAAGAGTCAGGACTTGGAGTGACGCCTTCTTGTTATACATCCTGTGCCTTTGCTCTCATAGCTGCTTTTGTTCAAAACATAACTCGTTCTCCTCCCTCTCCAGCATGCTTCTGACCTTGACTTCTCCTTTGCAGTAAATGGCATCATCTTGTCTCAGGCCAATAACCTAAGAGTCATACTCAATATCTCTCTTTTCTTCACATTGCAAATCCAATTAATCAACAAATTTTGTCAGATTTACCCTCAACTATAAGGACTTCTCACCTCCACTCCCTCACTATACCGGTCCGGGCCACGTAATTTCTCTCCAAGAATTCTACTGTCGTTCCCTCATTGCCACTGTTACTCATCCTTCCCCTCACTGTAACCCCTCCATTCCATTATTCACATAGATGCTAGAATGATCTTTTAGGATACAAAGGAAGTCATGTAATTATTCTATTTAGAATGCTCCAGTATGAATTATATCATGTCTGGAACTTGCTTCAGAGTAACCTGGGGAGAGGAGGACCGATAAAGTCACACAAGATGAGATTCCCACCATCCTCACATCTGCTGCTCACCCCACTGCTCACTCCAGCTATGCAGCTTTCTTACTCTCCTTCAGACAGAGGTCACATTCCTTCCTACTTCAGGGACTTCGTGCTTGGGTTCCCTTCCACCTGATGCTTATCCCCAGATCTTCACATGGCTCCTTCTCTCACATTATCTAGGCCTCTGCTGAAATGTTGCCTCTTCAGACCTTCATTCCTTCCTTACCTGCTTTGGTTTTCTGCATATACTTGTCACTGCATGAAAATATATTTAACTTACTATTTTCTTTCTTCCCCACTAGAAAATAAATGTTATGAGGGTAAAAGCTTTGTCTTTTTCACCACTGTACTGTTAGTGCCTAGAACATTATAGGGACTCAGTTAATTTTTGAATAAACAAATAGCTATGCAAAACCTGTTTTCAAAGTTGTAGAGAGAACCCTTGTTTGGAATAGGAAAACCTTAGATTCACTTGATTATATTCTCAGTCTGTCACCTTGTGCAGGTCATTTACCTGCAGCTGTTATTTGTGAATCTGCGTTTGTTATCCACCAACAGCCTGTGAGTTTCTGAATGGCAGCATCTGTACTTGATTTTTCTTTATCTCAGTAGTAGGCATAGCAAGTCTGTTACACTATTTGATAACTATATACATGAGCAGTACTTTGCTGTGTTCCAGACTTGGAAAATGACTGACCAGGACTCATGAATCCTTGGCTCTTCTTTAGATAATAATGATCATGGCCATAATAGCGAACACTGATTGAGGTCTTGCTGTGTGCCAGGCACTTTTCTAAGAGTGTTACGTTTCATGAGTTCATTTAATCCTTATAATAGCCCCATAGGGGTAGAGGCTGTTACTATCCCCATTTTCCAGGAAAGGAAAATTAAACACAGAAAGACCAAATAATTTGCCCAAGATCACATAGCCAGTAAATGATAGAGCGCCAGGGTTTGAACCAAAGCCATCTGGCTGTAGAGTCTGTATTCTTAGCCAACTCTCTCTACTGCCTTCTCAAATCACTACTGTAGGCTTACACTGAGGTAGGTAGGTAGGTAGATAGATAGATAATTTAGTAAATAAATATTAAAAAAATAAAAGTTCACCCATGTACACCTGCTCTAATGAAGGGTTTTAATTTAAGTATTCCAGGCTAGTTTCTTTGCTCTTTTCACTTAAAGCTACACACATGCCCTGTCTGCTCTGTTTGAGCCTTCTGAGAAGGGTAGGGCTGCAGCAGTGAGAGCTTTGGATGGGGCAAACTGTGCACTCAGGACTGTGGAGAGATTTGGGCAGTGCTCTTTCCCTGTCCTTGGCAAGTGATGGGCTGCAGAGGTGCTTTCATGTCAGTGGCCACCCTTTCAGCTGCAGACTTGTGTGCCTTGTCCATGATGAGGTTGGAGAACAGCGGCCTGTCTGAGCCAGCAGTAGTGCAGGCTGCTTGCTGTCTGGAAAAGCAGGGTGCAAACTCAAATGTGTCATCCTGAGATAGTTCCCAAAATAAACAGATTTTTTGTGCTGACTCTTGCTTTTCTAACTGAGGCCTGACTGTTTCCTCTTTCTTCCCTTAAAACAATCTTTCTAGAAGGCATTTCTCTTCTTCCCTGCCTTTGAGTGATAGGGCTGACATCTGGGAAGAAGGAAGTGATCTACTCCTTCAAAAGTTATATCTCCATCAGACCTGAAAGCTGTTTAAAATTCAGTCTTTGCCTCTGGAGCTCTTGAGTCAAGGTGAGGAGTGCTCAAGCCAGCCTTCTGACTCCTTGAGAACTGGAAGTAAAAAGGGTGAGCTCTTGTCCTGAATCAACCATCATCAGTCAGTAAAGAAGTCTTTAGGAGGGAATCTTTGCCTGCAACCAGGGGGAAATGGCAAAGGATAGTCAGAAGATTATATGTGTGTACTACCCCATTATATATAAATAAAGGACTTGCACATCATGGATTCTGGTATCTGAGGGGCATCCTGGAATCAATTCCCTGTGGATATCAAGGCATGATATAGTATATGAAATAATCAGACAGCTTTAAGATAATACGTAATTAAAAACTGAATGTGTATTTTAGACTCCAGCAGTTTTAAGAGTTCTCAGAATTAGTGTGATGCACTGGTTAAAGAATATGGGCTTTGGGGTCAGAGGTTCCGGGTCTGAATTCCAGCCTCATCACCTACTCGCTATATAACCCTAGCCCTGCTATTTAAATTCCTTAGGCCTTGCTTTTCTCATCTGCAATAGGAAGATGATAATAGTATCTAAAATAAGATTACTGTGAGGATTAGTGAGATCATTCATTCAGTTAAAAAAAAATCTTCCGAGTGCCTTCTTTGAGCAAGGCCCTGTTCTAACTGCATGGGTACGTAAGTGCCCCTGAAATCTCAGTGACAACAAACATTTACTTCTCTCACATACTGCATGTCCACTGTGGATCAGCTTCAGCTCTGCTCCCTTCTCCTTCATTCTAAGGCAAAGGCTAAAGAGCAGCCCCTGCATGGGACATGCTGGCAAGGGGAAAAGAGCAGGGGCAAAACGGTGCAGCCCACGCCAGTGAGCAGGGGATCACTTTTGAGGCAAGTGAGAAATGACTTCAGATCGAGAGAAGAGTCCCGAAGGTCCACAAGATTAGAATATCGTTGCTGTGATCCACATGAAAGATCTTGAAGTTCTAGGATTCTAGGCTTGGATTAGAACAGTAGCAGTGGGGAGAAAAGAATAGGTGGGGGAAACGTGGGTTTGGGGACTGGAGAGGACTTAGTGAGTGGCTGTATTTGAGAAATAAAAGAGAAGGATCTAAATCAAGAGCGCTGGCTTCAAGCCTTGCTTTGCTGCTACTTAGTTATATAAACTCAGGCAAGTCATTGAACCTTCTGGGCTTGAGTTTAACATTTATAAAATGAAAGACCTGAATTTGATGTGACCTCTGAGGTTCCCTCTAGCTCTATCCCTCTCTGGCGCTAAGACTCTGGAGTCTTTGTTTTAGGAGACCACAGACTACTGGGAGTGATGCTAATGGGAGGGAAGGTTGACTTAGAGAGAAAGATGTTATAATGACTCCAGTTTGCATTTGTCTCAGCCCATTGGGTTGTGTGCCTTTCCTCTTTGCCTTTGCTCGTAGGTCACTTTCTCCTTGAGTTTGTTGTGAATCCAAAAACCACATATGCACAGAATCAGAAATTTCTGCCACTCTTCCTCCCTCTCAAGGGAATGCTTCTGCCTCTCTTTTATCCTTTACTCACTCCTTCCCTTGGGAAGAGGAGTAACTTGTCTGATTGGTGAGAGTCTGGTAGTCATTTGGCCTCTCTTCTCTGTTGTGCAGGGTTAATGTGGTAACAGTCACTGCATTGAAAAAAAACAACATGGCCATATCTTTCTTCTCCTTTGCTTCTTGGATCACTTGATTCAGGCAGGATGGACCTTCCTTGCCCTTTGCTCTCCATAAGCAGATTAGGAAGGAATTGTCTCTCCTGGTCCCAGGTAGGTCTTTGTTCCAACTTCTCCATCAATGACTAGATGAGTAAGTCAAGTTGCTCCTTCCCTGGGATTCAGATAACTTTAATTTAGTGGGAGAGGTGGCAGGAGGCACCTACTGTAGCCTTGAAATCTCAGCACTCTACTTTATTATTTGGGTCTCCACTAAAAAAAGTAGTACCTTGATCATAGTTTAGCTTCTTAAGTCTCTGCTCTCCTTGTCTGAAAGTGGAGAATACACAGTGAACAAATGACACCATGGGTTCTTCAGCAGAACCCTTTCAGCATCACCTCACACTTGCTAATGGCTTCCTATGCCCCTCCCTCAGCTTTGCCAGTAGGAAAGTGCAGTTATTAAAGAGGTGAGTGTTTCACTGTGCATCATAAGAAGTAGTTTACAAAGCTGAGTTGCCAACAACCCGTGTCTGCTTGTCCCATTAACTTCGTTTCCAGGAAACTCAGTCCACCTCTATATCCTGGCATTTTAACCACTTCAGCCAAAATGCTGGGTTCAGCACTTTTTTCATGTGGTCATTTTAGTTAAATTTTCAGTATTAAATTAATGGTACAGTCTGAACTCACCAAAGATGAGAGCTGTACTTACCAGTTTGAGGTGTTTAACCTCCTTCCTATCCCCAACTCCATGCAGTGTTTTGCAATGCAACTTTTCAGCAGGTATTTAAATTTTGACATGCTTTTGGTACTTTTTTTGAAACTAAAATTATAGGCTAACTCAGTTGAAATGGTTAAACACAATTTGTGTGCGTAGTTGTAACCTCAGTTGATTTGTTACAAAAAATTTTTAATCTTAATTACTGTTTCCAGGAAGTCTCCCATGAGGCAAAGTTAATGAGCCTTGATTTATTCCACCAGCTTGTAAGTCAGACACTGTGCGAGGCACAACAGGGTTAAAGAATGAGCCGTGGGCGCTGCCCTCAAAGCACTTGTAGTCCGATTGAGAAATGAGCAAAGAATTATAATATACCAGTGTGAGAACCCACATAGATGTGTGAAGTGCAATGGGAAGCAGAATAAAAAGTAACTAATTCTTCCTAGGGAATCAGAGAAGATTTCACAGTTGTTGACCCATTTGAACCAGTACCCTGAACAGAGCTATACAGCAGTAAGTTGATTGATGGCAGGTGGAGAATGGACATCATAATTGTACACTCTGTGAGTAACAAGGGAATTTTGAACTGTGGTTTGCGAGGGGAAAGTATGTACTGTATCACTGTTTAAGTCCTCAGCATTGTGCTTTATTTTATAAGAAGAGAGCTTTGCCAACCTTAATCCTTTTCGTTCTAAAAAGAGTATAGATATCTAAAAAGAGTATAGATATAATGGAAATAAACTTGGAGTATTTTGAGGCAGCCATAATATAGAGTCTTTTCAACTTTGAAGACTCATTCATTCATTCTCTCCTTCTCTTTCTGTATGATCTAAAAGAAAGATTTGATTTTTTTTTAGCCATTTCTTACTCTTTTAGTTGTTCTGTGATATAACTGTGGCTCCTGTTTCTTATTGTATTAATCAGAGACTATTTGATTGTAAGGAACAGAAATCCACCCACACTCGCTCAGATAACACAGTGGGGTATGGAAAGGACATGGTGCATTTCACAGGACCCAATCAAAGGAAGTACTTCTGTACCTGATGGGCATAGGCGTGGGAATTGGTTAAGACCAGAAGTTGCTCTCTCAGTCTCTGTTCTTTCTTTGTCTCTTTCTGCTTCCTGCTTTACTCTCCACCCCACAGAGTAGCATCCTCTGTTTGCTTTCCTTATAATTTCAGCTTGTCCTGGCAGCGCTTTGGCCCCTGCTATATAGCAGTTTTCTGATGCAGGATTCAACATTGCCTCACCACAGTCCCAAGAGAAAATATAGCCAATTCATGTCTATTAATTAGCTGCCCTTGAGTTAGGTGGTCATGCCTGTCTAGTCAGTTACTGTAGGAAAGGTTGGGGGGCAGGGAGGCCGAGGAGTCATGTGGTTTGTAGGGCTTCTCTTCTCCCAGGTGGGGGCAGGCCAGGAGGGTAAATTGGAAAAGGTAAGCACAATTGAACAATGTTCTGCTCTGCGACCCTACAGAGGCAAGCTAGTGTGTAATCTAAGATGACAATTTAGTTTTTCTTAACACAGTTTTTTATAGTTAGACAACAGAGTGCCCCTAAGTGCCTGTATCTCTTGTTCATCCCAGAACAAGTTCCATTTCTTATACACCTAGCACTTCACAGATAAACAGAATAGTGCTCACTCAACTAGCACGTGGCTCCTAACAGCACCCCTGTTTCTCATTTGCTGTGGCCTCTTATAGGTCGGGTTAATGAGAAAAACCATGAATTTGAGGTCACTGGAGTTACTTCCGCCTCTTACTAATTTGGTCCATAAACTAGTTTGGTCCATAAACTAGTTCCAACTTCTTAGAACCTGTTTTCTGATTCACAAAATGGGGCTGACGTGTGCCTCCCCAGCCTGGGTGCTTGTGAGGAGCACATGATAAATGTGTGTTGAATGATTTTGTGAGAATGATTTTGTGAATAATAAAATCATATAGTGATGAGTTCAGTTATTAATACATATGTTAGTGGTGGCAACAAAGATGCAGTTTTTTTGTTAGTTAGCAAGAGGTACTAAGGCGTAGACCCTCTGGCATCTGCTCACCTAAGGCAGGGCACGACTTTAGGCAAGACTCATAAACACACCAAGTTTCTGGTTCTCCAGCTCTAACTTCGGGCTGTCATCAAGCACTTGGAGTTCCTTGGATGAAAGGTGTAATAGAAGGTCATAGGTGTGCTCCTCCTCCATCAGTGTGCATGTCATCATAGCTCCTGTTCATGATAGATGACCTTTTGTTTTGTTCATTTGTGAGCTGGAACTATTTTAATCATCATAATGGTATTAAGTGGGCTATTACCTGGGCTGCTTCTTTTAATTAGATGGTGACGGTAAGAGAAAAACATGGATCACAAATTATTCCCATTTTGCAAATAAGTAAAAGATGCTAAATAATTTATTGACCTTCACTCAGCTACTAAGCTGGAGAGCTAGGATTCAACCCAATTCTGTTTGACTCCAGTTCCCACGTTTTCCCACTATGCCTCACTGTCACCAGATCTTAGAAATCTACATGTTTAATTTCTAACTGGGCTCTTCAGACCCCAGAAGGATCTATGAAGATAGAAATAAAAGTCTATGAACTATTTTCAATATTTCAAAACTTATAGTGGGAAATCTTACATTTAACTGCAACAGGGCAGAGTTATGTTAGCTGTTTTCCCCCATGGTGACCTAATTTGTCAGTTATTGATTATTTAATTCGTGCAAGAAAACTAATTAAATATTCAGAAACGTTGTATGTTAGACAGAGTTTCAAATTCTGAAACCTTTGGAGGGTACGTGGGGATCCTTGGTGATGAAAAGATTATGAAATACAGTCTAATTCAAAAACCGCAAACTGATGGGTCATCAGTCAAATCTAGCCTAAGGATATGTTTTGTTTGCCTTATAAAGTATTTTTTTGAATTTATGAATTACTGACCAGCATTTAAAAAATTGAAAGATTTCATGTCAAAAAGCAGATTTTTTTCAGCTTCTTTTGGAAATTCAAAATTTCTGACAATACTGGATCTATATTTACCCATGACATTGACCAGCTGGCTCCTTAGATGGGGTATGTACTTTGCAATTTACCAGACTCCACCTGGCCCAATTTATTCACTTCATTCATTCATATTACCTACTAGGCCCCTGTAAGCGTTTGAGTCTCTAATGCCCAGGCTAATCCAGTCTCCTCATTTTGTTGCTTGGTTATAGAGTAAAACCCATTCTCTAGCTATAATCACTCACACATTCTGTACCCTGTGCAGTTTTGTGTCTTGGGCTTCTTCTTAAGGTCTTTCATGCAAACTTGTCTACTTGACTCTACTACATCTTTGCAAACAGGAGCCACATTCTCATTATTGTTTAAGGGGGTGGGAATACAAAGAAGAATAAGATGGAGTGCCTACCGTGAGAAAGGTCATGTCGTCTAGCCTTGTTTCTTTTTAATTCAGGAATGTATCTAGGACCCTGATAAGTACCAAGTGTATTTTCAAGACCTGCTTGCTAGAGTATTGTGAAACAGAATGGGGTTGGTGTCAGAAAGACCTAGGTTAAAGTACTAGCCACCATTAATTGTCCACATAAGCAATTTATGTAAACTCCTCAGTTTAGCTCTCTTGTCTGTAAAATGGGGATAATCATAATGCCCGTGGGGTGACCTGATGCTCATAAGGGGTTTGGCACAGTGTTTAACATTTAATAACTGCTAGGATATAGTAACTCTTACTACTAGGGCTAAACATGCAATTGGCGCTCAGTTCATGCATGTTGAATTAACAAATGAATGGGTAGAATAAATTGAGTGTAAGGAATTACATGAGTTCAAACAAGTAAATATCTATCAAAGAAGATGTCACCAGAAGTTTCTCTAGCAGGCCTGGAGACCACAGATTTTTGATGGCTTTGAATGTGTGCTTTTGATGACACTACAAGAAGCACACGTTGTGGCAGGATCAGTACCCAAAGCTCTTTAAAACAGATTTATAAGCTTACCTCTGTGAAATAACATCAGCCTCAGTTTAATGTAAGTTGATGTAAGGTTGAGAAGAGAGGAATAAATTTCTAATAATCTTTCAAAGTAGACTCATGCTCAGTGTTTTGAGAATATACTCAGGACTTCAAAATTGGCCTGTGGGCTAACCTCCGTGATACAGCAGGTTGACATTATCTCCGTGAAGAATCGTCGCGGTTGCTAAGGTGACTGCTAGAATGGGAAAAAGCATTAGACCACTTTCCTGTGGCTCCTGGACTACTTCCTCTTTTTACAGCCTTAAGGGACAGGCAAAGGGGGACTAACTTATTTACTATGTGCCATCGCTGTCTCATTTAATTGTTATACTGATCTTCTGAAACAATCTACCATTCAGATGACAAAACTGAAGCTCAGAGAGAGTAAGGGACATGTTCCAATTAGTAAAGTGGCAGAACCAGAACTCTAGCTCTTTCCGTAACTCCACATAGCCTCCCAAAGCTAACCTCACCACCTCTAAGGATTCATGATAGCCCTCAACCCCATCTTCATCCTCACTCCCAAAGGGAAGCTCAAGTAAAGGGCAGCAAAATGGATTCACTGAGTGAATACACACTGTCCATTTTCTTCTTATTCATTTTCAACACAGTTTATTAAGCACCTATATTATGCCAGACACAGCTCTTGTTGCTGAGGATACAGGGCGAACAAGACAGATGAGATCCCTTCTCTGGTGGAATTTAATTCAAGTGGGAAGAGATAGACAAAAAACTTGTAAACCACTAAATAAAGAAAATAATTTCAGATAGCAGTGTTAGAAAGGAAATGAAACAGGGTGACTCGATAGAAGGGAGCTGGGGAGAAGAAGCTGCTACAGATAAGGTGTTCAAAGAAGGGCTAAGGAGGTCACTTTTCAGCTGAAACCAGACTGAACAAAGGGGCCAGCCAAGCAAAAATGGGCATGGTGAACATTAGAGGCAAAGGGAACGGGAGTTCAGACTTGAGGCTGGCCACTGGTGACTGTCACAGGGAGACCACTTCACCTTTTAGACTTTTTTTTAATGTAATGTGCCTAATAATAGAACATGTTTCTGATTTATAATCTGAATCATAATGCATTTTTCTGGATATTTTGCAATGGGATTAGTAATGTTACTTCAAGAAGGCTGTGATCTATATAAGTAATGGAGACAAGCTGGCTTTATTGGAAGAGAGAGGACACGAGAGTTTACATCTGTTTCCTGCTGGAGAACCACGTACTTTAGGCTCAGCCTGAGGACCTGCACACTGTGCGTCCAAGGATGGTAAGGACACAGATATGGCAGAGACAGCAGGACGCCTCCAGAAGCTCCAGTCACACAGACAGAACTCAAGACACCTAGGAAGGGAGCTGCTGGATGGTGTGAACATTTATTTTGGTGCCAAATAACATTTATTCCCAGGATGTCTTTGGTTATCACAAGGGTAAATCCTAAAACAACAAGGAAGGAAATAAAATTAGTTTTGTGTAGATAAGTATGGACTCAATAAATACGCAGCAGAAAATAATTTAGGAGGCTGGAATAAGGGAATGTCATGAACTCAAATAAGGATCAAGTGGAATGACTGAAAACGGTAAATCACTGTCTAGACCTATGCTTTCCCAACCTAGGTACCCTGAAAGTAATAATAGGAATTAGAAAGCTATTTGCAGTGTTTCAAAAATATGAATGGATACTAAGGCTACACAGGCTATCATTTACCTCATGCCCTTTCAGGTCATTCTTTCGTTGTTTTATTCAGTATTTCAACAAATCCTTAATGAGTTATCTACTGTGTGCCAGGTATTATGACAAGTGGTACGAAATTTTTTAAATGGCTAAAATAGGGATCCTTGCTGTTGAGACATTTTAAGCAACTGGTGGAGCAAAGAGACAAGTAAACGGATCATTACAAAGCAGTGTAACGTGCACTGATAGGGGTGGTATGGAGTGCTTTGAGAAGTCCAAAGGGTGGGAAAAATGTGAGGGATAGGGTATTGGAAAGCTTCCTAGAAGAGATACTACTAAACCTATGCTTAAAGGATATATATAAATTAGCCAGACGGGTCCAAGGGAATGAACTTCTTGGCAGAGGGAAGATTGTGTACTTTATATATATGGGGCTTTTAATACTCCGGAGTACTTAATGCACTGTATTGGAATTGTGCTCAGCTTTGAGTAAGAGAGAACTCTGGTATCAGTAGCTTAAGCAAACAAAGGTTTATTTGTTTCACATAATAAGTGTGGAGGGAGGTGACTGCTGGCTTTGGTTCAGTGGCTAATGATGTCAGTACTGCCATGTGCCTCTGAGACTCCCTGGGCTTTTCCTTCGTGATTGTTGCCTTATGATTGAAAAAGGGCTGCAGCTTTGGGTGTCATATCCACGTTCAAGCATGGAGAAGGGGTCAAAAGAAGGGCCATGTCTGTATTAATCAGAAAAGTAAACGCTTTCCCAGCGCACAGCCCCCGCCCACCACCGGAAGACTTATCCTTCTGTGTCAGGCTTGAACTGGGCTCCTTCCATGTCCGCATCCCGCCACTGCAGTACAGGCTCGGTATGCACATATTTAACCCTTCCACACTCCAGAATAGAACGCAGCAGGGAGAGTGAGTTGAGAATGACCAAGTCAGCCAATCAATAGTATATGCCAAACATTCCATTTCACTTGCTCTTCATAATGAGCTCACGCAGTAGGGAGAGCAGGTGTTATTAGCTCCACGTTGCAGAAGAAGAAACTTGGATTTGGAGATTCAGAGAGCTAGATGATGCCTGAAATCACAGCGCTGTGCATTTATTTCGTGATAACCAGAAGAAAAAGGAAAGCTAATGTTGATCATATGCTTATTACCACCAGAGCAGCTGAGCACTTTACATATGCTCTCTCATGTCCTCCTCATGCAGTCCTGTGAGGTAGCGCCTCCTTTTAAAAGTGAGCAGTCTGGATATTGACATAACTAAGGGGATATTGACATGACTTGCCCAGGATCACACAGCTGGCATATAGCAGAGCCAGGATTCAAACCTCAGTTCTCCAGAATGTCAGCCAGATGCCCTTCTCGCCTCTCCTGCCTTTAAACTATCATAACTCTCTTCCCGTGAATCCAGTGGGTGTGCCGTCTCACTGACATTGCCCAGACCTCACCCCCCGTGCCCCTCTTACTCCTTTTATTTGACCCACTCCTGTTTCTTCATTATTGCTTTTATGGACACAGAATCCAGCAACACATTATTTCAGATGTCCTCCATTAGGAATGCATTTCCTGTCACTGTAATAGCACCGACCATAATGAATATATTTCGTTATCTGTGTAGATGTCACTGGTGTTTTCAATGCTCCATTCTAATTTATGTGGGTAAATGAATAAAGTATTGCCCAGGCTCCCATTACTCCAGAGAAAACGAGGGATGCCCTGTGTGTGTGCATATGTTTTTGCGTTCACGCAGCAGATAGGATGTTTGGGTCAGAATGAATTGTGCACCAGAAGTGGGAGTCAGGCCCTTTCCTGGAAGGGCACATTGGAAGTAATGTGCTGTGCACATCAGCAAACCTGCACAAGCAGGTTTCCTTAGGAATAGAAGGGCCTACTTAATGGGCACAAGTTACAGTCAGGTGTTGTTAGAAAGGCAGAGGGAAAGCCTTGCTGATTGAGGGAACCAGGTTTGGGGGTACCCCAAGATCTTCTTGCCTTCATGTGCACAGCCAGCGAGGTTGATATGCTTGGTAACAGCAAATCACCCCATCAGTCAGCCACACACGGTCACAGCCTTTTTGACTTTGAGGGTAAATAGTGAGACAGGCCAACCAGGGAGCAGAATGTGCTCAGTTTGGGGTTAGTTATGTGACCTGATCTTTACGATGAGAGTCTGTCTATGAAGTGGAGGGATGGTAACTAGTCACAGAGTCTGAAATGCCAGACTGTGGCAGAATGTAGCCCCTTCGTGCAGAGAGGCTGGGGTATTCAGCTATGCGAGAAACGGCCTCCCCTATGTTTGAAACAATATGTGGGCCGTAAGGTGCCAGACATTTAGCCTGCAGCCTGCAGGGGGTTCTTGGGGTGATATCTTTTTAGATATATCTATGACAAACATATCCTTTCCAAGACTTGGGATCTCAGCCCTTGAAGGGTACCTGGAAGATAACCTGGGGGGCCCAATATTGTGAGTCCTCATTCGAAGGTTCTAGAAATTTAAAGGAGGTGATGTGGTGGTTTACAGAATGTAAGAGTATCCTAAATTTCTGTAAAATCCTACATTTTTATACCACACCTATTCCAGCTAAGTCTTTTAGATATGCAGGAGTTGCCCATTAATAAAAATTGGTTACTCAGTTTAGGATTACTGACTCAGTGATTGCAAGGCAAATTAAAGGAGTAGAGGTTGCAAACTGAATTTAGAATGGGTATGGGTGTGTGCATGTGTGCTTGTGTGTTTGTACACACATTTGCAGTATGCAATCCATTAGGGGGTCTGGAAATGTTTGGTTTTGCCTTTAACAAAAAAACGGCAAGCAAGACTCTAAAATTTCGCTTGGGGGAGAGCAAAATGTCTTTCTAGGTCTCTAAGTAATCTTAAATCTCACCAGCTTTTTATTGCTGAAAATCTCTATCAAAAAACTAGGCTGTGGAATTTCAATGCCTGTCCTTCTTTGTTTCCTCTGAGTCTCTGGAGGTTTAATTTTTACATACTGCATCACCTGACTCTTCTGTCAATACCTGAAAGACAGACTTGAGAGAACTGGTTTCCCCAAATCTACCTACAGATATAAGCCCAGTTAAGACCAGTGCAATAACCTTAAAGAAGTTATTGTTCTTTTCCTTCCTTCATGCCAAAAAGCTACTAGCACTTGTCCTATACTGAAAAGCCCACTATTTTACAGGAAGTTCTGTAGAACCAAATATACTGTTTGGGGGATTAGTTAAAACGCAAATGAATCTAGCTGTGAGTTGAATCTCTGAGTCCCAAATTCTCCATTCTTGCAAATTCAAATGGCTGGAATGGCTGGCTGTATCCTCTGAAAGAAAAGCGGTAAAACAGTTAAGAGAAAAATCGTTCACCATTTCCTCAGGGCCAGTGATTTGAAGCACAGTTTACTTTTGCCCTGGGGCAGGGTTTAGTCTTGCTTCAAACCTAGAAAGCCTTTCTGAAAGGGGTGCAGAAATGAGGATGCAGATAGAAGCTGTCTCCAGCAGCAGTGGCTTCAGGTTTCCATGGACAGAGAACAGAAGAAGATGCAGTTTACCACCAGAGCAGCTTTGAGTACAGGAGATTAAAACCCACCAAGAACCTCTGGGTCTTTGTGCCCCTGTTGGGGTCAGAGTGAGGAGCAAGGGCGAGGACACAGCGTCAGCCTGATTCTCCTTCAGTTTGCTGCTCCCTGCTCGATTAAGATGGCTGGCAAGCCAGGGAACCAGCCTGAACTGCCCTCCCCAGGAGCTGCCCATGTTAAGAGAGTTCCTCTAGCAAATGGGCCTTCAGGGGACTATATAATTAGAAGCAAAGCCATTTGCATTAATTCATCCTACACATGTCTTTCCCCTCCTAAAGTGCTCAAGGTTCCTGCCATATGTGTATATAGCATAAGTTTCTAGTCTCTAAATACCTGTGCTTATAGTCTGCTCTAAGATGACTGAACAGAAAGGGAGAGGACCAGCCCCAGAGACAATATGTCTCTCTTTCTTCAGCTCAAGTTGTCTGTGCTTCCACTGCCATTCTTTTGTTATAGTTGTTCTTAGGTATGAAACAAACTCAAGATTTAAAAAAAATTTTCAACAATAAACAGCGTCTACTGAATGGGAACAAATTGATGCTAAACCTGTGTATTTTCCAAGACTGTTGATCTGAAATAAAACAGAAATTACAATAATAGCTGTCATTTATAAAGTATTTACCTTGTGCCAGATATAATATTAAGGCTTTTAATAAGGTGTCTTATTTAGTATTACATAGGTTTTATTAGACCCATTTTACAGATGAGGCTACTAAACTCAGAGAGGAAAGAGACTTTCCCAAGGTTACCTTATCTGCTTATCTCAGAACCAGTCCTTCCCTTTTAGATGGTTATTGACACCTAGAGATTGAAGAAAGACTCCATCACAGAGATTCAGTTAGCCCACTTAAGACAGATAGGTTTACTCTTCCTTTAATCAGTGGACAGGAAAGGCCACTGGGCTCTACAGACCACCCAAGCTAGTACCTAATTAATCCAGGCGTAACAACAGGTAGGTCAGAATGATACAGACTTGGCAAGGAGTCACAGCCCAATATTTTTTTTGGTAGGAAGAATATTGGCTTTGCAAGTCAGACAAACCTGAACTCCAAACATGGTCGAGCCACTGACCTCTCTGAACCTCAGTTTCCACATCTGTAAAATGGGGAATCATAGTGTCTTCTTCACAAAGATGCAGTCCAAATTGGATGAGAGACTGTATGTTAGAACCTATTATAATACATGCTCATTGAATAGTTTTTTTTTAAATACGTAGTTGCTTAAAATGTCATTTTACTCTGTATTAGCAAGTTTCCCAGGCATCCTGAAGTGTTTTGGCCCCAGCAGGAGACTGGTTGAAAGATACAATGTTCTGTAGTTTTCCTAAGGAAGCCCCATTCTTTAGAACCAATTTGCTTTTTATGGCCTGTTTTTCCCTCCAAGGCAGGAGGTGGGCTGATGCTTTCCCTTCTGCCCTCCCTATACTATGCCTCCCCAAAGTATTCTCTCATCTCCCTCTTGTGATTTCCTTAAGTGCTTTTAATGGTTGCTTGACACTAGAAAGATATTCCCAGCAGGCACACAGTTTGTAATCCCTGCTTGTTGCTTGATGTGAACTCGTGGCTGACCTCTGGGAAAGCAGTGGGGACTAGAGGAGGGAGCCAGGCTCTGCTCCAGCAAAGCAAAGATGATGGATCCCAGAGCAACTGGCAGGCAGCTGGAGGAGTGGCTCCAAAGATTCCTCTCACACCTTTGCCACCTCTATCCAGTGTGGAAGTATAATCAGTAGAGGATTATGGGGCAGGTAAACTTCCACATTCTTAAACAACACCAACCCAAAACAAAATGAAAGCAAAGATAATGAACACAGGGCAGCTTGAAGTACATTTCTGCAGTGTCTGTGTTATCACTGTGAGAGGCATGCAGTACCCTTAGGAGTATCCTGCCTACACTGGAGCCCACCAGCCGTTATCCCACCGCCTGACCCCCACCCCAGGGCGTCTAGACTGCCTCCCACTTTTTTTAACCTTCTGATTCCGACTGTCTTCACCAAGGGGAAGGTGATTGACGTACAGGAAATGGAGGAAAAATGCAAAGCCCTTATCTTCATTTCACAAGTCTTAGACACAAAACTGCTAATCTGAGTTGTGATAAGTCGCAGTACATGCCTTTGAGGGGCTGCTCGCTATCCAGAGGAGAAAAAGGCAAGCCTCACACCACGTTAATAGCACCACAAGAGATGCCTGTGGTGGTGGGGATCAATGCCAGGGAAATGGATTTCACATTAAGTGCTTCGTGCCCAGTCTTGTGTGACTTTCTTGAACCTTTCAGGTGCTTTGACCCGAACCACACAGCCAGGACCACCTTCCAGTGCCCATCATGTTCACAGCCTCCCTCCTGAATGCTTCAGTCCTTCCCACCTTGCATTCTACTTTCTAGCCTTCCTGGACCTTCTGAAGGTTGGACTTTGTAATGAATGATCCTGTTTACGGACGTGGCTCACTGCTCCAGCTGCCACTCTGCCCCTCTAGCCTTGCCTCCGTGGCAGTTTTCATGCATATTCTCTTAATTAGGTTGCTTTTATCTCACCTGATCTCACCAGCCCTCAGGATCCTGCATTTCTACCACTCCCCCATGAACAGTATAATCGCTAAGTTCCCCTGGGCCCTACAGGCAGGACCCAGACTCTGAGAGTCTGAGGGGGAATGATGAGTAGTCTCTGTAGGCTGGAGGGTCATCACACCCTCATGAAAGACGTAGACTTGAAGGCTGGTATGGTTTGAGTAGGGAAAGAGAAAGGATATCGATATTCCAGGCTGGAGCAAAAGAGGTGCTTGTTATGACTTGTTAGCAGCTGTTAAAACCGTCAGTGTGAAGGAGGAGTTTAGAAGTGGAGCTGCCACAGAGATTGAAGGATTATCTGTGGATTTCAGTGCTATTACTGTTCTTTACCAGAGGAGAGGGGAGGGAGGAGTTGGAATGAAAGAGAAAAAATAAAGCCTCTGGTATGGAGTTATGTCAGATTCATGGAGTTATTCTCCTTTCCTCCTCCAGACGAGTTTTACATTCTTGTGCTAGGCCTCATCTGAGAGTCTCATTTTGACCCCTAGCAAGGTTGCCCTTTACAGCCACATGTGACCATTCATGCCATTTAAAATGAGTAAGAGTTGAGTGGCTGATCATATTGTCTTATAGACCAGTGGTTCCAGCCTTGGTCCCCACATCCAACCCCGTTTTCAGAGCCCATCCTCGTCAGTGGGCAAGAAGAGGCATCTGAGTACTCACCAGAATCCTTCATCCCACCAGGCTCTGAGCAGAAATGAGACTTAGATCATAACAACAATAACAAAATGGTAATTAATGTGAGGTAAAGGATGTGTTAACTAACCTTATTGTGGTAAACATTTCACAATATGCACATGTATCAGATCATCACATTATATACCTTAAATTACACCATGTGATATGTCAGTGATATCTGAGTGAAGCTGGTGAAACAAAAAAGAAATCAGGCTTCAGAGAGATTGGAGAAGCACTTTGAGAAGGAATAGAGCTTTCTCTTTCTAGCTGAACATAAAACAGGTAGTTCCATAGGCTTTTCTTAAACTCTTATATACAGAATTATCATCTTCTTTTTAACTTCTTTTTTTTCCTTTTGTATAGATTTCAGCCAAGGGCCCTAAAAATAATTTTTAGGGAGGAGTGGCTTTATAGTCTAACAGCAAATGTTTTTTAATTTAAAAATAACCCCTAAAGAAATTCTCGCATCTTTTCCCCAAAGTGGTGAGCTGAAATATTTATTTTGTTGTCATTCCCCGCCCCCGCCCCCTGCCCCTACGACCCATCTGTGCTGGGCTGGGTGAGGACCCTGTGCTGTGTTTTAAGTAGTGAGCGGGGGAGTGGGTGGGAGAAGAAAAAGGTCTACGCACTTTTGTTAACTTCTCATGCTGGTGTAGAAGAGCCATCTGATATGCTTATTGTCGTGTATAAACTTTAATTCTGATTGGGACTTTGAATGTGGAGCCTGAGAGAGGATCTAATCCAGGCAAGAAGAAGGGAACCGAGCCACATGTGGGGAAAGTTGGGTACGTGCAGGCACTGTCTTGCGCACCATTTCATGACAAGAGCAGTCCCTTGATGAGCATTTACCATGTGCCATATGCTTTTACATTCATGAAAAACCTGTGAGCCATGAACCCTGTTTTACAGATGAGGAAACTGAGGCCCGGTGGAGTAAGTTTTGTCCAGGGGAACCCAGGTAATAAGTGGAAGGACTGGATTCAAACCTTGGTTTCTCTGTGCCCTTCCTGCGCCTCTCAGTCTGAAAGCCAGGGTTGAGAGTCTGGCAGCAGGGAGCCATCTAGCTTGCTGGCAGACGCCCCTCGACTACGCAGGCCTAGAGGGTGACTGGGCCTTACTCGATACCAAGGGGAACATCCCCCTGGTGGCTGGTGGGGTGTTTGGATTGTCTGCTCTGGCTGAGCCCTATAACTGGGCCAGTTGAGAACAGTCGCTTTCTGGGTATTATAAATAAATCTTAATGACACCTGATTTATGTTGAGACTGAGCCATAAACAGGTTCTTCTGCAGATGCATGAAACAGGTCTGAAGTGGTAGGATTGTCATTGGAGTGTCACAGCAGAGCTGGCTTCAGGAAAACCTAGGAGGAAGGCAGAATGTGTCTTTAATAATCCTTATCTGCTTCCCTCATTATTCTATACTTATACCCTAGTCCTGGTCCTTTAAAGAGTATTACTTCTTTTTCCCCAGCAAAACTTAACCATCCATCTTAACCCATCAGCTTCTGAGATGACAGCTGACTCACCCAGAAACTCACGTGTGCTCAAGCGGCTTACGGTGACCCCATGGCCTACTCTTGTCTTGTAATATCTACTGATTTTTAACTCTGGAGGCTAAGCCAAAAGTGCAGTACCTTAGACTAAAGGAACGACTCTGATACGGTCTTTACACTCACTGACTTATGCAGAGATCTTTTGAATGTGACAAAGGCTGGACTGCTTTCTGCATGATGCTGTGTTGGGTATATGTGATTTCCTCCATTGCCTAGGGCAGCCCTTTGAGTCAGCGCAGTGGGCTTTGTTCAGTCTTGTGATTGGGCAATGGCATGCAAACGGATGTAGACCTCTAGTGTTCAGTTCCTCTTTTCTCACTTTGCTTTGGCTCTCCCGCTTGGTCTATTCATGTGTTTTGGGTCATCTTCCTCTCTTCTGGCCAGACTAGTGCCCTTTCTCATCTGACAGCACTAACCTGGAGTCCAAGGAGAGCCTCTGGTAAGACTGGCTGAATGCACAGTGGATGTGATATTCACCTCTTTGGCTGTCTGCATTAAGCAGCCTTCCTCCCAGCAGGGGCAGATTCCTACAGTCCAGACCTGTTGGCTGTATTATAAGCTTTTGGAATATTGGGGGTGGAGATGGCTTCCTTAATTTCTTCTCCATTTCCTGGGGAGACTCATGACAAGAGCATTTACTGCAAGGGCAGGGATAGGACAGAGTAGTAAACAGGCAGGGAACCAGGGCTCTATCTGAATGGTTCCCTTACACAAACATCTCCTCTGCAGTTACACTCATCTCAGAGAAAATGTGCTGGCAGAGATGCCTGAGTTATTAACTTGGCACAAGAAACCTCCTTGTAGTTTCCTGTTTCCCTATTACAGGGCCCTCTCATGTCCCCAGCCTGGGCCTTAGACTCTTGGACAAGTGGGTCTGGCTTTGGCAAAGAGGGAGTCCTTGGCTCTGCTTGGGAGCAAGAGTCCGTTCACTCCAGACCCCCAGCATCATGCGCTGGCACCTGCATTCCTCTTATAGGCTGAGTCTCAGACTTGTGCTGATGATGTAGTCACATTTGAGCAGCCTGACGCCTGCCTTCCCCTGACACAGGATTTATTTTGAGTTACCACTGGGTGTTTGGTTTCCCCCCTTGACACATCTGTTTGTGCTGCCTTGGGTAGTGTCACACAGACCTCAGGCTGAACATCTTCAACATAGCCCTTATTCACATTATGGAGTGTTAGCAATGTGGTAATTGCCGTATGGAGCCCTGACACGCTTCTCATCTCCTGTTCTTTCCCATCCACATCCCCCCGACCCCATCTTCTTAGGAGACACTTTAAGCATGACCCATGAAGATAAGCATTAAGAGCTGCTGATGAGATACTTCTTCTCTCAGTGTGCCCGCTCCCACTTCAGCCTGAGTTTTCCACAGCTCTCTGCACGTGCCAGGCTGTTTCTCATCTTCAGGAGTTTTTTCAAGCTCTTCCTTCCACCTGACATGCCCTTTTTCTGGCCCTGTAGTCTTCCTGGAAAATACCAATCCATCTGTCAACATTAAGTGATAGTCTTTTCTGACTCCATAGGTGGAATTTACCACTTCATCCTTTGCTCATAGCACATAGGCTACATTCTTTGCCAGACTGTGAGCTCCTGTCTGATTCCCCTCTGCATGCCCCTCCCCGGCGTGTAGTAGGGGCTCGGCCACTGCGAGGTGAAAGAGGGGCAGCTGACTCAGGAGGAAGTAATATAACAACAGTTGAATTTTGGTGGAGTGCTCATCACTTGTTAGTAAGTATGCTAAATATTTTGCATCCATTATCTCATTTAATACTTTTCAACTCTGAGCAGTAGACCCTGATAGTTTCGCCTTCCTGAGTTGCCCCCCCAACACACACGCACCCACCGTTTTCTATCTCAGCATCCTGCTTTGTTTTCTTCATTGTGCTTTCCACTATCTGAAATTATTAATTTGTTTACTCCCTTATTAGTTGCCTTCTTTACTAGAAATTAAACTTCATGAGAACCAGACTTTGTCAGTCTGGCTCGCTACTGTAACGCCAGCACCTGTTGCAGTACCTAATATATTGTGAGTACTCGATAAACATTGGTTCACTGAGAGAGCGAATGAATGATTACCTGTGTCACAGGTAAGAGGCTGAGACTTAGGGAGGTTGAAATGCTTTGCTATAGTCAATGCAGCTCAGAGGGCTTGGGTGGGAATTCTGGTCCTTCCCCAAAGTGGGCGATCCTCGCATGCCGTGCTCCTCCGTCAGGCGCTCTCCTAGCAGGCAGGTCTTAGCGCTCCTGGGAGGAAGGTCTGCTTTCCTGCTGCACCCGCTTTCTTCCCTGAAGGTCAGCCTTCCCCAGCTTTCACTTCACCAGCTAAATCCCTTCTAGGCCAAGGCAGGTAGTGAGAGATGCTGTGTGCCAGCCACCGGATGTGTCCTAAATGCCAGGTATATTGTTAAACACTCGAGGTAAAATGGTCAATGAGAAACAGACTCAACCTCCGAGGAGTTCAAGTGGCAAAGACTGGCATTTACAATACAGCCACGTGTAGGCATGCTGAGTCTCTGAACCCCTGGAGGCTGCAAGGGCAAAGCAGGCATCTATCAGACCACCCTCATCACCGGTTCCCTGAAGGCAGACAAGGAGGCATTATCTCGACTTAATGCCAATTTTATTCTCTAGTTCAGTGCAGTGAAAATCAGCTGAGGCCTTGAAAGATATTTTCTATGCAACCTAATTAAATGAGTGAGACCTGGGTGCCTGTCACCTCAGGACAAATGAAATTGAAACTGATGTCTGACCCAGAGAGACTCCGTCCAGGGGATGGTGACTTGGTGGCAGTCATGCAAAAGGTTGTATGACTCTGTTTGCTAGAGCTCACAAGAACTGAGGTGAGAATCGGAGGGAAATGGCTAACTTGCAGCCAGGTTGCTATAGGAAAGTCACAGACTGGCTGTGATTGAAAAAACTGAAAACATCTGGCTGTACCTTTCTTTAAAAGACTATTGGGATCCCGCATAGCAGGGAGGTAGTTTTCTAGTACACGGTTTAGAGTTTGAGTCTGCCGAGGCCTTGGAAAAATCTATAGCAATCACCAGAGGTTACCGTCTGTGCTACTGGTAATGAGGCATTACCAGTAACCTAGCTGGATAAATGCAGCCAAGCTGGTTTCACAAGTCCCCTCATGGCTGCCTTCACTCAACATTGAGTCCACCATCCATGGTTAAAAACAAGGACCAGGCCCTCTAGTTCCAGCTCTGCCAGCTGTGGAACTTGGGATGTTATTCATTTCTCTACTCCTCACTTCTTTCATCTGTAAAATAGAGCGGTAATGCTATTATACAGGGTTATTATTATGAAAACTGAATGTGAAAATGTTGGTGAAGTGATTAGTTCAGGGCCTAGTAAATAATAGTAGCATCCATTTAGCAAGTACTTATAGGTATCATCATCTTCATTTTACAGACATGGAAACTTTAGTTTAAAGAGGCCTCTCGCTCAAGGTCATACTGCTGTTGTGTACTGGAATGAGGTTTGAAGCCATGTCTCTGATTCTTAGTTGTGTGTTCCACTATCTGTCGCTACCACCACAATAACTAACACAGCTGTCCCACTCCTGGATCTGCACCTCAGCTGATGTTTCATCCAAAGGAAGGAGAGGAGCAGTGAATAAACATCCCTTTATTTCCATCTTGGCCTGGATGAGTCTCTCCCTCCATAGACCATTAGGGTGAGGGGGCGAATGGTTGAAGTCTTGGAATCCAAGACTGCCTTGAGTCAGCTGGATTGTAGAGGGCTGGAAGTTGCCAAACGTGCAGCTGTTTTATAAGGAAGGTGAGAACATTTCCTCATGGAGGTGAATTGGTTCTTCAAGTGTCCTTGCTTGGGAAGGGCTGGACATGAACTGCTTACGCTTTGCCCTCAGTGACACAGCATTCCTTGTCCATCAAACACACACATCCTTTACCGGTAAGGCTTAGTCATTTGTAAGAGTAATCATCGTTTATGATACAGCATTTAATCCACAGCTGGTCTCCCCAGTGGCTGTATGTGCCTGGTGATTGCAGTGAGAGCTGGAAAATCAGTGGAGCCTGGGCTTACTATATAGTAAGCTGTCCGTGAGATTCCTGGGCAGTATCTCTGAGACCAGCAAGTTGCCCACAGTTTGCCTGGGAAGACTTGGAATGTTTCTGGAACAATAATTCTTTTGGGGGCTGTTTTGATCATTCACTCAGAAAAACTGTTGAGGTTTTACTGGTGGCAGGTACTAGTAATATAGCAGGGAACAAAATAGTTAAGGACCCTTACATCTCAAAACAATTTAGATAGTGATCAGTGCTGTGAAGACAATACAATAGTCTAAAGTAATAGCGCAGGGGTAGGGTGGGTGGCTACTCTAGATTGCTTGGTCAGGGAAAGCCTCAGAGAAGGTGACATTGGAGCTGAGACCCAAGTGTTAAGGAGCCCGCATTCCAAGCTGTGAGGGGAGAGCTTTTGAAACTTAACAGCAAAGGCAAAAGCCTTAAGACAGGGACAAACTCTGCTTATTTGAGGGGCAGAGAGACAGCCAGTGTGTCTGGCAAGTGGCGTGAAATAGGTTAGAGATAGGCAGGGGCCAAATCATGTAGGGATTTGTGGGCCATGGGCTTTGTTCTAAGGATATAGGAAGCCATCGAAGGATTTTTAAGTGGAGCAGTGACATAATCTGTTGCACATTTAAAAAATATTACTCTGAATGCAGTTTGAAAGCTAAACAGTAGTGAAGTAAGAATAGAAGTAGGAAAACCAGTCGGAAGTCAACTGCCGCAGCTCAAGCAAGAGATGGTGGTGGCAGCGGAGAAGAGGGACGGACAGACACAGGACAGAAGTGTGCTGGGAGTGGACGGGACTTGCTGGTGGACTCAGTGGGAGAGGGAGATGGTGCTTCTAAGGTTTTGAGCACAGTGGTTGGCACATATAAAGCACTCAATAAATTAATTATAGCTTTTGACCGTTGTTATGAGCGAACGGCCTATTATCAAACACCAAGAGAACAGGCTTGAGAAGCAGTCTTGAACCCATTCACTGACAAAATGATGCCTATAGTGCATGTGTGACAGCAGGGTCAGCTCTTCTCTTTTGTTAATAAGTGAGGCTTGCAGGTATGATGGTGTTTTCAGGAACCAGAAACTCTGATTTTCAGTTAATCTCACCGCCATCAACTCCCTGTATAACTTTTAGTGTCTCTTAGCCTTGATTTCTTCATCTAACCATAAAATGTATTGAGCACTTTCCAGGTGTCCGGTACCATTCCAAGCTCTCTCTCTATATGTCCAGCACTCTCTCTATATGTCAGTCCTCATCTAATCTCCAGTAACTCTTTCAGGTAGATACTAAGTTGTCCTCCATTTCCAGGTAAGAGCACTGAACTCAGAATCCCACAGCTAGCAAATGACAAAGCTGTGACTCAAACCTAGGTGTTCCTATCTCTTAAATGCATATTCATAACCCTCTGTGACATGAGAAGTAGGTTTTGAGAGTTGGTGTCCTTCCAATTTCTGACTTTCTACAACTTCTGGACCTCAGTTTAAGGTCACCATGGGACTCAAAACTACTGAGAACTAATAAGGGACACTTGAAAAAAAAGCCTACTGTTCATTCAGAGATTAGAGATTAATGTCAAGAGTGTATTTATTGATTGATTTTTTCTCCTCTTTGGTAACTTCTAAGATACAGCAGCTGAGGCAACAGGAAATTTGAAGTCCAGCATTTTATTAAATCTTATGTTTAAGATTTCTGTGGAGGGAAACTGCTTGAGATTTGGTTTCTATTATTCACTTGCCAAGAAAAGATGAGGAAACTGGGTCGGGTGGAATTCCTGAAGGTGCAGGAAACAGGGAAGGTAAACCCTTGGGCTGTTTTCTGCATTTCACTCCCCTACCCCCTGGAATTGCCTGGGCCCTAATAGAGGCTTTGAGAAGGGTTCCTTTCAGCCCTCACAACAGGAGGTCGTCAGTTCTGTGAAACCCAGCAGTGGTGGGGAAGGGAAGGGAGGTTGGGGAAGACCAACAGAAAGGCAGAGAAAAGGGAAAGCTTGCAGCCCCCATGGCATTTTCCTCTTGAAGTTCAACAGGAAACCAAATAATAACATAGAAGTTATTTCAGAGAGGAGAAACACACACACACACACACACACACACACACCCTCATCCTCAGACACTTTGAAACTGCCAGACATTGGCGAGGATGTGGGTAAATGGGCATTCTCATACCTGTATGAGTAATGATTGTAAATCAGTGCAAGTTGATTTCTGGAGGGCAATTTAACAGGGATATATCAAATCCTTTTAAAAATATTCAATACATAGCCTTTGCTTGGAGAAATATCTGATTCTAGGACTGCAGCAGAAAATATACAAGATGAGCCTGGAGCATTTTGTAGTGTCAGAAGGTAAAAAAGTGCTCCCCCCAAACCTCAGAACAACACTTACATTGGTGAGGGTCTGTCAGGGGCCACAGGAGTGGACTAAAAGAGCTTCCAGAGGCCAAAGCTGAACAGTCAGAGCAACAAAATAAATCAAGTAGTATTGGATTATAACCCAGAGTGTAAAAATAAGCATCCATGAGTCCATACTGATACGAACAAATGATCAGTAAATAAATAAATGAATAAAAGAGAAATCTCATGTTCAGAAGAATTTCAGATAATTTTTGTAGATACTCTACCTTCAACCAGGGGGAGCATAACTCCTCACTCCTTAGGTGTGACTTCGTTCCAGAGAGTACAGTATGTGAAGGGGGAAAAAAGTAACTTTGCAGTGGAAAAACCTTAACAAATATTACCTGAGCCAGGTAATCAAGGTCAACATCAACAGCACTAAGTCATCAATAGTATGTGCCCTTGGTACGATGTGATGAGAAGGGTGCTCTACCTCTGTGATTTTTCCTTCTTGAGGCCCGTAACCATGGCCTAATCATGAGAAAAGCATCAGACAAATCCCAAATGAGGGACATTCTACAAAAATACCTGACCAATACTCCTCAAAACTGTCAAGGTCATCAAAAACAAGAAAGTCTAAGAAACAGTCAAAGCCAAGAGGAGACTAAGGAGACCTGATGACTAAATATAATGTGGTATCTCAGGTGAAATCTGGAACAGAAAAAGGACATTAGGGAAAAATTAAGGGAATCTGAATAAAATCTAGACTTCAGTTAATACTAGCATTAATACTAGTATACCAAATTTGTTGATTCATTCTAACAAATGCACTAATGTAAGATGTTAATAATAGAGGAAACTAGATATTGGAACCCTCTGTACTATCTTTGTAATTTTTACTTTGACCCAGGAGTTTTCCCATCTGGGAATTTTTTTCTTTGGAAATAATTAAGGGTGAACCTAGAGATTCACCAACGTAAATATGTGTCACAGAGGTGTAGGTTATAGTGAAAAGGTAGAAGTAATTTGTGTCCAGTAATTAGGTACGATAAATCCATACAACTCAATCATGAACCATAATCTTACAGAAATACATTTCTTGATAAAGGTATTCGTGATTGATAGTTGAATGGAAAAATAGATTATGAAAGAGCCTGTGAAGTATATATTTTTACATATGCATAGGAGGGGTATAGATGAATATATTTCAATGTGTTAATGTTGATTATCACCAGTGGATAACACTATGGGTTTTTTTTACTTTTTATAGAAGCAATACGTGTTTGCTACAGAAAATACAGATCAGCGAAAAACAAAAAGTTGCTTTTTGAATTAAAAGAAAAAAGACTGGAACTGATTCCATTATAAATCCAGCAGCAGCAGTAACAGAAGACTCAATCCTAAGGAAGGGAGTTCTGAGAGCACATGGGACACTGGCAGGCTAAGAAGCCTGCCTGTTACTTCTGTTCAAGTGTCTCCCTATCAAAGGGCCCTGCCTGAACAGGCCTGCTGGCGCCTTTCCATCCTCCATAGAAACGGGCCACCACCCCAAGTGGAGTGCAAGAGGGGCAGCCACCTATAAAAATGGTAAACAGGTTGCGAGGTACATGGAGATCAAAACTTAGCACTGTGGTCAATGTGTGGACCTGCGGCCGCCCTGGAGCCCCAGACCTGTCTCACAGGTGCCTGTGTGGGTCTATAGGGGCAGAGGCAGCTGTGAGGGCTGAAAGACAAACCCAGTGTCTACTTCCTTCTCCTTCTGTAGTCATCCTACCCTTTTCTGGCATTTTTTCATCTTAAAGAAGAACTTGCAAGTACTTTCCAACTCATTACAACAACCCTTGGAAATAGATATTATCATCCCATTTTTCAGGTAAAAAATTGAACCTCAGAGATCTTAATCTTCAGTGGCTGTCACTTATTGTCTGGGTAACCAGGGGTCAGAAGGTCAGGTTTATGTCTGTCTTCTTACACGAGTGCATTTTCATATCTGAGGGTTCTGGAGTCTGCATAAGCTGGATCTACCATTTACAAGCTGTGTACCTCAAAGAAGTCACGTAGCTTCTCTTGGCCTCACTACTCTGATCTGTAGGATGGAGATGATAATACTTATCCTAAAGCTACTGTTAGGGCTTAGTGAGATTGTGTATATAAACTGCTTAGCACAGTGCCTGGAACATTAAGTCGGCCGTCTGTGAACAGTGGTCATTACTGAAGGAGAGAAGATTCATGAGATCAAGTATAACGTGATCTAGAGAGAGAAGAGCCCTTCTCCCTGTTTCCTGTGATTTGAGAAGGAAGGCACAACAAGGGTTGGTACCACTTTAGACTTTAAGAACCACGAATTGGGAAATCACAGGAAATCATTTGCCCATAGAGCTCACTGTACTAGGGTGTGTACTAGGTATTGATCAAATAGTACAATTCATCAACCTGGTATTTAGGCCCAGCCAGAAAAAGAGGTGAAAGAACTTGGAATGTTGAGGTCAGCCTTCAGATTGAGTTAGAGAGGAATGGGTAAAGAGGGCAGTGCATAGGAAGCAAGAGAAAAAAACAGTATAAATGAGCTCTAATTAATTAGCTCAGCAAATGTGTAAGTCAGAAAGGAGCTTTGCTTTTGTCTGGTTTGAATTTTTGTAAATTTCACTTATAACGCGAGGTGTCCTAATTTCCCTGCTGGGGAAACTGGGTCCCGGAGTCACACAGCAAAGCCAGGACTAGAGCTGTGAAGTCCTCTGATGTTTTTCTCAGTTAACCCAGGATAAACGGGGAGGACATTTGACTTTATTTTGTACTTGTATCTCTTTTAAATGTACACTTACATCTCTTAAAACTAATTTATGTTAGTTCCACAGGCAGCAGCTAAATATGTAAGTTCTGATTCCTCATAGCACAGTAACCCCTCACTTTCAGCCCAGGCTACTGGGACAGGTGACATGGGAGACAAAAGTAGCAGCTCTGCTCTGTCTGGTGGAGGAGTGTTTCCGGGTCAGGGCGTCTGGCCCGTCCCCCAGCTAGGCCGATCACATTCTCACTGGAAGCGAGCAGCTGCAGCCTCAGATGGTGAATGGAGACTTCCCATTATTTCCTCATAAGACACCTATGTGGCGTCCTTTCTGGAGAATACTACATCTGTCTTTTTGCATCTCAACTGAATCTAGCCTTCCTTCCTTGTTGATACCTCGTAATTTCTCCATCCTCTTAAGTGAATAATCCTTTTTACATCAATAATGAATAAATAGCCAAGGACTCAGCGATATAAGTGATGCCAAATCAAATTAAGTTGTATTGTATTCTCAGGAAAAGAGACTAACTTGCGAGATCAGAGTGCCTACCCACCTCATTTATCAACTTCCTCTTATAAGCGTCCATCTCTGGGGACGGAAGCTGAAAAATGGAGCTGCCTATCTGTATGGACTGTCTTAAAGCTTGTCAGGCAGTGAAAACACTCCTTGATCTTAATCACTTTATGAGCACGTGCTTAGGGGCTGAATAGGACTGGGGCTTGGGGCGTGCCTCTAACAGTTCAATTTCACAGGCACAACAAGACAGAAAGGGTTGCTCATGAGGCAGCGTGCCCAACTGGCAGAGGGGACACAGCATTCTGCTGGCTGGGCTCCTTCGTCCCATTCTGTCACCCGGACCCCTACGCCTAGGGGGTGTTAAGTGTCACATCACTCTCCCGGTCATGATTTAGGAACTCTCAGTTCCTTTAGCTACACTTTTTGTTCTTATACCCCCAAAAATAATTTAGAAAACATTATGTGCCTCCTTGCCCATTTTAAGTTAACTCCTGAAATTATATGTCAACTTTAGATAGTTGAGAAGGATGTTAATTCTGACGTACTGCGTAGTACGAGCTTTATACACATTTTTGTCAAAACTTCGGCACTGCAGATTTAGCATATTAAATTTCCAGGCGAGATTCACTGTGTAATCTCATTGGCAAAGGTGGTTTTCATGGTCAAACCATCCAGCCAAATCAGTCTTGCTTTCTGTCAGATCCAAGTCTGATTTCATTTTGTCAATTAAAATAAACATATTAGTACACACTTCATGACAACCATCTCATTTCGGAATATGAATTCTTAGATCTGTGGGTGGACAGATAAGGGCACACAGCTTTGCCAAGAGTTTATTACCTGGATGGAATAAGGGATTATATCCTTCACTATTTCTTACCCTGTTCTCATAGGACTCCTCTTAGAAGCAGGGCATTCTAAAATTGTCCCATGGTGAGATTCGGGAGGATGAGGGGTATGCATTTCTCTTCTGAAGTAGGAGTAAGGTGACTGTAAAAAGTGAGAGTGGCTGAAGAGAGAACTTGTAGATCACAAGCACGTTCCGGGAGAGGTCAGTTTTTTGGGGTTTTTTTTTTGCGGTACGCGGGCCTCTCACTGTTGTGACCTCTCCTGTTGCGGAGCACAGGCTCCGGACGCGCAGGCTCAGCGGCCATGGCTCACGGGCCCAGCCACTCTGCGGCATGTGGGATCTTCCCAGACCGGGGCACGAACCCGCGTCCCCTGCATCAGCAGATGGACGCTCAACCACTGCGCCACCAGGGAAGCCCTTAGAGAGGTCAGTTTTAACAATGAGTATGTATGGAAGGTAAGGATCTGGACATTAATTTCCTTTGAACTACCAATGACCAAATACCTCCTGGAAAATCATTAGGTACCACAAAGGTATGTGTACCTCAGTTTTAAAACCGCTGCTTTTAGACACATTAGCACTCTCAAACTGGGTCAGTCTGTGACTGAGGCCAGTTAACTGGGCTTCGCTCAGTATGTCCTCACCGGTGTTTGGCAGGGACTGACTTTTCTAGAGACCTGTCAAGTAGAAGGGTCAGAACCATGGAATTCAGACTTTCTTTCTATTCAGTATCTGTAGGTCTGGAGTTGTCATTTTAAAAACTCTCGAAGGAAGCAAAGAAGGGCATTCCAGAAATGTAAGGACAGCTGGGGATAGGAGCGCACTTGCTCTGGAATGTAACATTTCAGATGCCAGAAGAACAACGGTGAAGGAAAGTTAGGCAGGTGTTGATTCTGGATAAGAAGAAAAGCAGGTTGAAGAAGGGAGCCAACATTTTAAAGTACTTATATTGCATAAAATACATAAAACTCTCGCAATAACCCTGTAAGATATACAGTAAGTATTACCACAAGGAAACTGAGACTCAGAGGGGTTGAGCAGCTCATCCAAAGTTGCACAGCTCATTAGTGCCAGAGCGGGGATTTGAACCTAGTTTAGTTTGGTGACTTCAACGCCATTATATAATGCTGCTTCTCTCATGGTAAATACCTACTACAGAATGGGCTATCTATCTAACACCCTTAGTTTATTCTCAAAACAACAATAACAGAACAGATACTCAAAATTTCAATATCCTCTGAGTATCACTCCAATTATAAATGTAAGTGTGAGTGATAGATGTTTCAGAGGAGGATGATAAGTGGCTGAGGTGGAAGGCTGTGTTACTTCCCTTGGAGAAAGTAGACTCCTATAGACTATTTAAGATAAAATCCTGTGAACACAGATCAGCTTATATACAGAGTGAAGAAGGGACATTCAGATGATATCTCACACTAATGATACTGTGTGACCCTCCAGGAGAGAACACACACAAGGTGAACAAAGCTGTATGCTATAGATTCAGTTACGATTTTTTCTTCTTTATTGTGGCAAAAAATTAATTAATTTCATTAATTATGAAAATGAGTATGATTTATTTGAAGATGCTATTCTGGACAAAAATATGTCCCTCTCCCTCCCTTCCCCTTTCTATCTCTCTTTCTCTCTCCCCCTCCCTCTCTCCCTCCCCCTCCCCCCTCCCTCTGTCAGCTACTAGGCTCTGAAGTCCATGAGGGCAACTACTGTGATTTCATCTTGTTCATTGTTGTGCCTAGTGTTATGCCTAATACAGAGTAGACAGTCAAATTAACCAGTGATATGCCAGAATTCCAAGGTCTTAGGCTTTTAAACTGTGAGATGAGCTGTGTCATTCAGGCCCAAGAACAGATCTCTTTTAGGATAATAAGAAAAGATTTTATCAGTCAGGGTTTCTGATCTTTTCCCCAAGTCAACTCTGCACATCTTATAATAAGGGACCTGGCAACTCGAAAAGAAGTTAGTTTATTTATAATTTCATTATACTCAATTTTGTGGAGTTGTTGACCTCTTCGTGAATATGATGAAAATTATGGCCTCTCTCAGACAAGGAACACACAGACAAAATTTTGTGTACAACTCCAGTAGGTTCATGAACCCTTTAAACTATGCATCTCAAGTTAAGAATGCTAAATAATGAACCGCAGTTTAAGGAAGGGGCACATGCTTGTGCTAGACCTCTCATGTTTGAAGGAAAATTGACAAAAGCACGTTGAGCTCGCTTTGGCTATAATACCAAAGGGGAGACAATGGCACTGGTTCCAACGGGGTCTTGATTCTAGTGAGACGCTTTCGTGAAAGACCCTTTTTGTTCCCTTTGGGACAGATGCCACCAAGCACTGCTCCTTAATGACGGTCCACTGTCCAGCCCTTCCTAGCATGCACCCTTCATCCCGTGATCGGACAGCAGGCAGGAAAAGGGAATGGAAATAGGGCAGAGTTTGGATAGCGAGGCTTGCTGACTTGGTTCTTTTGGCTGCTGAGTGCACGTGCCTTAATTTCACGCTCCATGCCTCGAAATGTTTCGCCCTGAGCAGAAGTACTACAGGTCCGTTGTCTAGGATATTTTCCCTTAAAGGCCTTCCCAGAGGGATGCAAAAAAGCACAGATTTTTATATAGATGTAGATAATCCCTTGTGAGATAAAAAACATTTCTAGGTCATAGCAGGGCGCTGATGTACACCCCAGGCCTGTCCTCTTCCCTAACTCCTGCCTCTACCAGAGGAAGGGGGATTTACCTCCCTTCCAAGCTCCCTAACTTGCCTGCTTCAGACTTTATCCAGCCGAAACTAATCCTTAAGTTTTAAGGACGCAGGCCTTACTATGTGACCGAGGATTTTACACCTCTCAGAGCTCCACTTTCTTCATTTGCCAAATGGGGATAGTAGTAATAATAATAATAGTCCCTACATCCTAGGATTATTGTGAGGACTAATAGAAAGAATGGGTGAGGAACGCTTAGCTCAGTGCCCCTGGCACACTTGATCAAGCTGGCTCTTGTTATTATTTTAAGGACTGTGGCCTCTAGAAGTGGTGGAGGAGGAGAAACTAGGCACATTTGCTGCTTTTGTCCTTCTAAGTGTCCTTGTAAGTCTTTTTCTGGCCCTGACTTTTTCTTGCCCTAGTGCTTGTATCAACAATGTTCTCTCCCAGGACCAAGCCAGGGAGGCTCTAACCCTGAGCAGCTGACGTTCTAGCCATGCTTCTGAGACTCACAACTCATTTTTTGGCCACTGAAATACTACTGATGTCTAGGATGCCCTGGTCAAGTCAGTCATGACTGACCATTCTTTCAGCTCCTTCCTTCTCTCCCTTCCTGTTTTTATTTCTCACTGTCTTTTTACAACAACTATTTATTGAACACTTCTATATGCCTGGCACAGTCCTAGTGGTAGATAAACAGGAGTCGATAAAATAGACAATATTGCTATTCTTTTATGCTCTGGTGGGGGTAGAGGGGAGAGTAAATAGCAAACAGATGATTTATAGGACATGATAAGGGCTATGAAAGAAATAAGATGGAGATGGAGAGTAACCAGGGAGCCTGACTTAGATAGAATACCTTCTCTGAGGAGGTGACATCTAAACCCGGTGACTGTCCCTGTGGCCTGAATTAAAACCTTGGCTTTATTCCAGGTGAGAAGTGCCGTTTGGTGTGCAGAGTGATGGCTTCTCTTCGCCTTTCTCTTCTAACAATGGGTGGCTTTAAGGCTTAGGGGACGTCAAACTCCTGATTTTTACCAGCAATTTATTTTGTCAAGTTAAAAAAATATTATGACCCTCACCTGCTCCTTTAAATAGCTATTCACTTACTGTGTACCAGGCACAGGCATTTTATATGTATTATTTATTCCTCCAGTAACCTAAGAAAGTAGGTTTTATTATCATCATTATCTCTGCAGTCAGATAAAGAAATCAGAACATAGAGAGGCTAAGTAACTTGCCCCTGGCCACAGTGCCCAGCAGTGGTAGGGTTAGGGCTGGAATCCAGGGGAGTCTAAGAGCAGAGCCTGTGCCTTCTGTCAGTAGACTAGGCTGCCTCCCTTCTTGTGAAGTCTTAACTCACTTGGTTCTCCTTTCCTTTGTAGTGGTGCCAGTGAAGAAGAAGACACATGAAGGCCTGCCATCCCCAGTGGAAAATCATCCCTTCCCCTTGTGTGTATGTGACGGCGTATATGTAATGGCTTCTGATTCCTGTGAAAGCTGCCCAGCAACAAACGTGCTTCCACCAGATGCCTCCCCAGATCCACAGCAGGCACATAGCTCTCCAAGGAATGACCAGTTTTACTCTTACTGACTGTGCTTCTCATTCTCTTGTCGTGATAGGTCAAGGAAAATGCCCCTTTGATCAACCAGGAGCAATTAAAGGGTCCTTCAGGTAAATCCCTCGATGGCTGCTTTGAACTTGCTCAGGAAAGCCAGCCCCTGTCATAGTGTATACCCAAACAGTATCACTTCATTAAGAAGGATCTGGAATAATCTTGAAGGGCAGTCAGAATTTGTTTCCCTACCTGCTAATAAAACCACACTTTATTCATATTGAAGCATGGAATAAATGAGGGAAAAGTAGGGCCGAATCAACCCACATAGTTCGTCTCTAAAAGTCCATTTAATACATCTGTGAAAATGTGGTTTCATGAAATAATATGGACGGCTTGAAAACAGATAAAGAGTTAAAAGTTAGAAATATATAGAGATATTTTTAGTACATGAGGTTATCCAGGATTTCAGATTCATAATTCAGTGCTGTGGAAATGAAAAAAAAAAAAAAAAGATTGAAGAGATAGAAAAGAAATGACTTTTTTTTTTTTCCAAAAAAAAAGGACCAAAGAGATCTGATTAAAAGTTGAAATCGAAATCAGTATTTCTGAACTCAAACTGCCTAAGTTTCCAAAATAGTCACTAAAGGATCTGATGGAACCTGAATTATTTGAGTGGACTCTGAGGTTTTATGGGTCTTGTCACAGCATGAAAGTCTGGAATGTGTATTACAAATGGGAATTTTCAGTGTAGGTTTTGCTCCCCCTCCCCCAGCTTAGCCTAATTTGGCTTAAATGCAGTGTGGGGAGAATTCTTGGCCCTCTGTGGTGTGTTGAATCGAGCTCCATCTCCTGGCAGATATACCTTCCTTTTACTCCAGCGGGGACCCCTCTTCCCCTGGCTCTCCCCACCTCCAGGTCATCTCCCACACGCTGGCTCTCTCCTCTTAAGTAACGTGAGCAGAGACTCACCGTGGTTGGACTCTGGTCTTTCCCCACTCCCAAAGCACATTTCCTTACAACCGAGTTTTTTACTCCTAAATAAGCAATGATGTACTAGGGAATACAAAACTGCAAACTAAAAAACATGCGTCTTCTGAAACAGGAGTTTTACTTAACAAATGGTTTGGAGTCAGGGAATGACATTATTTTTAGATAAAACAAACACAATTATATTATGAAATAAAATGTATACATAAACAGTAAAGATAAAATAGGAGACTTCACAGAGAATTTTTATTAGCGAGTGGGGTGGTGTTCCCTCTCCTCTGCCTTTAGTGGTATTTTGGTGTTCGCTTCTGAGAAGTACAATTGGAACTACATCCAAGCAGCCTTAGGGTTTCTGTTGACTCAGGACCTAGACTTCTAGTGCCTCTGAGGCAGAAACAAAGGAGCTGCACTGAGGGGAGTTCCTCTTCCTGCCTGCCTGCCTGCCTGTATACCTATCACAGAGCTTTAGGGCCAACCGATATGTGTGTGCAGGATCGTTTTGAGGGAGAAACAATGCTTACTTACTATAGGAATCCTGTCTATATCACTGTTCAGTCCTGTGCATGCTATGAAATGATTGTTTCTTTGAGGCCAGGAAGCTACCAGGTATATATGCTTCTGGGTTAGGATTACCCTTGCTCGCTAAATATGTTGTTGGGACATTGGGGCTGAGAGTAGTTGGGGCTGTTTAAAAAAAAAAAAAAAGTTTCTCTCCAACCGGTGGCCAGCAAATGACTAAGACATTTTCGGTGCTTTACCTTTCTGCCCACAAAGACTGGCGATTTGGGCATACCACTAATTACAACCCCCAACCACATCCAAAGAAACTACTCCTAAAGGAGGACGAGTGGCCATTCTTAAAAGAGTTTAAAAATCAGAATATTAAGAAGAATTTAGGATTTGGAAGCTTGTGTTGTCTTTCCCCAGTAAGTATTGTTTAATCTCCAAGTAGTAGCCTTATTTTAGCAGTGGACAGATCACTGGCTCCTCCGTACCAGATCATACGTTATTACTTTAAATCAGTATTTGGGAAACCCAGGCATTCATGCAATGGATATGAATGGAAATACAAACACATGCCAGCCTGTCTCAATAAATTATCATACTCTGTAATCCTCAAGGAAAGCACTTTTGCTTTTACTTAGAAAGGATTTCAGATTTGCTTTGTGGGCTCCTGCTGTTTTCAGCACCTGATAAAACTTTAACCAGGGAAGCATTAAACACAGCTCAGCAGCTTCTGCCCAGGCTCCTGAGTTCCTGCCGGCAGCATTTATCAGTGTAAGAACTAAGATGCTTCCTGCAGTGGCACCAGCTTCCTTAAAGCTGGAGCATGCTTCTCGGCCTTAAGCCCCAGCATGATGAGACTTCCCTCCTACCAGGTCAGTAAGAGTTGCTCACAACTGTGCCCTCACTGGCTGCAGGGTTTGCAGAAATCCCTAGGGAGAAGTCATCAAGGGAGGCAGGTAATGAATGTCTTCAGAATGAATTGGGTCCTCACAGCAATCCCTGGCTCCCTTCCAAAGGTTGGGTATCTGGAGGCTAAGAGGGGGATTGTCCTTTGATTTGATTGTCATTAAATCCAGGACAATTCCAAGAATTGCTTGGAGTCTCTGCTCTGACAGCCTAGAAAGGGAAATGACTTAAAATATTGAGGACCAACTATGAGGACCCATTTCTCAGATGGTAATACAGATTTGGAGGGCAAGAGTCACTTGCCTTGAGTTACACAGCTAGGAAGTATTGGAGCTAGGTTTTGTACCCGGCTCTTCCTAACTCTGTGTATGCCTAAAACAGAGAGAAAAAGGCTGCAGGTTCCCCCCCTGCAGTCTGACCATTCCACTCTATGGATTCTTTTTCAAAGTTACATTTTATGGCTATAGTTGAGGCTCAGAAATGGCAGCAAGTTAGCCTTATTCTTCTACTTTAGCAGATACATTAAGTACATATTGCTAACTTGAGCCTGCCCCCAGGAGTTGGAGGACACCTTTCCTTTTTGGTGCTATTCCCCATAAATACAGTGTTTTTAGACCTTCAGGAGTATGGAACTTCTCAGAAATAGTAGAAGTGAGGAGTGTTCTGCTCTCTAACTTTATTTGAAAATGTCAGCTGCTACACTGCTGCAGAAAAGGAAATCTTCATATTTTAGTAAACCTAGCCAGTCTGTGAGGATGTGGTAATTCAAAGTCCTGTGAACCTAGACTTTCCTGCTAACACCTGATGTGTACACACACACACACACACACACACACACACACACACACACACACACAGTTTAACAAGTGAGAGAAATTCAAAGCAGCCGCTGCTTCATTATCTCGCATACCACCGCAGAGGTTTCTGCCAGCCCTGATTACAAGTGTCACCAGATAATGGGGCTTAGTTGCTTGCTTACAAGATGCTAACAAGAAGAGCAACTCCTTGGCAAAGGTTGTCAGCTCCTAAAGCACTGAGCCAAGGTGACAGCCCTGAGGGAAACCGCACTCCAGCCCTACTCCAAGGTGTCTAATGATATGGGAAATTTGGACACCCAGAATTTTTGGTGACCTGAGAGTCTAACCACTCTAGTCAGGCCTGAGGGCACGGCTGCAGAATTCACGACCGATAGGAGTGGCAGGGCTTAGGAAGTCCTCTCCTCCACCTAGAAAATATTCTCTTGCCAATACCTGAAATGCCACACTCAGTAGCTCTTCAACACATGCTTTTCGATAAGAAAATTAGTTGCATGTTTACGGTGTGCCTAGCACAACTGGAATTTTCTGTTTAAAAAACAAATCTATCTCTTTATGAATGGACTCAGCCCAGCCCTGAGAGAAAAGAAGGCCTGCAGGCCTGCAGGGGAGACTTCAGATCTCATTAATATTGCCTTACCCAACGGTGTTTCTGAAGCCCCACCACAGCCCGTTCCAAGAGTTGTAAGGCCCTTGGGGACTGCCTAGGAAAACAGTAGCATTTGGAACCAAGAACACACAAGAACACGCGCTTGTTCGCGCCAGGGCAGGAAAATAAAAATAAATTAAGACACTAGTGGGTATACTGGTACAAAAAGTGCCGCAGAGCCCATGCTAGCCTTGATATGACCTTGAGGGGACAGTAGATTTATACTTAATGGGACTTAAACCTGACCAATCTTTCTACAGTGACAGGCCACACTGCGTGGATAGGGAGAACCAATGAACCCATTGTCCTCTGCCTGTTTTCCTGTGCACAGTCACATTCCCTCCTCAGTCATCTTCCTCTTTCACACTTTACATTAAACAAGGGAACACTCAGTCTTTCACGGGAATTACACATTTGAGTTAATGTTTCAGTATATCATTTTCATACTGTAAGTTATTTTGTAAGAAAGATTTACTGCTCTCCCAGGATGTTTGGACTCAGTGCCCCTGTGCATTTGGAAATCAATAAACTATTACTGGAAATACCATTTGTCTCTCAGAGTTGTGCGCAAAGGACCCTGCTAGGTGTAAATATTCATGGTGATCTGCATTGTTAACTGTGATCATGCTGGAGATGATGGTGTTTTGGTTGTGAGAGGTGGGACGCTCATTTGCCCCTGACTTCTCTAGCATAGCTTAGGAGATCTCTGGGAGTGGCAAAAGGACAGACTTAAAGTCATTGTTATTTAAAGAAATGTTTTCTCCTCAAAGTGAAATGATCCATGCCTAGGTTAAATTTTCTGAGCAAAGTAGATTATAAAGTAAAGAATGCTTGGTCCTGAATGATGTTTTCAAATAACGTTAAAGCTTTACAATTTGGATTAGCCAGGGTGGTGGTCAAACTTTAATTTTTACCATATTTGCTAGAAAAAAAACCTTCATAGAGCAAATTACAGTTAGGCCAGCAAAATCATCTTTGGGGAACCTTAGAAGTACACATTTGATATAACTGACGAAGAGATAGAATTAAGTTCTAAATGAAGCAATTCTAGTCCAGTTTGTAATATCAGGAGCAGAGGATGCATTGAAATCAAGAGGCAAAATGTGAAAACTCAATATAGTAGATACTGTATGAATTAGAAGGTACAATTCCTACCTAAAGGCATTACAATTCAATTTTTAAAATCCATCCTTAAAACCCACCAGCAAGTGTCTGGAGGAACTGCAGTTTATGAACCCTGCTGTAAAAAAATTTTTTAACAGATTTGTCTCCATCAAACCCCTTTAGTTAGCTAGAGGCTGTATGTGAACTTTGGAGAAATTGTTCAAGATAGGGTTCTAGAGGGAGTCAGTCACTCAAGGTCATGCGGTGAGCCACGCTGATAAAGCCAGGCCGGGAGACTCTTGTCCCCTGTAACAATCATTAGGCCCACTTCCTCCCTCCCCAGTTGCTAAGCACACTTCTGCCTGGTGGGATGGGATCGCCAAGCACTGTAGTACTTGGGAGTCTCGGTGTTTTAACAAACCACAATGTGTTTGGAGGTTTTCTTCCCTACTACCTGGTGCCAGTGTCTCAATACCGCATCCCATTGCCTCAGCCCTTTTTCATTTTATTGTCTTTGCCTCTGAAAGCTACAACTCTTTATTTTGTTTCATTGATCTTTGCTTGGTCCAACTTACAGGTGGCCCCATTTCCTTTACACTCATAAAAGTGAAATTGCAGCTGGTCTAGAATATCTCCTGGCCTTAACAAGGCACCAGAAGTAAGTACACCCAGCAGAAAGTCAGGCTGCCAGTATTAACAAGAGAAGAAGGTGTCACAGAAAAGAAAACAAAACGAAAGGCGGCTTAAAGTCAATAACTGGCTGCATTGAGTATCTACTCGTTAAATATTAGAGTCTCCAGGTTAAATCATTCATTTTGTTAATAATAATAGCTACCGTTTAGTGAGGTCTTTTTCTGGGCCAGGCACTGTCCTAGTTGCCTTTTACGTTATTTAATTCTCACAGCACTAATATTATCATCCTCTATTTTATTGCTCAGGAATCAGAGTTAAATACGATGCCCAAGGTCACACCCTAATATGGGAAGCTAGGACCAGGTCTAGCAGACTTTACACCCTGGCTCTAAAGCTCTCCTCTCCTAGCTACACAGATTCCAGCTGATGCTGGTGAATAACCTTCACTCATCCACCCCCTCTCCGCAGACACATACAGTATGGCCTTGGGGCGAAGGAGTTTGTCTTTTTTAGGCCTTGTTTTGTACAGTTTGCAAAGTACAGTGTACAGTGAGGGAAGGAGGGTTAAGGTGAGCAGTGAAATTCTCTTCTGACCTGAAACTGCACTTTTGGAAGGAGGAAGCTTTTACACTTGCTTTATCTCCTTTATTCCAAGGCCATAAATAATGAAATCACCAGGAAAGGCAAAGCCATGGCTTCTTTTGCCATAGTCTTAGAATCCCAAAAGTCAGCCAACTCTGGCACTGAGCCTGTAATTTAATTAAACATGTTGAAGGCGTCTCCAACAGCTTGACAGTAGGCCAGCTTCATATTCTTGGAAAGGGACTGCAGAGGGAGCTTGTCTGTTTTATAGTTCATTTACTGAGTTGAACCCTCATGGCCGTAGCATACCATTTGCCTTACAAAAATGGCCCACAACCTTCATACCATTTTAGGGAGTCAGTCACAACTCATTTACCTACGGCTCAGTCAGCTTCACCTATCCCTATTTCTTAAACATGAAATCTGCACAAATGGTTTGACAGTAATTGAGACAGAACTGGAAAAATCTGAAACCTCTGCTGGACCCATTCAAAAATGACTGAGAACTAAGAAGTGAGTAAACAAGACTTCTGACCAGTTGAAATAAATAGTATGAAGCAAACACATAAGAGAAAGGCCATCTGTCTACCCATAAAGCACCTACTCAGAACCTATTTATTCCTGTTTCACACATAGTTCTAAATGTTTGCTGTCTGGTTTCCAAGCCTACAGCAGATTAAATTTAAGGGCACAAAACAGATTTCTAGAGGAAACTTAACTCAAGAAGGAGAAGGAGTTGACAGCAATAGAGAAGACAGAAAAAGTTTAAGTAGACTGAAGAGCTCAAAAAGCACTGTTTTAGGGGGGCATTTAGTGCCCCAAATAGCTCTTTACACATCTCAGTTTCTAAACACCTCATATCATAGGACTGTGTAATTATACTCAAAGTGATGACCCTGAGCGTCACACCTAAAGAAACTAAGTTATGCTCAGGAGAAAGCAAGAATTTGCATATCAAACATTTTAGAAATACTCCTATCACAAAGGTAAAGAAAAATGAAACAAATTCCCCTTTTAGGGGTTAAAGGAATAAACCTTGGACTATCCAGAACATCTAGCTGAGACAAAACATCCCCCACCTGAGGTTTTATTGTTCCAGGAGCCTCTTGTGTTTAGAGAGTTTTTTCATAGCTTTGTAAGTGACTTTCATGCTACAGTGCTTTGCATATAATGGCATGAACAATGGAAGTGCCAAGTTTCCAATTGATGAGTAAAACTAATAACCAGAATACAGGTCACATCCTGTTACAACAAATACTGCTACTATAAAAATCACTTAAGCATCCCTGTTATCTCTCAGCCCCTGTCAATTCCCCATTTATTTCAAGCAATAGTCATTACAGCAAACTTGGGGTATAATAAAAAGAAACTGGACCCTCACCACAAGTTGGGTGTAACACAATTTAACCTGTAATACCAGGTTCTTTCTTGTATTTCTCCAGTTCTTTGCTGAAAGAAAAATAAATCTTATGTAGACATAATACCAGCCTGGGAAGCTGGTATTTAGTAGTTGTTGCTAGGAGAAGGAAGAATTCAGAAGCAAAGGACACATGGAGCTGTGTGGCAAACGCTCACTAGGGAATTTGGTCTCCAGGGCCACTTTTGACCTTAATCCACATTGGAGCCATCGACCACAGAGTCGCTTGCTTCTAATAGTGATGTAATGCATATATTAAGCCCTGGGATGAAAACATGATTCACTTCCCATGGGTCATTGAGCCCTTTGTGGCAATCTGGCCCTGATCCGATGACCCTGAGATAAAGAAATTGAGAAACATGTGACTGGAACTATCCTTTATCGCAAGATGCACTGCTTTCAACACTGTTGATTGTGTGTAGAAATGATGTAAGTTAATCAGCTGCATTCCATTTGGTATACAGGCAAAGATTTTTCCCTGCCTATCCATGTGCTTGTGGTAATGATGAGTTTTAACATTTGCTATAATTTTCTCTTTTTTCTACTTTCTTGTTTTCTTTCTGTCCTTCTCTTTCTTTTACTTAAACACTTTTTATGACTACATTGCAACCAATATTTTGTAACACCCTTAGCAGCAGTAGGCGTTAAATCATAGTTCATGTCTGAACAGTACAATCAGCAATAGGAAAAGGAGTGGGGAGGGAGAGGGAAATTGTCCACCTTTTCCTGATGATAATGCCTGGCTCAGGCCCCAGATTCACATCATACTGTGAAGAAGTTCATAAATTCTGGGCACTGCTCAGCCTGAGGAGGCAGGCAATATCCCTTCATACCTCAGGGTGAGATGAATGGTCTGTTGAAGTCATGCCAGTACAGAATACGTTCACCTCTGCTTGCCTTCTCCCCCAAGCCAGAATGTAGTTGAACACTTACATGTCCCAGGCCAGAAGATCAGGGTATGAGGAGATTGAATACTTGGCTTGGCTCTTGAAAACATTGAGTCCAAGTGTAGTTCTCTGGCTTGAAGGTCGCCATTTGCTGCCTCACCATTTTTATTAGGACATCTGGAGATTGCAGGTGTTAATTGGAAGTAACTTTTCTGTATTTGGTTTCTCTCCACACATTCAGGCTTCTAGGACCTTTTGACCCAGTTGGATGGCTATATCCTAGTATCAGATTCAGCCTATTCCAAGTGGGAAGAACCATGATAGACAAGTAAGATTGCTCTTTGGCTCGGTGGCGGTGGTGGTGTTGACTCTTGTCAGTGGGGTGATTATGGGTGGCCATGATGGTAAAGAAACCACTGATAACAATAAAAATGGGTATTTTCTCAGCACTTAAAAAACCAATTTCCATCTGCTAACAGGGGTTCTGATCTCTTTTCCCAAAACTCCTTTTTTCCCTAGAAGATACTGGCCTGTCTGATCAAAAAAGAGCATTCCTTCTGAGACCATACCTAGCCAACTTATGGCCAAACTATACTTGCCTGTTAATTTACTCAAAACTAGGTTGCCTTTTAAACCTCTTTCCCCACCTCTGGCATGAGGACAAGACATGTGGAGGAAGAATTAGGTCACCTGGGGGTCCACTGTTGCATCTGGTTAAGTGGTGTAAAGAAGCCAAGATTTCTAGAAGTGTCTGTGTTTTGTCGTTTCCGAGATGGTGAGGAAATCTGTCTGGAGTGTTTATGCCCCTCTTCATAGCCAAGCCATGGGCTTTCTTTTGTATCGTGCTACTGAGGTTAGTCACCGCCCTCAGAAGGGACAATTTCACGATGACTTACTTCCTAGTAATCACTGGAACAGTCTCACGAGGATGCGCACAGCTGCTGCGTTTCTTTGGGCCTGGCACGTTCTCAGATGGCAGACTTGCAGAACAAATGAGAGGCCTGGCCCGGTTCACAGGCAGAGTGATCCAGAGTTCAGGCTTCCCCTTGCCTTTTATCCTCCGCCCTCCTTCCTCTGTTCCCCCACCACCTCTTCTTCTGGTCTCTCCATCTGGAAACCATGAGCCTCATGGATTCCAGGCACAAGTCTCAGATTTCAGATGTTTGGGAAATGTCTTTGCTTGGGTCATTCTTCAAGAGTAAGAGAATTCAATTTGGGAGGAGAAACAGCTGAGACCCTTCCTTGCACAGAAGAGAAAATAAATAAGGTGTGGTACATATCCATCCCCTTACCCACTCAGTTCCAAACCCACACACAATGTCTGATTTCAGAAACAATATTGAGATTCCCTCCTGGGAGGGAACAGAATGGAAAAAACCAAAATCTCCACTCCTAAAAACATACTTTTCTCCCTTCTGAGGTATCAACATAACTGGCATCAGATAATAGGATGTAACTGATTTTGTGTGTGGTGTTGGGGAGGGTCTCTGGAGGGTGGAACTAAGAGTGATGGAATGAAGTGAAAAGTAAAATGTAGCCTAAGTTGTTAGGGAGGAACTGTTAACGTTAAGAACCACTTAACCCCAGTGTTGCATCTCCAGGAAAAAGAACAATGTGTGGTCTTCTGTCCTTGGAAAATGGAATGAGCTTTCTCCTAATAAATAACTAGGTTTCAGAAGCAGACAGACTTGGTTCTAGTACTGGCTCTATACTTAACTAACTCTGAGGAATTAAAGAAGCAGCTGGATCTGTGGGGCTTAGTACAGTGCCCGACACATAGGAGGAACTTAGTAAGTGGTAGCTTATGACCACTGTGTATTGTGATGAGCATCACTCATCACATTGGAGTCCTCTTGGGGCTGTAGATGGAGCCTGCCCTCATGTTGTCCCACACTGGCTTGTCTGCGCAGCCTCTAGCTCCTCCCCAAGGCTACTTCTTAGCCCTCTCTACCACACCCACCCAATTATGCTTTCATGTCAGTTATAAGGATCTCAAGTTATATGTATTTATTTGTTCATATGGTTACTGTCTGTACCTCTTTGAAGCTTGTATTGTTTGTTCACTGATGTATTAGCAATGTTGATGAAATTGCCTGACCCAAAATAGATGTTCAAAAATGTTTGTGGACTTGCTGACTGATATCTTGATAGCATTCGTGTCCAGAGTTACTCCAGGTATTAATTACATCTTGATGCAGAAAACTGGGAAACACCTTTAGCTACATCTGCCCCAGCATAAGTGACCAGAGCACTCAAAAGGTCTTTGAGTCACTTAGAGTAGAAGAGTAGGTCACTTACCTGCTCTTCCCAGAAGAGGGAAGAGAGTTAGGAAACCTAACTGCCATTCCTACTCTGCCACCAATAAGCTATGCAGCATTTGGCAGGTCAATTTCCCTCTCTAAATACTCATAAAATGAGGACTAGAATCCACTAGATTGGAGGATCTTTCTGCCTCTTCCAGATCTAACATTGTAAGATTTTAGCAAAGCAAGAAGTGACAGCGAGAACGGCAAGATGCTTCCTCTAAGAATCCCAGCTTCTCTTCCTCTGTGTGTGTGCACGTATGTGTACACATGTACATGCACATGTGCAAGCAGCAGTGGGGTTCAGGGGGCCAGGGGGGACACGTGAACTGGGGCTGGCCAGGAGAGCTAGACTCATGTAGACTCTGTGGAGAGTGACATTTCCCCCAATGCTTTGGGCTGAATATTCCAGTTATCCCCAAATTCCTGTGTTGAAATCCTAGTCCTCGATGTGATGGTGTTAGGAGGTGGGGCCTTTATGGAGTAATTAGGTCATGAGGGTGGAGCTCTCAGGTGAGGACACAAGGAGAAGTCAGCAGTCTGCAGCCCACAAGAGGGCTGTCACCAGAACCTGACCAGGATTCAGACTTCCAGCCTGCAGAACTATGAGAAATAAACTCTTGTTGAAGAGCCATCCAGTTGATAGTATTTTGTTATAGCAGGCCAAGCAGACTGACACCAGATGTGCATAAGCCATGACCAAAGGTACCGTAGTCGAGTAAACGGGGAAGTGGAACAGTGGGCTGAACAAAGCTGAGCAGGTTTCTTCTGTGGGCCTTCTCAGACCTCTTAATGTGTTCAGTTGCACTGTGGAATTTCAGGAAGGGGTAGAGTACAGTTTTCTGGCGTTCCGTCTAAGAATTTTAGGCAACACTGATTTAGGGATGAGTCCAACTGACCTCATTTAACTGGTGAAAAAACTGAGGCCCAAAGAGATTAAATGATTTGCCTAAGGTCACACAGCTGTTGGGAAACCTGAGTTCTTGCCCAGATTTGGCCACTGTCTCCCAGAAGAGAAAGTCTGTTTATTGGCCCAAGAGCCTACATTAGAACATTCTAGGAAACACCCCAAGATTCCCTCTTTGATACTAAAGGGAAGCATTGCATAGGCTGGAGTTCTTAGTCTCAGGCCTGCACAGACATTAGCATTCGGCACAGTGCAGACTTCCTCCTCAGAGTGGCAACATCTGGAACCAAGCTGTGGTTCTCTCTCGCTTTCCCTTTCTCTATCCTTCTCTGCGTGTGTGTATATATACATAGTTTTCTCTCTCTCTGGTTCTCTCCCTCTCCCACACCCCAGTTCTCTTTTCCAGGCTGCATTCTGGGGTTACTTTTGTGACGAGTAAAGGCAGCACTGGCTGCTCGATTGAGACCTCTGCCATAGCAGTACACCAGGCACCAGGGTGAAGGTGCTCAGTAAGCCTTGTGCGTTGGCCAGACCTTTTATTCCAGCTTAATGGTTACATCCATTTTCTGGACTAGGTAATTAAGGTGTAAGGTTATTAAAAAGGGTCACGCAGTTGTGTCTGGCCTCTGAAGGAGTTGACTGTGGACCATTCTCAAATGCCTTCCTTGGCACTTTAGCCTTGAACCTTCAGGTGCACTCGTGGGGGCATCAGTGTGGCAGGCAGCAGCACAGGGGTGGGAGATGCCAGTGAATGTGTGTGTGTGTGTGTGTGTGTGTGCGCACGCATGTGCGTGCACAGGCACACGTGTGGCAACACCAGAAGGAGATGTGGGCACATCAGGAAGAATACCGCTTGGCACCCCTCCAAACTGCTATTCTTTAAATATTAGGTCAACATTTATTTAGAGGAAAGGGTGGTAGGCACCTTTCTGTGAGTGTGGTGGGCAAGCAGTCGAGGCTATCCCTACCTGCATTCCACACTCATAGAGACAAAAGCCCTGACCCCCTTTTTTAGAAAAGACCAATTAGGGATCCTCTGTTGTTATTGCAACGTACTCTTTTGCGGTCTCACCCCAACCACTAACAAATGACTTCCAACTCCACACATTATCTCCCTGAAAGGACTTCTTAAAAGTACAATTTTGGGGCTTCCCTGGTGGCGCAGTGGTTGACAGTCCACCTGCCGATGCAGGGGACACGGGTTCGTGCACCAGTCGGGGAGGATCCCACATGCCGCAGAGCGGCTGGGCCCGTGAGCCATGGCCGCTGAGCCTGCGCGTCCGGAGGCTGTGCTCCGCAACGGGAGAGGCTACAACAGTGAGGGGCCCGCGTACTGCAAAAAAAAAAAGGACAATTTTCGACCTCATTACAATTCTAGTGAAGTTTTTACACCAGCCCTCACCCTCAACAGACTGGTCATATGTCATGTGTACATGTGTGTGTTTATCGTCAGGCTGGTGATTTAGTGATGACCCTGTTCCTTATATAGAAAGTGTGTGTGACACTCTCATGTGGTCACAGGCTGTCTCCTACTGAGTTCAGTGCCTTCCAAGTAAGGAAGAGACACAGGGCAGTATTTTCTTAGGAGATTATTATATCCACTGGAATGTAGCAAGAGCATTGAGCAATTGTAAGGAATAAATATCCCCACTTGCTGGAGCAGCTGTCTTTCCTCTGCCTCCTTCTTCTCACCCCTTTCCGTAGTCCCCTCTGACCCTTTCTCTCCCAGGGACAAAGGCATCGTCCAGAGGAGCTCATGGACACAAACACACCTGGACAAAAGCTATTGCCTGAATGGTCCCCAGTTGTCATCACGATGTTGCACACCTATGGAGAGATTCCATTTCTAAGAATGCACAAAACCTATGGCCTTGAACTGGATTTACCCACCATCCCACTTCAGGTACTCTTAGCCTTACACAACAGAACACCAAGACAGCCAGGTAATGGAGGGAAAAAAAAATCAACCGATTGTTTGGCAGAGATTAAATGGAACAACTACTAGGTCAATTGAATTATGCATTTAAAAATGAGGTTTCAGGGGCTTCCCTGGTGGCGCAATGGTTGAGAGTCCGCCTGCTGATGCAGGGGACACGGGTTCGTGCCCCGGTCCAGGAAGATCCCACATGCCGCGGAGCGTCTGGGCCCATGAGCCATGGCCGCTGAGCCTGCGCATCTGGAGCCTGTGCTCCTCAACGGGAGAGGCCGCAACAGTGAGAGGCCCGCGTAATGCAAAAAAAAAAAAAAAAAAGGTTTCATAGGCACAGCTGGAAAGAAATCCTCTTGTGACCTTGAGCTTGAGGTCCTTGTACTAACGCCAAACTCAAAGATTTGCTAATGAAGACTCAAGATGGTGACACTTCCAATAATATGCTTCCAACTGGATTCCTTTCCCAGCAGTGGTTGCCAAGTTCACCTCACATTTTACCAAGTTCTCTCTTTCTAAAATAGAGGTAGGTTCTCTTTTGAGTAAAATAATGGGTCAGAATGCCTAGGTTTGGCATTTATTAACGTTACTTTAAACAAGTAACTTACATGCCCTGTGTCTCTATTTCCTCATCTCTAAAATGAGGATAATAATAGAACCTACCATTCTGGATTGATGAGATGACCAATAAGATAATGTATGAAAAGTGCTTAGTATAACACCTGCCATATAGTAACCCCTCAAGAAATAAGATAGCTGTGATTGATATTAGCATTATTATAAATTGATTGATGAAGTACAAAAAAGCCTTTTAAAGGAAATTTGGTTTTATCCAATCTCATGTCTAGAAGTCTAACTGAAAGAAATATGACACATGTACAAAGATTTTTGCATAAGAATGTCCATATAGCATTGTATTTAATGGGAAAAATGTGGTAATGACCTAAGTATCCATCAATAGGAGACTAGCTAAGTATCTTAGAGTTCTTCCATGTAGAGGACTACTGTACAGAAAATCGAGGGTGGGTTTTGCACTGCCTGTTCAGCACAGCCAGCAATGCTTTTGAAAATCTCCAAGGCCTCCATGTTTAGATTGGCAATTACAGCTTTCCTTCCTGCAATCACAGAATATTCTCTGGGATCTAATGAGATGATGATTTCGTTTTACTGGGAAGAGTGGATTTGCATCACTCAAGACAAACTGAAGAGGCACAAGCCCTGAAGAGGAAGGAATCAAGAGGCTTGGCTGAAAGATGCCCTGGTTCCTGGTGCAATCCCATCTTCTTCCTATGACCTTTAAGTCATGGGGCCACTAGGGCAGAGCAAATGAGTTAAGGACCTCACTTTTGGCCATTGGAAGCCCTCATCAGAGCTTTCTACCATGAGAGGAAGAAAAATTCATCTCCTAGGCCATGTTAAAATAGAAAAAGTGGAATGACCTTCCCCATCTCTTACTGCCCCCCAATCCCAATCCCCTGGTCTGCTCCCTGGGGTTCACCTGTTCCCTGTAGCAAAAACACTAGCTTGGGAGTTGAGCCAGGCACCTCAGCCACTTTGCCACTTTCCAACCTCTGCTCCTCCAAAATGAAATCCTCATTTCTGCTGTGTCTGATTTCTCCCAGCCAGGAGCACTAATCAAGATGCTGTTCCTCAAAACAAGACAAAACAACCTCTTCATCTGAGGTTCTTGTTTTGTTTGGGTTTTTTCTCTCTATCCCTGGACTGCTCTGTGCTTGCTTTCCCTAGACCCCACTTTCCTTGCAGGGGCAGCCTTCATTTTATTTCAGTTTAATGAAAGAAGAGGAGAGAGCACAGACCACAAGAAGGAAACACACTGTAACTCTGGGCAGTCCTTATACCTGCAAACTCTACTTCCTATTATAGTGACCCCATTATATACATCCTTGAGCACTCCATTTTGACCGTAACCCTTCAGAGTTCTTCCTCCTTGCAAATGAGGCAGAATGAAAAAACTGGAGAGAAAACCTCTGCCGCCTCTAGAGGTTAAACTATGCAACAAGCAGTGAGTTTGAAAGCATGTTGAAAAACAAGTGCTACACTACATGCTGTTAGCAATGAAGAGCAAGCTGGCCGGACAGGCAGATTCAAGCTCCAAACTGCCCTGAAGGGAGGTTATTATCCCCGGCTGCCTCTTAAGAGCCATTGTAAGTCAAGTCTGATCTTAAGCTCCCATTTTGACACACTTTTTGATGAATATTGACACCTACAAAGAAAGTGAGGCAAGACTGAATTCTTGCCATCTCAGGTCTTGCCCCTGTAGCTAATTTCCCCCTTAATATGAATAGGAGGCTGTTTCCCCATGCAGTGCCAGACTAGGCCAGCAGGGGTCTGACATTAGTTGCTTTTCACCCACTGTGACTGACTCTTCATAGTGATGGCTCTGTGAACTTGAAGTGAGGAGCGGACTGCCGTGGTTTGAGACAGCAGAACTCACAGGTATAAATAGTTCCTCCATTTCTGTAGTTAAGACTATAAACAGTTCAGCCCACATGGCACCGATTTTCCTTATCTACGATGACGTGCTTGGCTTAATCCAATTTTCATGTTTACCCAGAAAATACACTCTATAAGGGAGCTATCTTAATCCAGGAGCTTGGACCCTCCAGATTTCTGTCTGAAACAGTGCACCCATTGCTGTTCAGTCCCTAAGAAAGATGCCGTGAGATCCTAAGGTGATGTTAACAAAAACGATGGTGTCTAAAAACGTAAAAGTCTTAATAGATGCTATTGTAAAGAAAAGCATACGTTTAGTATTTCTGGATTGTTTTTTAAGGTTGGTATTTCAAACAATGAGTCTTTTCATTTTCCTTGAATATATTTTTGTTGTGGATGAAAATTCGTTACAATACCTAAGGAAAGTATTGTGCTTTCCAGTTTTCAAAGCCCTTTCACACATTACCTCATCTGGTCCTTTATTACAAGAAAGAAGTTATTAGTCTCATTTTATAGCCAATGTAACTGAGGCTCAGAAAGGTAAAGAGAGTTGCTTGAAATCACACAGCTAGTGGTGGCAGAGCCGACAATTTTCCATGCCGATGCAGCAATTAAAGTCCGTGTATATTACAGAACTTTTACATGTGCAAACGTTTTTATAATGCAACCCTATTACGAATTGTACTTTTTTCAGCAATTAACCTAATTTTACTTATTAGCATCTATTTATATCTTGTTGCCATGCTGGAAAGTAATAATACTATAATTTCCTTAAATTATGGAATGCATGCTTTTCATGAAGTTGCACATTCCTTCCCTTCACATGTCCCTATCCTATGTTCTGCTCTTTGCTGAGATGGCAGGAAGTGGGAAGAATCCAGTCTCCAAGGATTCACAGATTCTCCCTATCTTCAACAGGCTACTTTCGTCAGAGAAGACCAAACTGTTTGTTAATCATCAAAACAACCCAAAGAGCCGGGTACTATTATTATTATTATTTTTCCGGATGAGGAAAAAAGCACAGAGAGACTATGAAGTGCCGGAGCTGAGATTTGTAGCCAGGTATCTTGGCCCACACCGGGTCCACAGTCACTGTGGGCCCAATACAAAAGCCTCCAGATGGCACAAAGAGGTACCAGGAAGGACTCCAGAATGTCCCCACAAGACACCAGGTGGTTGTCACGACTAAATGAAAAGGGAATGTCGCTATACCTTGGAGAAGAGGAGAGAAATGTTTTTTTTTTTGAAGTTATGAAATATGGATTTAAAGGAACTTTACAGACAACATTATCATTTTAATGCTAACCACTCTGAGCTGCTCAGGCTCTCAGAATCTTACTTCCCTTTCTCCCCTGTTATTTAGAGGTTTAATGACCTCATGTACAATTAAGGACAGACACCTTGAGCCCAGTTATCTGTGACCACTGCAGCCTGAGAACCTACTCTGTGCGGAGCGCTTTGCAGCGTCTCTGAAATGGGTGCTTCAGGTGGTCTATCTAACCAGAGTGCTGCATCAGCCCCCCTTCCCGCCCCTGCGCTGGGAATATGCCCCGCCTCCCAGCTTCAGGGGTGCGCCTGATTGGTCTAAGGGAAGTCCCGCCCCCTCTGTCAGTGAGTGGTTCAGAATGAGCACAATGAGGTGCAGGGGCTTCTGGGAGACTTCCTCACCCCTAGGAGAAAGCCACACAAAGACCCCAAGGCCCCATCTCTCTTCTTTCATACAATTTCTTGTATGAAAATTAATACACAGGAACCTCCATTTAAAATGGAGTCAGGAGGCCAGAAAGGGGAGCTCTCACGCCCTGCTACTCAAGGTCAATTGTATGGCCCACAGGAAGAAGAATACCTTGCACCGCCAAGCAGGAAGTGCAACTACTGGACTATCCCCAGGGAAGAATTTCTCCTTGCTCAGCAACAACCTGGAAACACCCCGGCTCAGTCAGTGAGAAGCCACTGCCACCCTGAACTTCTACCTTTCTCCAATGAACTTTCATTTAGAACAGCCCCTCCTAATTCCCTGCTTTTCCCCATAAAAGCAGGCTCCCTTCCTTTGTTCTCTGGGCATGCCTGTGGTTCACCATAGATTGCACGTCCCTGAATTGCAATTCTTTGCAAAATTTTGCTAGGAAAATAATTTGCTGATTTAATAATTTTGGGTCAACAGGTGCCTGGGTGTGACCCAGGCTCCCGAGGAGGAAGCCAACCTGGGGAGGCAAAGCAGAAGGCAAGGCAACTTGGGACAGACGCGCCATGACCTGTGCCCAAAATGCTCTAATTGACATAAGGCTCTAACCCTCACAGCAACCCCACTAAGGAAGCCTGGTTAAGGCCTTTCTGCAAATGAGGAAAACAAGGCCAAGGTAGGTACACAGAGGTGCCTTAAAGTGAATCAGTGACAGAGCTGGAGTTGAACCCAACCTGGATCTGTCTGCCTCCAAAACTGGGGCCACACTTCCTCACCCCAATCTGTCACTTGTCCAGAAGGGGAAGAAGTTAGAGCAGCCCCTTTCTGTGCTTGTCAGACCAGGGACTCACCCGACCCAGGCATCCCTCCTTCCTTCCCACCCTTTGAGGGCAATTTCTTTGCTCAGGGTGCCCTGGGCCCTCCTCTCCCACCAAAGAAATTCTTTCCGTCCTCCAAAGCCCACCTCTAGGTTAAATTCCTGTTCTGCCCTTGAAATACATTACATCTCCTCCAGCCCCTACCAAGCTCTCTCTCAGCTGAACTTCTGACCTTGTCATCTGTGCCCCCCAGTTTGGCAGTTCCCCAAGTTTGTGTCATTCTTTGGGTTTTGATGTATCAACATTTAAGACTCTTGAAGTTGGCCATCATCAGGTCTTCCTGGGACCTACCCCTGGCTTATATACACATCTCTATATCCTCAGGAATGAGGTCTGACATCAGGGGGGTACTTCTTTCCCGCCGTTTTCTCTCATTTGTTTCCCTTGTGCTCTGTGAGCCAGACTAGTTTACTAGCTTTCCAAGTGTACTTGTTTTCCCTCCTCTAGATCTTTGCTCAGGCCACTCCCCCTGCTTGGAATGCTCTCCATATCTTTATTTCTACCCAGTAATATGTTAATTTTTGTGTCTTATCCCCTTTAATGAATTGGGGACTTGATGAGGGAAAGATCCTAGTCAATTTCATCTTTCTTTATATCCTCACAGCACCTAGCTCAGGGCCCGGCCCACAGGAGACATTCAATAAATGTTTGTGAAATGAATAAATGAACAACTTTTACTCAGATATGAGAAGACTGCATCTATGTATATTTTCAGGACCTAGGAAAAAACTCTTCTTTGGAATGGATCTCTCAAGGAGGTAGTATTTTACAGCCAGTGGGGGTCTTATACTTTTTAAAGCTATTTAAGTGACTATTGATCTCTCTCCTGTATTTTAAATAACACTTTAATTTTGATTCTTGCCCATAGGCAGTGTTGCAAAGTATAACTTTTTTTTTTTTTTTTTCCAATCAGTAACACTGATAAATTAAACCCAGAGCATGCACATGTGTGGTAACACCACTCACTGCACTAGAAAAGGTTCAGACAAGGCTTAAGCAGCCTCCCACCTCCTGTATCTTCTGAGCTAAATTCAGCCAAAGACTGTCTGGGTTTGTTGTGGATGGGAGAGTCTCTGGTGGTTAATTGAAATCCACTGCCAAGACCTCGTTGCACTTAACAGATCTGACGACCTTTCCTGACCAGGTGTTAATAAGCAGGAAATGTAAGACACTGAAGTTAGCCTCACTCTCCCTGCTAACCAATAATGGAAACTCGAGAATACTCAAAAGGCACAGAAAGATTTAACAAAACTTCCCACCACCTACTTCCCAACCCTGCTAGCTCCTGACTTATAATAATCACCTGAAATGATTTGATGTTTTAAGAAAGTCCTCCTGGAGAAGGAGAAACAGTGTTGCCTCATGGTAAAGGTACAGGCCCTGGAAGCAAACAGACCTGAGGTCAAGTGCAGACTCCACCACTTTCAACTAGGGGGGCGGCGGGGAGCGGTACTGCTATGGTATAATGTTTGTGTCCTCCCTGCTAAATTCGTATGTTGAAATCCTAACCCCTAAAGGTGATAGTATTGGCAGGTGGGGGGCTTTGGGAAGTGATTTGGTCATGAGGGTACAGCCCTCGCGAATTGGGTTAGTACTCCATATAAAGGAGATCTCATGTATTTCCCTAGCCCCTTCCGTCATGTGAGGATACAATGAGAAATCTGTGACCCAGAAGAGGGCCCTCATCCACCATGTCAGCACCCTGATCTCAGGCTTCCAGCCTCCAGAACTCTGGGCAGTACATTTCTGCTGTTCGTCAGCTTCCCAGTCTGTGGTATTTTGTCATAGCAGCCTGAAGGGACTGTAGCAGGCATTGAGCAGACTCCTGAGCATCTCAGAGCCTCAGTTTCCTCATCTGCGAAAACCTCCCTCCCAAGGCTTTGGACTGAAGTTATAAATGTAAAGGTGCTCCATAAACAGTAGTTCCTACTGGAATCTCATCTTGCAAACAGACTGGATACAGGGCCACCCTCTCTCCTCTCTCCTGCCCCACTCCCAGACGGAGAAGCAACACGGAGAACTTGTCCCTATATTCGAGGCTCTTTCTCTTTCCTCCTGCAGGTATTCACTGCCTGTCACACTGCACATGCCCCAGTGGCTCTCACTGTCCTCACTCGGGGCACTGCAGAGGAGCAGTTCAGTGTGGAGACAGATGGTGAGGGTTTGAACTGTGGCTCCATCTGGGATGTCCGATCTTTCTGGCTTGCCGTGAATTGTCCCAGTTTTAGCACTGAAAATCCCACATCCCAGGGAACCTTTCAGTCCCAGGCAAAGCAGGGCATTTGGTCATCTTCACTAGACTCCTTAGTGGGCAGTGGACCTGGCTAACATTACCTCTCCGTGCCACGGGAATTTGAACAATTCTGCAGTCACCCTTGGTGATTGGAAGGAACGAAGTGAGTGCCTGGAGCATCCTGTTCCAGAAGCTCAGTCAGCACTCAGGGTCTGTCTAACCCCCTGAGCCCACCAAAGGGCAGAGCTGCCCTTGAGAATCTATGGAGTGCCTGGTCTCAGCATCACCTCTTTTCTTCTGGTGGGAGGGAGCTTTGACATGTCCATACTAGGGTGAGCATTCCACTGACACCCTCCCCTGTGTTTCTGAGCCCCCCTTTAAATCTTGACTCTCTCCAAGCCAGAATGAACCCAAGAACAAAGGAGGCCAATGGGGATGAAGGAAATGGGGAGACTTGTCCCTGGGATGCCAGGTGTAGGCTGGAGGTGAGGGCAAGGTGAACAGAAATGGGGCAGCTGCTTCTCTTTAATGAGAGCAGAGCTGTTGTCTGCTCCAGGAGCACATCAACAGCACTAATAAACCTGAAAATCAATCCTTGTTGCTGTGCAGGGGTTGGACCAGGTTGCCAGCAGCCCAGGCTTTATGACTGGACACCCTACAGGGAAGCTTCCAATTCCCCTTCCAGGTTGACATTCACAGAGGAGGAGCTGCCACCACATGGCCAGCTGTGCTAAGTCACTTCTCCCAGGGTGGCTTTCTGCTTTTATTGCTCAGCACTTTATTGGTTGCTGGGGGATTAGAATTTTGAAACAGCTCTTCAAGATAGACAGTATCAATATCTCCATTTTCCAGTGGAAAAAATCTAGGCCTAGAAAGTCAAAGGGATTTTCACGGTGTCTCACAGCTAGTACAAAGGTAGTGATTAAGAGCAGTGATCTTCAAACTTTTCTTTCTCAGAGCCTTATCAGAAAGATGAATTCTGAACAAATACCCCGAATGTATATGCATAATTTATTTATAAAATATAGCCATGACTATTGTATTGATATATTAAGTATATTATAAAGCATAAAAATAAACATTAAAATGATTGAGATCATACATATTAATAAAAGGTCGAATATCTGCTTCTCTCACCCCAGTGGATGATCTTATACCATCAATGAAGTGGGCACTTTGGAAACACAAACCCAAATGCCTACCAGAGCCAAGCAGGCAACATAAATAAGGAAAGTGGACTGAGTGTAAGAGAACCAATGGTATAGACAGATAAGAAATGGCAACTGATTCTCAGCCTCAGTGTTGGGCCAATAGGGAGTGGTGGGGACTGTGGCAACAATGAGAACAAATCCTTCATTTAAAGGAGGCGACCATTACTCAGTTTTAGTCAATCATTGCCATGTGAGAATGTGGGCCCAGCATTTCCAACCTTCCAATTTTTCAACAGAAGTCAAGCATTCAGGCTTTTATGTGAAATTGCACACTTTTAAGATGTTGGCCATTGGTTTCATTTTTTTTACAAAAATCTTGAGGTCTCAGTGAGTCAAAATCAGGTTGCAGGCCTCCAAAAGTCAACCACTGGAGTAAAGGAAGGAGCTTGGCCTTTGTAGCCAGTCTTGATTTTGAATCCTGTTTCTACATTTAACAAGCAATTTAACCTCTCTGTGTGTTTGTTTTGGGGCCAGCAAATGAAAATAATAATAAGTTCCTTTGAGAGTTCGCTATGATGTTCATGAAGCCTTTAGCACAGCGCCTGGCAGCCTGGCATACAACACAGGCTCAGTTTATTGTGCCTCCGGTCATGAGCGGGGGCCACCTAGATCTCGGCCCTGCTCACTGCTGACCTAGTCCTCTTGCTACTCTAAGGAGTCTTAAACAGAAAACCCCTGTCCCTGGCATCCAAATTCCAGTTCTACACTTTGTAGAATTTACTCTCCCTCTCAGAAAGTCAGTTCTTTCCCACCCTGGTGCCATTGTTCCCAAGAAGAGTCCAGAAGCCAAAGGAATGAGCAGGCTTTCTCCCTAGCAGGCTGGGGTGGGAGGCGGCATGGAGCCCGTCACAAGCACTGGAACGGGAATCACACGATCTGGGCTCTGGTCCTGGCTTGGCCACTAACAAGCTGTGTGAACTTAGACAAATTGAACTACTCTGGGCCTCTGTTATGCCATCCAGATGTGGTTACGATAATATCCACCTCAAAGAGTAATCATGCAAATGTAAAATTATACACTGTGCTGGATCTTCTCCATCTACCCCACCCCAGATCCTCTCTCCACCCTTCTCCTACCTGCTTTGTGCCCCAGAGTTCGATCTTAACAGACTGCATCAGCAGGGCCCTGCTCTGGTCCCCAGTCGTGGTCAGCTGATGGGATATGCCAACAGGTGAGCAGTAGATAGAAGGAAAGAGAGGACGGACTGTTTATTCCCCCAGCTCCCTGTGTGCCAGGGCCCCAGTCCATGGCATTGGTCAGCGGCAGTGCTCCTCTATGGAAGGCCACGGCTCCTCCCAGGTAGTCCACACCTACAGCTCTAGCTCCAACTCCAGCCATAGCTCCTTTCTTCTTTTGGAATCCACTTCCTCCCCTTCCTCTGTCAGCAGGGGTGGTAACAGCTCCCTGGCATCACTAGCCCCAGGGGATTTTGCCACCCACTGTTGGTTTCCTGTAACCCTGCCCACACCTTTGTAAGTAGTCCCCATTATGCTGTCCTCAACTACCCTGATTGTGCCACCTTTCCTGCCGAGATCCTGATCATTACTCATATATAGCACATGAGTTGTTGGGTTTTTTTTTGTTGTTTTTTTTTTACCTTGGAGCCTTGGATGTGGAAGGCTCTCAGTGTTGCTGGAATTAATTTGAAAACATAAGCTTTTCTGCTTCACCCTCAAGCTGCCAGAAAATCCAATTATCCTGATCCCTCATTCCCCAAGTGCCCCAGTCCACTGAAATCCATATTCATTGATGGGCAATTCGTTCATTCACAAATGCTTGTCAGGCAGCTATAATGTACCAGGCCCTGAATTAGGTCCTGAAGCTCCAGCTGAGATCAAGCAAACAATGTCTTTCTCTTTTGGAATTTTTAGTCTCCTGGGATTATGTGAGTACTGTTACCAGGGGAACAACCTTTCTGCAGGCCACCATGAAGCCAGCTGACTGGCCAGAGCTCCTGTGGGTAACCCAAGGGTGCCCTTTCAGGACTATGTTAATTTGTGGTTAGCGTTTGCAGCCAACACCATGAGTTGGCTGACTCAATTCCCATTCAGAAATCTTAGCCGCCTTCCAGCTCAGTAGCCATGAGGAACAGTTCTGGCTAATAAGACATAAGCATAAATCATCAGGATGGGGCTCCCAGGGAAGCCCTTTCTTCCCTTGTAAAAAGAAACAGACTCCACTGGTATAAATGTTTGTTCTCTTTCTGCCTTTTCCCTTTGCCTGCTTAGAACAAAGATGTGATGTTTAGAGGTGCAGTGACCACCTTGGCACCACAAGACAACCAGCCTACACTCTAAGGGTGGTGGAGCAGACAGACCGAAAAGAACTTGTTCTTATGATGTCATTCAGCTGCCACGTCAATCCAGACTGCTTAACTCTGGATTTGTATAAGACAAATAACTCCCTATTTGTTTCAGACACAGGTAGGTAGATGTGTTACATATATTCAAGAGAATTCATATCTGGAGGAAAGCCTCAAGATTGTCTCATCCAACTCTTCTCCTTATGTAGGAGGAAACTGAGGCACAGTGAGGGACAAAACTTGCCCCAAATCACACAGTCCGACGAGAACTCAGGTCCCCCAGCCAGTCCTAGTCCACGCTCATAACCTCCTATAACCTGTGCAAAGATTTGTGAGCTTGTGCGTGTGTTTCCACTGTTTGCATAGTTTACAGGCCCTTTGGAAACAGAGCTCATCTCTTTCAGTCCTGCTTGGCCCCCTTAAAAATAAAGCTGACAGGTAGATTCATGAGCAACAATACATGCTTCGTATTTTAAGCCACTGAGTTTGGGGGAGGGCGTTGTTACACAGCAAGAGCTAACCAATACATCACATCTATGGACCATTTACTGTAAGCCAAATCGATGCTGAGAGCTTTACGTAAATACTTCATTTAATTCTCACACTGGCCCATGAAGTAGATATTGTCATCCTCATCTTTTAGATGAAAAACACTGAGATTTAGAAAATTTAAATAACTTGCCCTAAAGTCAAACAGTAAGAAGTGAATCCAGGATTTGAACCCAAGCATTCTGACTCTAGAACCATACTTGGATTTCCTTTCTTTCAGTAGCCTCTGTTTTTCTTTTTCTCCTTCTAAAACTGGTTTGGCTCCAAAATCTTAGGAGGTTGTTTTTCTTCTTTTTTTTTTAAGAGCTTGTCACAGTACCCAGAACCTCTTGGGGGTCAGGATATGAGTGATTTTAGCCAGGGACTGAGTGGACATTCTGAACAAGCCTGACCTTGCCAGCAGCTCTAATTCCTCTCTTTCCCACAAATCCTGTTTGCTCTGTCTGCAAAATCTGCCTGACTCATCACCTCGTTTACCACCAAGCTGGTCCAACCCACGGGCCCTTTCACCGGCATCACCACAGCAGCCTCTTAACTGGTTTCCTTGACTCTACTCTTTCCCACTAGTCTTCTTTTCATATCAGCTGGAGTGATCATTTGAAAATGAAAGTCAGATTGTGGCAATCTATGCTTTGATATCATTTGTATTTGTCTGTAAGGGCTGCTATAATAAAAAGCCACAGCCTGGGGCTTAAACACCAGAAGTTTATTTTCTCATGTTTTGGAGGCTGGAAGTCTAAGATCAAGATGTCAGCAGGTTTGGACAGAAATAGAGACACAGATGTAGAGAACAAACGTATGGACACCAAGGGGGGAAAGTGGCGGGGGTGTGGTGGTGGTGTGATGAATTGGGAAATTGGGATTGACATAGATACATTAATATGTGTAAAATGGATAACTAATAAGAATCTGCTGGGCTTCCCTGGTGGCGCAGTGGTTGGGAGTCCACCTGCCGATGCGGGGGGCACAGGTTCATGCCCCGGTCCAGGGATACCCCATGTGCTGTGGAGTGGCTGGGCCCGTGGGCCATGGCCGCTGGGCCTGCGCGTCCGGAGCCTGTGCTCCGCAGCGGGAGAGGCCACAGCAGTGAGAGGCCCGTGTACCGCAAAAAAAAAAAAAAGAATCTGCTGTATAAAAATATAAATGAAATAAAATTCAAAAAAAAAGAGAAAAAAAAAGATGTCAGCAGGTTTGATTTCTTCTTAAGCCTCTCTCCTTGGTTTGTGGTTGGCCACCTTCTCACTGTGTCCTCATGTGGCCTTTTGTCTATACACGTGCATCTCTGGTATCTCTTTGTGTGTTCAAATTTTCTCTTCTTATAAGGACCAGTTGTATTGGATTAGGGCCTACCCTAATGGCCTCATTTCAGCTTAATCATCTCTATCAAGGCACTATCTATGAATATAGTCACCTTCTGAGGTACTGGGAGTTAGGGCTTCAACATATTAATTTGTGGGGAACACAATGCAACCCTTTTACAACACCTTTTTATGGCTTCCCAGCAAACTTCAAATAGAATCCCGAGTCACCTCCGCATCCTCTAAGGTTCCATGTGCTCGGGGCCCTGCCACATCTCCAACTTTATGTCCCTCCACTTCCCGCTTTGCTCCACGTGCTCTGGCTGCACTGACCTCCCAGCTCCTCATATCCACACAGTCTGCTCCTGCCTGCAGGGCCTTTCACTTTCTATTTCCTTTGCCTAGAACATTATTTCACCCCCAGATCTCTTCAAAGGCTTACTCTGCCTTTGTCCTCTGTTGTTTTGCCCTAATACTACCTTCATAATGGGCTAACTTCTTACTTTGCTTTGTTTTTCTTTGAAACATTTATTACTACCTGCCATTATCCTATGTTTGTTTATTGTTCAATTGTCTGTCTTCCCCACTGGAATATCAACTCCATGAGGGAAAGGCTCCATTTGTTTTGTTCCCAGATATATCTCCAGGGCCTAAATATAGCCGTGCTGCACATAATGTAACACCCAATAAATGTTTGAAAGAAAGAAAATGAAATGAAAGGAATGAATAATAAAGGTTTATTTTTTGGCTGCACATAGCATGTGGGATCTTAGTTCCCCGACCAGAGATCAGACCCATGTCCCCTGCAGTGGAAGCACGGATTCTTAACCACTGGACCACTGGGGAGGTCCTAAAAAAGAATGAATAAATGAAAGAAATGAAATAGAATGGAGTAAAATGAATTGAATGAATGAAAATTAAAAATGAAAGAAAACCCCATGCAACTGAAAACAAAATTCTTTTTCACACCACTATGACCTTTGTTCTTAATTCCAGTGTTTGACTTAAGAGTTAACCACTTATCTTCTGGAAGCTCATTAAGCATCCCAGAACATTCAGCATTAAATCTCTCCCAAGTTGTCATCAACTGATCGCAGTGCAAGAATCCAGAAACTTGCAAATATTTTCCCCCTGTTTATCTTTTTTCTCACCTACAACTGACAGCCCCAAGCAAAGATGCACCCCACAGCTTTGACAATGAAATCATTGAGAAACTAATATACAAACAGATCCTTTTATTATGGGTAAAGAAATTCAGATCTTTTGAAGATAGAAAAACGGGGGAGGGAATGTATACAAAAATTATGCACTCTTCAAGCCAACAATCCAATGTAGGTTCCCCTGCAATTCTGAGTCGACCCATTGCTCTAGCCCTAGTGGTAGCTTCTGGAATTGTGGGCAAGGAAGAAGAAGTGAGAAGTAAAGAGAAGCAACTTTTTTTCAAAAAATTCAACAACTAGTTTAGGGGACTCAAGATATAGCTGCCTCTCCTTTTGGGGAATCAAACCCCAGTCTCCAGCAAAACATGATCTAGAAGCACGAGTCTGCAAGAGTATTTTGACATCTTCTTTGTTCTGGTCCTATAGGTGCATTTGATGGGGAGCATCTGTTTGAATCCTCACAAGAAGCACGCAGGAAGGATAACCATCCCAAGGAAGCAAAGGCTCAGAAATATGAAGTATTCACAGAGGTAAAAAGGCTCAGGATGTGAACCTAGGTCAGGCTGATTCTAAACGATGTGCTCTTCCCAGTACCTATCAAAGGGGATAAGCCTCAGGAGTTCATCTCATTTCAGCCCACATCAAAATTCCCAAGTCTCTGGAATTTGAATTTCCCTGCCAGTTACAGTCTCATTAATTCAACGGCCTTTATTGATTGCCTCCTAAGTGCCAAGAACTGTGCTTTGCCCAGTGGCTTCCAGAGAATGAGCGAACGATAATAATGATAAAATTTAAGTGGTGAAAAAGCAACTCCTAAGGGTGTCAGAGTGCTTTCTCAAAATGAGTTACTTTTTCACTATTGAACAAATTGTAATTTGGAAAGCTGGTGAAAGTGCCTTCTTTCCGTGAGCCAAGCCAATCAATACGTGCCATTTAGAATTCTCCTTTCTGCTTTTCTCCTATTCAGGCATTTAAGGCTGAGATTACTGAGCTGAGTTTCTTAATGGAGTGTTCTTTGGTTTTGGATTTGTTTTGGCGGAGGGAGTGATTTGTTTCTGAAGAATAGGCAGTCTAGGGATGCCTAGGTGGACTGCTTTCCTGGAGAGAGAGGAAGACGGGGCTTGCCTGCTGCCTGTCCACTGGTCACGGGGGAAGCGGGGGAGGGGGAATAGCCCCTGCAGGAGACTGCTTGGAGAGGCATCCACTCCCACTGGCCCCAGGGACAGCTGACAGCTGTCGTAAGTATTGATCAACCACAAAAGCAGATTTCTAGAACAGTAGGTACCTGTTACAGGACACACATATTCAGGTACAATACTTGGAAACTTTGGCTCTAAAATCTTAAAAGGGGCTATTTCTGCCTGGTGGGATTATTAGTGACTTTTTTTCCCTTTTTGCTCCTCTGTAATGCTAATTTTTCTTCTCTAGTCTTATATCCCTTATAATCAATAGGTGTCGTTTGGCTACTAGATATACTAGAATAGACGTCATCTGGCGACTCCACACCCCCTTTCACTCTCTTCTCACATCTCCTCCACCTCTCTTTCCTTTTTCATTCCCTTTTCAAAGTGATGATTTTTTATTTTTATTTTTATTTTGTGGTACGCGGGCCTCTCACTGTTGTGGCCTCTCCCGTTGCAGAGCACAGGCTCCGGACGCACAAGCTCAGCGGCCATGGCTCACAGGCCCAGCCGCTCCGCAGCATGTGGAATCTTCCCGGACCGGGGCACGAACCCGTGTCCCCTGCATCGGCAGGCGGACTCTCAACCACTGCGCCACCAGGGATGCCCCCCTCAAAGTGATGATTTTTAAAAAATAAAAATAAAAAATTCTTTCTCCCCCATCTCCTTTCTGTCTAACAGGGATGAGAAAATCCTCCCAGTGCCGCCTCTCTCTTCTCTCCCCTCCCTTCCTCCCTCCTCACAGCCTTGCTGAGAATGCTGGGGGTTCCGGAGTAGGAAAGGAATTTCTCCTACCCTCAGTCATAGCTTGTCCATCAGATCCCTTTAGATGTTTCGCTTAGGAAGGGACCACCCATAGGTACAAGCAAGGGTAGATGGCAGGAACAGGGTTGGAACATGATAACAAGGCCATAAATCTATCCCGCACAATTTCCTTTTCCTGAGCTCCAGGAAGAGTGGGGCTGAGTCAAATGGCCAGGATCGCATATCCACAGGATGACCTTTGAAGCACAGAGATATTCAGGGACTTACCAGTTTCTTCATTTGTCAAAAGGAGAGAATAATGTCTCTTCTTCACAGGTGTGTAATGAGGATCAGATGAGATAATGGATACGAAAGTGTTCCAAAAGGTCAAAATCCTACAGAATGAATCACCAGGCCTAGTAAGTCTCTCTTCTTAATTTCTATCCTGTCTTCTCTCAGCTTCCCCCGAGCCTACCCTAGTCTAGGCCATAATCATCCTAGCACTGCTCTTTCGGTCTCCCTGTCTTTACTCTTTCCTCACCTCAGTCCCTCGTATACATTAATGCCCAGTAATCTTTCTAAACCCACTATTCAGCAAGGTGCATCCCTCAACAAAAATTCTTTTTGACCAAAACAAAACTTCAAATTCTTAGCTTAGTGGTGGTAGGCAGAATTCTTAAAATGAGCCAGTGACACTCATCCTTATATAATCCATTCTCCTTTGAGTGTGGTTGGAACCTGTTAATAGGATGAGTTATCACTCCCACAATTATGCTATACAGCAAAAGGGAAATTATCCAGCTGGACCCAATTTAATCATATAAGCCTGTTAAAAGCAGAGAATTTTCTCCAGCTGGTAACAGAAGAAGAAATCAGAGATTAGAAGCGTGGGAAGGATTCAACAACAGCCAGCAAGGAAGCAGGAACTTCAGTCCCACAACCACAAGGAGCTGAATCCCGCCAGCCAAAGGAGCATGGATGCTGATTTTTCCCCAGAGCCTCTGGTTAAGAGCCTAATCTGGCCAACACTGCCAGATTGAGTTCTGCCTTGTGACTCTGAAACAGAGACCCCAGATTGAGCCTACCAGGACCTCTGACCTACAGAATTATGATATAATAAGCAGTGTTCTTTCAATCTGCTAAATCTTTAGCAATTTGTTATACAATGTCTTAGTTCAAGCTGCCTTAACAAAATACCATAGGATAGATGGCTTAAACAACAGAAGGTTATTTCTCACAGTTCTGAAAGCTGGGAAGTCCAAGATCAGGGTGTCAGCATGGTTAGGTTCCAGTGAGGAGCCTCTTCCTGGTTTGCACATGGCTGTCTTCTTGTTCTGTCCTACATGGTGGAGAGAGAGATCATCTCTCTGGCCTCTGTTCTTGTGATGATACTAATCCCATTCATGAGGTCTCCCACTCTCATGAGCTAATTACCTCCCAAAGGCCCCACCTCCTAATACCATTACACTGGGGGTTAGGGCTTCAGCATATGAATTTTGGGGAAGATACACACACTCGGTCCCTAACATGCAGCAATAGAAAATTAATACACTTGATATTTCAAGACCTTAAGAGTTCTTATTCAGCCTACATGTCCAATCCATCTCTCAAACTTAAGCTCTGGAGTGATTATGGGGTTCGAATCTGAACTATCACTTGCTGGACAATTAGTGGCATCTATTTCTCCTCTATATAGTTAGGATATTTATAGAACCTTCCTCATGAGATTGTTGGGGGGATTAAATTAGATGATCTAGCAAAACACTTAGTACAGTATCCAGCAAAAAGTATCTGCTGGGTAAATTAGTTTTTTCTTTGTGTTGTTATTATATTCTCTGCAGACATTCCTCTTAAGTCAAATGCACTTATTTATTAACCTAGGAAAATACACTCTTTTCTTGACTCACATCATGCCCCTTTCCCTTGCTTCTCTACCTCTCAAATACCCATCCTTCCACGCCTTGCTCAAATTCCTCCCTGCTCTGTGAAACCTTCCCATATCCTTCCAGTTCATGGTGGTCTATTCTTTGTATTAACTGCTCAAGAACCAGAGAATGGTGTAAATACTTAGACTGTCTCATATCTAATCACTTAAAAGGATGTTTTTTATTATAAAAGAAATGCCTGTTTGTTAGAGATAATTGGGAAAATCCATAACAGTTCAAGGCAGGAAATGAGTCACCTGCTGCCATTATTAATATCTCCTTCCGGACTTCCTGTTTTTGTTGTTTATGGATATATAAACATATAGGAAAACAGTTGCCTTCCAGAGAATAAATCTTTGCATTAGTCCACCCAGGGCATGCATCTGCCTGAGAAGAGACTAGGATGTGTTCACAGAAGGAATTCATAGGGAAAGTACAATGTGACATTGAACCTTACTCATGCAAAATAGGATTTTGCAGAAAACCAGGGTATTGAGAAGTTTTAGCCAAGGTCCCTGCATTAGTTTCCTATGGCTGCCATAACAAATTACCACAAACTTAGTGGTTTAAAACAACACGGATTTGTTCTCTGACAGTTTTGGAGGTCAGGAGTCTGAAAGGAGTCGAAAGTGTTGTTAGGGTTCCTTCTGGAGACTCCAGGGAAGGCAGTTCCTTTCACCTTTCAGCCTCTACAAGCACCCACATTCCTTGGCTCATGGCTGAATCACTCTGATCTCTGATTCCATAATCACATCACCTCCTAACCTTAACCCTCCTGCCTCTCTCTCATAGGCACACTTGTGGTTCCATTGGGGTCACCTGGATAATCCAGGATAATCTCCCCATCTGAAGATGCTTAACTTAATCATATTTGCAAAGTCCATTTTACTTTGTAAGGTAACATAGTCAGAGGTTCCTGGGATTTGGATGTAGCCGTCTTTCAAAGACCACTATTCTGTCTACCAAAGTACCCTAGAAAATAGAGCCTGAGGTAAGGATTATGTGCTGATAGTTTTATTGTAATGTATGAATCTAGGGCAGTAAGAGTGAAGAAAAAGGGAAGTAAAGCAGCAAGAATGCAAAGCAATGCAAGATGATGATGACTGAGCAGACCACTGCCTCAGGATGAGCTGAGAGAAGACACAGCAGCTTGCTCAGCGGGTGAAGGGTTCAGCTCCGTGGGAGTCAGGTTATGCGGAGAAACTGTCTCTTGGAGCAGTCAGTTGAAGAAAGGAATGAGAGGGAATTTATCTGTCAGGTTCCCTCCCATCTCTTATTTCCCATTGATCAAACGTTGCCCCATGTGGAGTGAATTCCTACACATTTCCGGGCCACGTCATTTGGGCCCCTTTGAGAGTTTTTTGTAAGGCCTATGCCCTTCGGTGGGGTGTTGTGTCTGAGTCTGGAAGTGGTGGGAGGAACCAGACATGCCATGAGCATTTATTTGGTCAGCCTCAGGAGGCCTACAGGGAAGTGACGGCCAAGACAGAGCCATCAGCTGAGGGGCCAGGTTGCACCAAAAGAATCCGAGAAAGCAAGTGAAGTCAGGGGAATCTGAGGAGGCCCCTGAGATGTATCCAACACATTGCACCTCTTGAATCCCTCAGACCCTCCCTTTATATCCTCTTCCAGATCATAATATGAGGCATGCAGTTATTTTTTGAGAACAAGATGCCCTCACTTCTCCAATCTGGTCAGTCATAGAGTCCCTTCGTGGTTATAGCCAGTCTAAATTTCCAGTAAAACTGAAGGTAAGAAGATTGATAGAGCGAGCTACATTCCCCACTGTGCTGGTCCCAAGGCCATAACAATATTCATCATTCCATCCTCTACCACCCATTCTAGGCCTCTCTCTCCCTTGGCCTGCACTTCTTCTGGTCTACGTTACTAGAGCTTGGTGTGCCCTATCTGGTTAAATGGAAGATGATTTGACACCAACATTTTATTCTCTCCAGAGTGACTTCCCAGGGGTTGGAGCTCCAGTCTGCAAAATTGGCTCTGTGTTATGTCAAAAAATAAATTAGGCTATGCCTCCCATGTCCACTGCGTAGATGAGGGTGCAGTAGGTACAGGGCCTCAGGGTCAGGCACTGCTGCCTTTTGCAGCTCAATCATTGGCAACGATGTCAATCATGGTTCCCTGCTGGCTTAGTGTCACAGGACCAAAACAGCTCTGCAAACAGGAATGATCAGTAGTTATGCCATTGGGTAGAGAGGAGTTCATTAAGGGCTACTGGGAGGAGCCATAGGTGTTTTGGAAGGGACTCAAGAATGGAAAGCTGCAAGGGAAGCGGTTCTTATAAAATTATTTTAGCAATAGCTACCGTTTATTGAGCATCTGTGTGCCAGGAGCTATATGAGGCCCCTTTTTTAAAATAGTTGATAGGAAGAACAATGTTGAGATAACCACAGGATCTGAGATTAAAAACTGCCTACACTTCAGTCACCTAATTCAATCAATATTTTTATTTTTTCCACATGCATATACAGTTCTTTCATATTCCTTATAACATTACAGATATAACTTAGAATATTAATTTCTACCTTTTCACTTTGATTTTTACCTTAAATAATATTTGCATTTTGTGAAAGTCACAAATTTATCTCCCTCTCTTCCAACTTGCTCTTCCCCCACATTGTAACCAATGTTAACAGCCTGGGAACATCTCTCTCTATGTTCATTTAAAATAATAATGGTAATAATAACAGCAAACCGTTACTCAATGCTTATTACAAGGTAGGCATTGTTTTGTTTTGTTTTGTTTTTACCACATTACCTGCTATAGCTTATTTAATCCTCACAACAACTTTAAAAGAAGTACTAGTGTTATCCTCAGTTTTTACACATGAAAAAACTGAGGTCCAACATATACAAAATATTCAAAAATATAAACAAATACCTAGACACAAGCAAAGGAAGTTTTTCGGTCATTTAAAATAAATAGGAAATGTGGAACACACAGTACACATTTCATTGCAGTAGCTTTTCCAGTAGAGAATATCATTGCCATCTCTCTAAGTCAATAGGTCCAGATCTAACAGATATTTTAGGAGCAAACAATGCCCCATTATTTGAAGGTACCATCATTCATTGGCCCTATTGATGGGCATTTATGGTGCTTCCACTTTTTTTGGCCACCACAAATGATATAGCAATAAATATCCTAGAATATAAATCTCTAGTTGCTAGCACTTTTATTTCTATAGGACAGGGTCTATGGGCATTAGTGCTAAATCTGGAATCCTCCATATGAAATGATAAGCACAGCTGTGAGCTGTGCCAAAGCATCAGACTCTTGAAATGTGTGAGCTTTCCAGAGGTCAGGGCGAGAAGATATACCATTTACACGGCCAAGGGGCTGGTAGCCAAAGAAGATACACAGCCAGGGCAGCCCTGAGCTGGCCTCCTCCAGGGCCCTCCTCTTAGGTGGAGGCCAGCTCAGGGCCCAGCCTCTGTACATATCCCAGTCAATTCACAATTTCTTTGGACATCTCTTGGGCATAGAGAGCTGTAGCAATCACACTGCCCTGAGTACCGAGGTAGCCACCTTCTAGTCTCAGAGTGTTCATTCCAAAGATAGAAGGGAGGAAAAAAAAATGAAACTACTTATTTCCTCTTTCTGCTTCCCTAGGAACTCTTGTTGTCCCTGGGGAGGCTCACATTAGTCTCTGCATCAGATCCTACATTTTTGTAGCTGTATCACTGGATAAAGATAACATCAGATGGGGAAAAAATGAAAGAAAACATAAAAGGTAAATGAGAGAGGCGACAGATAGTGGTTGGAGTGAAAGAATAGATGTTCTTGACCTGCCTAGTAGGAGAGAAAAACACTTAAATAAAGTGTTTTTCTCAAATGTCTATTGTAAATAAATGTTTACAATAGTCTGATATGTAGAAAAACATGCATGTGTTCAAGTAGGAAAGCATCTTCAAGTAACAAGACAAGTTTAAAAACCGATTTCAGTAATTTAAAGGGCTTATTTTTCTTCCATAACAAGAAGCCCAAAGGTAAGCAGCTTCTGGGTCAGCAACTCAGCAATATCAGGTCCAGTGTCTCTGTGTGGTCGCCGGGCCCAAGTGGAAGATGCATTAGTAATGTTGCTAGATGTTCCCAGACTCCCTTGTATAAGGCTCAGACCATTTTGTATTCTCTAAAATACAACATATATCTTAGACAGAAGATAAACATTCCTAACACATAAAGAACTTCTAAAACTTGAGATGAAAAGCAACAACAACCCTATAGAAAAATGGGCAGAGTTTACGAATGGTTTCACAGAGGGGAAACGCAAGTGGCCCCAGTGCAAATATATTATAAGAGCTCAACTTCCTCTGAATATGAAAAATGCAAGATAGCACTATACTGAGATATCATTTCTCAGCTATCAGATTGGTAAAAATCCATAGTCCAACAACATTCTGTTGATAAAACTTTCAGGAAACAGGCTCTCTCCTAAGTTGCTGGTGGAAGTGCAAAAGGATACAATCCCATGGAGGGAAATTTGGACCATCTAGCAAAATTACAAGTTCACATAACCTTTGACACAGCAATCCCACTTCCAGGAATCTATCTCAAAAAGTAAACTGGTAAAAATATAAAGTGATGTAGTATAAGGATATCCATTGCCAGTAATTGTAATAGTGAGGGGATGGAAACAATCCAGACGTCCATCAATAGGGCACTGGTTGAATACATTATGGTGCATGCATACAATGGAGTATTATACAACTATAAACATAAATTAAAAGGCTCTCTATTTACTTACTTGAAATAGTTTCCAGGATATATTGTTAAGACAGGCAAGTTAGAGAACAGGGTTTATAGTATGCTATCTTTCATTTAAGAAAGGAGGGTAATATGAATATATTATATATATATCAAAAGGTAATAATGGAAGAATAAACCAAAAACCAATAAAAATGGGGGACCTATAAGGAGAGAGAAGAAACATGACAGAAGGGCAGAGATGGAACCTAGACAACTGCATGTAACTTGGATAGTTTTAAATTTGTACCCAAGTAAATGTTTTAAATAAAATTAAAGTTAAAGATGAAGAGGAAACTTATAAAAGTTGGAAAAATGGAAACTCATAATAATAATGGCATATTAGATTGGCGGTTTAGCCACCCAAAGAAGAGTTGTTACAAATGACTCTATAAAACAGTATGTTGACAGTACGTCCTTAAAGGGGTAGATCCTAAGGACTAAAAAGAACCATGAAGAAATCTTAAACTGCATTCAGTGGTGTATCAATCAGGATAGACTAGACTATGTTCTATTATAATAACAAACCCAAGTCCTGGTGCCTTCAACGACAAGTTTCTTTTCTCCCATGCTACATGTTCATTGTATGTTGGCTTCAGCTCTGATCTGTATGATCTTCCCTCTGTGACCCAAGCAGGAAGGGAAGAGCATCTGTCTGAAATATTTTGCCAGTCATTGAGGCAGAAAACATCTTCCTGGAAGTGACCATCACTCTTATTCCACTCCAATTTTATTGGCCAAAGAAAGTCACATAATCTGAGTTCAAAATGTCAGGTATGTATAATCTTCTCTCAGCAAGAAGCACTGCAGAGATTGGCACCAAATAGGGGTGAACAGTAATACAATCTCACACAGAGAGTTAGTAGGATTATATTTTTGTTTTGAAACTATCACATGCATATTGTAGGATCAACAAATTAGTACTTTTGTTAATGTCATTACAAAGATCTTCAGCATAAAAGACAAAAGACACAAGTATAAACCCAAACAATTGGGAATTGGAAATACCAATATGAACTCATAATTTATCTTTCTAAAAGAGAGGAAAGCATCCTGTCAAATGAAAAGGTTTAGAAGCAATGGCAACCTTGTAGCAATGAATAAGTACTGTGCCTAAATTGTGATCTAAAAGCCATTTTCATCTAAAAGGAACCAGGGCACACCTGACCTACCCCAGACCTACTCTACCCTGCTTACCCTCATTACTCTGGGCCTCAGTCACTTGCCTAGCTTCCTGGCCAGAGCATCCCTGTCTAGGCTCCCACTGTCCTTCTGATTGTAAATCCATGGTACTATGTAAATATATGTTGCTGCTACTACATCCACAAGAGTGAGGATAGCCCTTAGCAGCACTGACTGATGAAGATAATGATGCAATTCACTGCGTGAATTGGACCCACAGAAGTTATGGCTTCCCCATCGGCCCTTTGGAGGGCCCATTTAGCACCACCGAGATGCGTCAGACTATAACACCATTTAGCACAAATGTCAAACAAAGATATGAGGAGAGAAGTAACCACTAGATAAATTGCTTGCCTTTCTTTCTTCCTGGTGGATTGTTCAGAAGCACAGCAGCTTCTAATGACGTCCAGTGACATCAACCAACCACCAGCGTTCTGTGTTTTTGCAAAGCTCAAGGCAACTCAGTAATTACCCCTTAGTGATTATTCTCCCTCCTTTCATGTCTCTCTTGCATTCTTCCATGTATCTTTCTTTCCTGGGATTGTTCATCCCAATAAATTGCTAGAGAATAAATGTTTGCATCACATTCTATTTTCCACCAAACTCAGGCTAAGGCAGTTGTTACTAGAAGCGGCTCTTAAGAAGCAGACCCTCAGGATGGGATTTTAGTGCTGGGTTGTCTGCCTGACTAAATGCAATAAGCCTCCCGTCGCTATTGGTTAGTGGAGTCTCCGATAAGTAGTGATATTACAATTACTAAAGCTGTCACCTGTGGATAATTTTTATGAGGTGAAATTTTCAATTATCAGGTGGCTTCTGCACTTGATTAATAAAGGGGTGATAACAATTATAATGACTGTGGCATGAGTAACTGCTTTTGAGGGCATTAGAAACTTTGAAATAAGAAACGAATGAGCCCAGGACTGTTCATTGCCACCTTAAGGCACCCCATGAAAGCCAGAGGGCTGGTCTAGTAGCCTTAAAATTTTCATCTCCTACCCCTGCAGGTCAGATCATGCTGAAAATCAGATCAAGGATCTGATTGTAAAGGGTCAGAACTACAAAGAATACTAAATGTGTAACCATAATAAATATCTACGTCAAAGTAGAGCCCTGATGGAAAAAGAGTGGGGTCCTGAGACATAGGATGGGGACATTGGGTAGACGAGCTTCAGATTCTCTAATCAACATTCCTCAGAATTACCCTGACTGGAAAAAACAGCCCCATCCATTTTATCAGAGAACAGCCTCCCCTTTCTGTATACCAGAGTAATCACTGACCTTACCTGAAGTAAATACCTCATGCTATGAAGCCTGGTCTTCTTAAGATCCTCTTCTACTCATCTTACTGTTCCCAGGCTATAATCAGGGGCAGATCCCAGCACAGCCTGAGTGGAGAATTATGATCCCACTGCAGGAGGAAATTGCCTACGCCCAAAATAAGTTTTAGGAACTGGCTGAGTTTTACCAACAGGAATCAAGAAATATATGTGGGAGTGGATCTTTAGGATATTAGACTAGGAGAAGGGGCAGAATATGGGGCTAATGTATGAGGGCACACACCTGTGTGTGTTTTGACAAGGGTATCTGAAGCCAGTCTAGTTACCTAGAATGGTTCTTTGAAAGTTGGACATGACAATGACATACAGTGAATGAAGTAATAATGTCAGAACCGCCTTGGCAGAATACTGAAGAAGCCAAAATATTCAGGGAAATACTAATGGTAGAATGGACTAATGAGTAAGACCTGAGAACCCATCACCGGACTCTGTGCTCCCGGAGGACACAGGCAATGGTTCATTCACTAAGACAACAGAGATTTCACCAGTGAGAGGGACACTGGCATCTTCGAAGACCAGGTTGACGATGAGAGATATTACCATGGAACTAGGCTTCCTAATATCAATAGGAACGGTGGGATTCTGGAATGGCAAAAAAACCATGTGGCAGCACCTAACACTAGGGCAAGAGGCCTGATTATTATAATTGGCAGAGGGACTTCCCTAGTGGCACAGTGGTTAAGAATCCGCCTGCCCATGCAGGGGACACGGGTCCGAGCCCTGGTCCGGGAAGATCCCACATGCTGCAGAGCAACTAAGCCCATGTGCCACAACTACTGAGCCTGTGCTCTAGAGTGCACAAGCCACAACTACTGAGCCCACGTGCCACAACTACTGAAGCCCGCGCGCCTAGAGCCTGTGCTCTGCAACAAGAAAATCCACGACAATGAGAAGCCCACGCACCACAACGAAGAGTAGCCCCCGCTCACTGCAACTAGAGAAAGCCTGCACACAGCAACAAAGACCCAACACAGCCATAAAATAAATTAAATAAATCTATTTATTTAAAAGAAAAATAATAATATTTGGCAGAAGGCCAGAGTGGCACTCAGGGCACCTTGACCTGCATTTGTGGCATTGGCTAGTAGACGTTGGTGTTCATAGTAGTTAGGCAGATGGACAAGAGTGTTGCTCAATTTTTATAATGAGAAAGTACTGATAGCTGGAGAGCAAAAGGCTAATACCTGTCCTTCATCCAGTTTCAGATCTAAGTCGGCTCACAAACACTGAGACCATAGGCGGAGGGATTGGATCCCCCTAAAGAAGGACCCTCTAATGCCATTTCAAGTATATATAGGAAGCAGTTCCTCAATCTTTCCCCAAAGAGACCTGTTGTCTTTTGCCAGGGTAATAGTACGCTGGGGGGAAAGTCTATGAATCCACCCCTTGTTTATTTCTCTGGTTCCCAGTGATAACTTTGGTTAGAATGCATAAACAGGATGAATATCTTTAAGAGATCCTTCTCATTGGTTCCCTGGCTGATGGGGTAAAAGCCATTTTTATAAGAAGGGCCATGTGGAAGCTATCTTTTGTCCTGGCCAAGATAGTAAATCGGAAGCAATACATCATTTCGAGAGGAATTACAGAAATGAATGCTACTATCGAAGACTTAAAGGATGCAGGGATAGTAGCTCCCATCACATCTCTATTCAATTCACTTTTCTAGCCTTTGCAAACCCCAGACACTTCTTGGAGAATGGTGGTGGGAAATTGCTGTGAACTTAATCAGGTGTCCTCACTTGCAGCGCAGCTGCCTTGCCAGTTGTGGTATCTCTGACATTTTATATGTGGCTGTTGATAGGGTGAAATATTTTTTCTTTTATCCCTAATAATAGGAAAATCAAAAGCAGGTCTCCTTTACATGGCAAGGAAAGCAGTCGACCTTCTCTATTGTTCCTCTGTTGAGAGATGTATTGCAGCAAAAGAGGTAGGTGCCACCAGAGTCTGGATCACCTGTTCATGTCATTTACTTGTGCCCTCTGGATTTGGTCAGGCCGAATCCTGAATGGAGCATATTTTTCATACGGTGGACTACTGCCGTATCCACCCAACCTTATGACTCATTGGCTTCAATAATACTCAGATCATAGGGAACATTTGTGGTTACATAGTCACTTGGTGTCCCATGGTCAGACATCAGTCACTGGTAGAGCCCAGAATCAAGGCATGGCCTTGCTGCAGAACTCCAGGAGTCTGTGCTGCATCTCTCTTACTGAAGTTTGTTGAAAGCCCTGCAGCATCATTATCTGCCATAGTTACCTCTAGTACCGTCAGAGCTGCTGGCTCACATAGCCTAAGTGTCAGGGAAGCTGCCTGGACAAGCTGGAGAGCCCTTTTTGGCTTCGAGCCTCGCTGGAAACTCTCATCCCTCTGAGTCACCCAGTAGGACTTGGACTTGGTTCTAGAAGCATGAATATAATGTCAACTCTAGCCAAAAATGGGCTGCTGCCACATTACAGCCCCACTTAGAGGTGGCCCCCAAAATCATGGTGGAGGAAATCCTCCCAGTGGGCAGAGGTGCCAGCAGTACGTTGGCTTAATGTGTGCGCAAATGTTGACTCTTTGTCAATAGTGAATGGCTCAGCTTATTGGTCAGGGACCTGGAAGGAAAAGGACTACAGTCCATATACCACCTCCAGTGTCCTAACCTGCCAGGTGTCCCTGATCTGGCCTTTTAGCTGACATTTCACCAGGCCATTCCACCATTTTTTTCTCAGGCTGGTAATCCTTGCTGATGAGGGACATGAAAGACTGTGTATCTTTTTTTTTTTTTTTTTTTTGGCGGTACGCGGGCCTCTCACTGCTGTGGCCTCTCCTGTTGCGGAGCACAGGCTCCGGACGTGCAGGCTCAGCGGCCATGGCTCACGGGCCCAGCCTCTCTGCAGCATGTGGGATCTTCCCGGACCGGGGCACGAACCCGTGTCCCCTGCATCGGCAGGCGGACTCTCAACCACTGCGCCACCAGGGAAGCCCAAGACTGTGTATCTTTTGTTTGAGCTCAGTGGGTCATTCCCACTTGGTAGTAAAATGTGCTCTTTGGTTCGGTGGTAATGTAGTGTAGGAGTCTATGATGATAGATTGGACACTTTTTCAGTCCTTAGGTGGTGGTGGATGGTGATAGATACACTCAATAAAATCAGGAATGACGAAATCTGGGGAAGAAGTACATGAATAAACTTATGGGAGTAGGCACAAAATATCTAGTTGACATCAGCTAGCCTTTCTCCTTGGCCTCTGCAGTGCTTGCAGAGTGGGCCACAAGCAAAGCAGCCACAGTGGCAGGAACGGAGGCTACACCTGTGTCCCAAAACATGGAGTCCTTTCCATCAAAGCTGCCCTAGCTTTGATGCTGAATGCCTAACGTGCGAGCAGCAGGGACTGATTCTGAGCCCTCATGGTCCCCTTTGTGGGGAGGTCAGCTAGCCTCCTGGGGGCAAGTAGATTATATCAGACTCCATTCTTCCTCACCAGAATCACCATGTACTCAAGATATAAGGAATTCCCTGGTGGTCCAGCGGTTAAGACTCCACCCTTCCACTGCAGGGGGCACAGGTTTGATCCCTGGTTGGGGAACTAAGATCCCGCAAGCCGCACAGCACGGCCAAGAAAAAAACAAATCCATCTCTCAAAGTATAGGTTTGTTTCATCTTCCCACAATGCCTCCACCAGCACCACCATCTGAGGGTTGACAGAGTGCTTGATCTATAAGATATATGATATCCTACCTTACTTTGTACGAGACCAGAGAGATCGTTTTACTACACATGAAACATTGGGCTCAAAAACCACAAGTTACACCAGTTTTCCATGTACTTCATCACACCGGGTTGACCAGCCTGATAAAAAGGGTAGAAAGGGCTGGTGAAGTCTCAGCTAAAAGGCCATTTCAGGGATACTTCAGCACTAGGTGCGGTGTACACACTGAGCCAGAGCCAGGCTATGGTGCTAAGGTGCACGGGTCCAGAAACCAAGCGGTGGAAGCAGCCTTGGCCTTCTCAGCCTCACTCCCAGTAGACACGCCAAATTTTAGCTTCATGTTCTTGCCACCGTGGATTCTGTTGGACTAGTGCCTGGGAACCCAGAGGGGGATGCTTTCACCAGGGTTGTAGTAAGGATTCCACTGCCCTGGAAGTTGTAGAACTAAAATAGGTGGTAGAGGAGTGAGATGGTGAATATATATTTTGACCGTTGGACCAGCTGTGGCGGTAGGGTTTGTAGCTTGGTTTGCTAAACCTCTGTAGGTCTTTTTAGGAGATTGCAACTGAACATTTCCTGAAAGAATTGGACTTGTACTTCCACTGCTAGGAAAGAAATGAGGACGATTTATTTCACGTGAGATCTGAATATTGTAGGAGGGTGGGAGCATGTCTACGAGGCAAAGGGGTAGAGGAGCCAGACCCAGTTAGTGTACTAGCGCACATCTCCTTGGCCCGTCTCCACCAGTGGTCCTTGCGCACTTGCCTTGCTTCCTGGCCAATGCAGCCCTGACAACAACTCACACTGTTGTCTTGGTTGTAAAGCGGTGCCCACGACCACTGCCACCAGCACACACTGGGGAGTCCCCATGCACAGCAGCGACTGGTAGGGAGAGACCACCTTCACTGCACACTGATGGGTCTGGGCACGTGGAAACTCTGGCTTCCCCTACAGCTGTGACCAGAGCCAAGAAACACAACTGGGGGAGGCAGAAGGGACATGCAAGTGTGTTTGCTCTCACACTATAGCATGTGAGAGCAAACGGGAAAAAGACAGAAGGTGAACTGCTGCCCTTCCTCCCTACTGCCAGGCTGTTCTGAGATACCATGGTTTCACGCCTCTTATCTCAAGAGGTGCTGTCCAGCCAAGCAATTGGTTGTGTTTTCTGTGAAGCCAGGGCAGCCTGGGGACACCTCCCCTCGTACTCCATCTCCCCCCACTGCCTCACTTCCATTGTTCACCTTCCTTGTTTCCCTGGAATTGCACTCTTCCCAGTTAAGTGTTAACGTGTATGTTTTTGCCTCAGCCTCTGTTTTCTAGTGAACCTGGACCAAGACACAGGGCTTCTTGGAAAAATGACTGATTACTGGTCTGCAGAAAGAAATGCACGTGATGAGTCTGGGACATCTTATTGTGCGAGACACTAATGGTGTCATGTCAAAAGGACACAGGAGCAAATTTGAAGGGGCTCCAACTGGCCAAAGGTGGGACAATTTAGGCATCAAAAGAAATATTGACTACAGTGGATTTAAACACATCAAGTACTTTTTAAATCATGAGTTCTTAATGATACCAAGAGAAAAAATCATTGGTAGCTAGTACACCAACTCAGTTCTGAAAGTTGATCAAGAAAAGAATTATGTGTATATTCTGTCTTTTCTGTGAAAATGTATACTCTAGGGGGACTAAATAGCTGATGAGCTAAATTCTTCTTCATAGACTAATTCTGCCTAATAGATGCAGAGGAATGGTAGATTTAGAAAATCACCTGTGATGATTAATTTTGTGTGCCTACTTGACCAGGCCATGGGGTGCCCAGAGACTGGGCTAAACATTATTTCTGGATGTGACTGTGAGGATATTTCTGGATGAGATTAACATGTGAATCAGTAGACTGAGGAAAGCAGATTGGCCTCCCCAATATAGGTGGGCATCAACCAGTTCATTAAGGGCCTGAATAGAACAAAAAAGCAGAGGAAGGAAGAATTCATTGCTTCTTCTGCCTGAGTACTTGAGCTAGGATATAGGTTTCCTCCTGCCCTCAGACTGGGATTTGCACCATCGGCTCCCATGGGTCTCAGGCCTTCGGACTCAGATGGAATAGCTTGACAGGCTCTCCTGCATCTCCAGCTTGCAGATGGGAGATCATGGGACTTCTCAGCCTCCATAGTCACGTGAGCCAATTCCCCATAATAAATCCCTTTACAGAACCCTGCTGGTTCTGTTCCTTTGGAAAGACCCTGGCTAATACTTCACCATTTTACAAACCCGAATGAAATAATAGATTTGGCAGTGATTTTCAATAAACACTAACATAATTAGATCAAAGGTTGATAGGAAACTTGATAGTGGAGAGATGAGGCTGACATGTCTGAAGCCAGTGATCATTCCCAACATTGCAGAAAGGGAGTGAAGCAGATATTCTCTTCTCGTAATGTGATGCAATAGAAGGCACCACCCATGAATATGGAGCCTGAACCTAATTGAGCCTTTAAATCTAACAATCAGCTCACAGGAAATTCAGGGAACACGGGAACAAGTTAAACAACGACGCAAAGATACAATCAGGCAAACCCAGAATGTGAAAGATTCTATGATAGGACACATGACCCACTTTTTCCAAAAAGATAATTGCGATGTATGAATTTTGGCTTCTGATTGGAACAAACCAAGTATTAAAAGACATTTTTGAGACAACGGGGGAAGTTTGAGTATAGACTAGGAAGAGAGAGTGCTATTAAGGGGTTTTTGTTAATTTTATTAGGTATGATACGGCATTGCTGTCATGTTTTTTAAAGTTCTTGTCTAGTGTAGATGCATATTGACCTATAGATTCCTGGAATTTTCTTTAAAATATTCCAGAAAAAAAAAAAAGTGGGAAGGTATAGATGAAACAATAATGGAAAATGTTGGTAATTGTTGAAGTTGAGTGTTGGGTACATAGGAGTTTATTATACCATTCTCTTTGCTTTTTTGTGTTTGTGCTGGTTATTCTATTTTTTTGCCCCTAGATCTATTCTCTGTTCTACTATGCCTTGCTCTGTGCCCTAAAGGCCAGTCTTGATAGATGGAATCCCCTGGACTTCTGTGTTGTCTGGTTTCTGGGTGGGCTCAGCCAGTGGAGGTCACCAACAGCAGATCAGCAGTGGGAGTGACGAGCAATCAGGGTATTTATTCCCCCTCGCTTCCTCTCTGCCTTCCTGAGGTTCTAGTAACTCTGTTCCGCTACAGCAGTGGTATTAGTTTGCTAATGAATGAGCATGGCTGTGTTCCACTAAAACTTTATTTACAGAAATAGGTAGCAGGCCAGATTTGGCCCACGGGCCATAGTTCACTGACCCCTGCATCTGATGACAGCTCCTGTCGGTCAGCCCTTTTCTCACATGTTAACTTCTCAATGGTTCCTGCCCTTTCAGGCCAAAGGGTGGTAACGGTTCCCACTGTTGCTAATCCCAGAGTGCCACCCTTCCCTTCTCTGGTTCCATGAACCTGATCACACTTTCCTTACCCCCTACATTCAGTTCTCTTTGGCTAAATGCCTTTTGGGTGTAACACTTGTTTCTTCAGGACACTCATTGAAATAGCGTATGTTTGAAATTTCCCATAGTAGAATCATAATGAAAGAAAACAACAGATTTGAAACGCAAAATTGATACGACTTGTTTCTTGGCTTTGTAGACCAGGGGCTGGATGGAGAACCTGGCAGGTGCTCAAGGTGAGAACCAAGGCAGGGCTGGTGCAGGCCGGGGGCACGCCCAGGACCTGACCAAGCCCAAAGACAGGCCAGGGGACCATCCACCAGCCACAGGCTGCCGTGGCCACCACCTGCGGCCGGGCATGGACAGTCACCCCTCAGCAGGCCCAGTGCAAGGATGCGGAGGCCACCGCCTCCCCCTGCTGCCACGTGTGTGGCCACAGTCCTTCTCCACACGCCCAAGCCCTGTCTCCGAGAGGAGTGGGACAGTATGAGAGGCTGAGAGGGTATTTGTTTGTTGGCTTGTTTGTTTCACTTAAGGAGGCAAACCATGATTTCTAAAAACTTGCATTAAACTAAGTTGACAGGGGCTTCCCTGGTGGCGCAGTGGTTGAGAGTCCGCCTGTCGATGCACGTAACACGGGTTCGTGCCCCGGCCCGGGAAGATCCCACATGCCGCGGAGCGTATGGGCCCGTGAGCCATGGCCGCTGAGCCTGCGCGTCCGGAGCCTGTGCTCTGCAGCGGGAGAGGCCACAGCGGTGAGAGGCCCGCGTACCGCAGTAAGTTGACAGGATTGGACTAGAAAATATTTTATCCAGCAGCTGGGGGCCTGTGAAAAAAATCTGGGTAGATATGGACAAATAAAGGAACTACATTTTCTCTGCAGCCCCCAGAGAACTGTGGGTAATTTGAGGACTGGCTCCACCTGTAACGGGCCTGTCGACTCCGGCGCCAGCGAGAAAAGGAGCCGGAGCGTCACGAGCTGAAATCGGCTCCCGGGGGTTCCGATGAAGGGGTGTTTCTGGGCAAACCCCGAGACCAACAGAAGCCGAGGAGAGCTTCACCGAAAGGTCCAGAGGCGGGCTGCTACCCACTGCGGGAGACGGTCCTCAGCCCTCGCCGAACGCTTCCCGCCAGAGGGCCGGGGAGGAACCTCCTGCGCCATGACTTCACCGCGCTCCGCCGGCCGCCGGGGCCCCCGGGAAATGAAGCCAGGCAGCTGCCAGCCGGCCTCCTAACTCCTCCTTCCTCTCCGGTAAGGATGGCGCTCTCCTCGCGTGTTCCTCAGGAAATTGCACACATTTCCCTGCCTTTGGTGCGTGCCGGCAGCGCAGCTGTTTGCCCTGTTCACCTGCCGTCTGAGGCCACGGGGAGAGGAAATTAGGAGGGTGAGCTCATGGGAAAGGGAAGCAAAGCAGGGCGAGGGGCAGAGCCGAAGGGCATCATTTATTTAGGTGAGAGCGTGGGCCCCTCCCCTACTGAGGGGTCTCAATCCCGGATATGCTTGTAAACGTGTCTCCAAAACTTCTGCATTCATCCAGAACAATCCAGTGGTCAAAGCGCTGCCCTGGCTGGGCACTCAAGGGGGCCTTAGTTCGGGCAGGTCTGACAGAATACCGTAGACTGGGTGGCTTATAAATGGCAGAAGTTTATTTCTCAAGAGTTCTGGAGGGGCTTCCCTGGTGGCGCAGTGGTTGAGAGTCCACCTGCCGATGCAGGGGACGCGGGTTCGGTCCGGGAGGATCCCACGTGCCGCGGAGCGGCTGGGCCCGTGAGCCATGGCCGCTGAGCCTGTGCATCCGGAGCCTGTGCTCCTCAGTGGGAGAGGCCGCAACAGTGAGAGGCCCGCGTACCGCAAACAAACAAACAAACAAACAGAGTTCTGGAGGCTGGAAGGTGGGGATCAGGGTGCCAGCAGGGTCAGGGCCTGGTGAGAGCCCTCTTCTGGGTTTTCACTTTGGGTTTTCACATGGCAGAGAGAGTGAGAGAATTTTCTGGAGCCTCTTTTAGAAAAAAGGGCACTTAGCCCATTCATGAAGGCTTCCTGAAAGCCCCACCTCCTAATACCATCACATTGGGGGTTAGGATTTCAACATAGGGATCTTGGGACAGCCACAAACATTCAGTGCATAACAGAGGAATACAAAAGAAATTATTAAAAGGAACTAAAATTACCTCACTCCTCCATTCAGCCAGCATGTATTGAGTGCCTGATTTGAGCAGGTGGGTGTTTTAAGCGTAAGTGGTAGAGTGATGAATAAGATGACAAGGAGGATGTGAGATAATAAACGATACATAGGTACACGTCTATACACACACACATACATATGTGTATACTGTATGTTTTTGCATGTGCATACATAAAATACATGCATACTATACTCGTATTCATGTGTATATGATACATATATGACATGAGGTAAGGATGAGTGCTTTGAAGAAAAATAGAACATGGGCTGGGGAGAGAAAACATCAAGGGGTCAGTAGCTCTGTTCTGCTGTAGCAGCAACTGCACACTTTTTCTGTAAAGGACCGGACAGTCAATAGTTGGGGTTTTGTGGGCCATATGGTCTCTGTCGTCACTACTCTGCCCTGATTACCCCACTCCTTGGGGCTTTGGGGAAATTACTTAACCCCTGTGGTGCTGCCATTTCCATGTTATAAAATGGGACTCAAAAGAGTCCCTACTTCTGGTGGTTGTTGAGAGATTACATGAAATAATATCTTTAAAGTTCTTTGCACCAAATAAACATGAAAGGCTCCCGCTTTTGTTACACCTCCCACTCCCCAAGTCTGAAGGGGAGTAGGGCCATCGGGTCATCTGTCCTGCCCTCACACTTGGTGCTAGATGTGCAGACCCCTCCCTGCCTTACGGGTCTTGGTATCAGAAGAGGCCCAACCCCCGACTGACAGCCTGGTCTGAAGCAGCCCCTCGAGGAGAAGGCAGATCCCCACACAGATATTAGCTTGATTCACCTCGTTTACTCCCTCACAGCAATCCTGTCCCTTTGATAGAAGAGTCCACTGAGGGTCATGGATGACGAGAAGTGCTCAGTTGTCTCCGTGACACATCATGATGCCTCGCAGACAGGGAAGGGTTCCAGCTGAAACAGTAGCAGACCACGTGGTCCAGAGATGGAAAAGAAGGGGTCCCTCCTCTGTTGCCATCCCTTCCCCCTCAACATTTAACCTGCCCCTGAGACTCCCCAGGTTCTGCGGGATCATGCCCTTCCCATGTTCCCTACTGCAGCTTCTGTGCACACCTTTCTCTCGCTCCGTCAACAACAGTGCTGCCTCGTGCTCCATCTCCTCATGGGCCTCCTAATCTGACTAATACATTTGAATTAATGAATAATAGAAGCTTCTTTGACGATGGGAAGACCTCTCAGGGAGCATGTACGTTTCAGCAAAGTTTTCATTCATTTGAGGGTGGATGAGTACCAGGGGTGTTGTCAGGCACCCTGGCAGCCCATCTGAAGGTATTTTTTCATCTTGGTGAGGAAGGGGATAGGAAAGCTTTGTCCCATTTTGACAGATGAGGAAACTGAGGCTCAAAGAGTTTATAAATGTAGTAATGCCTTCCTATTTAGATCATGCCAAATTACATGCCACTGAAATCAGGACTATAAATGCCATCACATATATCAAGCATACAGTACAGTAAATATTGTTTATCTGCCCTTCCCTCTTTCCAATCCGCCAGCCTCAAGCTGGAAGAAATGCTTACGTAAGGTAAGGAAGGACAGTTGAAGCAGGACATTGAGGATGGGGAGTTCCAGTTGGATACGGAGAAGGGGAAAATGAAGGCTTATTTGCACAGAGGTATTGCACGTTCATCATATCACAGTTTAGAATGTGCCAGACCTAACCCATTTCCTGTAAATACATTTGCTGACATCTACAACCCCCACTGAGAAATCTATTTCTGATCTCCTTTTGAAGACTTACATAATTCCAGGTGAGTGTGGCCCAGTGGCAAGATATTTCCAAGGAAAGGGAGGGAGCCTAATTCTCTTCTTGGTTTCATATTGTTCTGGAACACTTGTGAGGGCTCAAATCCAAGGGGAGAAAAAATGCCCTACTACTTCAGGCAGCACAGCAAGCATAAAGAGAAAGCAAAAATTTCCATGTAAACGGAGGCAGGTACAAGCTCCCTCATGTTAGCACCACTTTACAAACTTACCATTTGCTTGAACTTGGAGGGACATAGGACTTTTCAAGGGCCAAGCGCAGGTGGAACAAAATGAATGTTTCAGTCTTATCCTGCAAAGGTTTAAGAGGAACAGTGGAAGAGAGATGGATGGATGGATGGATGGGTGAATAGGTAGGTGGATAGATAAATTGGTGAATGTATGGTGTGGGGGGTGGGGCAAGTGGATATGTAGGTGGATAGATGGGTGGATGTATATAGGTGGATAGATGGATGAATGTATAGGTGGGCAGATGGCTGGATGTGTAGGTGGGCAGATGGCTGGATGTGTAGGTGGGCAGATGGCTGGATGTGTAGGTGGATAGATGGGTGGATGTATAGGTGGGAAGATGGGTGGATATATAGGTGGATAGATGGGTGGATATGTAGGTGGATAGATGGGTGGATGTATAGGTGGATAGATGGGTGGATGTATAGGTGGGCAGATGGCTGGATGTATAGGTGGGCAGATGGCTGGATGTGTAGGTGGGCAGATGGCTGGATGTGTAGGTGGGCAGGTGGGTGGATATGTAGGTGGATAGATGGGTGGATATGTAGGTGGATAGATGGGTGGATGTATAGGTGGATAGATGAGTAGGGATAGGATGGATGGATGGATAGTTGGATGAATAAGTGGGTAGATGTGTGTGTGTGTGTGTGTGTGTGTGTGTGTGTGTGTGTGTGTGTGTGGGTAGATAGGTGGGTTATTGGATGGGAGGACAGTATAGATGGATGGAGACGTGCATAGGGAGAAATGGATGAATGGTTGGATGGATGGAAATGTAGGTGAATGGATGAGTGGGTGATGAATTGGACGATAGGGGAGCTAGGTGGCTAGCTAAATCCTGCTCATGTTTGTGTTTTGTTTCACCTATATGGTATTTGAATTAGTTGTTCTAATTTTAGGTACAGAAAAATGTACCTAAAAATCTGGATTTCTGGCCTCTCCTGAAAAATCAGAAGCTCTGGCAAACCCGGGCCTACATTCCTTCAAGGCAGCAACTGACTGGAACTGAGTCACAGCTGTCCCCTTTAGATGGGTGTGAAGGCATCAGTCCACCAGAGTCCCCACCACTCCACAGTAGCTCCGACACCTGCCAACTTCATTCTGTGACATTATCTACCCGCCCAGTAGGCATTTGCTAATTCATCAAAGGACCTAGTAAATCTGGGCCCTTTATTAAGTAGACACATGGTAAATTTATGATTCAGCGACTCTGCCCTCAGGCCCATGATAAGAGGCTCTCCATGTCCCTTATCATTACTTCCAGTGTCACAATCCTAATCTTAGAGGATGGGGGTGGAAGGACTTGCCTCACCACACACCTCTTTAGTATGGAGATCTAACCTCTTAGCATAACATGAAAAGCGTTTCAGGATCCAAATTCCCACGTACCTATTCAACCATGTACATAAACTACTCTATCCCCCACTGCAAACTAAAATATCTCAACTGCTTTCCCCTTAGGCTGGGCATGAACCAACAGTTCTTTGCCTTTGTTTGTGCTATTTCTTTGGCCAGGAATGGGCCCTTCCATCACTCTTGGTCCATTTGGTAAACTCCTCATCCTTTAAGTCTCAGTACAAGTATGGCTGCCTTCTCTGGCCACCCTCTCCAGACAGAATGAGATGCTCCCTTCTCTCTATGCCCCTCACATGGACAGTTATACAAACACAGCCTCATATGACCATCTCTCCCAGCAACCGTACCACCTAGTCTGGATCCTTAGGGCCCAGCACAGTTTCTAGCCAGTAGTTGGTCTCCATCCATGTTTGTTGTTGAATGAGTCAGTAGCTATACTGTGCTCACTTCCTCATTGAGATATCAAGGAAATTCTTTACTGCTATAGCCATTCAGGCTGTGCACTGCACACCTGCAGGGGGCACTGACATAAACTGAAATAGGAATGGCACCCCTGGATTTTGAAGTACACAGCAGTATTGGTGGACCTGCCTACAGACCATCCTGGCAGGCAAACTACAGGAACAGAATTACCTCTCCCCAACCCCTGCCAAGGGCCGTCAGAATAGATTTTGTCTTACTTACTGGATATGTGACTTTGGACAAGTTACCTAACCTCTCTGTGCCTCAGTACCTTCATTTGTAAAAGAGGGATAGGGCTTTCCTGGTGGTGCAGTGGTTAAGTATCCACCTGTCAATGCAGGGGACACGGATTTGAGCCCTGGTCCGGGAAGATCCCACATGCCACAGAGCAACTAAGCCCGTGCACCACAACTACTGAGCCTACGCTCTAGAGCCCATGAGCCACAACTACTGAAGCCTGTGTGCCTAGAGCCCGTGCTGCAACAAGAGAAGTCACTGTAATGAGAATCCCGTGCACTGCAACGAAGAGTAGCCCCCTGCTCTCTGCAACTAGAGAAAACCTGCGTGCAGCAACGAAGACCCAACGCAGCCAAAAATAAAAAATATATATATAAATAAATAAATTTTAAAAATTTTTTAAAAAGAGGGATAGGGCTTCCCTGCTGGTGCAGTGGTTAAGAATCCGCCTGCCAATGCAGGGGACACGGGTTCGAGCCCTGGTCCGGGAAGATCCCACATGCCACAGAGCAACTAAGCCCGTGCACCACAACTACTGAGCCTGCGCTCTAGAGCCCATGAGCCACAACTACTGAAGCCTGTGTGCCTAGAGCCCATGCTGCAACAAGAGAAGTCACTGTAATGAGAAGCCCGTGCACTGCAATGAAGAGTAGCCCCCTGCTCTCTGCAACTAGAGAAAGCCTGCGTGCAGCAATGAAGACCCAACGCAGCCAAAAATAAAAAATATATATATAAATAAATAAATTTAAAAAAATTTTTAAAAAGAGAGATAGGGCTTCCCTGCTGGTGCAGTGGTTAAGAATCCGCCTGCCAATGCAGGGGACACGGGTTCGAGCCCTGGTCCGGGAAGATCCCACATGCTGCGGAGCAACTAAGCTTGTGTGCCACAACTACTGAGCCCACGTGCCACAACTACTGAAGCCCGCGTGCCTAGAGGCCGTGCACTGGAACAAGAGAAGCCACCACAATGAGAAGCCTGCGCATCACCTCAAAGAGTAGCCCCCGCTCGCCACAACTAGAGAAAGCCTGTGTGCAGCAATGAAGACCCAACACAGCCAAAAATAAATAAATAAAATAAATTACAAAAAAAAAAAAAGAGGGATAAAGAGTCCCTCTTTGATGGGATAGTATGAGAATGATATTGAACAGTGTTTGATCTAATCATCATCACCCTCATCATCATTGTCATCACCATCATTATCACCACCACCACCATCACCATTACCACCACCATCATCATCATCGCCTTCATCATCATTACCACCACCACCATCACCATCATCATTATCATCATCATCATCATCATCACCACCACCACTACTTAGAAGTTCAGAATTACTTTGATCCTAGACTACGAAGATTTGTTTGGCCCACATGTCGTACAGCCCCTGGAGATCTGTATAGGATTGGCTTGGATGCCCCCTCTCCTGCTTCAACATCTCATGGAAGTTCAAAGCCCTCCCTAGCATTTCTCAGATTCCCAGCGTTGGGGGAGTTATATTCTCAAGACTCTCGCTTCTGTTTCTTCCTACTCTGGTCTTTGAATCTGATGTGAAACTCAACTCCCTCCTCAGCCTACCCATGTACACACACGCAAACACACACACACACACACACACACACACACACACACACACACACACA